>NW_024962250.1:22178874-22833500 GCF_019238085.1 Lagopus leucura | reverse complement strand
AAAAAAAAAAAAAAAAAAAAAAAAAAAAAAAAAAAAAAAAGCATTTACCTGGAAGAATTTGATGTATTCAAGTAAATTCAGTTTGTTTTGGCTTAGTGAAATATACCTTTTCCATGCTGAGCATGGGTCAGAACAACTATCATTTCTGCTGTATTCAATTTTTCCAATGTTTTTATTGTGCTCTGCATTTCTTCTAGTTTACTTTTCTCCTGGTGCATTGTTCTAAAATGTAAGAATAATTCAGGGTAGAATGCCTAAAGAATCTGGTGGACTTCTGTGATGGAGTGATGGCATCAGTGGACAAAGGAAGGGACTATCATCTACCTGGACTTCTTTAAGGCCTTTGACATGGTTTCATACCACATCCTTATCTCTAAATTGGAGACGTATGGAAGGATTTGAAGGCTGGACTACTGGGTGGATAAAGAACCAGGTGGATGCACGCAGATAGAGAGTTCTTGCCAATATCTCTAAATCCAGGTGGAGATCAGTCACAAGTGGTACCTCCTAGTGGTCTGTCTTGGAATTGGTACTCTTCAACATGTTTACCAAGGACATAGATAGTGAGATCGAGTACACCCTCAGCAAATTTGAAGATGACACCAAGCTTAGTATAGCTGACACAACAGAAGAGAGTGACACCATCCAGAGGAAGCTGGACACATTTGAAAAGCAGGCACACCGGATTCTAATGAAATCTAACAGGGCCAGGTGCAAGGTGCACCTAGGTTGAGGCAATCCCAGATGTGAGTACAGACCAGGGGAAGAACTCATGGAGAGCAGCCCTGAGGAGAAGGATTTGGTGGTCTTGATAGATGAGGAGCTGGATATGAGCCAGCAGAGTGCTCTTGCAACCCAAAAGGCCAATGGTATCCTGTGCTGCATCAAAACAGTGGAACAGGTTGCCCAGCGAGATTGTGGATGCCCCCTCCCTGGAAGCATTCAAGGCCAGGCTGGATGGAACTATGAGCATCCTGATCTAGTGAGAGGTATCCTTCCATATAGTAAGGGAGTTGGAACTAAAAGATCTTTAAGGTCCCTTCCAACCCAAACCATTCCATGATTCTATAAAAAGATGGATGACCAACAGGGAAAAGGAGGTGATTATCCTCCCTCAGTTCTGGCCTTGTAAGGCCCCACCTGGAATACTGTGCCCAACACTGGGCACCCAGAACAAAACAGATGTGGAGCTGTTGAAGCGGGTCCAGAAGAGAGTCCCAAAGATGATCAAAGGACTAGAGCACCTCTCCTATGAAGAAAGGTTGAGAGAATCGAGCTTGCTTAGCCTGGAGAAATGAAGGCTCTGGACAGACCTAACTGTGGCTTTCCAGTACTTGAAAGGACATTAGAAGCAAGAGAAGGGCTGACATTTTACATAGTAATAGGGTAAGGGGGAAAGGCTTTAAACTAAAAGAGTGGAGATTTAGGTTAGATGTTAAGAAGAAACTTTTTATTCATAGTGTGGTGAGGCACTGGAGCAGGCTGCCCAGAGGAGATGTGGATGTACCATGTCTTGAGTCATTCAAGGCTAAGTTGGATGAGATCCTGGTCAGCCTATTTTGGTGGTTGGCAACCCTACTCATGGGAGCAGAGTTGGAAATAGATGATCTTTCATGTCCCAACTCAACCTAAGACATTCTGTGATGTGATTCTGTGATACGATGTCAATCTCAAAGCATAAAACCCAAAAGAAATGCTTCCTTACAGACTGAACATTCAGCAAAATGCAAAAAAAGAAAACATCACAGTACTGTGAATGTAAAACTCAAGATGTAACCTATTCATCAGCTTTCTTCTTTGTACAAGTATCTCTACATCATGGTTGTCACATACTTCCTTTGCCCTTACATATAGAATGTGCATGATAGTACAAAGTGTAAGAGTGTGCAAGTGTGTAGCTGAACTGTTTGCTCACTGTCTGTAACCCACATACTCTAATGGCTAAAAAGCACCTTGGTCATGTAACAACTGTGAAGCCAGCTTTATGCAAAATAAAAATAAAAATTAAAAAAAATAATAAAAAATAAATAATCTCAGGGATATCCATCATTTTTCAACAGCAAACTTGGATGGAAACCCAAGTTACACACTACTCTTACCTTAAAAAAAAAAAAAAAAAAAAAAAAAGTAAAACTCCAATATCCTAACTGTAAGTACATAGAGCTGTTTGTTATTGGGTGTGAATGCAGGAGCACTAATATTCACTTAACAACAAATTTGGCACGTTTGTTCTTTATAATACTAAAAATCTTCCTCAAACTTTCTGAATTTGGTGAGCAACGTAACATCAGGGAAAAATATTACGAACTTATAGCTGTCTTCCCTACACAGGTGGAAGGATCAGTGATCAGTGCTGCTTGGGAAAACCACGGGGACAGTTGATGGGAGCCTTCCAAAACTGACTGTAGGAACAAAGTACACTTAACACTGAGAGAAAAAGAAAGGGAAGGAATGCATTTATATATAAAGTTGATATAAGCAGCTTGGTGGGAGGAGAGACACCTGCTTCTACTGAAGGGCACTATATTGGAAAAATTATTGGAAGATCCTAAAGTAAGCTGCTGGGAAGCCAGGAGCAGACGCACACCACCAGAACAGGTGGACAAGTGCAGGCAGTGGGTGTTAGCAGCAGCGCCCCAGCAGTCTCATGCCTACTGCTGATCTGGGAAGCCCTGTGGGTGTCCTTCCAGTTTGAGGCATGAATAGAAAAGTAGTTAGGGCTAATCACAGTAATAACACAATAATGATCCACAAAATTATCCTTTTTTGATACCAGAGAGCAGCATTGAAAGCCATGCCCATGGGAAAGGGTAGATAAGAAGGAAGGTGAAAGCAAAGGTGAGGCAGAAAGACGCAGAGCGGGGTAGAGCAGCATATACAGCTGGTGCCAGACTGCTGTCAGCTCCCTGTAGCCTCAGTAGGACTGAGCAGCAGGTACACTCCAACCCCCAGTACTGCCTCAGTACCAAAATACATTGCCAAACACTACTGCTGCTCTTCATTTACATTCATCGTAAGAATGTATTAGGACCATTTATGGAAGAGGCAGTCTCCAAATCCAATTTGAGGGGTAATCATTCTTCTCAAAACAAAGCTCAGGCAAGGGACAGATACAAGCTGGCAGAGCAGCTTTGCCCAGTAATTATTAAGGGGCAAAAACATGTCAATTTGTATGCAATGAGAAACACATTAGGCTTTCACTACAACTACGGAGCCTAAGTTCATCTGTTTACCAGGGCAGTCGGGACATATATGCAGGTACCAGCAGTATTGTATAGTATTGTACAGCATATTCTTGTAGTAAAGCAGATCAAATGCACCTGAAAAACATGATAAATATACACACCGGGGATATTTGCCCTTCCGTGTAGTACAAAAGGAAGCATGCATTGGTGTGAAGAAAGTGTGACAAAGCACAACATCAGCTTTGTGTGGCTGTGCATTGCATACATGCAGAATGACGCAGACTTAACATTCCGTGGGCACATTACAGTTTGTGCCCACGACCATGAATAAACCCTATCTCCCTATACTGCCTCAGGGCACCCATACGAGGATTTACACACCTGCATGTACACGGAGGAAAGCAACACGTCTTGATCAGGTGTAAATGCAGGAGTGAATACATGAATGCACACAATCTCAGAGCATAAGCACAGATGTCCAAGGAGCATGTGGGAATGCAGGAATGGAGGAAGCCTATAGAGTTCCTGCAGTGAGCCTGAGGGCAAGAGAGAGGCTGTGCCAGGACATTCTGGCACTTGCTTTAACTCCAGCCTGGGTTTATTCCCTTACTGCCTTTTTTTTTTTTCTTTTTTTTTTTTTCCCCCCTGCAATAGAGCAGACTCCATGGCTACAGAGAGGGTGTTTAATGAGTCAAATCCTCATGACTGCCTTATCAGTTGTGGACAGGCGTGTTTCTGACAACTGACCTTTCCCACCGTGTGCTGTTGAAATATCCACATCCCACAACAATTAACTCAATGCTGAAAACATAACACTGAAGAAAAGGGAAAGCTCGATCATTTGCAGTCAGCACCACAGACAGAAGGGAGAGGAATGCACCTAAAAGTGACAGAGCGCAGCCATACAGAGGTTTGATTCCACCTTATTTTGCCATGCACACTTTATTACCTTCTTTACAGCTTGGCTGTAACAAAGCTGTGTGCAAACAAAGTGTTGTGAGACAAGGAAGGAAAGCAGAGAGGACTGAAAAAGCTTGTGATGTGTATGATGTCACTAAGACCACACACAAATAAATATGTCTATAAAAATGTACACAAAGCTGATGGAATGAACAAAGAACCCTATTAGAAAATGGAACTGGACAGAGCAGAGGAGGTAAAAAGGCATCACTCTGCCTCCAGATACCTCTGCTGTTACAGATCTTGCTCCTGACAACACATAGATTAATACATCCATTAAAAGAATTAAACAGCACTCAGCTGAGTTAGGAACCTCAACAATAACAAAACCTATCCAAAACAAGGAGACTCATACCATGAAGAGCGCACCTCCAGTCCCAAGTACAGAGAAAATTGTTTTTCTTGGGGGAACAAGTACCTGAACATAAAGTGTCTGGTATAGTTAGTGGTCCAAAGGAAGGCTCTCAGAAAATCTGCAGAAAACCTGAAGGGGAACTTGGGCACACCATTCATTTTGTATTTGCAGAAGTCTCTATTAAAATCACAGGGAATCTGTTATGTCACCAACGCGCTTGAAATCTGAGATATGCTGGAATTGATCTTCAAGAACAAATCCTATATATGTAGTATTAACATACAGATTTGAAAAAGATACCAGTCATTTGCACAATAATCTCCCTGTATATGCAAAAGGCAGAATTACCTACCATTAGCAAATGCTATTTTTGCACTGCAGTGACAAATAGACTCTAAAAGGCCTTCACTCTTCCATTTTAGTGCCTTCCTGGGTATACAGAACAGGAGTTGGATGACAGTTAAGAAATTCACTGGACAAAAATCCGACTGAAGCTCCACAAAATTCATCTGGACACAGCAACTAATTCATCTAGGTGCCAGAGGAAAACATAACCATGCTTTTGAAGATTGTACATGAAATAGAGACAAGTTTGCAAACTAGGAGTAGAATAAGTGTTATAAAGTCGGTTGAGGTCAGAGAGCAGAGGAAGATCAACAGCAGTGCAGGAAATGCTCCAATTGAGCAGTAATTATTTCAGTTTAATGAACAGAAAAGGAACTTCTTAGGCAAAAAGTATTTTAGTTTCTAGAAGTATACAAACTGTTCTCTTCAAACTCCACAGAACCAAAAAGAAAATCATTATTTTCATTGTGGTGGTGGTTACTTTGTTGCTGTTTTGGGGGGGGAAGACGTTGTTATTTTTCTTCTTGTTGTTTAGTTTGTCTTTAACTGAATCAGTTACGTAACATTTGGGACTGTTTCTTGGCTATTTCTCTTTTTCTTTTTTGTTTTATATTTACATAATAAACACATTTATTTTAAAGCAGTAAAGTTTATGTTATTTATGTACTCTAAATATCTTTAAATAGTTCTCAGCTCACTTATTTGCATGAATTTCTAAGATGATCAAGGCTATTTGAAATAACAGACCACAGCTTAACTAACAGATCACTCAGGATTTCTAGCCTCATATCAGCAATTAAATGTCTTCCATATCTTGATATGATTTAGCATCAAGAATGAGCCTCACTGTTTTTCTTTGTTCAGTCTATCATGCAGAGCAATCTTATTCAAACCATATACACTTATTGATACTGGAAATCAAATAAAAAATAATAATTAAAAAAAAAAGTTGAATTAGAGTTTCTCTTCAGTATCATAAGCCAAACCCAGATCCCACTGGCTCTAAAAGAAATTAGGAATAATTTCATGGTAATCAGTGAAAGTATACTGCTAGATGTAAGACAGCAACAAAGCTGGTACCAGTGTTCATGTTTTTTGTTTTTGTTTTTTTCCTAAATCCATTGTTAGAAGGTCAGAACTGATGTAATTCTTATTCGTACAAGCAGTGCCCAGCTGCTGCAAAAATGACTTTTCAAATCTCCCTGCAGGAAATGTGACACAGCCCTTGTGTTATAACTACTGTTGAAAAATGTGTGCTTCTCTGAATCTAGAAAGGTGCTATCATTATTTTCCCGGAGATGAGTTTGCCCTGAAGTGCCTTGATTTCTCTGTTTTTGTGGTGGCAGTGTATTTTCTTTTTTTAATAGCAAAAACTATTATTCTAATCTGAACACCATGGGGGCTTGTATACTTTATAAATATTTTCCAAACCTATTTTACCAAGGTACTGTCCCTCTTCTCCCTGTTCCCCACACTTCAACAACACCATTACCCGTTCCCACTGATGTCATTTTAGAACTGAAAGATGTTCAGGGGTTTTGGGAAGGAGGGATGGCAGGTTTGGCCAAGACCTCCAGGTCAAACCCTTGCATAAATTTATGTACACCTAGTGTTAGGAATCATTTAAGCCCCTGCTATGTAGAGAGCATTTCTATTTTCAAAATAGAAGACAATTCTGAAAGCGGACTTTACCAAAGTAACCTTAGAGCCTCCAGGTTAATTGTTTCTTGACAACTATCTGATCAGACGTGCTCAGTTTCAGTAAAAATAAGTGTGTTTTGTTTTCTTCCCTCCCCCCACCGTAACTGCTAGGTCTACCAGTACTTTGTAGATTCATAGTGTGGCATCTTCCTGCACACTATCTCTGGCAACAAAGATTCGAAAGACCAAGTTTTTCTCATACCTTCATAGTGCCACAACCTCCTTATTGGGCTGCTGAAGGAGGACTGCTGTAAGAACTGGGCCTTGACCTTATAATTTAAGAAGCTATTCAGTTAATACACATCAGAACAGAAGAAACTTTTTCTCACAACTGTTTTGGTTCTGTAGGGCTAAGAAAAATAAGATGGAAGAAAATTATAAGTAATTACGTTAATTTATATAATTGAGTTATTTATATATACTTATATTTTTTCTGCTTAAGCCTTACACTCAGCCAATTAGACTCCAAAAAACATAGAGAAGATCCATTAAATACATATTTTCTTCAAGTTTACATAATCTTTTCTTACTTTTAACTGTACTGTAATCCCAGAAACAAAAGGAAACTGTGTAACTTAACAACTCCAGGACAACAAACGAGCAAGGGATCTCACTGCAAAAAGTACATACTGGCATCAAAAGCTTTTGTACATTTACCTGACTTGTTAACAGTATTAAGTTCCCTAACCTGCAGCCCATGAGGGATCACAGTTGTTACTTCTGCTGTTTATGTGCATTTTTGAAAATTCACTTCTCTATTCCTTTGTGCTACAGGCTACTGCTAAGATTTTAAGTTTCTACCATCTGTTCGGTTTGACTGTATCATGATGCAGAATTCATAAGCAGCCAGAACTACTGACTTCCTTACCAGCCACATCTCCTTCAACAGCCTCTACAAGTAATGGTACTGAAAAAAGAAAAGGTCTCAAGCTGCAGTTACAACAAACACATATTGGTGCTGACTAAAGACTTCATTGTGCCATTGCCTCCTGGTAGCACAAGCTTGTTGGCCCCTAATATTCTGCATTTCTTAGCAGAGGTGAATTAAGAACTCACTTTCAAGCTCTTAAAAGAATTGTAGCAACTTCATAAAGTTCCATTAGTCCTTGTATGATTCCAGAGTAGTTGGTTTTTTTGGCTGAACTCCTTTCATTTCACAGAACAGAGGTTGCCAGGCCCCAGAAAATTAAAACAATCCTTGATGGGAACTGTAATTGCAGAACAATTATAATTTCTGATAGTTGTTCAGCTGTCAGTCAGAACAGTCCACGATGAAGGATATGGGCACTGCAGCCACTTCAGTTCATCCTTCAAGGTGGTACAGACCTGCAGACACTACCAAACTTCACATCTGCCTGCTTATTCAGCCCTAAAAACAGAAGAAATTGCTAAAATCAATGCATAAATACAGCTCTTTCTAGAACAGACTGTCTTGTGTACATAGCTCTGCATTAACTTTGCCTGACTACTGAAGACAAGATGCAGTCTAGCACACGTTCTTAGCTGCAAGGAGCATTTATAATGGTAAAAGAACATTACAGAAATACGAGACTTGGCTTTGCATGTTAAGCAGTCGTGATCAGAATGATCGTAAGAGGCTGGACACATGTTTCTCAGCACCAAGCAAAGGTGTAGAATACACCATAACAGATATTTCACAGAAACTGTCCATGAGCATCATCTTACTGTTCAGTAAATTGGAATACAATGTGTTAATTCATGTACACATCATTATTTTGAATAGGTAAATGTATAGTCTAGCTTGTCTTAGAGTGATTTGTTAATATAGCAGCAGCCTGACTCAGTCACTCCTTTGCAGCATCACCAACATGATGTGATTTTTAATTCTTTTAGCATTCAGGTTTTTCACTAATATGTTCTAGGACATTTCCCAATCTCACTGCATTGGCACTCAAGATGAACTCACAATTTCCTAGCTGGAACTTCAAATGTCAGCTGCTTCAGCACTCTTTCACACTAACTCAAACACAATCCATAACCTATAACATCCAAGTTTATCAGTTATTTCCCTACTGTTGGATTTGCCATCCTGAGTAGTTAAGTTGCTATTGGGATCAACATACACTTCAGATAAAGGAACATGCTAACTGCTTCAATACTGATGTGTTTACAGTAAACACCAGCATAAAGGGAGGAGGAATAATAGATCAGGAACCAGTTCAGGGAGGTACTTTTTATAACACTTACAATATGCATGTGGTTGCAAACAGGCAGAGCTACAACAAGCAAAACTATTTTTTCTATTTTTTTTTTTCATTTATTTTTTACCATCTGGTATCACATCATAGCAATCAGTTTTAAAGACCAGAGAAACAATGCATACTTGATTTTCCTGCTTTAATCTAGATAAAAGTCAAAATGCCCTTACAGATTGACCAACAGAAGCTGAGATTATGAAATCAACAGATGACCACAGGAAGTATGCTCAAGAGATAACAGAGCATCAGCCTCTATGCTAGCTTTGTCGACCAATCTGCTAAACATTACAAACGGTCTCAAGCTCTCTGAGTTTGTTTTCTGCTCACCAGCATTCATGTGGCTCTCTCAGTGCAACGGATCACCTCTGTGAAACAGACACGTATATGTGTGGGAGAAGATGACTGGATGGGTCAGTTATAAATGATGCATACATGACAAACCTGTAAACAAAATAATCAGTGCAACCCACTTGCTGACTGCCTTAGCAGAAGCCAGCAGCTCAGTGAATTATGGATATTACAGTTCTGTCCAGAGCAACATCCTGAAAGATGCAGGGCTCTGATGCACATCCATTTGCTGTCCATATGGCATTTCAGTCAGCGACAACTCTCTTTGCTTCAAACTTATATCTTGCATCTAAGAGTTTTCTATTTAGGTTGTTAATTGTAAATTGGGAGCATAAAAGATAAAATGTGAAAGGGACAGAAGAACAGAATAGACATTCAAAAAGCCATGTGAGCCTGCCTTATCCTCCCAAAAACAGAGCCACAAGAAGGGCTCTTTTTTAGGATGGGGTCTTTGTTGTTTCCTGTGTGAATCCACAACTTCTCTCATGCAAAGACACAGCTGGAACCTCCTCACCACTGCAGCACACAGTGCCACCAGGGCAGTTCTCATGACATCAACTTCGCTTTTAGACTGCACATGTACATGGAGGAACACCATTACAAATACATACAAAAGTTGGGTTTGCACTGTCACAGCTAACACTACCATACATGCAAATAGATGCATGCATGATTACATACATGACAACATGCATTTTGTTTGTGTGAATGTTTTTGTACATATACATGCAGGCAGAGACCATGTATTTGCGTGAGCTGGGCAAGGCTCCTGTCTCTCTCTTTTCTTCATTGAATGGGAAAAGGCTGTCAGCAATTTTGTTCTGTCAACAGCTGGGAGATGCTTTTCTGCAGTTAGCTGCAATTTGTTTCAATTATGCGTATTAATCATAGCCTGCTCCTGATGGTATTCTTCAAAAAAAAAAAAAAAAAAAAAAAAAATCAGGGCTTTTCTTTTTAACAAGCCATTTCCTCTCTCACGATGGCACTTAATGACTGACTGCAGGTTTGCTGAGAGAGAGAAAAAAAAAACCCAGACACATCCATGTTTGCTTATTTCATTAATAACCGCTGTGGCTCAAGAAGCTGGCAGGGAGTGTAACTGAAAGGGGTCAGTGCACTGATATTTCAGCTGTGGAGAGAGAGCGAGCTCTGGCCCAGGCTTATATAAAAAATTTTTCTACCCTAAGAGAGACGGATGAAATCACAGTTAAGGATTTTTGCACTCCAACTTGCTTCCTTTGAAACCTAACACAGAAAATCCACTAAACTCCTTGGAAATTAGTTTCCTACTGTTTTACTATTCTACAACACAGATCAATTTGAAAATGCTAGGGAAAACGTTGAAAGACTTGGAAACTCATATCTGCCCAAAGAGCTATTCCGAAAGTCTACTGGAATACAACCAAAGCAGCAGCAAGGATAAACAAATTTTACCTGTCAACAGCTCATTATGCTGTGATGTCTCAAAGTTCCCTGTTTCATGTGTCAGTTCCAATGAGAGTTCTAAGAAACATGCTCCAAGTTTACAGTGAAGTAGTAAATAAAGGCAGGTATGTAGGGTGTACGCTATTGTCCTGGAAATATTCTAATTAAATGAGATGCTTTGATGACATCAAAGGACACAAGTCAAAAGGATCATTCCTTCTTCCTCCATTTCCTTTTCTTTACTGTTTATTAACTTACCTGTTACTGTATTAAAGACTCTCATTTGTGATTAACCGTACTAGCTCAGAGAACTTAGAAGATATTGTACAGATTTTACTCAAAGGTGTAAACATTATGGGAAATCTCTAAGATCCAAGCAACAGGTCCTTACTGCTCAGCCCTGGATTTTTTTATCAGATGAGATTCAAGTACTGAAAACACAGATGATTTCCAAGATGGGATCAATGTACTTTTTCAAAGGTTGGTTTAGAGGAACTCCAGGCCTGTATTGCTTAAAGCAGTATTGCATTCTGTCCTTGCAAGACTCGCTTTCTAAGAATTTGCTTAGCAGGATCTACATACTTCATCACACTTAGGGAAAAGAAGAATGATCCCACTGTAGGTCCATATGGTACCCTGCATATAAATATATCACTTAGACAATTTAGGCATACTCTTACCTAAAGATTTAATGGCACAGATACACCAGTAGAATAAGGAAAAAAAAATAATCACAAAATAAAACAGGAAACAGAAAACTACCATCTCCTCTAATCACCGTATCAGTGATAACAAAAGCTTGAATACAGATGTCATTATGTTGTCAGAAAATAGAAGTTGGCTGGTATAGTTTCCTTTGATAATGCACAAGGCTTAAACTACTAGCAAAAGAATTCATAAGCATCTGTCTTCAAAGCAGATCTTTGCAGGCTGTGCCTGTAGAACCCTCCAGGCTCGAACCTCTGAAGATTCTGCACCACACCGGTTTTCCAAGACAAACAACAGGCAGGGGTGAAGCAAGGGGACCTGACACAGCCTTGATCGTAACTGCAGCTAGGAGGGACTGGGCTGCTGCCAGAGCTCTGCCACATAATGTGATCAGGACATGGCACAGATGGTGTACATTCTGTGGGAGGAGAAGATGCTACAGCTCTCCCGCTCTACTCATCAGATGCATGTCTGGACACAGCCAACCAGCAAAGGTCACTCACACAGATGCAGCTGTGCCCACATGACTCTACATCTGCGAGGATTTCATGCTTCTTCACATGGAGACGTGGAAATAAACTTCAGTGGAAAGAGTATGCTTTTGGCTGTATAAACTGCATCCACACTGAAAACCCTTTCCTAATGTCAGATCAGCTTTTGAAAACCTACGTAACAAGTTTCAGAGCCCTCACCTAATTCCCTTTAAAACATATGTACCTGAACAGCTTAGTTCAAAGCACCTGAAACTCATCCATCAGCCAGGGATGCTTCATATCTGCAGAGGGACAGTCTTTCTCTTACAGAGCTGAGAGGATCATCAGTGCACCAGACTCTGGGACATTTCAGATTCACAAAAGAGGGACATTTATAAAAACAAAACAAAACAACCTTGGCCCTCACAATGTCACACAAACCATGGATTATCAACTTGCAACAAATAGACAGTACTGGGAACAATTTAGAGACCAACATGATCCACAGACTGGGTACAGACTGCTCCATCTTTGAGCACCATGGCCAACTGCAAATAATGCACCCAAATAGGTACCAGAAGAAGTAGATTGTCCCTTCCATTAATGCCATCCTCCACGTTTGTATCACAAAGTTCCATTGCAGCTCAAAATGCAGCCCACAGAAACCTGCCAGCTGAAGGCTCATCAAGCAAAGTTCATTCTTACCAGACTCCTACTGATAAAGAGAGAAGTTGTTTAAGCTAGAAAGAAAATGAGAAGCCTGAGAGGGCAAAACACCGGGAGCTTCACTGCGCTCTTGGGCTTCAGACATTGTGTGCTTCAGTACCAGGAATAGGAATTTTGAGAGAGAAAGAGAAGGAAAAAGAGCAAAGAGATCAGGAAAACAGAAAAACAAGGCAGGAGGGAATGGAAGAAATAGTGGAAAGTGAAGGAAGAAGATCAGATGGAAACAGGAAAAGGAGAAGGAGGAAAAGAAGAGGGAATGACAGAAAAGAAGAGACAGAAGGAGAGAGAAATCTCTGCTGGTACAGTAACAAATAAATCCTTGCAGCATGACAGGCGTCTGCTGAAGCATTTCATTTCCCCGCAGCATAATGGTGTGTTATTGCCCATTATCTGTTCTGTCAGTGCCAGAGTCGATATTAAATGAGGGGCAGCTGCATTTAGCTGCCATTTTTCAGCTGTCTCACCGTTGCCATGGAGATGTGGTTGTTTTTTTCGCTGAACCTGGCTGCAAGCAGCGGGGCTGCTGGGGGTGAACGGGGCAAGGAGGGGCAGGCAGGGAGGGGCCGGCAAAGCCTTCAGGTTCGTGGGCACTGCAGGACCGCCACTGCCACCACTCCATTACTATGCAGAAGGCTGATGATCGGCTCTGTGCATTGCTCTGGCTTTCACGGGTGCTCACGATTGTCCCTTCATCCTCCTGCATTTCTCATTACCCTGCACCCTTCTTTGTGTGATGACAACAATTCTTTCTTCTCTTTTGTACCTCTGCAGCAGCATTTCGAAGCAATTGGAAGCAATGATGAATTGAGCCTCTCAAAGGCCACTTAGCATCTTAAGAAACATTAACATCCCTAAAATACTAATCAAGAAACTGAGTCCAATGAAGTAGAGTTTTCCCCTCTCCCACCAAGGATTACTCAGCTGGTCTGCAGTGGTGCAGAAACCTTGAAATCTCTATTCACTGCTTTCCTGCCTCACAGGTAAGGATGTTCCCAATGCAAAAGCAGGAGACAGGACAGTGACTTAGTGAACAGGAATCAAGCAGAGGACATCCAGCCTCTCCCCCAACCTTCTTAATAGAATGCTACAAACAACCATTGCCTAAAAGGATTTCTCTGGAGTTATCTTTCCTCCACATTCTTCTACTTCACCCAGATAATTCTGACACAAACAAATTGAAACAGACAACACTCTTTGTTTGTACTGCATCAAATAATAACTGTAAAAAATGCAGTCCTTCACAGTGACCCATTGCCTGCTAGTGTTATTCTAGCACCTAAGGAGCAGCTTTTTAAAAACAAAAAACAAATGACTTCATTTAAAAAATCACAGTTGCTAAAGCCCTACCTGACCCTCCTATACCCCACGCTAAGAGTAAAGGTAAAAACTAAAGGGTCAAAGTGCTTTATTATATTAATACTCAAGGCTTCATGTCCTTGCATGAATGCACCCATACGTTGACATTTCTCATCCAATCCTCTTACTCCAGTGTTTTCCTGTGTAGAGTAACCAACTTCACTACTTTGGGTCTTCCAAAACTTGACAAAACTTTTAGAAACACGTTCTAGCAAGTAGCCTCTAATTGACAGTGCTGAAGATCTTCCTCATGATTGATATTTGCTACCATTACACATCTCTATAGTAGTTCTCCAGCACAGCTCTTAATAAATCTTATCTTGCTGACCAGTGGTTTATTCAAATTTCTAACCGTGCCATATATTAAAAAAAATTATGCCTGAATTGTTTGTGCTAATCTTTCTTTTAGCTTCCCTCCCCTTTCATGACCTCTTGCTTTTGACTACAGAACTATCTTAAGCACCAGACCGCCATCCGACTTGCAGGATCTTGTTTTTTCTCTGGGGGAAGCCTAAGTTCAGATTGTTTTATCAAATACTTTTTTGTAGTGCAAGGAGATTTTGCAAACAGTAGTGGAAACAAACAGCCAATTTAGATTATTGAAAATATTAATGCTAATAAACATTTCAGCTTGTTGACCAATGACAGTAGTAGGTTGAATTAAGTCAGAGAAGCTGGAGGGAAAAAAATAAATTTGCCATAAGATTAAAGAGATTGTTTTTATGTAATCTCTGGTCAGCAAGAGGTTATGACAAGAATATGGATGGAGCAGTCTTTAAGACAAATAGGAAAGTGAGAGGAAAATTATACTGCTGAACTCTCACAAACAACTCTGTGGTCATTTCAAGGAGTTTTCAAAGCTGTGCAGCCTGCAATTACAGTTGTTTTATGTGCTAAAACTAAGTTTGTTCTGGTCCTGTAAAACTGTCCCATTCAAGTTAAGAAATACATTCAGAAATGTTTATCTTCTACACTCAACAACTCCATCAGCTAAGAAACACAAGAAGGCAACAAAGCTGTATAGGGACCTAACTGATAGATATTACAGATATTATATATTCAGCACAAGTTTTTAAACAAAAATATTGATTTTTGACACTCCAGGGACATTTTGTGGAACGCTTTCTGACAAACAGAAGTAGTTAAGTTTTATGGAAAGAAAAAGATCTGCCATTTCATTTCTTTGCATCTTCATTTCCCCCTGTGTTCCTGAAATCTACAATAGTCATCATTGTCATTTCTACAGCCTGCTGTCTTGAGCCCAGTCAATGAAGAAGAGATATGGCATGTTTGGCTTCACTTCATCATTTATACACATACAGTACAAGGCAACAGAGCTGAGGATCAAAATAATTTTCCACAAGTCACCAAAGCCACCAGTGTTTAAATGGAAGTGCTAGTCGACTAAAAATAAATCATTCAGATGACAGCCAGTGCCAAGACTATAAGCTTATACTCTTTGGATATCCGTATCTTTAAACTCAACTCTGTTTTACCTAGTGTATGTGTAGGGCCTGCCCCTTGACTCTTAAAAGACTTTCCAAGTGTTGATTAGGCAGCAGAACAAGGTTAAGAGCATTAATATACCAATATGAATGTTCACTTTTACATGAAAGAATTTTGCAACTCTTATTTCCAGAAATAGCCATTGGAAAGCATATAGGGATGACTTCATTTGCTTGAAATAAGAGACGTATCCTAATACTCTATGGAAGAAGTGAGAGATGCCAAACTTTCACCGCATCTTTGAATAAATGGTTTTCCTTAATTTACCTATTTATACTGATGCAGTACTAAGGAACAAACTTCTTTCACCATCATCCTCTAACATCAGAAGCTTGTGCTTCTAAAGATGATAATCCCAAATCACATTGCTACTGCTGATACTGGAATTGTGCACATGGTTCTAAACACCATTTTTTTCTGCACATCAAAAAAGGGTTTTGAATATATATAACTCCAAGTACCAAGAAGCAGAAACAGCTCAATTCATCAGAAAGCAGGTCAAAGGGATAGACCTTTAAAAAGGTCAGATCCCAGTGTCAGAGCCAGCTTTCTACAAAAACTTGGTCTCAGTATTCACTAGTCAGAAACAACCTTTCAGCCTTTAATGTTTGGAGTGCTCAGCACTTCTCATGGTTTGCCTGTTCAATAGTCACCAAGTCATTTGACAACAAAGCTCAGAAAAAAAGACATGATACTCCATGTGCGAGTCTTTGGCACCAAAGCCCCTCCCTTCCTATTCTAAAATATCCTGGGAAACAATCTTTTGTGGAGTACTGAAATGCAGTCATGAGGAAGCATAAGCTATGAACTGAGTTTCATGACACAACAAGACTTTATTAGCGTAATTCCCAATTCCCAATTGTGACTGTGTAGAGGCCCCATAAGAGCAGCAATAATTATGCTTAATGGGCAGAGTGATAAAGAGACAAGATTAGTCAATTCTCCATTCTCTTCTCAGACTCCTACATGATCTTCTTCCTTTCTTCTACTGTTGAGGAGTCCTCTATAGTAAAGGGAACATATTACACAGAAAACAAAAAGACAATTCCACAAAGTTCAGAATCTCACTAGAATGCAGTCCACAAGAAGATGCAATTGAGTAGAGGTACAGGGAAACCTAGAAGCATTGCAGTATGTTCCAGAATCACACACTGTGAAAGGAACCTACTGCTGAATTAGCATTTGAAGTGCATTTTCTGTTGTGATCAGGAAGTACACACAGGAGGCTGAGATGTAGTTAGTACCTTCCCATGGGCAGTCGCTTCCTAGCTTGCACCACCAACGCGAGGCAAGACTGAGCCCTCTAGGCACCAACAGGAGGTTCTGGATAGACTGGAGTATAAAGCTTTTCTTCTTTTGTGTTTAGATAGTACAGGCTTGCAGTGAGGACGTGGGAATGGCTCAGTTCTATGAGAGCTTAAGGATACAGAGAACCACTGTGTTGTGAATCCAGTTCAGGTACTCTGACACAGCATAAGTTCTTTAGAAGATGGATGGTACCATCCATAGCAAACAAAGAGCTGCTACTCAGACAAATACAAAATGATGCAGCTATTCCAGCTAGCTGGCTTCACCATAATATTTTAATATGCATTGGCTATTTCCACTGCAGTCTGGGGACAGGTGAACTATTTCACCCAACTCCCTATGTCCTTTAACTCCTCCAAATCTTAAAAAGAATATTTGTTTTCAAGTTGACTTGTCAATTAATTTCATTCACTCCCACATCTATCTGCAGTTACAGGTTCAGACAAATTCTAGAACTATCACTACAGCACAAGGAAAACACTTTTCATAGTTTAAACTGTATTCTACATAATCAGGAGATTAAAGCAGCCAGAGACTCTGGGGTTTAATTCAAACTCAGACTCTCAGGGATGATTCTGTGTTGCTGCAGGTATTTCAACCTCCATTAGAGAGAGAAGGCGAATAAACTCGCATATGGTTTCATATGCATTTGTTTTGATTTTTATAGCTGGTGAAAGAAGCTATATTAATAGCACAGCAGGGGCTGAACTGAATCCAAAGATCTGGAAAATAAATTATTCTCAATGTCTATTACTTCAGTAATTGTGAATTCTAGCAAGATGATACTTCTGTGTGCACATCACGTAAGAGAAAAACATGACCACAGATTAAAATTGATTAAGAAAACATACATATTTACAGTAAATAACACAAATATATTTGCAGATTGCAAAAAGGTATTGCCCTTGAAGTCCTCAGAGCTTCTAATCTATTGGAACAAAAAGGAGGAGTGCCCAATTTTAAATGCTCAAAGAAAAACTGGGTAAGACAGTTGCAATCTGATATGCAACTGTTGCAGACAGACCTGACATGTGGAACAGAACTCTGAAGGCCTACTAATGAATCCAAATCTCAGCAATCTAATTTTTTTTTTTTTTTTCAAGATGCCTATTCACAATGAATCTGATCTATGAACATCGTTAAATCAGTTTACCATCTCTTTTTGCATGTATGTATAAGTTGTATCCACTACAGATGGCTTGTAGCTAGAACAAGTTTAGGATCTGCATGAGTCAAACCATGTTTAACAGGGGTTAATCCCACTATATGACCATAATAAATATTATGCCATTACAAGTTTTTTTGTGAAGTTATGCTGCCAATTGACTGAGAAATCAGTGTTTTTCCATTAGATTGTCAGTGAAACAAGACTGATTTACAGCACAAGAAAAGCTGCACAACACTTCAGTGTGGTGATGTAGGAAACTAAATGGGAATGAACACGGCTACAAGGTTCTTCTACTTTAAGACTCTTTCATTCTTCTTTCCTGAAATAAACTGCTGAAAGCTAACAAATCTTGAAAAAAAAAAAAAAAAAAAAAAATTAAATTCCAATATTAATTAAGACCAACTCAGATTGAACAGCTATCCAGCAACAATGAAAACTGGCCTTTCACCTCTGGGTAAAAAACTACTCATAACTGTTGTGATCTGTTTGATTAAACAGTTAAAGTGAACAGAACCATTTTTCAACTTTTAAATTGTTTCTACACCAAGACATAGCCAGGTTATTAACAGTGATATAACTTCTGTGTATCTGTGCAAACCTATAGGTAAACCAGGGCTTATTTGCTAATGAGATTCATCAATAACTTCAAATCAACAAATTTCAACATAATTACAATTAGTTTGCCAGCAGAAAAACTGAGTGGCAAAACACGATTCAAAACCCATTCTCTCATCTCCAGCTGGAGCAGTGTTGGTTGAAGCCTATGGAGAGTTTTCCAAAATTAACTAGGAAAGGTTCCCTGCTGAGGTTTGTGAATCAGGCCTTTCTCCTCTAACCCTTGCCCTTCATACCAATTACTGTCTTTGCCATAGACAAATCATTTTAGTTTTTAATTCATTCTCTCCTTTTGTAAAGTGGGCCTAATAGTACTCACTTATCTACTTCACTGGGATGCTTCAAGGATTAAATTGATGTGTCCCCGCTGGCGTAATGTGCCATAATTACCTTGTTAATGTGCCCTCTCTTGGACAGACTGAAAATTGCTCAGTTGTGTCACACAGTCATGTGCTGCCTCGACTTTTTGGACGAGCTCAAGAGGTCGGACAATGACCACAGTGGGACTGGGGGGAAAGCAAATGGCAGCCCTGCACCCACAGCTGCAGCAAGGGCTCTGCTTTACAAAGAAGGCTTAAAGCCATCGATTATTATGAAGAGTGCACCTCTAACAGAATAGTGTGAGCCACAATCTATTTTCTACCTACATGTGGGTGACAAAAATAAACAGAAAAATCTGCTGAGGTCCTCCTTTTCCTGCCTTGCTAAAAGCAGTCAAACAGTCATTCCCTCTCTGAAACACACCTATAGTATTCTATTATATGTGTGCTCTGACCACTTTTTCCCCTCCTGTGTAATTCTTCCCACCTGCTCTAAATGCTAAAAATACAAAGAAATATAAGAAATTATGTGACAATCAAATATCTGTTTTATTTCTGAGAGAAGTATCGGAAAGAATCTCTCTCACAGAGATGTGAAACCCTGGCACGTGCAGGTCCATCTCTGCTACCCAGAGACGTGTGCAGCCCCATCCATTCTGTGCATTTGCAGAAGCAAGTGAGGGAGGCTGGCAGGATGTGTCCCCATCCCTGCATCTCCAGGCCCCTGGCTCAGCATTACCTCACCGCCAGCCAATCCAGCCCTGCCATGCCTCAGCACCCTCCTCTCACCAAGGGCTGCACCTGCCGGAGCAGCTGATTGCCATGGCAAGCACAGGGGAGTTCGGGTAACTGTACGTGGCCTGGCAGTTAGTGCTCATGAAGAGGCAAAAACAGGCAGTGCAGCTTAAAAAAGGTAGGCAAGAGCATGACGTTAGCATCTTGTGCCTCCAAAAACACGATGAAACACAAAACAACGTTTGCACACAGAATCGCAGAAAGTTCTCTCCTGATAAATGGGTTTTCCTGATTTCACAGCCCACTTAGATAACCAGAGATAAGGTCACCGTCCTGTCTCAGGAGAAATGTTTCAGGAGAGCAGTTATCAACTCCAACCCACAAACAATGCAGTCTCAGACACCAGGCTAGGGCCCCTCAACACTACACAAGTGGCCACACAGAACCAATACAGCAAGGACTGACCCACCTTTGCCCTTATTCAGCCTGGAAATCCCAAGTATCCAACCTTGCACGTGAGGCTCCTTCCTAAAACAATGCTGTTTTACAGACCCTCACATATCATCACAGCATCAGACTTAGAGGGCCTCTATCTCATACAGACTTAATCTTTCTTGAAGGGTCTTCTGCACAAGATACAGACTGCTGGTTGTTTCTTTAGAAAATAAGCCATGATAAACCCTCATAAAGTATTCAGCACAAATAAAGCAATCCCATAGCAATGACAACTCCACATATTTGCAGTGCCCGTGTACTGGTTAAAGCGCTGCAGGCACCCATGAGTGGTTTTCCTGTGTTTTTGAGAGGTGGTTAAAAACAAATGCAATACTAAGGAGACAAAAGGCACAGGACTGTGGCTGTCCTGGTTGGAGACTCATAGCTGCACTAAGAGCAAGGGAAGCCCCAGAACTGATCTCTGCAAAGAGCAACCACCTGCTGAAACTGACCAGATAAAAAAAGCTCAGCTGATAGAATTGCTCTGACCTCTGCCTATCACAAAATCCCTGCTTTAACAATGCCTTCATATGAAATGAAAAATCACCACAGCCCATCCCTCTGTTTGCATGGGTATCTTTGCAGTCTGCCTCAATGCAAGCTGCCTTGACAAGTGGCCCATACTGCTGGGAAGAACAAGGCTTACAAGTAATTGCACATAGTGGGAAATAATCCTAAAATGATTTTATTCATATCCCCAAAATTTAGAGCTGACTTCGGACTTTGAACTGACTTTTTTTGTACTCTTAAAAAAACTGTATTTCACATGTGTACATGAAAATAAAGGATACTTATATTATTTCTATAAATATCTACTAATTTATTGTATTTTACCACGTTCATCAATTAAATTATGCTGTGTAGTAAGTTCCAGTCTGATTACTTGACTGATATACAGGTATATGTACTAATAATACATGTATCATTTTATATTTCTACAGCAATCAGTGCACAATTTTGTCTGCTTTTATCAGTTTTTAACATCAAATTTTAATTTCAGAAGTTCCAACTCTGATGTGTCTTTTGTTTTCATAAGATAACTAAGAGAAGACATATCAGAGTTGGAATTTCTGAAAGCTTTGTTTTCATACATGTTCTTGTGACTGCCGGTCTTCTCAAACTCTACACATAAGAAAAATATGTACAATTAATTTACATAGTTTTACATAACAGAGCAGATCTTAACAGTTAGAATTCCAGATTACTGCTCCCATTGAATAGAAAGGATTAAGCAAGTGACTCATGTATATCAGCACTAAAAATGTAGTACCGAGGTTGTTCTTGGTTTGTACTCTTGTGCACTCAAGTTATGACGGAACCTGACCACAATTACCCACAAAGCTCATTTTTAATGTTCTTATAGCATATACAAGAACCAAATGCAGCTCCACATTTTTTATGTAATTGTACACTCAGTGAGGCTGATGCCAGCAGAAATATATACAGTCTCTACAGGACACACAAATTTTTGCATGAGGCATCCTGAATGTTTAGAACACTGAAATGGGGCTGCAAATCCTCCCAGTATGTTGAGTCAGGGAAGACATGGCTAACAGAGTTTGGGAGAACAGAAGGATGAAAGGAGAAACCAAAAAGAGGTTGTTAAAAGGATTTTGGGGGTTGTAGAGACTGGGAGCACTCAGAAAACTCCCTCTAAGGCTTGGGCTGCAGCCAAATATTACTTCCAGTGCTTCAGCAAGACATGCACATCTGAGTCAGATGAGTCCCAGATACACTGCATACAAAACACACTGGCAGGTGGTTTGAGATGGACAAGAACATTGTCTCGCCTCATGGAGAACAGAAAGGATTTTTCCCCACACCTTCCAAAACCGCAACTTCAGCATTACTCATCAAAAGAAAAACTTCTACTGATATGTGCAGAAACACACAGGCTGGCTATGTGCTGCTAGTTACTCTAGCTTGACAGACCTGAAAGTCTACTCCATCACACCTCCATTCTGTAGCCCAGCCATATCACTGTCTGTGCTGTGACATATGGCTGCTTTCTGCCTTCTGCTAGCAAGCCTGGCGTATTACAAAATTCCCTGTGTGCCAAGTGTTTAGCAAATACACATGTTGGCAGCCAGGGTATTCCTGGAAAAGACATGTGTCTTGAGATGAAGCTGTGCCAAGTGTTGCTTTCTGTCATAATACGGAAGGTGCCCTGCTTTCCAAGTTCAGCAGTGCAGGCACTGAGAACAAGTCATCCAAAAAGCACAGAACTGGGAAAAGACCACAGAAAACAATTAAATTAATTGCATAATATTTAAAAAATATATATTTTTGAGTATATATCTTTTTGAGGTATCTTCAGCTCTTTTCTCATTTTACATAAGAGACACTTTGGATTTATTCAGCCCAGGGTCAAACAAAGCATGGGAAGTGAGACAAAAAAAGCCAAGTAATTTGTATAAGAATATTGAATTGCTGCCCAAAAGCCAAGAATGCTGGTATTGGACCTCCACATAGCTCAGTGATCAGCACAGTATCTGCACCTCAATCATATAGAGTAGCTAAGAAGCTGATGCTCAAGAGTTCTGTTCTCCTTTAATAATGAAAGTGGGGAGAAGAGAGAGATAATATTTAAGAAATCTGGAAAAAGCTAATAAATGTGCGTTTCAATGCAAAGGGCAATCAGACATTAACATGATGAGTACCACAGAAATAAAATAATCCCAATAAATCCAAATCTCATCATTTGTGAATCTGATTTTTCTAAACATTTTTGTTTCAAGAATCTATTTCTGGAATTGATTTGACAGCAGTTCTTATTCTCTCCTGTTCACTTCCATTGTATTTTGTAAATACTTTGAGAAATGCATATACTAATACAACTGCAACTGCTAAAGATTTTATTATTATCTTATGCTACACACTGTAATCATTTGGAAACTTAGTGCAAATGCGAGGGCAGAAATAGCATCCATAGGTTTGAAAAGGGCTATTTTGTGACATTACATTTGTAAAGGGAGCATCTCTCTAATAATTGGCATGGTTGTGGCACACATGACTATTAGCAGCAACAAGATACAAGCACCAGTTAAGGCTTCAAATCTTCATAACCTAATTATTGTTAAGATGTTTATATAGGAATAAGGGAAAGGAGGGAACAGGCAATTACATGCTTAGCTTTGGTTTTGCATGAGGAAAAGTATGGCAGAAATTATGTACAGGCTATATGATTTTTTTTTTTAATATATAAGAGGGTAGAAGCTACCTTCTCATATAAATGTTGTTATTCTCTCTAGACATCTGCAGAGTTGAATTAAGTAGCTTATAACAAGCTAAATACTGCAACAAGCATTTATGTGCACTTTCTGCCTGCCATTAGCCAAGTGACTGACAGCTCCAGTTTCCTCTATTGCAACACACACAGCTGCTCCTGAGCTTTAACTGGGGTATTTATTTTGAAAAGCTGGGCAATAATGTCACCAAGCAGCAAATACTCCAAAAAGAACAACAGAATGGGAGTTCCAAGGTTGGCAGAGTTTATTCAAACCACATGTTAGGTATGCAGCCCCTTGCTGATCCGTGACCTGCCAAAGACAACTGACTACACCACAGTGTCTTCCTCTCCTCTTGCTACATGAAGCAAACATCAGTTCTATAATTGCCCTCTCTGTTCTCTCATGCTGATTGTTCCTAAACCTGTTATGACCACTGAGATTCTCTTAATTCCAACCAACAAAAGTTTTTGCCAAAGCTCTTTATGAAGCCCACATAACTTATTAGGAGCTTGGAAATCCCTTTCACCAAAGAATGGTTAGTTTTGCCAGAAGCCTACACCTGAGGTGTGTGCCTTTATAACACAACTACCGCTGCATTTCAGATTAGAACATTCTTGCAAAACCTACTAGAATTATACTTCTCTAACAAAAGGAAGAAATTGCCTGATGGCTGAATTCATTAATAACACAAAAAACTCTTGCTGGCATCATCTTCACCCAATGCACTTTAGGATTCTGTTTCTTTTACCACCTGAATTGCACTATGCCTCTCCCCACTAAATAAAGATCATAAATCCTCAACACAAAAATGCAGGCATTAATCATTTGTACTTTCCCATTCTCTTCGTTATCTATGCAAGCTGATTCTTTGTGGCATTTCGATTGCAAGATCCACAGTTTCAAATATTCCCCTAGAGCTAAAAGAACATTTTGAGCATGAAAACTCTTTCTAATAAACACCATCTTCTCAAGAGCACAAAAGGAATAAACTACCTAATCTAATACAACAGATTACGAGAAGTTTGCTAAAAGCAAACCTGTTTTTTCTATGGCAGTGTTCTGTTGTCTACAGCACTTTCCAATTGGAACAGAATATGCACTTTAAAATACGCATTAATTTAGTTTCATACAATTCACACTACTCATGGGTTACTGAATATCAATAAAAATATCCACAAATGAAGCAAAAAAAAGACATGGAGAAAGTGATTTGTCCTAAGTCATAAGCAGAGACTTCTAAACAAAAAAAAAAAAAAAACAAAAACCCCCAAAAAAAAAAAAAGTTTAAAAAAGCAGCTTAACAAGGCCAAGTGTGAGGTGTTGCACTTTGGCTGAGGCAATCCCAAGACCAGCACAAGAAACAATCCCAAGAATACAGACCAGGAGAACTCATTGAGACCAGCCCAGACAAGAAGGATTTGGGGGTCCTGATGGAGATCTGGACATGAGCCATCAGTGTGCTTTTGCAGCCCAAAAGACCAATGGTATCCTGTTCTGTTTCACAAGAAGGGTGGCCAGCAGGAAAAGAAAGGGAATTGTCCTCCTCTGCTCTGCTGTTGTAAGGCCCCAATCTGATGTACTATGTCCAACACTGGGGCACCCAGAACAAGAAGGATGTGTTTGAACAGGTCCAGAGGAGAGACACAAATGTGACTAAAGTGCTGAAGCACCTCTTCCATGAAAAAAGATTGAGGGAGTTGAGCTTGCTTAGCTTCGTGAAGAAAAGGCTCCAGGGAGAACTCACTGCAGCGTTCCAATACTTAAAGGGAGATTACAAGCAGGAGAGAGACCGACATTTTACATGGTTTCAAAGTGATAGGACAAGGAGGAATGATGTTAAACTAAAAGAGAGGAGATTCAGGTTAGATTTTAGGAAGTTCTTTACTCATAGTGTGGTGAGGTATTGGAACAATTTGCCTGGAGAGGTGGTGAATGCCCCATTCCTGGAGGTGTTCAAGGCCAGGCTGGAGAGGCCATGGGCAGCCTGGTCTGGTGGCTGGCAACTCTGCCCATAGTAGGGGGTTGGAACTGGGTGATCTTTAAGGCACACTCCAACCTAAATCATTCTGTGATTCTATGAAAAAGTTAAAAGAAAATGCCCTAGAATTTTCCTTAGCCACAAGACCATCCTCAGATGCAGCTTTGTCCTTCACAGGAAAAATTAATCAAATAATATCATATTTCCTAAATTAAATGCGTTTCACCGCAGTGGAACTTCATTGCACGTACATCTGTAGGTAGAGGAAAGTTATAAATAAATAATACGATTACATACAATACGTATTGAGCCTGCAGTAAATTATGTATGCCATTCTCATTCAGCATCTGCTGGGATACTGTAATGTGATTTAACAGATAAAACACACTGTTTATTTAAAAGGGTTATCAAATTTTGAAGCTACATTAAATTATACATTGAGCCATTGTGTCTGTGGGGATGTGCTTATTCTTACAGTTTCTGTGTGCAAAGCAATCATAAGTTAAGCTCCTACATGCACACAACCCAGAGCATTGGGCTGTGCAAGCAGTAAAAGCCAGATAAAGCATAAAAATATTGGGTTTCAACACACTCAGCCTTAAGAAAAGCGTTGATGTACTACGGACATTTCCCAGGGAGAAGTGCACAGCTCAGGAATGCATAATATGCCAAGTCTGCATGCTTAACTGCAAGATGAAATAGCATCTGTGGTTGCATACAGAGCTCTTCCCATGTCTGCTGCTGACTTATTTCATCCTGTCCAGTAGAGCAGTGCTCAGACCTCACTGACTTGTGTGGATGGCTATTCAGCTTGGAGGCAATATGTCAATGGTCACTCAGAAAATAAAATTCTCAGACAATAAAACATTACAGGGAACACTCTCCCCTTGTGTATCCCATTTGCAGTATGCCACTTTATAAGACTATGTGAAGGCTCCTCACGCATAGTCCTGCCTGCCAAGGCCTGGACCTCCATCCTCCTGGAACTGTACTCTCTCCAATGCAAGAGCAAGGAGGAAAACTCTCACAGGTGTTTTTATCTGTGCCAGCTGGGACTCAGTAACCACCAATAAAGCACCTAACCCTGTAATACTGCACATTTTATGTTGCTGGATGCATAAACATATGAAATCTGTTTGCTCACAGCCAGTACTCACAATCAGAGTATGAAAACTTTCAACATAAGGAGGTGTTAAAAATCCTTCCTACTAGACAGGGGCCATGTGTAAAAGCAATGGGGCATACACATACATCTGCCATAGTACCATCAACTAACAACTTTTATCTTCAGATCTACATTCAGTATCTGGTCATTAGATCTTAAAAGGCACTAGGATACTTCGAAGAATGACAAAAGTGTATGAGACAGGAGAGATGACTTCCATACCGTAAATACTTTGTCTTTCAAAAATGAAGGCTAGGGTAGAGGCAAGCGAAACAAAGAAGCATTATGTAGCAGACATGAGTCATACCTCACATTGTAGGAGCAAGAAAACTAGAGTACTTTTATATTATGCATAATAACAGATGGAATTCATTGCCACAGAATGTCAACAAGCCTACCAGACATGGTCGTATGCAAAGTGCAGTGAGTAACAGGAACCACTGCAATCACAGCATGTCCCTATGAAGTTGCATTTAAGTATTTCCAGAAAATACACAGAAACTCTGTAAAATACTTGCAGAGGTACTAAATTAGAGAAGATTGTCAGTGGAGATGTAGTGGCTAAAGTGAGAACTGCCGTCTTTAGCTCTTTCCAAGAAGTATCACATCCAATGGTCTTCATGCCAAATTGAAAACTGACATTCTTTTCCTTCATGAACATTACCTTTGCTACTGACATTTATTGCATGTTCCTCCATATGACAAATGAGAATGTCAAGTCACCAACAGTGCAGTGGTTTGGGCTCCGTTATGTGCAGCCTTAAATTGAAGACTCTTCCTGCTAATTACTGTGCAAAGTGAGATCAAGGAAAGCTAACAAGCAATGTTGCTATATTATATTGCTGTATTACACAACAAGTAAAGTTGGCGTATTTAGCTTGCTTTGCTGCAATGGGAGGCTCTGCCACTATGGCTAGGGAAAGCAGAACTGCTGCTAGACATTTCTGCACTTCAATTCAGCTTCACCATTTCTACTACAGACATGTCTCCCTTTTCCTGCAGATGTTCTGCCAAAATCTCCATAGGTTTTCCTACAACATCATTACTTGATCAGAAGGCAAAAGCAAGCAGATGTTACTCACTTCCTGATTAGTTTGTCCTTAAAAAGGGCCATAACCTAGTAGGAAATACAGACTGAGATGCCTACAGTTCCACGAGACCTACCTATCAAAATCGGGGGAGCATGCTCTCATCACTCCAGAGTCTGGTAAAAATAAAAAAAAAAATAAAATAAAAAAAAGAGGATGATATATTATTTCTACTTTTATTACTGATCACTGCACATCCCTCTAAAAGCACTTACATGTGTAGAAATGCTCAGACAATTCTATTTCTCCAAACATAATTTCCAGCAGAAATTCTGAAATCCCAGTTATGGTTTTCTGTCTGATGACAGAGAAATTCTGCATAAACTTGATCTAACCAGCAGCAGCAGCAAAGGTCAGAACACCGTGGAAAAGAAAATTTCATTAAAAGGGATTGACTCATCAGTGCCCTGTTTTGTGAGTGAGCGCAAAATGTTTGTGATCATCAGAAGCCATCTGCTTCTACCTCCCAGTAGGGATCAAGTCTCTGCAAGACTGGCCCAGCAGAGCCACCTACACTTGCACAAAGTAATTTCAGACACTACTATGAGCCACACTCATCAATTCCTAAACAGCTACATCTCTTAAGTTTAATATTCCTCAACATTCCTGAAAAGCAATTTTCTCATTCACTTGGTGGTGAATTATCTTCCAGGGCTGCTAGATGGAGCTGGAGCACCCATAAGAGCAGAAGTAGTAATATGGATTTAGAATAATACTTAATGGTGCACATAGAGGCTGTCAAAAATAGCCTTTTTAAGCCTCAAAAAAAAAAAATGACTTTCAGGCAAAAGTTATAATACTGACATATTTATATTACCATTTGCTGCCAGAGGAAATTGCTGGAAATCAGATCCCTTAGAAATTCAGTCTTAATGAGAGATTCCTGAAGCAAATATTTCATAACAAATTACAATGTCTTCCAGGCCAGGAACATAGGGTGGACTGCGGGGCACCAGAGATGGCTGACCAGCTACCATTTAAAGAAATAGGAAACAGCTGAATAGCTGCTGCTCTTGAGAAACTGTCATGGCATGTCCACTCTGCAATAACTACATTATTATACAAAATAATTATATTTTGAATGAATTAATTTAGAAGTTCCTTGAAAAATTCTGTGAAAATTAGAAAGAGTAGTTTTTTTCAGGAGGTTCTGGAAGCACAATTGCTCTGGACTTTAGGAATGAGTTGAACAAAAAATGAGAAAAAGAGACAAAAAAAATTGTCATAGTCAACCACAATGGATCCCCTTGGCATATGCTTCTATGTTCACACTACTCACACATGCAGTCCTTCCCATCCCTGCAGCATAGGCAGTTCTTCCACCTGTCTTAAATGGCCTTGCCATGCCTCGCAAAAGACACTGCTCCTCTTCCTTTCAAATTACAGGAAAAGACATGGATTCTCTGTATTGCCAAGGTCAAGTTTCCTGCATCTTGCAAGGGCAAGCCTGCACAAATCTCTGAAGCCAGTAGGTTCCATTCCTCACTAACAGCAGATCATCTACTAATATTTGCCCTCCATACAAAATCTCAACCTTAAGCAGTATCAAGTAAGGTGGTCAGTGATCTCCATTCCTTCTGGACTTGCAGTTTTATACTAAACAAACGCTCCTGCAGAGCTATGCAGCAGGAATTAAGGATGTTGAGCATCTCTAAGGAAGTATCTAGAGTCAGATCTTTTCAAGCTATGTGGGCATGGACTAGATGCCCCAATACCTGCATTGCAATGGACAGTCCTGGGAGAACCACCAAAAATAATGATAAAATCCCACAAGAAGAGTCAGTTAACGCTATTTTCCAAGTAATAATCTAACTTGAGACATTGCATCTGTTCAATAACAGGCTCAACCATCAGAGTTTTGCCCAAAACCAAGCTGACTTCTGGAAATGCTTGTTTTTAAACCCACCATGTCTCTCCTATGCTTCTCTTTTCAACTTCGTAGTTCTATTACACAATTTTTTCTACATCCCCTTTGCTGAAACACTGTCCACTGTTACTGTAAAGCTATTCACGTTCCTGTGGACTAGTTGTACAACACTGAAGGACAAGGAGAACAAGGCCCCAAATCCTCCCAAAACAAAGGCTATTTAAAGAGTTAGAAAAGCTTTATCAAAATTTGCAGCAGATGCAGGGCACTGTACATTACATTTCTACTTTTGCAAAAAGCTGTACAAGTAGCCACAAGTACCCCCCATCTTATCTTCAAGTATTTTCTGCACATAATCACAATCTGTGATCAAAAATCTCACTGAAAGACAGGGAATAATATTTCTGAACACCAGAAAGGGAAAATAGTTTCCCTACAGCAATCCTGGAGGTTAGTGACAGGGTCTGAAGAATACCATGCTTCACCAAAACCTTGCCACAAAGAAAACTTTACTTTTAAGATTAAGGGCACAGAGTTTAACTGATCACACTGCGCAGTGCTTCGGCATTTCTTTGGAAACCTGTACAAGAATCTACTGTGCCAGGATCTACTGAGTTTGATAGACCGGGTACAGCCAATGTCTTTAGGGGCATAAGAAGATCACAAGCAGTGCCCCTTACCTGTGTGAGAAGTTTCCATCAGGAAACCAGAAAAGAAATGAATCTACATCGATTTTTCTAATCTGTGGAATGCAGTGAACCGCCTCCAGAAGAGCTTCATGAGTACAGCTCCATGTAAAGAGAAATAGCAGATGTGAAGTCTAATTATTTATTTATTTTTTCCTCTCTGAATTCTGCTCATGTTTTACAAACCAGGACTGACATTTGAACAAAGAGACTGAAAAAATGTAAGCAGGAGCTATGCAAATAATGAGCAGTTCTGTTTTATCACCACTGCTTGTTTGAAAACCCAGCCTACATCTAGCTGGAAAATGCAGAAGCTGCTACTCTACGAAGCAGACCTGAATTAATAGCAAGAGCAATAGCTAAGATACCCCCATCAAACCAGTTGATTTATATTTATTTATAGCTTAAACTTTTTGTTTGTTTCTGTTTTCTTTTTGGTGATGCTGTTTTTTGTTTGTTTGTTTGTTTCCAGAAACTATGCTACAAAAAACAGCACTGCTAACTTGTTTTTACAAAGGAGACAAGCTAAGGTATAATGATTTTTTTCTCAGATCAGCAGTAGAAGAATTTAGTTCTGCTGCTCCACCCCCATGCCATCTTCCTCAAATCACTCTCTCCCTCTTCCAAGTATGAAATAGGGAAATTATTTCCTCAGGACTTGAGTAGGATTTAGCCTGAAGAAGGCAGAAGCCAAACAAGTCATCCCCCTAGCCACTGACCCCTAAAAAGGGCTGTAGCAAAATATACAATGAAAGCAAAACATGATGCTGCCATTTCAGTTCATTTGAGATTCTTATGCAGTTGAAATAACCACAGCAGCCTTCATGACAGATTCATGTAATTAAAAAAAAAAAAAAGGAAACTATAAAAGAATCTTAGTACAAATAAGAATCATCTCACTGAGAAATCTGTATCAAGGCCTGCACGAAAACTGAGTAAGACATTGAAGAGGCTATTCATAGCATTTGATCAAGATGGTAAAAGAAAATGCAGCTGGCACAAAAATGCACAAGCAGTGTTCACTCACAGACAGCAGCAACACACATCACACAGGCCTGCCCTGTTTCCTCCCTCCCTCCTTTCCCAATTTGGACAGAAATAGAAAGTTTCAGGGAGATGCCAAAAGACCTCCCACACACTGAGATGCTATTACCATACAACAGCTTCCATCCAGCCCCTTCAGCTCAGCTTTAGCGCGTTGCAAATCATGAGCTCACTGCTTACTTCTGTGAGCCCAGACAGCAGCCCAGGGAGGCAAGGGAATTACCAGCTACCCAGGAATAAGGTTCCCCAATCCTTCATGCCATGAGAACCTATTTTCAGTCATTTCTCAATTTGTGGTTTTCTAGTGCCAAGCTACACAAACATGACTTGGCAGGTTGCGCTGTTTTCAGTGAAGAAGCTTTAGGACTTTCACGCTTTGGAACAAGAATCTCAATTTAGCAGATGCACAGCAAATATGTATGCATCTTTTAGGCCAAGCTCTTTTACTTTACATCTCAGTGAGTGTTACAAGGATAATGCTATTAAGAGTTCAGTAGCTACACACTAGAATGAGATCCTTGCAGCATTGCCTCTGGCAAAATTAGTTATTAAATATCTACTCAGACCAGAAAGAAAAATTAAAATACTATATTGTATAGATAGTTGCCAAAAGTGATGGTTCAGTTACTCTCTGGAAGATTGGCCATATACCTTCACATCCCTTGTCAGCTTAGGAGCTGGCAGTCACAAGGCTGCCCTGAGCTAACTAACCTTCAGATCCTGCTAAGTACAACACAAAATCTCACCACATTTCAAGTCTCATATTAATGATGCTCATTTAGTACAGTGAGGATTCATATCACTCCCCTCCCTAAATCATGCAAGACATCAGTGCCTCAGTGAGAGCCACTAAAACAGTTTGCTATTTAGAGGTGCAACATATGTCTGTGTCTCACTGCTTTTCTTCAGCACGGGCAAGCCTGTCTGCTTGTCTATTGCTTGTCATGAAACATTTTATAAATTCTTTCTTCTGCAATAATGCTAAATGGAAACATTTTTGAAACCCCAAACATTGATTGGAACAACAATCTTGCTTCCCACCTAGGTGTCTGCAGACAGTGAAGAAACTGCAGAAACAAATGTGGTATTTAAACAGCCAGATGATGAAAAGTGAAAAATGACAGAGGCTAGGATGAAAACACATGGCAGAGCATCTTGCTTTTGTGTATCTTATTCATGGAAATAAGAGATAGGTGGAAGATGCATACGTTAAGTGAAATTGGATGAAAAATAATAAAGAATTATTCTGTAGCATTCTTCCTGATGCACGGAACAGTACTGACAGTACTGTGCTGTGGATGAAATGCCAAGAGCTACACGCACACAGTTTCTAATGCTTACTGAGTCTACAGATCAGGAAGAGCAAAGTTCTGTAGGCTTTGGGAAAGGAAATTGTGAGTTGTGCCATTAGTGAGGAGAGGATTTATTTTGGTGATTCAGATATGCGAAAAGCATGCCCAGGCTCTCAACATGCCACAGCAGCCTTTCCTGTCACAGCTGCCCTGCTCTCTTCAGCTCGGACTCAGATTCTCACTCTTCAAGAAGATGCTGCATATCTTCTCCACAGCACTCCACCTTCAGGGTGAGCCCAAATGCAGCAAAAAGAAGCAGCATCTCTGACACAAAGCCCTGGAGGCATGGCAAAGAGTGAAAGGCCAGGATTGAGCAGCTCCTCGTGATCCTGAGGAGCTGCACTTTACTATCCACTGTCCAGTAAAATAAAAACCCTTTGCAGTCCTCTACAGAGGGGTGATGTGATTAGGAGGTTTAAAATGGACATATCAGCACAGTCAATTGCCAACATCCAGTGTCACCATTCCTCATACCTCTGTCCCTAAGTGCCTAAAAATTCAGCATTCTCATTGCCGCTTAACCTTATTTCTTCTTTATTTAAAAAGAGATCTGTGTCACTGAATTAGACAGTGGAGTTTGTTTACATCTGTCCCATTGCCTTTGTACGAGGCTAGAAAAAACACGTGACAACATTTACACTGCCCCAAAAATGCAAGGTATTGGAGTGCTTCAATGAAGAGGTAAACTTAATAGCTTTCACAGCTGAACTGTAGCACAGGAAAAGAAAACCTCTTCATTAAAATTACTTTGCTCTCAGTGCTGGCCCCAGAATTCTTCTCTCTCCTATTATTATTAAATTATTATTAATAATACAATCCTTATTAAGTAGGCAACTGCCTTTCACTTGGTTTTTAAATAAAATTACAAGAAAGCACAGAGTATTGAAAATGCTTCTGCAACAGTAAATATCACCTCTGGCATATTTGTCCTGGGAGAACAGAGCACGATTTGGAATACCTAATTGAAATGTGCTACAGGAGATAAGGCTGGCTGCAGAGACTGACATTTAAAAGCAGGAGACACCAAACAAGACATGAAATATCACTGTTGCTGCCTCAAAGCAAAAAGCCACTTTCCCAGAGCCGAAGCTTTCTCCTCCTCACTCCCTCTTTGGCTCTGACAGACTCAGTGAGTAATTAACCCTTCCCTAATGCCAACTGTAGCACCACTTCTACAAAGGATTCAGGGTTGCTACCACTCCACATAGCCCTTCCTTCCTTGCAGCAAGCAGCTTGTCCTTCTCTGCCCATTACCATAGTGCAAAACCTCAGCTTCTTCCCTGTCATATGACACATCCAACTCCAGCACAGGAGATGCTGCCACCAGGCTCTCTTCCTGCCCATTGGCCTTTGAGAGGAAGAATCTGGATGATCCATTTCAGCTGGAAGAGTATCTAGGAATGGTGCCAGCATACCAGACCAGAGGAAAAAACCCTCTTACAGGCAAAATTACAAAGTTTGCTTGCTCTGGTTTTTCTGCCTTACCCAGAAGCAGCATCAGCACCTCAGAGCCATCTGAGCTGGTCTAGCAGGTGAGCAGTAGGGAAGACAATCCAGCAGATCTCATAAATATACAGGTTATACCAACTGCATTTCAAGTAACGATTTAATTAGAAAGTCACAGTTCATAAAAGAACACCACTTAGTTATTCGAACTACATGTTTTTTCCTATTCCAGTATAGCAGAATAGCAGGGCAAAGACTGGGATGCATATCAGAGCTGAGCACCTTGTGCTGCTCTGTGAAATGTCCCAGTCTCGTTGAAGGAACAACCCTGCTGCTTTGGAAAAGAGCTGTCAGAAAACATCCTCTGAAGCAGTTTCTGGACCATTAGACTGTCCATCTCAGCAGAACGATCACCAGCCTTGACCAAAATGGAAAACCCTAGCCCAAGAGAAGGGAAATATTTTTTAGGTTTACAGTTTAAATTTTACACTTCTGGTTACCAACCATCTCCTTCCCTCCTCTACACAGAATGGGCCAAATTGAAAGATTCCTTCCAATCAACAAAAACAACATTATAAAGGTTGGTGGGACTAATGAACTGGTTTCTCCCTCTTTATAATACAATCACTGAAGCCTACATTCTTTGGGGTAAGCCCATCAGTGTTCCATGTGCAAAGCAAAACGGATAAACCATGTGACTGGAGCCAACAGGAAAAAGAGAAATACAAATCAAATATAAAACCAACAGCAACACACATCATAAGCTTACAATCAGATGGTAAAATTTTGGATCCTTCTTCATCACTGTAACTTGAAAGGACTGGGGGAAAAGCAACTGTAAATAAATCACATAATAATTTAACATAGAACTAAGAGCAGAAATCTTCTGCCCCTACAAGCTAATTATTCCACAACCACTATTCATCACGTTTTTTTAAAAAATAAGTGTGCCTAAGTTCATGTAAGCTCACGTGTAAGACAAAGAGAGAGTTTGCTGGAGTTGCTTTTCTTTCTGAAGTATCAGAAGATTAACCGCAGATCTGCACATGCATATGTATGGGATACGTATTTTATTTTTTTTTTTATCTTTCCCTTCTCTTACCAACTGAAGACCTCCCCGGTAAGACTATTTTAAATTGGTATGGCTCTAGAAATAGAGTGAGCTATATATGGGTAATGAAACCAATCCCCAACTATTTTAGGTTATCTTGATATACAGGGATCCTCACTTCTTTAATTGGATGGAAGACAAAGCTCCCTTTCTAAGATGGCTGCCTTCTTCAAGCTAGTGTGGATTCTATTAACTATTAATTTTCCTTATTCCCACATATCTGTATTCTTCTATTCCAGAATTTCCTTACAGAGATTTCTCTTTCATTATGTGCAACGACTGGCAGCCCTTTTACCATCTTCACTTCACTGGATGTTGCAGATTCTCCCAGTTGTGCAGCCATTTTAGGATCATGCAAAGCACACCCAAGCAAACTAACCTGAAGTGCAATGTATCTCAGTGTGAGATCAATAACAAACTATGCAACTGAGGAAGGAAAGAACTAAGGAACCACCAGGCACTTGCTTTATCTGAGATGAATGCAAGTCAACTAGTTATCAGACAGAAAGAGCTAAGGGAAGACACAGTTGTACACTGAAAAAACCAGTAGTTTTGTTTAAAAGGATTCAGGATATGAATCAAAGCAAGTATATTACTGAGTGAATCAGTATCACTATTAAACAGTACACACTATCCATGTTTTGCTGCAGCAGCTCACCAGCCACCAGTAAGCAAAGATCAGCAGCACCATAAGCTTATACTACACTGATGTTATTGGAAAGAATAAGAGGCAGGATTGACTTTCCATTCTCCCCTAATAAGAATGGAAAGAAGCATCGAGAATAAACAAATAAATAAATAAACAGAACCACCAGACCTGAGATAGCCATGGCATTAAGACTTTTCTGCTATGAGATGACCTTTGAGACAGACACATTGGAAACATTGATACTCACTGAACACAAAATGCAATTACATGGTGCTGCCAGTCAAAATAAATAAGCGAGTGCACTGCACTGGAGCCACCACGGCAGGCGAAGCAGAACAGCCCCAGCCCAGCACGCTAGGCGTTAACCTCCTCCAGCTTCAGAGCTCACATTGGCATGCAGGCCCTTCTCCCACTCCAGATGCTTCAGAGCAGGTTTGCTGATACTCTAGGAATGCCATGTCCCCCCTTCTCTTCTTTATGTAGGGTTTATAATGTATTCCTTTGCTCCAGGTTTTCTTTCACACACTGAGCTGTGTCTATTGTGCCTATTTGGCATGGTACCCTGGTAAGGCTTGGGGATGGCTTAGATCCTTACCGGAAGGATGACAAAGGTCATGCTGACCCAATTCTCACCTCCTTCTAATCATTTTTGTAGCTAACAATTGTTTTGCTATCTATGGGATTCATTTTGGCCTATGCCTAAATATCAACCTAAGTAAAAACCTGACTTTTTACCAGGAAACAGAGACAGCAGCAGCAGTTAAAACAACAAGAGGACATGAGGAAGCAGTCAGTCTGAGGCACTCTCCTACATATTCCCACCCACAAAGATCTGCAAAATAAACACTAGCTCACACAGTCGTGACTACAGAGCCTAGCAGGTTATTCCTCCTCCTCCTAAGCAACCTCCTTCCCAACATCCTCCTGACTATATGCGGGATATTTGCAGAACAAATGAAAAACTTTTGCCATTCGCTGTGTGTCATTCCCTCTACACCACACAATTCTTCACGAAGTATACAGATGGACAGGGTCCTTCTTCTGTCCTTGGCCTCTCACCACCTCCCCACTCTCTACCACCATCTTTTTCAACTGTATATATATCTGTAACCTTTTCTGTATTTATTATCTTAGCAAAGGTTTGTTAGTGAGACAAAATTCCCTGAAGTTAGAAAATTGCTGAGATCAGTTTAATAAATTCAGACCTTCTCTAAAGGAGGAGAGATTCATAAGCTGATAAGCACAGAACCAGCCCAATCTGATAAGTCATTTGTACAATTATGGCTTTTAAAGCATAGGACTTGGTGTCAATAAACATGTATTCTATTCCTGGCTTGGCTGAAGACACGTACAATGACAGACAACTAATTTAACATCTCTCTATTTGATTCTCCTCCTGCCTGATTAATACTACAAAAATGAAAGTGATCAGCAATGACTTTGTGACTCAGCTGTACCTATAGGACAGCTGGCGGTTCCTGGCAACAGTGGGCACAGAATGCCACTCCTTAGGCTGCAAAAGGGCAAAATCCTAATTATCTGAGGGGGAAAAAAAAAAAACTTATTGCCACAAAAAATACAGTGATTCACATATCAGCCAGCTCATCAACAGAGAGCCCCTACTCACTAGTCACTGAAGGTTTTACAATGCTCCAAACACCCTAAGATAGATGACAGCTATTATCTAAAATGTGGGCCATTACAGGATTTCCAACCTCATTTCCTGCCCATAGATCTTTCTTAGGTCAAGAAGGGCCCAATGAGCACTGTCAAATTGATCTGTACTCAGAAAACTACTAACAGCGCAGCTAGACAAACAAGATAAAATGGCTTCCAGGAATTGCCATCGTGGCCACCAGGGAACAAGGTCTCCAGTAAAGTTCAGGACTTCAGAGAAATTCCAAGGTGACAGTTAAAAAGCCTGTCCCTGAGTCACATCATATATCAAAAGCCAAAACTGCTAACAAGTGACAAGTTTCTTTGGAGCCTCTTCTGGAACGCCAATAAACTTGTGCAGCAGTGAGAACATGCATGTCATCCCTTTTCCCTTTGGGAAAGCAGCTCTGGTTTTACTGTTGTCTTATTTTAGATTTTGCTGACTTGCTGCCCAAAATAATAAAACAGATGGAAGTTCTGATTTTACAGGACAAGAGCAGTGTGTGAAAGCGAACAGAGGAAGCAAAGAAGCATGGAAGAGAACTCACCACGACATTTGAATGAAGACCCCAGGCTGAATGGGAATGAGAGTTGTCAGAATTTTTGGTATGGGGATGGGGAGCACATAATGAAGACACAAAGGTATTAGAGAAAAATACAAGGAATGGCACACTGAAACAGAGGGAAATCTCCCTCAGAGAGGACAGTGCTTTTCAGTGCCAAGCATCTATGATCAGGCTAACAGAAAGAACATTTTCAAACCTACTCAAGCAACTATATCTCACTCAGGGCTGTGCACGGCTTCACCCATGAAACAGCTCAGGCCCAGAGTGGGACTCAGTAGGATGGCGAGAAAGGATTTTACAGGTCTCCCCTCTATAATTAGCATTAAGAAGGAATCAGAAACACAGAAAGACAGAATACCCTAAGTCGGAAGGAACACAGATGGGACGTAGGTCCAACTCCTGACTCCACACGAGTGTTAAACTACCTGATAGTCCAAACATTTTTGAACCACAACAGACTTTAGGCCACAACCACCCCTCTGGGGAGCCCGTTCCAATGCCCAGCAACACTCTCAGTGAAAAGCATTTTCCTATTACCCTATCTAAACGTCCTTAATACAGTATTAAGCCATTTCCTTGCATTCTATCTCCAGTCACCATAACAGCAGACAAAGGAAGATGAATCTCCAATATTTTTTCATAACACTGAGAGTAGAAATGGCAAGTAAAACCTCAGCCTTTCCAGTGAGCAGTATATCCAGATAATATGACAATTAGATAAAAATACTTTATAATTCTATGCAAAAACAAAAATGCAAAAAAATTGTTAGTTTCATATACATAATTATTATACTTGCATAGAGAGGGTAATATAAGTTAGTACTACAGAAGCATAGGAACCAACCAGCCATCTTTAGACTAAGTATCCGTATTCAGAAATCTAAACAATTTTCAAAGGTCACCAATAAGCAAAGCTCCACATGTTCTTACAATCTGGAAATCAAACCCTAGCTGTAGCTACCTACTTAAAGAATACATAGCATTGCCCTTCCCCCCACTTCCCCGGAATTAAAAATCCTACTACCTCCTCTTATTCACTTCTTCCTTTCGCCAATATTAATGAAAAGCATGTCTATGAGACACAGATTCAAAGAGGCTGAGATAGTATATGGACCTCATTTAGCCTCTGCAGAAGGAGGAAAGAACTTACTTTTCAATTAAATGATAAGACAAACATTTCAAGGAATCAACTCTTTTTCCCTTAAATTACAGCCCTAATTCACTCATTACACATAATTATTAAATTTGCTCAAAGTGATTAGATAGGCTTTACTTAGAAATAAATGGGGCTGACAATATTTTCATACATCACTGTGTAAAAAGATCAGAAGTTCTATTTAGTGTGCAAGCCTGTTCATGGGTGCATGTACACATACACACATTTTTCAACACACTGAATCACTAATGGCAGGCGTCAGGTAACTGCACCTATGATCTTTTGATGGTTGCTCACCACAGTGAGTGTCTTGGGTGACCTAGCATACATAATTGTGCTTAAATAAAAGTAAATAAATAAAAGGAGAATTTGAAGCAGTGATTGAGTTATTTTCAATAGGCAGGATGAACAATGCTATAGGCAACGCAACTGCACTGCAAAATGCTCTGGATAGAACAGCAATAGGGAAATTTCCAGAATTGATCAAGGCTCTTTATCAGTGAAAACACACTGTGAAAATGTATTCCATTATGAATTTGTCCACTACAGCATATGCAGTAACAAACATATTTATCTTATTGTAAACTACTTGCTTCACCGGTGGAACCTACTCATGTTTGAAAAATCTGATCTTAAACATGTGGAAAATTCTATTTACTTATTACCAGGAAAAATATAACTATATCAAAATTCAACCCCCCTTGTACCAAAGCCATAAATATAGTGTACTTCAGCATGGTTATAAAGGAAGTAGAGTAGTTGAAGGATACTTGCTGTGCAATACAGTAAAAAACAGACACATATTCACTAGTACACTTATCATAAGCATATATGATAAGACAGAGCTGCTCCTAGATACTCCTAAAGATCTAAGAGCAGATGTTAAACTTCCTGTCCACCAATGGCTGTTTGTGCCTTCGAAGAGGCACATATAAGTGAAGGTCATACAGTAGGCGAGGGGCTGAGCTGGGGATGTGCTGTGCAGGCAGACCACAAGGCATTGCAGCTGTAGGCAGCCAGTGAGGCTGGCATGGCATTTCCAATCCCAAGCGTCAGTATGCACCCAATTAAGCTAGCTATCCCCATGCTGCAAAAACTGCAAGCTGCTGAGAACTCAGTGTGATAATCCATGTTTATTCAACAAGGCAACTTATCTGGAAGGGGTATAACACACAAAGGGCTCTGCCACAATTAAGTGACACATTAATCGACAAACCACTGCCTCTGGCCTGCTGGATGCCAGATGCTGACAGCCCTTGCAGACTCCTTTGCTCTCTGCTGCCCATCAGCACAACCCGCTGCAGCTCACGGGCTAACCCAAGGAGGTACTTTGCAGGAGAGCTCACCAGAGAACCTGCCTGTGCAACTAGGTTTCAGGCTGTTTGTCATCAAATATAGGACGCAGCCCAGGACTGCAGGGGAAAAGCAGCAGGCTCTGTTTGAAGCTCTGGGAAAGCAAAATGGAGACTACTGCAGCCAGGGACAGAGGGAGAATATTAAACACTCCATGCCTAATCGACCATCTTTTCAAATTAGCTTGACTGCCTTATTTGCTCTATTCAGACAGAACAAAGAGCTGAAATGTTACAAAGCATCTGCGGCACTTGAGCCCCGCAGGCCCCCCTCCTGTCAACCGAGGCCATCTCTCCTGTGCTCCTGCTGAAGGCAAGCACAGGCAGAACAGGCTGCAAATACATCTCTGCTCATTCCAGCCAGCTTCCAGCAGCCACCCCAACCACAACAGCCTTCTGTGGCTTGTGCATAAATAAGGGATCCAGTTCAAAATAAATAAGGCTTCCCTTCTTTTAAAACAAGAATGAATCAAGATTATCTCCCTAGATAAACCACTTGTAAACATAAGACGCGCAACCCTGACTTGCAAATTAAAATGGGAACAAACGTGTTAAATGCACAGGAGGAATTTGACTCAGGCACAAGCCAATAAAAATCTACCTCTCATAATATAGAAGGCCAGGCTAGAATCATCTAATGGCCTCTGTGGAGTTTCATATTCTTAATTTTAACAGACCTTTCTTCTCTCACAATTCACCTCTCCAACCTACATTCCTCACCCTATCATGTAAATGCAAGTCTGTGCTCAGATCAAACCATGGAAGCTCCTGTTCTGAAACACATGGATAAACTGCACTCTGCTCATCTCCATCATCTCCATGCATTGCTCTTCACTCCAGCTATTCCACTGGAACATGAGCCTTGGGCCCTCATGTTATTCAGCATAAACTGAAGGTAAGGCTTTCTGCAGAACAGCAGTAAGAAATTTCTTGCAAACATGGCAGGAAAGTGTAATGAGTTCAAAGTAACCACTGTTTAATTAGAGCAGTACAGGCCACTGCAGCTTATTTAACACAGCCAGCACTCCAGAAGAACCCTGCAGACCTGGGAGGATTTCTGCAGTGCCTTCAGCTGGGCAACGTTATGCAATAAGAAAGCAAAAGCGAACGAAGTGCATTAGGGTTCCACATGGTGGAAAGGCCCAAACATAACAGGAATAAAACACACTTTCTGGAATTCTGAACTGAATTTGGGAAGGAAGTGGTAATTTTCAAATCAGAGCAGTCTTTCCCTCATCTAAATATAACCTCAGAGGCAGAGAAGTTTCTACTCTTTCAATAGGAAATAGTCACAAGCTTCAGCAATGAGGAAGAACTATCACTGCCTGTGATAATCTTTAAATTAATAAATTAATTGAAGATATTTTTCAGTTCGCCCAAAACTTAAGAGAACCTTTAAACCTTTAAGAGAAACCTACCACTAAACTCAGCAAAACGTACACAGAAAGGAAGGCAAGGTGGAGATCAGTTCCCTACTGTATCTGCCACTGCACCATGCAACACACTTTCTCTCTCCTTCTGAAGCCCTTAACTTTCCCCAAACTGCATCAGAAACTCTACTTTTTAGGGTATAAACATTTCCCACCCGGAAAAAAGTCAAGTCAGAAGGCCTACGAATGTCTATCAAGTTTACAAAAAGCAAATGATCATTTAGACAGTGTTAGGTGTCTGTGCAAGACTGAGCTGCTTGTTTACATCCCACATGCTGCTTGTAACCAACATAACAGCATTCCAAATTGCTGCCAACACTGGAACAGCCTCAAGATCTCTACAGCGCTTCCACCATTTATCTTGATCTGCCACATGCTTCCTCTGACTGCAGTATAATAATAATTTAAAATCTTAGATTAATCTGCTCAAGGCTTTAGTTCAGTCACCTTAAGATCAGTCTGTGTCTAAGGGTCACTGCAGTTTACTTGCAACTAAGCAGTTTTTCCTTTAGATTTTCCCTCTTTAAAAAAAAATTACAAGTATTGCATATAAAACAACCCTATTAACAGAAATATTTAGAAAGACAGAGTTGCATTTAGATGCATTTGATGCATTTAGAAAGATTTTTTTAAAAACCATATTTCAAAGTATCGGTCACAAATGAACCATGGCAAAGAGTCTTCTGACAAAGCGTTTTCAAGCTAGCGTTTTCACTTTATCTTTTCCTTACCCACTATGTACCAAACTTCTTCACTTTCTGGGCTTACAACAGCCACCTGCTTTCTGAGAGGAGTACGCTGAGCGTTGGGTTGACAAAGTAAGTGTTTCTGGGTAGTGATTCATATGAAATGAATATTTCAGTTTTAAAAATAGACATAAGTGATGACCATAGCAAAGAAGTAATGTTTTCAAGAGCAAATTAAGGCTTTGGTAACTTCACATCATGAAGCACAAAGTGCACTCTCAGCTCCATATCAAACTTAGATAAAATAAGTGAGAAACATTTCCAGAGAAGAGCCCCAATTTGAAGTAAGACCCAGTACCTCAAGCTTGCAGTACGCTATACATTTTTGCATCTCAGATTGTTGTGTCATCTCAACAAACACAGTGACATCCAAAATGTTGGATCATGCTTTCATCCTGCTTTCTTGTTTGCCTTCCCATAGGTCTTCCACTAACACATGTCTAGAGCTCTCCTAGACTCTTTTTTATCTTCTTCTGAAGCAAGAGAAAGTGATCAGACACAACAGGATATATAGCTTAAAAATAACATCTGATAATAGCTTTGAATCCTCTGGAATTCATAACAACTTGTCCCCTCAGCAGTAAGGTAGGGCTCAGTTCCCATGGATCTGACCTGTAGTCCCCCATTCACGATGAGTTGCTCTTCCTTGTTTGAATAAAAGAGCTACTAAAGCTGATTTATCCTTTTATTGCCTCCTGTTTGGTTAGTTATGATCCCATTTTGTTTGTTACAAAATATGCCTCAAGCTGTTTCCCAAATTCAAATGGGTACAAGGCTGTAAAAGAGACTGTGTTATCCAACCCATCAATATGTTAGAATGATGTGTCTCAGCAGCTTTTGTTGGAATCAAATCTCATGGCATGTCATCAAGAATAGTTCAGGCCTCACTATATTATCACTAGAAGTAGAGCTATAAATTAGTTTGAGCAGTCTGTATGTTTTCAAAGCTGTAAGAAAGAAGTGACGGAGACTGAGCTCACAAGACAGAAACAAGTATAGTTCAACGTCCCCTATACACTCTTATCCCAAAACACCCTGCCCAAAGAGCAGCCTCCTGAGCTGAACCATGCCTCATTCATCACTTAACATCTTCTGAACAATCAGTCTCCAGGTTTTCATCACAGCATACACGTGCACAGTCCTCTCCCCACTCTGCAGCCCTGCAACGTCAGAGCTCATTCCCTGTCGTACTCAGGCTTTGTCTGGAGATCCAGATTCATCCCTACAGACAGTGCTTCAAATCTCCCCCCCTCCCCCCCCCCCCCCCCAAAAAAAAAGAAAAAAGAAAAAACATCATAGTTCATGAATTTATTCTGCTCTGACACTGCCACACTACACACCAGTAGCAACAAAAGCTATAACAATTTGTGGATAATGTTCATTTTGTGTCCCATTTTTCTGCCTTATGAAGAGTTCCCCAGAAAACAGCTCTCCAGCATGACAGGAAAACTATGTGAAAGACTTTTTTTTTTCTCTGACAACAGTGTCCTGTCCTTTCTTCAGCAAAATGCTAGAGGCTTTTATGAGAACACCAAGCAGTGCAGGAGCAAAGAAGAGGTTGTCCCAGGGCTGAGTCCTCCATTTCCCACTCTGCTGAGGGAGGAGGTCAATCAATATGCCAATATGTGACCAAATGAATTTTCATGGAAATAGGTTATGGAAACTGCACAGGTTAGTGCTTTCACACCAACTCCTGCTAAGTAGCAGAATAACATTATTCCCATTCTACAGACACACAGGCTCAGGAAGGCAAGATTACTTTCCTAGGACAAAAAAGATGATACAATTCTCTACATAAATGCATATTTCTCTTCAATGTGTAGATAAATATAAAGCAATGTACATGAAAAAAATAAATATAATTAGCATATAAATATATAAGTTCTAAACTTATAAAATTTTAAATTCACAAAATTAAAGTAGTTTTAAAATTAAAATCACAACTTTGGAACAGGTTTATGGGCTACAATTGATAATCACTTATGACAAATAATTCCACAACTGTTTTTAACAGAATAATTAGTAAAAATCAAATACTTGATGGTTAGACTAGATGATCTTAGAGGTCTTTTCCAACCTTAATGATTCTATCATTCTCTGAATTATTTCGAAGTTAATATAGAACAACCAACCATCTTTATGCCACTACATACAACTATGGCCATTTCTCACATTATAATATATATGATAAATTGGAAAAGTTCAAAGAAGGACAACAAGGATGATCAAGGGTGTGCCATGACGTCCAGACAAGTAAGAGCTAATTATGCAATGTCTTCTAAATTTGGAAAAGAGACAGCTTTGGAAGAACATGACAGTAACAGAAAAAAAACAAAACAGAATGACTTCTTCCAATATAAGAGCTTGAGAGTTTCAAATGAAACCCATGAAGATAAGGGTTCAAAGAAACAGAAAGGGTAGTTGTTCATCCATGTGAGCAACAGACCAGCTTTCACAACATGTTGCAGTTAAGCCCAAAAATGTTCAAAGAGAAAATGTCTAAGACCATGGAAGAGTAATCTGCTAAACTGCTAAGCAAGAAGAACATCCAGCTCAAAGCATCTCTCTCCATCTGGCTGGAAGCTGTGTTGGACAGAAAGTATCCTATATCCTCTGTCATTTTAGTCTCCCACAAACATCCATTTGGGGATGCGGGTGGAAATAGGATACTCACTTTGAGCCAGTAAGGCTACCAAAATGCTTGTCTCACGATGGACAGCTGTCATCAGCTGCTCTCCTCTTTTAGAGAGGCCTGATGCAATTCCTCACATGAAGCAGAAGCACAAGAGGAAACTCTGCAAGTGCTCTTCACCTGGCCTACACCACTGAAATGACTGCATGAGCTGCACACTGATCCTGGTTTTTATAGCAAACCATGCCAGGAACTTTATAATACAAGCTCTCTAGAGCCTACGGCTCTACAGACAATGACTTCAGCCTTGGAGGAAAATCCAACAAATGTTTGTGAACTCGGAGCATTTTCAGTTTCCATCCACTCAGTGTGGGGCACCATACCATTTGTCATGTTGAAGCAAGCAAAATGCTGCTGTAATAGAGCATACAGCGCATTCTCATTTCCTTAGTCTCAAAGCAGCAGAGATATTTACTCTACAGCTCTCTGCTTCCTAGCTCCACTAAGAAGCACTTTAAGCTGGGTGTTCTTGTTTGTGCCATTCTCATTAAGCTGTGTAAATACTCAGTCTGGCCAACCACAGCTTTCACGACTGTACCAGCTGGTCACAAAAACTGACATATAAAAGCAAACCACAAGGAACTGTCCTTTCTGGGCAGGAGTTTGGGCTTATGAATGACAAACAAATGCAGAAAAATACACCCCTAAGTTTCTTCTTCATCTTAAGTCTGTATACCTTCTTTTTTTGTGTATGGAGAAACACACTCTTCCACAAATGGCTCCATACTCAGACAAACTTATCATGAACTCATCCAACCACACACTGTGACAGGTTTACTCTCACATTTGCACAAAGTTTCACTTGCACATAGTATCTTAAGCTTAAACTCAGAAACTTACACAAGCAATCATGCACACATACCCTCAAAGCACTAATTCTGAAACTTCCCTTCTTTTTCCCCATCAAAACAGGCAGGGGCACAACTGCTGGCAGAAGATACTCTGAAGATCTTTCTGAGCTACAGCCACTGTGCAAACTTCAGGTACTCTGTGCATATCCTGAAGTGAACTAAAGGGCAATGCCAAACTCATGGAAAGCAGTGAGTTTAGTTGTTGAAATAAAAGGTGTTGAAATAAGTGTACTTTCATAATCACAGTCAGTCTTAAGGAAACTGAAAAAGACAGGAATTTGCAGAAGAGCTAAAGCTGAGAAGGAATCTTGTTGAGACTGTGCTGACAACAGACTGGTCTTGCAGAAGAGCTGTTGGGCTAAGAGGAGTCAGTAAGATTGCTGCTCAGGATTGGGCTTTAACACAGACCCCATTTAATGTTTCTTTTAGTCTGACAAGGCATAGGCAGCAGGAGCATCCTAAATAAATTTACTGACATTTGGACACTGTTAATGCAAACAAGGACCAGAATATATTGAGAACAAGCTGGATTATTTTCAGGACTAGAATAACAGAAATGGGATCCCATGCAATACTGTGCTACTGTTGGACATGACAGATCTTTCCTGGACACACTGTCCACAGCAGTGCCAGCTCACCAGACAGGCCTGGCAGACTGCATGTTCCCACAGCCACTGTGCTCCGGAAGGTAAAGCATTCCCTGGCCGTCAGTGAAAATAGCTACCACTGGAGCATCTTCAGGCTCTCCAAGATGCTGAAAGTTGGCTGTTTCCATGGAAACTTCATCCCAAAACCCATAACTTTCTAAGTGCCTTAACAGTCAAACATATAAATTTGCTGAAGAAGAAATAAGGGCTAAGCAAGATCCTTACTACAGTTTTCACAGAGGTCACATCTCTGTATCATGGTGAAAATCAGTGTCTTTTATCCCCTTTCTTTTACAGGGCCAGAGATTTAAAAAGTAAAAGCTTCTGATAGCACTATAATCAATATCTTAAGACCTCCCTCATTAGCCCATCCTTCCTTGCTTCTCAGCACCACTCCTTTGTGTCAGAGGGGCCTCCTATCCTAATCTGGTGTTTTATCCACACAGCAAAGACACTGTCTGCTTCACTAGGCATTGTAGCTCCAAGCAGATCTCTGCTCATTCTCCATGCAGTCCTACACTGAGCCATTTCTCACCAGCATCAGGATTCAAAGGCAGCAGAATGAGAAGCAGCATCCCTGGAACCACAGAGACAGTCCTCATTACGTATCGTGGTGGAGAGAGACTGAGAGAAATATGTTTGAAGAAGAGGGATGAGTGGGCAGGGAGACAAGAAACAATGGTTCTTCCATTTGATTAAACTTCGGAGACAAGGATTATTATTAGTTTATTTTTTATTCTTATCTTTCTCAAATGTATAAAAGAGAAAGAAAAAAAAAAGAATCTGGAGCTGGGAGCTTTTTGAAAACCAAAGGAGCTGCAAAAGAAATTAAAATGAGTTCAATATTTATACAGTGCAGTTCTAATTAAATTAACAGGCCCACAGATGTGCTGGAGAGAGATCAGCAGCCTACCTCCTTCTCTTGAATTCTCTTATTTTTATCACTGCAAAAATTTTAGTTAATTACTAACAGAATTACAGCTTCATTTAAAAAGAAAAAGGAAAATCAGAAGAAAAAAAAGAAGTAAAAATACCGTTCAGGGAAAAAGTAAAATATGAGTTAAAATGTGTGTCATCTAGTAAATATTTGATAGCAGCATTCATCTTTACAAAAAAATCTCAAGTTCTTATTTTCTCTAGCAGTGGGACCATTGCGCAGCCTCTGATAAACCAAATTTCTTCTATTACATTCAGAGTCTGAAAACAAATCTCTCTTCCAACCTTTTTCCCAAACAGCCAGGCCAGTTTCAAGTAGGAGTGGGGGATCTGGAGAATTCAGTGTTGCAAATATTCTTCAGCTGTTTGCTGGAAACAGGAACCCTGAATCTGACACTATACCCCCCCAAGAAGCATTTAGTATAAAGGACAGGATCTGTTGCATTTGGATATCACTAGATTTTTCACACAGGGGAGTAAATTAAGGTCCTGAGTCTCATCCATTTAGTATCCTGAACACTCAGATATAGAAAATGTTTTAATTTGCTAATATGTATTGTTAACTCCCAAAAAGTTTTACAAACTGCATAGGAATCACCGGATATCTCCCCAGTATGGTGTATATGCTACACATAAATACATTCATTCTTTGTAGGTGAGATTCTAGACACCCCTTACTGTAAAAGGAGAAAAAACACAACTCCACTACCCAAAGTATTATGCCTCTCTGTGTCCCACTTGCTTTCACTCTAGCATTATGAGTGAAATGTCAGTTACCCCTTGACACAGCATTAGAGGGAATTCCCAGAGCAGCACTTTCTGTAAGGCTAACCTACAACAGAGTCTCTCTCTTTAACCTCCATCTGCGATAATACAAAGTGATGCGCTCAAATTTATGCAGACAGTGACAGGTGAAATCAGGAATACATCTAATATCTTTTGACCTCTATTCTGGCTATCAGAGGCAATCTTTTCTTCCATCTTTCCTTCTTTTTATCTGGCCCAGAATACTTATGTACCTCTTATATGCAAAAAATATCTGAATCACCTCCCTGCTGAGAGGCCATGGACACTGATGTGCCACAAGCACATTGCCATGAGCAATATTTGAGTCTTACACAAAATATCTTAACCCCTACAGGCTTAATTCAAAAAGGTATAAAATTATTTTGCAGGGAGAGATACAAGGAAACTCTGCAAATTCACAGGATCATACGATGGCTTGTGTTGAAGGGGGCCTTAAGTAAGGTTCACCTAGTTCCAACCCCCTGCCATGGGCAGGGCTGCCGAACACCAGATCAGGCTCATCCTCTCTATGAGGCTCCCCCTCATCCATTCTAGCCTCACCCACCTCCAGGAATGGGGCATCTACAGCTTCTCTGGGCAGCCTGTTCCCCACCACTCTCCGAGAAAATAACTTTTATTCTCCAAAGTCTAACCTAAATTTCCCTTTGTTTAGTTTAAAGCTATTCTCCTTCATCCTATCACTATTAGACCACATGAAAAGTTCAGTCCACCTCCTGCTTGTGACTTCCCTTCAAGCACTTGCAGGCCACAACAAGGTCTCCCCAGAACTTTCTCTTTTCCAAGAGAATACAGTAAAATAACAGACACCCCCTCTTACTCCACGCCTCTGGAGTTTGACAATATTTCCATGGCTCCTGCAAACAAAGCATCCACCATACTAAATTTCAAAAGGCATTTTGATCACTCCAAAGGCTTATCTGTCCTGTACATAAGAGTAGATAAATAATTTTCCTATACCACCACCCTCAGAAGGGAACTAAGGTGCACACAGGATACAAGAGATACAAGAGATGAAAGACTTCAAACATATAATAATGGAAAATGACTGAGGATAAGAATGAAGCTCAGCATTCTTCTGCTGTCCACCTATCATAGTAAACAACAACAACAACAGCAAAAAATCAAAACCTTTCAATCAGCCCCAAACTAAACTAGACACACTCAAATCCTTCTCAAAATGTAACTAACACTTGTTAACAAACCCACTGTCCATCAAGGCTAAACAATACAGAGAACCATAAATTACGTGGAAGGATAGCAAGTAGTAAAAATAAGAAAGAGAACACGAAAATTAAGGGATCTGAGAGAAAAGAAATAAGCTAGAAAAACATTCAAGCACAACTGAGGAAAGTAGAGGTCAAGGGAAGAGAAAGAGAATTTAAAAACAGATGTCTGGAGATGCAATGGATTCCTGGAGCTCACACCCTTGCAACAGAACATAGATGGCAGAAACGGACTCTTTCCTGCTTAAGGGCTCCCTGACTTGTCCCTCAGTTGATCTCTCTTTTTGCTTCGACTTTTCTTCTCACCAAAGAGTTTGTTTTCCTTCTTGTCATCACTGTGGGCTTTTTTTTTTTTTTTTTCCCCTTTCTCTCTCAGAGCAGCTGTCACATTTACTCAGATCTCATGAACTACTGTGCTGCGGATGCATGATTAATTATACTGTTAGCCTTCATTAAGTCCGTGGATTGGCACTCTAGCAGAGAAGCAGCAGGACCAGAAGGAGAAGCTATTGAGAGCTAGCAGGATCTGTGTCCTGCAGTTTGCGTGTATGCTGGGCATGCGGGGCTTTTGTCCTCAAAAATAGCAAGATATGAGTAGGTTTTGTGTTCTTTTGCAAACCAGAAAGCTTCTGCCTTGTTGCATGCAAGGCTCAGTAAAAAAACAAAACCAAAAAACAAACAAACAACTCCGAAGTCCCAGAGCATTTTACTACCCCAAACAGCTTGCTGTTGTAGACTATCTTGTGCAGTGGGCACAGATTAAGATCAGTGTAATAGCAATGGCTCTCAGACATTAACTCTCAGACTTAAACAGCTCTCAGAAAGTAATTGTTTAGCACAGTCAAAATGCTTCACTTCCATACTTCATGTAAAGAATGCATTCAGTCTTCCAACAAACCTGGGGAAGGAGGCGGCTGAAGGGGAAGCAGGAAATTTTGTTTGTGGCAATGAATTAGCCTCTTCCAGGCAAAAGTACAGGAGATGTTCTCTGATGGTCAAAAATCAAAGAGAAAAACTCCATTTTTATTTGGGTTCTTCATATTTATCTCAGCAATTTCTACCTGGTCCAATCTTATCCTGTAATTGATACAGAAACACAAACATCCTAGAGAATATAACTGCAGCCTAAGGTCTCTAGGAGTTTTCTCATACTCTTTATTCTGCACAGCTTTGAGGCACATGGTTATGAGATGTCCCTGTTCTCTTTGAAAGGTCCACTACAGATACACTTGGAGTTTCCCCTCAAAGGTGCTCCAGCTCAAAGCACAAAGTACAGTTCTCAACATCAATGGTATTGTGTTTTTCTACTCATTGGTGATTATCAGTTATTGGCGAGATTATTCAAATGAGGGCAGTGGGGTAGTTTGACTACATGAGTTATATGATGTAGTTCAACAGAAAATCTAAAACAAGCTAATTCTCTCCAAAGCTGTTATTTTAGTTCTAGTCACCACTAAAAGAATCAAACTCCAAATGATCTACCACCTTACAGCTCATTCTTTGCCAGTTCAAATCACCAAAAACTACCACTACCACAAGAGTAAGCATACACTGCAGTAACAGCTAGGACTGCCACAGTCCCCATTGTCAGTGCTGCACCACGCCCAGGGGACCAAGGCATGTCTTGACTACATCCTGAAGCTGTTCAGACTGGACTCAAGGACTCAGAATAGGCAGAGTTCATTGACCCTATTTGGGCAAGAGAATGCTTGATAGCTTCCAGGGAAAGGGGCAAAAGTGACTCCCAACATGGGAAGCTTAGCCAGATTGTTTGAGAGACAGAGAGATCAGATAAAAGTCCAATAAAGCAGATGCTATAAGAGGATTAGAGCAAGCGGATTAGAAGTCTTGAGAATGCAAAGATCATCAGAGTCACAATTCCTCTTTAAACATAATCAGGAACAACTATACCAACCCACCCTCCCTACTAACAATACCCCATGTCCTTATTTCCTCTCGCTCTCTTCTCTCAATCCTTTTATGCTCTCATGACTACCATCATGTGATAAACCTACATGAAGGTATATAGGGGAAGAAGAAATGCAGTAGTTTCATCATAGGCTTGAGGAAACAGAAGGACTATGGAGCTGGACAAGGATATTTCAAAAACCCCAGTTCCTAACAGAAGCAGCATTCATGCAGATGGCAAACAGGAATTCAGGATGACAAGGAAAATGCAAGCCCCAAATGGATAAGGCTACTGCCAAGAACAGAAAAACAACTGTTTTTCTAAACATACTACTGTCCAAAACCATTCTGTTTTTGTGACAGCTTCATCTGTTCATTGCAGTCCTTTCGTCCCTACTTTCGGTCATATAAAGAAGGCTTAAGAGCTCACCAACATCCACTGAAGAACTCTCACCAAGATATACAGTATTATTCTTCACTCTTCAGCCTTGAGTCTATCCTTTTTGGACTGTACCATCCTTATTTATCAAAAACATTTCTCGACAGGATTTTTCCAATGCTATTCTAGAGGTTTACACCTCTACAAGCATTGGGAGATCATTACGGTAATGACCACCATCATTTGGAAGTACTTACTTGCTATTTGCTTACCTTCTCAACAGAAATTCACAGACAAGCAAAATCACAGCATGAAACATAATGTTATTCATAGTATGGATAGCACAGTACAAGAACTGTGTTTATCCTATAGGCTAAAATAACCTTAACATATTTTCTGAACTATTACAAATCAATTCATAATAGACAAAGATTGTATGTCATTCACGTGCTGTAAAAATCTCACACACAAAGTGAAAGAGGTTGGAAGGACCTATGCAGATCATTTAGTCCAACCCCCTGCTCAGGCAGGGTCACCTAGAGCACTCTACACAGGATCATGTCCAGGTGGGTTTTGAATATCTCCAAACAAGACTCGACCGTCTCTCTGGGAAACCTGTGCCAATGCTCTGTCAGTGTCACAGTAAAGAAGTTTGTACTTATATTCTGATCAAATTTCCTGTATTTTAGTTTGTGCCCACTGCCTCTCGTAAATTGCCACCACCGAAAAAGTCAGGCTCTGTCTTCACTGCACCCTCCCTTAGGATTTTAGCACACACTGATAAGATCTCTTCAGTCTTCTCCAGGCTTAACAGGCCCAGCTTTCTTAGCCTTTCCTCATAAGAAACATGCTTAGAGATGACATCCAGATGATGTGTTCCATCATCTTTCCAGGGATGGAGGTGAAGGTGACTGGCCTGTAGTTCCCTGGGTCCTCTCTGCCCTTTTTACAGAACAGGGTAAGACACTGTCTTTCTGGCTGAATTCATCAGATAATTTGACACACTATATTATAATCCATTTGACTCCATTTAAAGGTAAATCAGTACAACATCAGCTTTACGTGTCCCACAGGAAAGAGCCCAGAAGTGCTGGTCATTGATGTACGTTGACTCCATAACTGTAAATATGCATGTACACACAAATGGCAAGTCGAGGTAATTCACAGCTGGTAGACCTCTGATATATACTAAGCCACAGACTTAGGTGTGGAAGATCCACCCACTGTGTCTAGAAAAACCACACTTGCCTCTGAACTTTTCATAGCCCCTCCTTATGCTTTGCAAATTGATCTACATTTCAAGCCACATAAGGTCCTCCTCAAGTGTACCTTCCCAGGCAATTGTCTGTCCATCTTCTCTCCTCAAGCATGCCTTTTGCGCATTGCTCTTGAAAGCAAATGCAGTCAGAACCTCATCTGCATGCTCAGTAGACTACAGTTCAGCTTTAGTCATAAATCATTACCAAACCTTTCTTCTGTGGACTTAACACTTAAGTGCCAATATAAAAAGCAACTTTACCCAAGATCAGTTGTAACAGCCACCTAACTCCAGGATTGTCTGTAGGATCCATCTTCAGGCTTAGTTTCTCCTAATTGACACCGAGACCATAATGATTCATCCTAGTAAACGAAACCCAGCTATTGGGCTGTTAGGAGGAGATGGTAAAAAGGAAGGGAAAACTGCCTCACATAAATGAGGCTATCAGAACTTAAATTAAATTGATTGATACAAGTTTAGCAGCAATAGGGATAAGTGCCATGCACCTTCCCTAGCCTTGTTTACGCTCTAAATAGCAAAGTAAACCAATAATGCAAGGGAAGCTATAAATCTCACTAGGGTCTGGTGACAGGCACTGTGCTAAGCTATTAGAAAGGAAAGAGATTAGCTTTGGTATTCAATTCTTTGGTTTCTTAGTTCCTTCTCTTCTTCTGTTCCTTCTCCAAGGTCAGCAGCTCAGTTATTTCTCAACACACACAGACACTTTTCACCCTTTATTAAAAAAAAGCAATGCTGGTGGTGTGAGGTGACAGGTTTTAGACCCCAAGGATTGTAAAGAAGTTGCCCCAGAGGAAAGCTCAGGACAGTTGCTGTCACTTCCTAGAGAAGCCTCAGACTTCAGGATCCAGTTTCTCTGGGACTTTCCTGTCTGCTCATTTCCAGGTTTCTCCATAGACCTCACATACAGAGACCAAGGGGAACTAAGGCTGATTTTAGAGAAATGGGTTACAAGACATTTGCCTGCTTCTGAAGGCAAAGCACACATCAGAAGGTCTCTGGTCCAGGCCTGCTCCATAGAGAAACAGAGAAAAGCACTGTGTATAACCACTGCTTACCTGTCTCTTCTCTACAACTGCTGCTGCCCAGCCTTTCCCTATGGAATACATATTAATCACGTCCCATGATCTTCCTCAAACAACTCTGTGGCATGCTGGGATGTATTTTTGGTCCTGGCAGTGGCCACTGCATGGCTGCAAGACTGCAATCCCCATCTGGCTTTCCCTTCCGCTCCCTCACACCAGGCCACAGTGGATTTGTTACGACAGGCTGGACACCCGGCCATGGGGCTGGAGGAATCCTGCCTGTTGCAGTCAGCACTCCCAGCCAGGCACAGCTTCTCCTCCAACACAACGCAAGGGGAGGAGAGATGACTCCACTGCTAACAGTGGTGTACATGCTCCTCTCCACACCGTGTCCTGGGTGTCCCTGCTCTCATCAAACTGCCATGCACACCAAGCCTGGCCAGCCTTCATGTCACTGCAGGCTAGAGGAAGCAGCAGCACTACCCACAGAACTCAAACTGAGGTGAGAAAGATTCCTCCGTTCTGCTGAGCCCTTCAGCAGCTACCTTTGTACAAGCTACCACTGCAGTCTTACCCTCTTCCATGAGAAGGAAAGAGTGAGATTTAAAAAAAATAGACAGGACAGTAGAAAATAGACAAGAAAGAGACAATAGCAAAAATAGCCAGATGCAGTGAACGTATTCTCTGCACAGTAGTTCCTCCTGACTACACAAGAAGTTACTCCTTCTAATGGAAGTAAAAATTATAAGTATAAATATATACATATTATAAATTATGTAAGTATAAATTAGAGGCATCTCTCCTTTAAGTTTGAAATCTCAGCTGAAAGCGGAGGCAAACAGCAGCATTTTACAAAGCTGAGATGCTGCGATGCTCTCAGTATAAAAGTGTAACAGTCACTGTAAGCAGAATTTCTAATGACATGTCTTCATAGGGCAGCTGATGGGGGATCAATTATGTAAAAGTAACTGAGATCAGCACTGCAAAAGACCATTTCATTTTGAACTTGGAACTCTGAGAACTGCTTTGCCAATGCACCCCAATCTAACCCACACCCTGAGCCTCTGATAATTAGGCTCTTCCCTATGCCCTCAGTCTGAAACTAAACCATCCTCACTAGGAGTGTGGGTCAAGTACCTGAAACCTGAGCATCCTCTGACTGCCCAACTACATAGCAATGTGCAAAATATCAGAAGTGCAAACTTAGATTTAATGAACTAGCATGGTCTATGAAGCTCAGAAACGAAGTACATCAGATTATCTGTGATTGTGTATTGCTATTGATAATCTGCTTTATGCACTACAGGGAGCTTTAAATATTTATTTATTTTCTGGAGAAAGAAAGAAAGAAAGAAAGAGAGAAAGAAAGAGGGAGAGAGGGAGAGAGGGAGGAAAGGAAAGGGAAAGGGAAAGGGAAAGGGAAAGGGAAAGGGAAAGGGAAAGGGAAAGGGAAAGGGAAAGGGAAAGGGAAAGGGAAAGGGAAAGGGAAAGGGAAAGGGAAAGGGAAAGGGAAAGGGAAAGGGAAAGGGAAGAAAAAAGAAAAAAAAAGAAAGAGCAATGACAGAGAGAGATGGTTCCTGAACTCTATTAATGCAGAAGAGAGAATGAGAGAATGAGACAGCAATTGGGAAACGCAGGAAAACAGAACACCAGCTTGATAATAAGGATGTTGCCTCCTTTTGTGACCTGCTATGATGAAAGAGGAATAAGTACCCCCGAGATCCATCTGCACTCATTTGATCTTAACCACTGCAGCAGGAGTTGTGCTGACAGACTCCCATCTGCTGGTAGATCAGATAGCACAGAAGACAAATTGAAAAAGACCACAGTCTCCATTATTAGTATAAAGTTATTTATGTGTGTATGTACACAATACATCCCATCTCTAAGGTGACAGACTGGAAAGTATATGAGGTATTTCCGAGGAAATTCTCATCTACCTGTACTACTGCTACTTCACAGTTGTTACACATTGTGCTTATTTACAAATGAACTTCAATGAACAGCTCAAAATAACCCAACAAACAACAAAAATGCCCTCCTGAAGCAGGATCCCTAGAATCTACTCCTGAAACCGAGATCATAATTACAACTGCTCTTTCCTACCAGCAATTTTTTGGCTGCTCAGTTACTTGTATGGCAGTGAAGTGCTAGTTAAGTCTCTTAACACCTTGCAGTTCATTCACATCAGTCAGGTTAATAAAGCCTTCAGAGGACAGCCCCTGGTTTGATAGCTCCCTCTGAGGCACGATCCACATACAAACTCTAAGGATTTTCCACCAGAGATCATGATGAGAGATAGGCTTATGCAGAGCAAGGGATTCTTTACTGCCCAGTTAAATACAGAAATCTGCAGCTGTAATTTATTGAACAGTATGACAAGCAAGAAATAAAATTTGTCCAAACTCAACAAATAGCAAATGACTAAATCTGGGTCAAACCTATCAAGGGAAACAAAGACTTGGGCTCAACAGCTGTCATATTAGGAAAGAAGTTATTACTACCACTGTAAAGCAAGCAAATCTTAATAAAAATATGCATTACACAGAGAGAAAGAAGGTCTGGAGAATCATACAAAGACAAGTTATCTGACATGGACAAAGAGACCAGTGACACACTGGACATCACAAAGCAGTTGGGTACAGACACCAGGATTTGCCAAACTCCAACTTTTTAAACAATCCCAATCAAATCCTGCAACTTGTGTTCATTCTTTGTCATTGTGGTGAGTAGTTTTTGTTAAATTGAAGAAGCGGGAGGCAGCCCATGGGACAGAGAAGGGAAGAGAGCATGCCAGAGCCATCCTATGTGCAAGAAGCTATGGCTGAGATGATCCCCCTACCTCAGTTTGACTAATTAGAGTAGGCACGCAGCACATTTTATAAAGAATTTTCGCCATAGGAAGCTATGCGTCTTTATGCTGAGAGAGTTAAGAATTATTTTACTTCCAGGTTTTTTGAATCACATCAGGCACTGTTTTGGCCTTTTTATTATCATTTCCGAGCAGCAAAAGCAGAATAAATTTAGCAAATGCTTGGCTTACACAAAGAAGTATAGCTTCCTCTATGCAGGAGGACAAATTTGAAGATTGCATTTATTTTAAGCTCTCATTGATCAAAAAGATATAAACATAATTCCTGGAATACTGACACGGTGTAGTAGGGTCCCCCAGAAGCTTTTCCAGACAAAGCAGGAGGTGGGTATTCCTCAGACACTGGCTCCAGCTGTTGTAGGTCAGGTGGCAGCAAGCGAGCCTGGGCTCATCCGGGAGAGGGCAGTGACAACCCACCTTACCCTGATCCAAATGCCACAGTGACAAACAGCTACTATGAAGTGGAAATAGGAATGCGTGTTGTCCCAAGGCTGTAGTAATTGGATGACCTATAAAATTAAACGCTGCGTTCTCCTAAACTAATGCATGCAAGCTCCCTGTGCTTTTGGAAAACCAAGGCTCTTCCCTATTAAGGACCTGTAAAAGCAGGTACTACCAGGGTGTTGTGTTTGGCAGTAGGAATGAGAGGCTGAGAAGTGAGCTATAGATACTGTCGATGCTGCCCACAGAGCTACTCTGAGAGATTCCACATGAATTCCCTACACAAATGCTGTCATGCAGTAACGCAAAGCTTTTTGTAGTCTCCTATAGCCACAAGCAGCCTGCATGCTACTCCTACAACTAAAACATCAGAAAAAAATGGCCAGAGCAAGTACATGCACTTAGGGACTGTGATGAGCTTTCACCTTTTACAGAGCCATATCTCACTGTGCTTTCCAGCAAATACTCTCAGTCTCTCAGTCTTTTGCTCTTTTTCTGAACTAACTCCTTTGTTCCTCATCCCTTACAGCTACTCTGTCTGGGCTGCAACAAGTGAAGAAAGACATCAAACACCTACAAGGCAGATTCCCAAGAGATAATAAATTTTAAAAAACTTTTTTTTTTCTTTCCAAAAACAGATGTTCTAGAATTTGGGAATACAGACTTTCACCTACAAGCTGTGATTTATCTTGGAGACCTTTCTAGGTTAAACTTTCAAGGGAGATGACATTGCTTCTCTGTTCCCTTTCCGCAGGAGCTCCAAGCCCCTCAGGCCAGAATCAGCATGCCACTTGCACACTCCACAGTCTAACATTTGGGTTTGGTGTGTCTGCAAAACTGGCTCATTCCAGCTCTGAAGATGTCTTCTGTTCAGACCTTGCACTAGACTCATGCAATATGGGTGCTCATGTTTAAGCCCCATGAGCACAGCATTAGCTCTTGCAAGAGATTGAGACATCCTACCCAGAAGCCCCTGATGAGATCCAAAAAGCAAGGCTGCCCTAGAAGATAATATTCAGGAGCCCCATAATTTTGCACCACTTTCAACTGCTCTCATTTTTCAAATTCGGCCACTGAAGATCTGTTTCATTTGAAGCCTCTCAGACAGTTCGCACAGCACACACGCTTGCCAAATCTCACCCCAGCCAGCCATACGATGCTCTCCTTGCCGCACAATGGCAATGCTATCTGTGAGGTGCGAGTACAACTTCTCATACTGCCAACACTTAGGGAGTGCAGGGTTTGTAGAGCAGCAAACACGAAGTGCATCGGGAGCTCAGGGCTGCATACTTCAGCCATTCACCACTGCCATTAGCGGCAGGGACTGATAACGCTAAGATAAGAAAGACAGGATGCATCGTTTTATAGTAACGTCGGGTTTGACATGCTGGTGGGCAGTTTTGATTTCATCCAGTAGAGGGCAGTACCGACACAGGAAAGAAAAAGTAAATTACAGTGGTTCGAACCCTAAAAATAAATAGACCAACGAGCTAAAGGCCTGATCTTGCAGCTGAGAGCAGAGTAAAGCACTTTGCTGATCAGTGAACCCATTCCACAAAATCCCTTCCCTAGTTCGACCCCTGAATAGCAGGCTGCCCAGCAATAAGCTTTTGTTTGCTTGTTTCAGGTAAGATTTTTACTTTTCCCATTAAAACAGGGAAAAACGATCTCAGATGGGGTTCAAAAGAAACAAACAAGTCTTTCTGCTGATGTTTGTTACAAACAAACCAAACTGATTTTATTCCACTCAACTTCAGCCTGCACATTGGATAGAGCCCAGAAGATCAATGCTTCATCTTTCCCCTCAGATCAGCCTGTATAATATTAACCATTCCTTAAAGACAAAGCAATACAATGCATCAACATTTAATCTTAAATATAATGGAACTGCCACGTGCTCACACAATCATTACAAATTTCTCAAGCTTGTGGTTGTACTGTCACAAATTGCCCTCCAACAGAAACCTTCGACAGTGAGTCTCAGAGGTTAATGACATTTAAAATATATATTTTTTTTCTGTATTATAGTTGAAAGCCTCTGCTTCTACAGCCTTTTCACCCCATGGAGTCAAAATAATTTACAAACATAAAGGAGGAAAGCCTCACAGTAGAGCTTTGCTTAAGCTCCACTCTAGTGAACACACTTCGTTAAAGACTGAAAAATTGAGATGCATTAAGTGATAGTGTGTTTCCTCAAGGTCATGCCATATATCTGCAGTATAACAAAATAAATTAATCTCTAGCTCCAGTTTTCTGTTTTAACTACTTAATCTGTAATACAATTAATGTTTTCTAGTACAAGATGCTTTCATTTCTTCTCTGAAGTACTCCCTTGTCCTTAGATTATGGAGTTGGGAGATGGAGAGAAATTACTTTTCCATTACTACATTCTGCCATTATGTTTATTATAGCATGCTTATAAACAAGATATTTTCTAAGGTTTTGTTCATTCTATTTTTCCTTTCTCTAAACAAATAGACCCAGAACTATCTTTCCAGACTTCTTTTTTTTTTTTTTTTAACCAAGTGATCTTTTCTGCAAGTATCAGGTAAACCAAGTCCCACCACAACTAAATAAATAGAACAGAATAGAAATTGCATTGTTCAGTGTCAGCAGAGCGCAATCTACTAAAATCAATGTAAAAAGGACTGTTAAAAACAGAAATTACAAACCTTTGCACCTAGGAGAACATGTTAGCAATTTTATGGATACTAGCCCAGATATCTACATACATGTTTCCACCTAACTTTCATGGATGCATTTTGGACTTCAAACACAGTGGGAGTAGGATGTCTGGGAATCTCAGTGGGTATGTGCCTGAGTTCTTGCTCATCCTGCATCCAGGTAAGATTGGTCCCACACAGCACCATTATGAGTATGAACACTACCAACTCTAACTAATGGTGATTCTTTAAGCCAGCTATGATTATGCTTATGATCATTTCCTCTTAAATCATCAACGAGAAACTAATTCAGAAACAAGGTTAGGTATAGTCACACACCTGATGCAACATGAAGAATCGTGACTTAAACCTGTCACACAGACACAGCTTTTGTATCTCCCAGTTACACATCAATAGTGACAGCGTATTTACCATTCACCCCAAGAACAAGACTGAAAACACAATTCTACCACCTGGTGCCACAGATGATTTTCAAGTACTTATCACAAGAGTACAAAAAAGAATAACCCTGAAGACCTGGGAACAAAGTTTGGTTTCTGTTCTATGTCTCACATTTAGGCCCACACCCTTGCCACGTCATCTCAACTTCTCTTTCTCAATTACAAAATAAGGACAGTGACATAACTGCCTTCCCCATTAACAACACTAAGACTTAAATAATCCAGTTAATTCGTGGTGACAATATATTATGTCATCGGAGTGCAGCAAGGACAGGATTTATAGCAGTTAGAGTCAGACGAGACCATTGGTCAGAAGACACTCACCAGGCTAGATTCTTTCCAGTCTGACACAAGCTACTTTAAGATATTCCCACTTAAAATACTAGAAAATACTGTGACCTCTATCCTGATAGCTAACACTGCCTTTAACAGATGTCTTGTGCAGGGATATAGCAAAACATTGCTTGCTTGAGCATGACAGGTTTATTTATAATATTGTTTAATAAAATGTTTAAATAAGGTATTCTTCTCCTACCACATAAAATAGAATCAACTCTTAGTGTTTGTACGTTAATTGCCAGGGAGTTAAAGACCCTGCAAGCAAGGCTGTAAGCACAGGGTTGCTGTGCTGGCCTGCACAAAGAAGGTATGGGCATCAGTATGGAGCTGTAGCAGAGCAAGGATCTAGGCTGGAGAAACAGCTCTGTGCTCCCGCAGTGTCCTCAGAGTGGTCACTGCCACCATAAGAGACACCACTTGACTGAAGCTGTCCCAATTGTCCCTCCAGCAGCAAAAATCTGTTGCTACCTCACAACAACCCTAAACTCTGTCTGTAAGCCCTGGAAAGCATCACACAATGAGTAGAAGGGAGTTCCCAAATCTCTAACCAAAGCAAATTTTAATGCTAAATAAGGTGATTGTAAATAGCCAAGCACACCTACCTATTCCCTATTTCTGCTCACCTGAAGTCATCAGTCCACAGTCCTACCACTGCCTGCCCTGCACTGCCCTGCTCCAGACTTCACTGCTTCAAGACACACTGTGCAATATCTAATGCAAGAATTAGCTTAATCAGACTCATAGTTTGGTAGACCAGGTTCACAAGTTGCAAGGCGGCTGGGGTTTACCAGAGCTACCCAATGCTAAATAGGAATACCAGCTACAAATCTTGTTTTGAGGTGAAAAGGCAAAGTATGTCCGAATTGTGTCCGCCTACCTCACCTTCCACACTGAAAAAGCAGTACTGGGATTGCTTTAAAGAAATGACTATGTGTACCCCCTCTATACACATGTGTATATGCACACAGGCATAAATAATAAAAGTACAGGATATGTTGCCTTACCCTTTGATGCTAAAGCAGAACAATATCTCAGACTACTACAGAAGACAGATCAACAACTGAATGATCCAAGAATAAATGATAGCCATCCATAGCTAATAACATACAGACCTTAAAAAGATGTTGTCAAAAGCTCTTTGGGCAGCTTTCCTATTTTAGCATTTTCTCTTCAAACTGTCTATGAGCCTGAAAGGGACAAATAGCAAGACATATTTTAAAAACATGATAAATCTCCCCTTTAATTTTTAATTTCCCAGTAGAAGTGACAGTGTTATCTCTAGAAACTCATGTGCTCAGGGGCATTTTTATAGTCTTCAGCTTTACATAAATTCTCCCCTGAGATGGCAAGGTCCCATGACTCTCATCTGAACAGCATCCCACTAAACTGCCTATTAGCCCCTAATGTCCTAAAGAAAGAGGGGAAGGCATGGCTCCATATTCCTGTATCATCTGCCTCAATTCTCAACACATTTCAGAAAAGACTACAAGAACAGCCTGGTTCAGGGAAAATCAATCAGTGAGATGTGGCTTCAGGAGTTCAAGGTAGCTCAGCAGTAAGCAGAGAAGGTAGCTTGAATGGCAATTTCACATCTATTTCTTTATTATTTAGCTGCTCTTTTTTTTTTTCCCCTCTCTCCAGCTAAGAGGGATGACCCAGACCACTGCACAGTCAACCATTTAGCTCCTGTAGCCCACCGTGCAATATACAATCTGTCAAATTCAAACCCTCTAAAAGCAACTGGAGATGCCACAGCGAGAATCCATGTCAAACATACTCATAAAACAGAAAACACAATCCTGCATTCCCAGCATTAAATGTTCCCTGGCAAAAACAGCCTCACAAAGAGGATCCCTGCTGATCTCTCATCTGCCAGGGCCCAGCAGGAAAGAGTCAGGAGGTCTTTCCCCATCTTTCATCCATCTGCAAAACACATTTCTTCAAAGGATTGAACGTTCTCATTGTGAGGAAAAACCCTCACAGAGGTGAGGGCAGCAGCACTGAATTTCCCACAGAGCTGATTCCTCAGTCGCTATGCTTGGGGATTTACCTGCCAGCAATTCCAACGCTTGCTTCCCAAATCACACTTACCATCACCATTCCTAAGCAACCTATTTTGGGTGTATTTCATCACTGTGCCCCTATTCAACTTCCTGGAGGGAAGAGCTTCCCTGAGAAGTTCCAGAATTGTTTCCCTGACCTACCTTGATGAAGATCATCCAAGATTTACAGATCCAAGGATGAATTTTTCTCTCTATAACAACAGCACTGAGAATAAAGAAGCAAGCCTTGTGAAAATGAGCTCAGAAATGAGCCCCTGGCTTTCTGTACCCTGGGTGAGCCACAGGGAGAATGCTGCATGGAGAGAGGCTTTGCTCAACTGAAAGAAAAGCATGTGCTTCATGTAGCAGGAGCATCTCCAGCTGGTAATCTCCAAAACAAACAGCACTGTGGATTAAAGAACAATGCCCTCTACACTCTTCGCTGTACACATTTGCTGTAATCTTCCCAATGCGGAACTTCAACTAGGGTCCATTCAGAGAACATCACTTAAGACCTTTTAAACTTAACAAAGCAAAATGCTTATGCCTTACAGAGCAGAAATGTGGGACTGAGCCAGCTGTGAAATGGACTGACTGGAATCAGTTAGAGTTACTTTATATCTGATTTCAATTATTCTAGTGTACAAGGAGGTGAAGGTCATGGAACATTTAGTGGCAGGGCTGTAGACAGATCCCAGCTGACTGACAGCCAGTTCCTCCTCCCCTCCAGCCCCTGCCTATCTCTTAGCCACCAAACAGCACAGGAGACCCTTATCAGCAAGTGACAGATGCAAGTGGGTCCCTAAGACAGAAAATGGAGAAAAAGGGGGGGGTCCTGTAGGATCTGATGGAGATAAGAGGATAGTGGAGACATCACTTTCTTTCACCAGCTATTATTTCTATTTTTCATAGGATTCTTTAGATCGCAGAGACCAGATATACTTGGTTATTAGCAGAAGAACCCAAAAAGGACAAATTAATTCCTGATCTATGAACAGAAGATGCAATAACTATAAGGGGAAATCAGCATATTGCACATGTAAGAAATGATCATTTCATAGACAAAACTGGGAATAAGTCCAGGAATAAAGAAAAATTCAGAAGGGCTGTGGTTGTAGTGGTGAGGGTTTAATCCTCGAAAGAATACTATAGAACACACTGCTAAATCAGTCACATGGAGAAGTACTGGTATCACCAGAATATAAAGCGTATAGATTCCTTGCATAGCAGGGCTAACCTAAACCAAAAGTTTTCATGATTTTAATATCAAAGAATGTACATACATGTAATATATGACCACATGTGTGTAGCATTTTTAGTATCATATCCCATGATATCGCTTGTTTCCCAGTTCTCCACCTACTTGTATCCCCGCCAATGAACTAGAGACCTGTTTGTAGCCTTGTGTAATTCTGTGCTTGACTTCTGTATGCACATCTACTACAGGTACTATGTAATGCTACACTGAGTTTAAGATATGGCAAATTTATATCAGATTATATTAGATTATAGCTGAAGTAACTGAGTGGTAGGTGAGATGCACAGGATCTGGGAAATGCAGTTTGTTCTTACAGCTGAAGAGTGGGATACTGAAGTTGATAACCAATAGAAAAGGGCTGAGGAAGAAGGAACTGCATCAGTCTGACTTCTACCAGATGAGGAAAGGCCATCACGCAGTAAGGATATGGAGACAAAAAAGTCTTCAAATACAGCCTTTGAAGATGCACTGCCTAATATAGAAACCAAACAGGCAAGGCTAACTGGAGCCTTTGTGTATGCTGAACACATGGACAAAATAATAAAGAAACTCATGACAGATGGGTAATAGAAGATGAATAACCAATAACCAAGCTCATGATAATCATTATACTGTATACAAAGGTATACTGCCCAAAGATATGCATTTCAGAAAACCTTCTCCCATTTGAGGAAAAGTAAGTAGTAAAGAGAGACTAGAATGCGATCTCCACTGGCCTGGAAATTTCAATAGGTCTGTAAAGGTGGGGAATACCAGTCTTACTCCACTTACATGGGAGAAAACAGTGACAGGTTAAAGGGCTTTCCCGAGATCAGAGTGACTTAGCAGCAGAACCAGAGGCTGTGTTCAAGTCTTGTGCTTTAAGCACCAGTGCACAAACTCCTTCCCTGATCCAGAAATAGAAAACCAGGTGACCTGCCTCTCAATTCACAGCTTCAATCACTGAAAGGCTTTTTAAAATAAAACAAGAAAAAAGGCAATTAGAAATTGCACAAAACTAATTAATATCTCAGATGTGAAAATGTATAACTGAGATAGCCCAGCAGGCAAGATCCATTTGGGCCACATTTGCAATGATCTCACCACCTTCTCTTTCTCAGAAACATGTGAAAAAGAAAAGGAATACGAAGCATCCAGGGAAATCCACCTGGGCATCAGCATCAGCTCTGCTCTCCTGCCCAGGTCTTCCCAGAAGCCTTTAATCCCCAGTCCAGGCTCCACAACCCGTCCTCAGACCACATCTCCAGCAGTGCCGAATGCAATTACTGTAATTGATGCGCTGCTTTTGTTAAGACTATGGTATCAATAAACGGGTGTAAAACAAGCTGCTAAGGAAGATGCAGGAAATTTATTAGAATGGACGCATGCAGTGGCTGGCATAATAACTGTTGATGGCCAATTCATAAATCACAGCTGGATTCCTTGGGAGACTTGTAACTCCCAGGCAGCTTTCCTCATAAAACTGCAACAAATGAAAGACCACTGTTAAACTCAGAGCAGAGCCTTTGCTGTGTTGTGCACAGTCTCAAAAGTTAGCAAGGATCCATTAGTTTAAGTGACCAGGCCAGAAGCAGCTCAAAAGCTGGCTTGGAAGCATCACTATAACAGGCTCCCTGTTCTGCAGGAGCTGCACCTCAGAAATGCCCTCTGGCCTCTCTGAAGGCCTGCAGTTTTAAGAGCCGAGAGACTTGCAAGGTTATCCAGTACTTACTGAAGGTGATGCTTCACTCTAGAAGCTACTACCTAGTCCTTCCAACAGTATCACAGACCCAGCCAGCCTGAAGTCCTGGTGTGACAGTGTCAGGCTGCAACAGAAGACACAAGGCTGAGCAGCACAACCAGCTGGATATCAGCCTGCTGTCATAGTAGCAAGCCCACTAGGAGCAGAAATGCAGGCCCTTTGTTATGCCAGTCTTGCAGCCTGGCCAGCACAGGCTTTGCAGCCGTCCAGAAACAGAAACGTTGTGCTGTGTGGGTTGTCCCATCTCCCCAGGGCAGCCACAACGGACTCATCACATATCTCTGCCCCATACCCTCTAAACTGGTAGCAGAAAGGTGTCATTGCCCTGACCCTCTATCTTTAGCTTTCAGAAACGCCTGGGCCACACAGGATCCATGACCAAAAGGCAACCAACTACACCAGTGCCACCAAAACGATAAACAGGCAAACCAGGTCAACTGCTTGGGCTGCTGCCTGCACTGGTTTCTCGAGTCTCCAGCTGTCCTACATCTTTCTGCCACATCCATATCCATGGTGTTTGACCCATATCAGCAGCAATGGAGGAAAAGTACAGAGGAGGAGAGAAAGAGGAGGATATAGATGAGAAACATTCCATGTAGATTTTTAATGGCAGTAAATTGCCTTTTATTTTTATGATTCTTTATTACTGTACTTACAATGAACATATAGACTGGCCTGAGGTATCAGCCCACTGCGTTAGAGAGTGTTGTTGCTTGGAGTGATAAATACCTCATTTGCAGGAGAGTCCTTATTATGCCTCTTACCCTTCAGGGCATTGCATTGTGCTAGGCCCAGGACCACGTGCTGGGGCTCTGCAAAGTAGGATGATCCACTGCACCCAGCATTGAACTCATCTACTCTCCCTAAAGCATCACCAGGTACACTTGTGGAGTTGTGTTGTGGGCTGAGGCCATCATGGTCAAAGCTCATTTTACCCCATATGCACAAGCCAGTCTCAGCCTTGAGGCATCCATCCTACACACCACGCATGCTGCTGGCTGGTTCCAGAAGGGTCGCACAAATGTTTCTATATGGTGCTATTAGCCATATCACAGCATATTGGCTTACATGAATTCTTTAAGGGCTGCTTGTTTCTCCAGAACGTGATACAACAATGCTACCATTTGGCATTGACACTTCCTCTTTTATTCTGGAACCTCAGAATGCTTTTTAGCAGTATCATTATCCTCACTTAAAAGACAAGGAAACCAGGCCACTGAGAGGTTAAAGGACTCAGAGTACACACAGAAGTGCTCATAAAAGCAGGAGATGCTGGGGAGAACCATGTGCACAAGTTGCTACAGAGCTGCTAAACCTGCCTGTATCTCAAGGATCTTTTTCTCACTATTGATTTCTGAGGTGACATTAGAGTAACACTGAGACACGAGCTCTGCTTTGACACTGAGCAAAAGGCTACAAATGTGAACAAACTGAGGGATAGTACATATGCATTACACTGGTGCACGAAGGCAGGTTCAGATGATGTTTGCAGCTCAGCATTGAACTGGCAGAGGCTGGGAAAGTCCCAAGATAATGGTCCATTTCAGAAGGAAGTTTACAACAGCTATGCAAGATAGGGTTTTATTGTCACCCAGAGGCCTCTCTCAAGCTTGAAAGCTGTCTGGAAAAAAAAAAAACAAACTACTGCAAGTTTGAGAATTGCTGCATTAAAAACAACAACAACAAAAAACAACGAGTCTTATTCCAAGCAGGAGCCAAATACAAGTCTCAAAAAAAAAAAAAAAAAAAAAAAATCCACACTCCCTATAAACAGTGCTCAGAAAGAGAACAAGTCTCTGTCTTCCCAGAAGCTGGGCTTTCCAGATCTGATATTCCAAAGAAGTCTTTCAAAAAAAGATGCCCAAGTCATAATACCCAGCTGTGACATTTCTCATAAAAATAATTCAGTTTCCTGATTCTGAAAATCCCTTTTAAATGTCTTTCTGCATCCTCGCACAGGAACTATGCTTTGCACAGTTCAGAGTTTACAGACTGGGCAGATTTCCTGCTCCTGCAGAAGCAGTGCTATTCTATGGCATCACAATAAACACAAATTTCAATATTTTTCTTTCACATGCAAGGAAATAATGCATATAAATCCCCAAAATGTAAATCACAAAACAGGAATGGGAAGGAAAGGTTCTTCAGGTGAGCCACCTTCATATATCTTACACCCAGTAAGAATAAACAAGATGCACGTTCTGAAGAACTCAGCACTTAAACATTACAGATCAAATCCGGTTTTAAAAACCATTATTTAGAAAACTATGAGAAAATTGTCAGTTAGCCTAGCTATGGTCCTACAACCATTTAGAAACATAGAATTTCTTGAGTTGGAAGGGACCCTTAAAGGTACAGCTCAATCAGGTTGCTCAGAGCCCCATCCAGCTCGACTTTGAATGTCTCTAAGGATGGGGTTTCACCACATCTCCAGGAAACCTGTTCCAGTGCATCAATACTCTTACTGTAAAAAACTTCCTCCTTATGTCCAACCTAATTCTCCTCTCTTTTAGTTTGAAACCATTTCCCTTGCCCTACTACAACAGGCCTTGATAAAGAGTCTGTTCCCTTCTTTCTTACAGCCCCCTTTTTTTGGTACTGAAAGACCACTCTCGGGTCACCTCAGAGCCTTCTCTTCTCCCTCCTGAAGAGCCCCAGCTGTCAGTCTGTCCTCATAGGGGAGGTGTTCCATCCCCGGGATCATTTTTGAGGCTCTCCTCTGGACACACTCCAACAGCTCCATGTCTCTTCTGTACTGAGAACTCCACATCTGGATGCAGTTCTCCAGGTGAGGCCTCACCAGGGCAGAATACAGGGGCAGGGCCACATCCTTCAACCTGCTGGCTACACTGATGCACACCAATTTAGGAACAGAATTATTTAACTTACAAATACTCCACCACCCAGGCAGCAAGTACCTGTCGGCACCTGCACCTTCAGCATCCACTGTGCACTTCAGGCCTGCAGCCTACAGCACAGACCTGAAAGCATCAGCTGCAGATGGTGACTGCAGCAGGGTCACACACCATTCAGCCCCAAACATGCAATGGGTTATCAGTCAGTAATAAATAATTCTAATAGATTTGATCAGGACTTAAAGCACTCACTTTTTAAAGTTACCCCAATTTAACTGTAACTGTAATCTCTCCGTTTTTATTTTTCTCTCCTTCCATACCACCGGCTTTAATGTCAAAAACAAAGGAATAAGGACTCCCAGTACCAGTTGCTGGTATCAGGGTAATAGATGTGATAGACTCAGACTTACCATTGACTGGCTTATTGATTAAAATTTGTCAGAAGTTTGAAAGCCTTTGGAAAGGCTGCAAGAAACTTCAAACAAACAAAATATAAAGTGTATTACACTCCCAAAAGTGTATTTCAAAAGACTGAAGGTCAGTTATCCCAGCAATTTATAGCCAGTCTCAATGATTTGGCTGGGTTAAAGAGCATAATACAATAGAGAAATTCTCCTCCTCTCTTCTCTCTTCACACCCTCCCCTTCTTTAGCAGCAGGTTTGGATGTTGGAAACAGCAGAAAGAGGCCAGGACACCTATATCAGTAAATAAGGCAGCAAAAAAGCATTTGTCAGTGGATCCTAGCAATTGGAGACACAGAGAGCATATGCTCAACTAGCACAAGAGTGTAAGAAGCCTTAATTTTAGATTGGCAACAAATCAGCAAGCCAAAGATGGATGCATTAAGGAGTAAAAGATCACTTTGACTGGGGAAAGATCATCAGTTATTGAAGGAAGATGCACAGAGATTTGGCAGTTGGAAAGCAGCTTTGCATGGGAAAACTGATAGATTTGTACATCCTGTTCATCCTTGACCACCTTCCTCTTTTTGTCCAGGATCTTTTTGTCTAGGGATAAAAACCCATTTGTTCGTTTTGTCTGCTCACAAGAACACTGCCAAGTTGGAGCAGTTTCACCAGCTGCCAGACAGACTGAGAAGCTGTGAGGAGCTATGCTATTTGGGGAGGAAATCTTGCAAAATCTTGGAAATGCCAAAGCATATCTATGGTGAGAGTGTTTTGTCTACTGATTACTGCAAAAGGTAATGCCTTTTCTACTAAGGTGATAAACATACGAGGCATGCTTCTGCCTGCCTGAGTGCTGAAGGATGTGGTGAACTTTCTCTGCTCACTTCATTCATAGGTTATCAACTTGTTATTCCCTCTCTCTTCAGAGCAAACGAGAACAACAAAATCTTTCTGACCCAGAGCACACTCATTTTTATTTCATTTATCCATTCCCCCAAAAGCACAAAGCTCTCCTCCTCCCACAGGGGAGCAGAGGGGGTTAAAAGCCCACCCTCCTTCTTGATGGAGGCCACCCAGCCATGACCCTGGCTGAGGAGCAGACACATAGGAAGTAGATTATCAATAACTCTTTTTTCTTCCTTCTTTCACCCTCTCTCTATATAACATCAATGAGCTGGAAAATGAAAGGAATAATGCAGGTTTAAGAGGCCAATAATTAGGTCACAGCTGATCTCGGGTTGGATCAGCTGACAGCTGGTGCCTTTCTGCCCTGCCGAGCAGGGTGGCTTGCAGCTCTCACAGGTTCATGGCAGCCAACTCTTTCCTCTCCCCTTTATCTCTTTGTCCCCTGGCTCTTGAGAAACAAAATCAACAACCAGGAGTTTGGAGGTGAAGGAAAAACAAAGATCAAGAGTCTTTCCAAAATAACATTTGGGAAGAACAAAGGAAGTATAGGGGGTCCCCACAAAACCAGAAAAAGCTGAGAGGAAGAGTGTCAGTCACAGGGATCTAGTTAAATGAACTTATCTTGCAAGTATATGGAAGGAGATGCTAGCTTAGCACCTGCATGTAAATCTGGTTAGCCAGGCAGAGTTGATAAAGATACAGGATAGTTCTAGTTGAGCAAAATGACAAATTCAGAATCTAGATTACAGATTATGTATAAACAAAGGAAACGAAGGGGGTACTACTTGGGTGATGGCTGATAGGTGAATGAAAAAGAACCTGAACACCAAATGCCTCAACCAATGGGGTAAAAAGGGAAGGGCTCACTAGCATCGGAGTACAGGGATAAAAGAGGGGCTGTGTCTCCCAGTACTTTGAGAGACCCCGTAGGGGTATGCCACGGTGGACTCTCTCTTCATTCGAATAAAGAAAGCTGAAGACTCTCCTCTGTCTCTTTTGGGGTTAAATATGATTGAGCAAGCTTATTGGAGCAGAAATTTTCCTAACAGGAGGTAAAAGCGACTTAGTGTTTCTTCTCTGCACTTCAGTTCCCCCTGCCTGCTGCCTTCTCACCAGCAGCACCATTCAACCACTGCGCCCATCCCATCCCCATCCTCCCCCACCTCTGCTCCACCCAATCCCTAAACATAATCTCAGTGTTTGCTTGTTTTAGCTTCCATAATCCTGTTGTCTTGCAAATCTCCTCACCATAATCCTGCTTTTGTCTGTCAATACAATTTGTTTGCAGTGGGGAGGAAGGGAAGTGAAACAATTACTGAGAATGGAGGACGTCTTTAGTGCTGGTTTTCAAGGCTTTGCACATTTTCAGACACGCCACGTAAGATTGGGCACAAAAGCCCACTTCAAATCTAAGCAGGGTTCACAGCCTCAAAAATGAAGAGTTTGCTGGATCATGCCAGTGGCTGCTGCCAAATAAAACAGGATAGTATCAAGGACATGCAGCAGTGCTTGCACACACTAGAGGGACATCAGGAAAGAAATGTAGAACAGAGGGAGAAGAGAAGCTCTATCCTCCCTGTGTGAGGAGCTTGCAGTGTCACCTTTACCTGTGCAAAACAGATGTTAAGGCAGAAGCAGCAGTCACCACTGTAAGTAGCAACAAACAAACGAGGGAGGAACACACACCAAGCCTGTGGTGATGGTCAGACAAACAAACGTAATTGATTGGTAGAAGCTGTGGAAATGTTGTGTTTGCATGAATAAAGAATCGGCTTAATCAGACTAATTCCTTCCAGTCAAAACAGAACATGGGCTCCAGAACTCAGAGCAAAACCCTGCTGCACCAGCCAAGCTGCATACCAGAACAAAGGGGCTGCAAATTTCACACAATTTGGATGTAAAATTGAGAGTCAGGACAAGTGCCCAGAAAGCACTTCTGAATTCAGGCAGAAACTGGATGAAAAGGGACCACAAATCACAAAACTGGATGAGAATGGTATGATTTGGGGTACACCTGAAAACATTTCCAGACAGACACAGTACCTAAGCAAGCTGCTTCTCAGGTCTTCTGAAATGGAGAGGATAAAAGGGGGCTGCACGCCATTCTAGGACTGAAAGCAAGCCAGAAGCAATGGTTTCAAGAGATTATGAAAAGTAACATAAACACCCCTTTCCTCATGTCAGCTCTGTACCTCAGGTCTCCTACTAGGAAAGGAAGTATTAAAACGTACATTCAGAATATCCCTGCCCCTTGGGGAAGTCTCACTCAAGCTCTATGCAGAGAAAAAGGATTTGGGGATTTACACTGAGCTAAGCTTCAGACCCAAGTACTTGGGATGCTGAAAGCATATTCAGACCACGTTGCAGGCACTGGTCACCTTGCACTTCCCTTTGCAAGCCTCACTGTATAAATGTCTGTTTTTTCCCAAGTATATCACTTGAAAGTGCATTACAGCAAGCAGCATTCTAGTTAGTAATTTTCATTACTATTCATGTAATATTTTGATTTGCTTATGCACGGTTGTTTGGAATATTAGGGGTTAAAACAATTAACTAAGGAGTAAAGCTTACTGGAGATTTTAAGACAGAGCAAATACTCAGTACCCTTAAATTAAATAACCGTCAAATCCCAGCTAGCATTATCAGAAAACTTCTGCATCCTTCAAAGCAGTGTGGAAAGGAACCCCAGCCTAAAGGCCTCAAAATGCATAAAGGTTCCAAGAAAGACAGTAAATTTTATGAAGACAGTGAAAAGTTTACAAGAACACAATACAAAGAAGGCATACGGCTGTTAGGATAACCCACAGTCAAATCTGATGGCTGCATAAGCAGAGCTTTCAGAAGGGAGCTAGGAGGAAGGGATCGTGTACAGAACCTGAGATAGGTGCTGGGATGCAAAGCTATTCCAGTGTTGCAGGAGTGGTCCCTCCCCACACTAATTTCAAGCTTATCAGGAATCTAGTTAACTGTAGAAAAAGTTGCGTTTTAGCTTTCTTCAAGAGGTATATCCCTTCTTCTCCCTTGTCCCCACTGTCACCTCCCAGCCACAAATGAGTATATTCACTTCCATTCCTCTGATGACCTTGCCCACCAAGGTTTCCAGAGATAAGGTAGCTTTTATCGCAACTTTATCCCACTTGCATCCACCTTTTCTCACCTATCTAGGGCTGAATTCCTTGCATTTATCATCTTATGGCAGAGTATCACATTCCATTTAAATTTTGATCAGTCATCACCTAAAGATATGCAGCTCAACGTTGTGCATTTTGAATCAAACAGCATATTACCAGACAAGCTGCAATATTTCACACTTAATTGCTTCAAAGTCTGGTAAAGATTCTCCCAGCTCTGGTAGGTCAGCAGCATCACTAAGCCCATTGCACAGACAAGGAATCTGAGTCACGGAGGAAGGAAGCATCATCATATGCCCACATTAGAGATGGCAAGCAGGAGATGATACAGAACTAGATGATCCTAGGCAGTTTCTTCCATCAGCACCCACATGTTCTCTCTACATATTCTTTAAGCAGCATCACTCAGATCACACAGAAGCAGATATTTCCCCAGAGGTGATGGTGTTTGAATAACAATAAATACTCCTCCTTCTGCACACCAGATGAATCACTGATGTGCCACAAGATGCCATCCTGCATGGTCTGAATGCCTTCATCACACCTCGAAAGGGGAAGGCAGTCATCTCATGAGAAGCCACTTGCTGAAACAAAGGGCTCCCTGTACTGGATAGCACAAATTATTCTGCAAGTTTTCAAAAAGGAGGGAGGCAGCTTTTGATGTGAAGTTTAATGATTGTTTAGGGTCCTTTTATTAGCTTACAGAGAAGCATCTTATCAAAGAGCTGTAGACATGCCCAGCTTCTTCCTGCTGACTCCCTGCAGCTTTATACCCAATACCTGGAGTTCCAAGCAAGAAATCTGCCCAGTTTTGAAGTATGATGAAGATCAGTTGTTCTCTCCTTCATTTCCTCCCCCACAACACATACCCACATGTTCTTCATATTTTCCTCATCGCAGAAGTTTGTTTCAGAGGCTGATAATATCCCTCCACGACAGGAAGCAAACGCAAAGCAGTCAGGAATCAGTGAGCATTTTGAGGAACTTTCTATGCCCGTGTTACAGTAAGGGAAGAAAGGATTATCCTGCAGGGGCCTGATGAGCTGACACTGGCTATTTAGCCCTCAGAGCCCAGACACACTCTATCAAATTCCAGGCATGCTGAATAGTATGTTCTGCTGCATCCAACAAATGCTAAAGGAAAAAGTATAATTTTTTACTACTATAATTTTTAACTCCTCTCATTCTGGTGGATTCTGTGGCAGTTTGGAAACTATAAAATTCAATATCAATGAATAAACTTTTTCCACCTACCATGAGGCAGAGTAGCTGTTCTGCTGCATTACACAGCAGTTCACAGCAAGGGAGACAAATGTTCTATATCAAGAGGAGAACAAGGGCAGAGGGGCACTCAGAATGACGTGTGCAGTAAGTGCACTTTCTGTCTAGCACAGAAAAACAAATAACTGACTGAAAAAACATCACTGCTTCTTCAATGGCAACAGCTGAGTTTTACATTCAGGCTGAAAGCAAGTCACTTGAGACCTTCTGCCTCCAATAACACATACAACTTTGTTTTAGTCAAAAGTGAGAGCTGCTGGTTCAAATAATCACACAAATAAACTTTGGTACATTGTTAGAACGGACCTCATAGAATCAAAGAGTTGCGTGAGGATTTAAGAGCAGGTACTATTTTGACCTGAATCCAGAAAGCCAGAATCAAGGGCTTCACCAAGTATTAAAAAATGCCTCAAAAACTAATCTCCACTGCATCAGTGTAGCTCAAGACTCTCTAGTTTAAAAAACTTCATTGCTAAACCGCATAAAATGCATAATTGGAAGCTGCTTCAGGATCACTGCCACATTGGAATGAATATAATTTGTTCTGTAATCCACTTAACTAGGACATGCTTCCCCAAGGAAGAATGTTTACCTACTGGATTCCACAAGGACCTGATTTAAGCCAGCTAAACCTAATGGCAATAACTACCACTTAATAGAGACATTTATGCTGCTCAGTGGGGACAAAGTGCTTCTGCTGAGGAAACTTTGCTGAGATCTGTCTATACATAATAACTCAAGACCTCAGCAGGCTTACATTAGGTTAAGCATCTTTCTAACTGGGACAAACAGTTGCTCCAGGTGCAACGCACAGGTCCTCTGTTGTGCTAAAACTATGCAACTCGCACTGAAGTAGAGAAGGATTTCAGGTGGCCCAAAGCCACGCAGCAGATCTCAAGAATGACTCAAATGATCTTTTATCCCATAAGACCCCATCATATGGCATCACAGGCAGCTCAGGCATTTGTTCCAACAGGGGGGAGCCCAAGCTTGTATAGTTCCTTATTTATGTTCCCTTTTGAGACAGAAGAGACGCCGAGATGGTTTTAATAAGCGTACATTAGAATATCAATGCCATCAGCATTGCTGGGAATCTTTTCTTCTGCACAGCTGTGAAGCTGAGCATTTACCCCAACTTCTCTTTCACGCCATTTATGTTTGGGCACCTCTCACCCAGTTGGGAGACTGCCAGGGCAAATGGCACAGATAATCTAGACTGAGATACCCTGTCCTCACTTTATAAATCCTGTTGGGATTTATAAGGCAAACGTACAAGGGTAATTAGCCGGTCTTGAGCATACCTGAGAAAGTATGCTGGGGGCCAGGAGGGCAGGAGATGGACACATTAACAAGCCTGGACACAGCTAGCTCTAATCCAAATAATGTTTCACTGCTTTCCTGCAGTTTATTCCGCACTAATTCACAACCACTGTAACGTCAAGACAAGCTTCCGTATGCTTCATTTACCAACAGTAATTAATTTCAGCCTCTCCCCACGCACACATACACGCTCATTTTATCTGACAAGTAAGTCATGAAAAAAAGTCAACTCTCACAAAGAATACGGGTCAGCTATCACATGCTGCCTTTCTTCACAGCACTGAAAATCTAATTGGTGCATCTGCTGGACCATGGCCACCTTTCTCACCCCCTGCACTTCATCGGCACCTTCTGCCCCAGCTCAGGTCTCTTCCTTCTCCCAGGCTTCCCCCTGAACCAGAGGAAGGTTTTTAATAAATAGGCTTTTTTCCAGATGAAAAAGAAATAACTGAGTAGAAGAACACCTGTACACTTATCTCCCTGCCCAAATAATGAATCCGTTAATGACCACAAGGAAAGAAATAAATGCATTAAGAGGCTTAGAAGATCATTGACAGAGAAGCACAGACTCTGCCCCTCCTGCTCTCCCATGCTCAGTGATAGTTTAATCCATACCATCAGCAATGCTAGGAAATGGAAAAAGAAAGAAAAGAAAATACCAGTTAATTGATCCCACTTCAAAATACTTTATTATAAAGATCTACTTTTCTGTGAAAAAAAAATAGAGTTTACTTGCTGTCTTGCATTGTAGAGCAACTGCTCCCTGTTATTATTCTTTGTCTGTATTATGATCTGTTCTTTAAGTCAGTAAACTTTTTATGAAATTTGGTAACTATTTTTTGCTCTCCTGTATGTCTCAGCATTGAAGTGGAAGAGAGATGAAACCACAAGTTACAACACCAGTGATGTTGACAGAAGGTTGCACAACTACATCAGTAGTTGAAATCCAGAGAACGCGACTACAGGACTAAATTCACCATTACACGATTAAACCTCACCTTTGCAAAGAAGCCAAAGTGGAAGCCATATGTCAGGCAAATTTGACAAGAAAAAGGACAAACAATATGGGATTTTAGAAACTCTGTTAACCCTATTTTCACTGTATCATCAAGCATTATTTTTCCATTAGGGTCATGCAGGTGGAAAATACAGATATGAAAAGTTCCAAAGAGATGCCATGATTCCTTAATTCTCAGCAGATTAATCACCTATCTAGAAAATAAAACATATTTTAACTTGAGATTCTGATGGACAAGAAAGAAGCTGAGACTTGATCATTTTCTGCTGCCATTCCCAATGAGTCAGGAAAGAGGCATGCACGTGGAAGGTCTCAGATCCTACACACATACTGTTGACAGGTAAAAGAGGAGCTGAGTTTGTTCTCCATCACCCAGTAGGTGATAGCTTGCACAACTCCCTTTCTCTCTGGGGAGGAAGTGGTGAAAGCTTTTTTTCACTCCTTGAACATCTTTCCAAGTCTTACTTTCATCTTGCAATAGCCCTATCTCCCTCCCACAAATCATGTCCAGATTTCTTGTCACATTAAACAACGTATTCAATTGTAACAGCAACCAGATATTTGTATCCAAACTTGCTAACTAGTCCTCCCAGGACATCTGGAAAATATTCAGCTCTGTTGAAGAGTTCTTCCTTTCTCTGAACAGATAAGGAACTCAATTTTCCAGTGTACTGCTTACTGCAGGAACTTCTAGAGTTGACCAATACAAGATAGCTGGGACACAACTTTCACACCACTCATAATGAACAAAGAAGTGAGGATTTAAAGTTAGGCATGAACCACAAGCCCAAACTAAATACCCAAAGTCACCAGTTGCTTCTGGTTTGAGGAAAACCTAGAAAAAAGAGTTGAAGAGTGTTGAAGTTCTCATTAATTATCTGCAAACATCATCTGTTTTCTTGAGATTCTTCCCATATCCTGCATCTTGCTAAACAGTTCAAATGAACACAACAATGACTATAAGATTTAACCTATGGAAATAACATTGTAAGTGTGAAAATATTTCTCCAGCTCATGTTTGACCATTTTATGAAGAAGTGGAATTTGTCATTCAAAATTTTAAGATATGGTAATATGTTGTCTTGTAAGAACAGCAGCAAAGGTGTGAGAATCAGAACATAAGCAACTACCCATCCAAGAAACCGAACAAGTTTTATATATCCAGCTGAGCCATGCACATAGAAACACAAAGCCAGCTGGGTAGCTCACCATAGCCACAAATAGATATCTGGATTGTTTCTGGAGAGCACCACAAGCAATAGCTGACCCACATGCATTCAGCTGCCCTTTTCCTGCTATTGAGGCACAAATGAATGAATTTTTTTTTTTAGCTGACCAATTTTTTAGCTGCTAATTCTAAGGAAAACATACTTCTCTGTAGAACGACACTGACCTTTCCCAGAAAATATCCATCAAGAAAAAGCTGAACCATGATAGAAGAAAATTGCCATACTTTCTCCACTTTTTAGGTAAACAAGAGCATTCATCATCAGCACTGATAATTGAATCTTCTCATCAGTACATTGCCTACAGAACCTCCTGTGCTGGTAAGAGATCTTAAGTGACTGCTTAAGTGGAGTTTATTCCAGGTATGCAGGATCAAAATAGCATATCTGAGGAAGAGGATGCTGTAAAATGGCTACTGGATAAATGGGGCAACAGTCTTTTCCAAAGAGGTAGTGAAAGATCTCTAGAAAAATACCTTGTTTCTAGTTTCTCAAACAGGAGCCAATACTCACTCTCATTCCTATTTTCTTCATCTTTTCTCCGCCCTTATATCCTACCTCAATTTCACTTTCTCTTCATCCATTTATCATTTTCTCCTTCTGTCCCTCTTCTTTTTATTCTTTCATAAAACAATTGCTGTTATTTTTCTTTTTATTTATTCTCCAGCAAATGAATGGCAGCAGCACCCCACTTCACAGGCCACCACTCGCTTTTCCTCGTTTCATTTTTCTTTTGGCTCAGGTTTGGCAGTTCCACCTGGACACTCCCACAGTGAGGAATGGCCCTGAATTTTTCCTCTCAAACTTCCTTAACCTAAGAGAGAGCCTGCAAGGGAGATGAGGAGCTGCAGGAAGGGAAGAAACATCTAATACCTGCTGCAGTCAGCCATTTTGAAGGTCAGAGCCAGGAATCCCTCCCTCCTGCCTGCCAGTTTGAAGCTGTCACTGGAACTGCAAAGACAAAGCCTGACAGTGCAGGACTGATGCTCCCTACAAGCCACTGTCTCCTTTAAACAGGACCAAGAGAATGAATAAGCTCAGCAAGGAGAACAAAATAAGCAGAGGAACAGCCAGGTGCTCAACCAATACCATGCTGACAGTGAGAATGAGGCACAGGAAGAGCAGACCAGCTACATACTAAATTTCTCATTTAGGTGCCTCATATATCTAAAGAAACTGTGTTCAAAGAGAGGACCCTGCCAGCTCGGGTGTTTTCCTCCCAGAGCTTTCATCTCACTACGGAGACAACAACCATACGCTCTAACTACAGAGATGCCTGTGCATACCTTGCTGTGCCCACCTTTCCTATTTTTGGCATCATCTGGCAACAAGCCAAACATCACACAACATACAGAGGCTCTCCCCATTTCAAAGAACATGAAACCAAAATATAGAGCAGCTTTGGAAAAACACGCATAGAAAAGAAAGTACTTAGCCACATGATGCATTTTCTGTACAGTGGCTTATCTTTTGCTCATTAATTCATCCTCTTTATGAACAGTAATCATCTGGAATGACAATAAACCTCCCTGGCAAAGTGATTATCTCCTCTACACGCAGATTTACTTTTTAAATTATCTTCCCTTGCAAATGGCACATGCATCTCCACCATGTGTACAATACCTACTGCTGTCAGGTATTTCCCTATTTGCTCAAGCAGTTTCTGCTGCCAATTTGTTGTGTCCTATATTGCCTTCACTGAGAAGTGTTGCTTCTATCTAGGAAAAAAAATAATATCAGCTTCAAGTATGTCTTAAGAAGAGGGCCAAAAGCATTGTGCCAAAACATAATCAGCACTTCTGGAAGCAGTGCCCAAAGTGACGCAGTCACAGCTTCTAATCAGTAGCTGAACCAGAACTGTGATATCTGAGGTCAGCCTCAGCTGTACCCTTATCTGTACCATCCGTGCTATCTCTGACATAATGTAAGAGCCTGTATGCCCAATGAAACTCTGATTTATCACTTTATCAGCTTTGAAAGAATGTTTTGAAGCACACACTTTATGAGCTCCTCTATGATCCAAACCTTTCTTACAGAAAGCAGAGCAAGTCCAGAATTATACTGACACCCAAAACTAGCACTGATTTCTAGCAAATTTCTGACATGAGGAAATTTAAATCATTTTCCTGACTCATTATTACCTCTCCAGATGATGACCTAAAAGGTGATGCTCCTTAGCATTAAGACCTGAAAAGATCTCAACAGCAAATCACATATTGGCTAAGCTCACACCTAGTACCAGTTTTAATTACTTGAGCAGCAATGCTGACAAAATTTGCCCCTCAAACGAAGGATTACCTTACCTTAGGAAAATTGAAAAAAAAAAAAAAAAAAAACCCCAAAAAGATATGAATATATAAGAAAATGGGAAAGAAAGAAAGAAATAGGGAGCAGCCCAAGCTTACAATTAGCATGGATAAAGGACAGTCTCAAACAGGGAGCGATTCAACCGTGTCAAACACCTTTTCTCCTAATCAGACAAGAACATGCTCATTGGCTGGGGAGAAGGCATGCAGCCAGCAGAAGCTCAGAGACAGCATAAGGTTAAAATAACAAAGCAGTCAAGACATCTGCAGGTTTGGGGGGCATCTTTAGCCAAGATGCCATATTATTGAAAAGTGGCCTTCACAAATCAGGGCCTCTCTTCATCATTTTGAAACAATGAATCCCCTTTGCACGTATCACAAACTTGTCAAAAACTGAACTCAGTAACATAAGTCTTGAATAGTTTCCCTATGCTTTTCCACATTGGTTGGATAAAATTCCAATACTAGTGAACTTGAATTTGTACTAAGGTCAACAGAGCTAAGAGTTTATCCCTAGCATCTTTAGAAGGTTCTTAGTGTCCTGTTATTGCCTTCCTAAACTCTGTGCAAGTTATTCCATCTTCTCTTGTTACCTAGTCTATAAATGACAAAGTGTATTTCCTTCCTTCTTTACTCTTGCACAGCACTGACAAGCATCAGCAGAGCTCTGTGGGCACCACAGACTGGAGCAGAAAGGAAACGCTTAGGGTAGTGTTGCACTGGCAGAAATGCACATCCCATTGAACTCAAAACATCAGAAGGAGTTATAAATCAAGACTGACATATGTTGACAGAGATGCAAATAATTGGGCTTGCAGACTCTGTACCTGGCCCATGGCAGATGCTAAATGAATTTTCATGAAGAACTCAACAACTTGGACTGGAAACTAAAAACTACAGAATGCAGGAAGCATTGTTGATTAGACTTTTAAGCCCAAACGTAGGATTACTAGGCTCTAGCCTGTTGGACTAGCCACCAGTCAAAGAAGAAAAAGGGAACGTTCCTTCCTTCAGAGAGTGAGTCTCTCAGTAATGTTTCTGGGGGCATCTGGTCTACTTCTGAATATAGACACAAAAGGACTGATTAATCTCACTGCAACCCATGAAGAGCAGTAACATGAACCAGCCTAAGGCTTCTTAGCATTACAAAGAAAATGGAAGTTTGAAGGAGTTGAGCAGTTTCTATCCCCAGAAAGGAGAAGGGCAGAATACAATGGATAAGGACACAAGAATGAGCCCTGCCAAGACTGAGCTGATGCTCTCAGAGCTGCTAGAAACACTGAAGCAATGGCTGAGGAGAGTGCAACTGCTGGCAAGTACCACATTGCTGCACTGGTAACTCTTTCTCTCCTCAAGAACTCCAAGTTCACCCCAGTAGCACCCAGTTTGGCTTCCTGAGATATGCACCCAGTGCCCCAAGGCTCATGCTGGCCCAACACTCAGTTCTACCCCGTGCCCACAAACACCAGCTGCTCTGCACACAGGCATGGGTCTCGCACTCACATAACACCATAATCAAGTACACACCAATTAGATAACGTGACATCAAAAGTGAGAGTTCAGAGAAAGGCAATATGAAGAATGAACAGAATGAAGGGATTGGTTTACAGGAATATTAATCATGAGGTCTTTTTATTGTTTATCTTCAAAATGGAATTACATAAACCAATAGCAGTTTTTTTTTTTTCCAGGGTGCAATTCTGACTTTCCTGTTTGAAATTACAGACCAAGGTTTTCAGAACCGCCCAAGGAAAATTATTACAGCTCTGTGTGCAAAAGTCAGTTGAATAGCTTAGAAGTGATTTGTGATGGCAATTACTATGACTATTAGGAGGAACTGCTTGTCCATTCTGAACACAAGAATCTGAATATTGACTTAAAAATATCCACTGATCTCATTTCAAGACAACATCCCCACCCAATTATTTAGTTTCAAGTACAGCCTTTATTAGAAGTACTGAAAGAAGTAAAACATTGGAATATATAGTTTTGTGTCATAAATTCAGCCCTGTTTAAATCTACCTGTCCTTACTGCATTGAGAAATATGCAGTTTTTCCAGTTTTTGTTTCCTATGCTTTCCTTCCAGTTTACAGCAGTTTTCAATAACAAAAATAGGTGGGGGGGGGGGGAAGATAAGAAAGAAGGTTCAATTAGTCGGGAGGACAAAAGGTTATCCTTCATTCTCCGAATTTCAAGATAGACTTCTTTTTTTCTTTCAAATAGAAGGTTTTCGCAAAAATTGATCAAGGTGGAAAAGGGAGTTTTTTGGATTCTCACACTCATTATTGGTTTGAAGCAGCAGCAAAGATAATAGCATTTATCAAACGATGCTTTATACTTTCTGGATAACATTTTCATGTGTGAGTTGCATGAAATGAACTCCACCGATCTACACAGTGCAGCCTTCAGTTTGCAGGTTTGATTATCAATAGCAGTTGCTCCTGTATTGCCATTCACCAAATATCAGATAAAAGAGCTGGGCTATTGTTAATCAAAGATCCCACAGAGATATGAACACTAACACTGCATGGTTGCTTAAAATCAAGCCATTCAACTGTGTCTGGTGCTTTTTCTCTTTCACATTCAGCACTCCACATGACAATAAATGGATCTATGAAACAAGGGCCTGCTCAGTTTGCTCCTCACACCTCACCAAGCTGAGAAGTGAAACCAGGGACATGGAAGGGGCTGCGGTGGTGCACATATGATTCTTGAGGAGAGGGGTCTCAAGGTTCTCCCCACTTCCTCCTCACATCACATTAAATTGATCCAGGAAGCAGTTCATCTGGAAAAAATACCTACTGACAATTTGTTTCAAACAAACAGCTGCTGGCAGATCTCCCATCTCCAGCGGTATGCAAGTGTTTTGAAACATAAAAGGTAGGGAAACTGAAATTGAAAATTGATCTCACTGCAGCCACGCAGACTGGAAGACTGATTTCCTAGCTGCAATTCTAAATAGCTCTTTTTTCTCTCCCCACCCCCCCCCGACATACATTCACATTTCACCCCCCTTATTCTGTCTTCTGTCAAACAGGAACAAAGACTTTCACCATCTCTCTCTTCCCCCAGCCTTCTCATCAATATTCTATTACCAAACAGGGCTTTCACTCCTTCTTTTTTTCTTTAAATCAATAAAAAGCAAAGCAATGAAAGCAAAAAAATTAAAAACTCTGGCAGATAAAGGAAATGGCCTTTAAAATAAGCTAATCACTGCTAAACACCAACAGCTCGCTTGAGTATCACAAAAATCTCCTGCTACAACATATTTAGTCCCACATGATCACAAAGCTACCTGGGTTTCAAAAGGCAACCAAGGAAGAAAAAAAAGGAATAAAATCTTTAATTGTTCTTCAACAATAGTTGTCATCTAGACACAGCAAAATCTCAAAGAGCAAGACTTGTAAGCACCTGGCTTCTGTGTCAAGGTGGAACTAGGGAAGTCCCACAGATCATCATAGAATTGAGTTGGAAAGGACCCCTAAAGGTCATCTAGTCCAACTCCCTGCAATGAACACCTACAGCTCAATCAGGTTGCTCAGAGCCCCATCCAGCTCGACTTTGAATGTCTCTAAGGATGGGGTTTTCACCACATCTTCAGGAAACCTGTTCCAGTGCATCAACACTCTTACTGTAAAAAAATTCCTCCTTATGTCCAATCTAATTCTCCCCTCTTTTACTTTGAAACCATTTCCTTTGTCCTATCACAACAGACCTTGATAAAGAGTCTGTTCCTTTCTTTCTTACAGTCCCCTTTATTAGGTACTGAAAGACCACTCTCAGGTCACCTCAGAACCTCATGAAGTTGACCTGCTTGAGCCTGTCTAGATCTCTTTGAATGGCATCCAATCTCCCAGGTGTGCTAGATGCACCACACAGCTTGGCATCACCTGCAAACTTGCTGAGAATTCATTCTCACTGCAAGGTCACTGCAGTACAGGCAGCCTCCAATCCTGGTATCACCAGTGAGTTCACTCACATCGGTAAGCAACATGTCCAGCACTGCATCTCCCTTGTGGGACTGTTTATTATCTGGCTCAGAAAGTTACCCTCAACCCATTCCAGGAGCCTTCTGGATCACTTACATCTTGCCATGCTACTTCTCCAGCAGATGTCAGAGTGGTTGAAGTCCTAGAGCAGATGACAGCCTGCGATTACAATGCCTCCTGCAGCTGAAGGAAGAAAGCTTCACCAACAGGCTCTGTTTGACCAGGAGGTCTGTAGTAGACACCAACCACAAGGCTCCCTTTGTTGCCTCAGACTCTTAACTCTCACGCATAAGCTTTCAGCTTGCCCGTGACCATTCTTCAGGGGAAGTTCTTCACACTTTGTTTCATCCTTAATGTAGAAGGCAATACCTCTACCCCTCCTTCCTTGCCTGTCCCCTTGAACAGCTTGTAGCTGTTAATAGCCACATTCCAGTCATGGGAATAATCTCATGATGGTTTCAGTGATACAACTACATCATGGTTTTCACTGGTAACATGATATCATTGATACCTACCTAAGCTTCCTGCTGGACACAGGGGCAGCCAAACACCTTTACAGCTTTTTTGCTAAGGAAATGCTTCAGCACCTCTCCTAGGTCCAATTCCTCCCTGGAACATCACACAAAGAGCAGGCAGGATTCAGCTGCAGTGATTTTATACACACTGAAAGGATATCTCCAGGATATGCAATAACTAATATTTTAAAATATTTATCATGCGTGTAACTAAAAAGACCCTGAAACAATTTAGAATGACAGCAAGAGGGTAAAAAGTAGGTCCTCATGAGATTTCCAGCACTACATATAATCAGTCAAGATACAGACAAACCCACTGACTGAAATGCAACTGTTTTTTAACTCTCAGTAATGTAAGTTACAAAACCTTTATGAGTCCCTCTGGATCGTTGGTTGGTACATCACAGCTGCAGCCCAGTTACATTAGCTTCATTAAGAAGGCCACTGACTTAAGGGAATGACCATACCAGAAGGCTGATTTCACTCTACCGTTCTGTCACTTCCCTTGCAAAACAGTGAGGTTAAAAGGGAAGAAACAAATACTTTTATTTTTTACTATCATATTACTCCTTGAAGTAAACAAGCACAATTCCCAGGGCAGAAGCCAAGGAAAGACAGGTGAAGTGATTCAGGTGTCTCTGATTTAAGACTGAAGATAATGAACAGCATTACAGCACTGCTGTTAGCAGTCATACCTGTTCTGTTATTCCTGATGTTTCTTTGCAATTAAAGTTCTTTGAGGAGGCACACTGTATGGCAGTGGAATCAAATTGCTGACTGCATTAAAACTGCCTATATATTTTTACAGGAATAGCATTTAGAACAAGAAAGCAAAATTAATTCAAAGATACAGAAAGACCAATAGGAAACCATTCACTTTGGACTCAGTGCAGTTTCTCATCCTGGAAGAGAGCACATTGCTCCTTTTCTGCCAGCTAACAACCTCGTTACAGCTCATACATCACACACCTGCACAAACACCATTGATAGCCCTGTGTTGCCCCAGTGCCCTGCTGTACTGGAGGGTATTGGAGTGCCCAGTTTCTATTAGAGGGAAGGCAAAGAAATTCCATAATCTCCTAGGCCTTTGTTTGTTACCCCATTTCCCATGTAGCAAAGTACAAAGCAGCCCGCAGGTGACTTCCTGTGATCCTGTTATAATCAGAAAGATTAATGTGTTGGAAAGGCAATACAGGAGTGGAACAGCAAAGGGTCTAGCACAAATGGAACAGTGTTACAAAGGAAAAGGAAAGGTGCTCACCTGTCTGTGAAGGTCTAGGCTCACAGGAAAGACTCCACAAGGGAGGAATCTCCAACTAGAGATCCTTCCCAGTAGCAGTCAGCCTTGAAATGAGGTCTAAGAGAGGTGCAGCCAGGCTCCACCCCTTCTGGTCACACAGCTAAATTGCCTTCACCTGTGCTCCCAGGGCTGACCGAGTCTTTTCCCAGGTGCTCAATCAGTGGTTCAGGCCAGGACTCAACAGTTACCATACAGTTCCCTTTCAGTCTTCATCTACCACTCTCATACAACAAAGTTTCTTGAATTTTGTGTTATTTTCACACTTATAAATAACTGCACATAGCCTGGAAGCAAGCAACAAGTTGAACAGAGAAATTTCCTGCTCCAGACCACCAAAGGAGAAAAGAAACAGTGATAGAATTGAGAGAGCACAATGTGAAAGTCCACCCATCCTTAAATAGATGACCATGAGACAGAGCCTGTTCAAACAAAGTAATACAAATACATTCCATCATCATTCCCAATCATCATTTGTCAAAAACAACTTACAAATTTTCTTAAGATTAGGAAAACTCTTTCTTTACTCATATTTAACAGAGTAAAGGATTTTCAGGGAACAAAACAGTGAGTGAGAAAGTGCTGCCATCACTTCCAGGAAGTGCTATGCTGGTACAGGAGATGGGGTCTGTATTTCTCTTTAAGCAGGAAGGCCACAACCTCAAGCACTTAAAGCAAACAAAGGCTTCTTCTCCCTCTGAATTACTGCAATGCACAGTGTGTTCTTTCCACTTGGTGGTGACATGGCCTTTCAGTTATGAAAGGATGATTCCTGCATAAAATATTTCGGAACCTTGTAAAATATTTTGGAATTTTGTGTGCCACAGAGGAAAAATTATGAATTTGAATTCTAGCTTTAAACTATGCAGTGAATTTGATCTGTTTAGCTGGGACAAGGAGATAAGAAGGAACAGAAGAACTCTGAGGAAATGTGCACCTATTTCAATCAGTGTTTCTAAGTCAAATCACCAAAACCAGAATAATGATGAGCTGACAACCTTGTCTCATTCCTGTAATGAAGAAATACCTCAACTTTTTTTGAATCTCTCATGTTTTACTTTCAACTTCCCACATTGCCTCTTTCTGCTGCATTCATGTTCCTCCTTCCATTCCCGCAGATTCAGCACAAGCCAAGCAATGGGGGAACATGACATGAACAGAAAAAATATCAGGAAAAGTTTACAGCATGTTGCTGTTTCCAATCAAGTGGAAGTTGGCAAGTGATTAGGAGTTACCTAAATTTTTCCTGCTGAGCAATCATTCAGCAAACCAGTCAGATGAATGAAAGTTCCACAGGCCCATAATCCGAGTGCACCAGAATGAAAGGAACAGAACTGGGCATGTATCTCTCTGAGATCCAAAACTCATGGAAGTGTACAAAAAAAAAAAAAAAAAAGGCCAGTAACCTGGGTAACCACTCTCTGGTTAATCTGAGATGAGGAGAGGAAAAACGCTTCTCAAGATTAATAGCTAAAGTACTCAGGGATTAAGGATTAAGAGGAGAATCCTGTTTGGTAGGATTAAGAGGGCTAGGTTCACATGAAAACCTCAACCAGTGAATTGCTTCCAGCAAAATAGTGGGTTTTATTATGATAATTATTATTTTATTCTTTTCCAATAAATGAAAAACATCAGCAGGAGGCCAGCAAAATCCATCAAGGGTTTAGAAAATAAAATCTCTGAGGAAAGGTTAAAGGAACACACAGTCAAGACAAAAATCAGATATTAAAAACAAAAATCAGCCCATGTTATTAGTAATGTGGTAGATTATAAAGAATGAGAGATTTTTAAAAATACAATCATCTTCACTTTCCAGATTTCATGCTGCATGGTCTATTTCTTTGCCCTTAGCTCAGCCGGAAGCAGGTGAGCTGAAAACATGGTAAAACTCAACCATTTTGCACATGAGAAAAGTACAGTTTGAACACCTAATAGCTGACATCTCCCAGAATGCTAAGGGCTTCAGTTTGACATTCACTCTTGGTTGCTTGTTGTTGATGCACAATTGGGGCACCTCGCTAAAGGGTAGAGAAGGGAACAGCAATAAAGAAGAGACTATGGTGTATCAGAGTAGTCTAATAAAGAGAGAACAAACGTCAGTCCAACGTGAATCAAAGCTTCCATTCAAAATGTAGATTAAGCAGCTTGCCTGAAATAATTTTCAGTGATAGGACAAGGAAAATCTGAGATCTACTCCAGTAATGTATTAGGCCCTACTTCATTTATCTACATCTTTGTACCAATAAGAAAATGCAGTCAGAGAGAATTATTTTTTGTAAAAAAAGAAAAAAAAAAGAAATTTTAGATGAGCTACACAAATCAATTACTCCTGTATATTCAGACAAACAGAGATTGCCAGAGTTACAAAACTCTGGATGTGAGCAAGGTGTTGGGAGATGCTGTGGCCATGTCAGTGGAGGAACAGTGGCAGGTTTGCACTGCACCTGCTGAGCTAAGTAATCTGGGTGCTGTGAGGACTGCTACTGCTCAGCCACTAGAAATGCTCTACAACCAGTCTGAGAGTTGGACCTGTCAAACAGCATAACAGCTAGCACAGGAGGTCAGCAAAGAGAAGCAAGGCCACAATACCAAATTGAAAGCAAGGACTGTACTATTTAGTGACACGCTACTGGAAAACGCTATTCCCTTGAAGCCTTTGCCTCGTGTGATGGCAGATGGCATCAAGCCTAGACCTTCTAGGCACAACTTACAAGGCTCTCCCAAGAGAGTAAAAGCTCAAGAGGCTGAGGCCAAGAAATCAGTTTCCCATCATTTATTTCTCTGAAAGAATCCTGGTCCTTTGGGGCTCCTGAAGCTGGTATAGGAGCAGCAGGTGGAGATTAAACTGATTCATGGGGGAAAGCAAAGTGCAAGCACAGCGCAGGTGGACTGAATTTGTACACACAGCTAGAACTTCATTAACATCCTGGAAACACCGCTGCCTCCTCCGCTTTGCCTGCAGCTGTGTCTCTCCTTTTCCCCTGCTATTCTTGGAAACAAGATGACTCACCTTTCCAATGAAGTCTAGTTGGCTCTGAGCCCTGACCCTTTTCCGTACTGCAGTGGCTGGGAGCTGGAATTTGCTTGAACCATTTTTCTCTGCACTAAAGCAAACCAGCAGTGTCTGCACAGACTGATGGCAACACTTCTTACCTACCACCAGCAGCACTTCTGCACGAGCAAGGAATGCTAATACTAAGACTCAGAAGGGTTGCGTATCTGGTTCACAGTCTATCTGCTTGCATCCTGCTGAACAAGGAACACGCAAGGTTAACAGAAGATCTCAGAGGGAGCAAAGTGAAGATGAACCCATATTGCAGTAAAGCAGAAAGAAAAGGCAATTCTTGACAGAAGAATACCTTCATTATGAGTTTTTCCAATTAAATATCATTTTTAAAATCCAAAATTGACTCTGCTCTTCTGTCCACATGCTGACAGCCAAGACAAATTAGCTCCCCTTCAACCACCACACCAGTGGAACACAGTACTGCTTTCTGATCCAGGCTGAAGATCCACTGTTGGAAACTAATGGCTTCAAAGATTAAGACACAGGAACTACTGGCACTCAGTCTTCAATAGGGAATGTGAGGTCTAACATAAAGATATTATGATATTATGGCTATGAAGATTGCATTCCATGAGCACAGGGGAAATTTCACAGCTCAGGAAGACTAAAGTGAAAAACTGAAGTGGTGTAAATAGTATTTATGCTATCATTAACACAAGAAGGTTGCTGTGATGACATCACTGGCATGAAGGTGTGATATAAAAGCACACAAATTTTACAGTGAACAGGGAGTGAGCTGCTCTGTCCACCATAATCACAGAATTTAGCAAAAGTAGGAAGGCTAAGAAAATGTGAATCCATTCCTGACAAAAATAAACAAAGCATGAAAAAAAAAAAGAAAAAAAAAAAACAAACCCTCCCTTCAATTGAAGTAATTGAAAGAGAAAAAGCAGTAGACAGCAGAGCAACAATGAGTTTGGCTGAGACAAAAGTTATTTACAGCAAGGTCTGGCCTCTCACTGACACCATGTAATTCCAGGCAATTGCACTTTCAAATAGATCTTTTTGGAAAAAATCAACAGTGGCTTTGCTTTCAATCTAGTGGAAAATGAAGTCCTGCGAATGTGTTACATAAACCCACAGCAGAAAGAGCACTGCACACACAGAAGTGTGCTGGTGGGTTGATGGCCTTGGGCTCAGCGATGAACTCTGCAGGGCTCTGTTCAAATCTTCCAGCTCTCTCATCATGAGCAAGCTCACTGGGTCTCACATCATTCAAAAATATCCCATCGATGCGTCAGATTCTGCAGCAGTGAAAGCCTTCCACAGGCACAGTCCTGCTACCTACACTAGTTCTGTCTACTGAAGTCTAAGGAGAAGTACCATCACCAGGACTAAAGCTATGGCCTCCCGAGCAAGACCGTTGGGCACTGACTCTGAGCTTGTACGAAGCGTATCTACTTGCCACCAAAGGATGTTCCAAAATTTACTACTGACTGTGTCCCACAGACAACTTCAGTCAAAACCAGTGTATGCCTACATGTCCACTAGGCTGCTTCCTGAGGTTGCAGTAATCAGCACCACTCTGATCAATGTATCTACTCTAGAATTCTAGGGAAGTTCTGTTCTACTAGTGCTTTGTTAAGCAACAGTTTTTGAATGTTAACTTCATTGACAGCATATAGAAGACTGTAGGAAACTGCCCCTGAAACAATCAAAATATTCAACTTCAGAATAGCTTTAGAAGAGTGACTATCAAAAGCAAAACTACTGTTAAATGCATACGTCTGACTTCATGAAGAGAGGACTGGAGGCTTGTATTACCATCAGATGCCAACATAATGAAGACTACAGAGGCAGAGCAGCCAAACTCCAAATACTCCCCACCCCAAGCTGCTCCTTGCAGCAGGGCTTCACCCTCTCCCCAAAACGCACACAGTGCCAGCCCCAGAATCCATTTCAGGAAAGCCGAGGAGAAATACAACACAGCTTCCTCAGGGCAAGCCAGAGCTATGGAAATTAAAAGGTAATGCTGGACATTGAAACTTCTCCAACCAGATCAGATACTGTAGCATTTCAAACGTAATAAAAGGTTTATTGCCAGTGCACATTAAACAGAAAGAAGTATTAACTAGCATTTTCCTTGGTTCAAGAAACTGAAAAAACAACAAGAGAAACCTAGAACCTGTAATTCTAAATAAAAGTTAGAACTGAGACAGATATAATAATTCTTGTTGTTTTAAAAATATTTGAACACAGCTTTCGAAGCTTTCACCTGCACCAGCTCAGATTCCACAAAACACATCCATACCACACATGCCCAAACAACCCAGCCCACAGAATCCTCCCTCCCAGTACTTTTCAGCAATTATTAAAAACAAAACACTGAACCCAGCAAGTGACATGCAAAAACAGAGAGATCCTTGCCGTCTTTATGTAGAGAAGATGTAGAAGAGAGCCTCTTACAATTTCATGAAACAAACCATGCCCATTTTACAGTGGAAGGCCATCAACAAACAAAGCTTGACAATCTGACTGGAAGAAACTGATTTTTCTCACCCCAAATCTGACAACTGTTTTAATCCTGACATTGTGAGCAGGACATGCAATCAGGCATCAGGGATAACACAATGACAACAGGAGCCCAATACGCCAAGCACAGCCCGCAGACTATCTCTACCTGAATCTAATCTGCAGTGCTCCAGGGAAAGATGAAAAAATTAACAGTCAGAAGCCTATCTACACAAAGGTGGAAAATGTTCCCTGCCCTAGACAACTGGACCAGTAATAAAGCTCCTTTACAGGCTCAAACACAGATCTATTAACAGCAAAGCATTAGTAACCTTTTCCACTCTCCTCTCCAATACTGACAAAGGTACCTGCAAGCAGGGATAGCATCCATATTCTGGCTATTTTTGCTGAGAGAGTAGAAAACAAAATAATTCAATGTAAGAAAGTAAACGCAAAAGGAGTTTCAAGAGACAGCAAATACAGAAGCCTCTGCTAAGGAAAAAGAAATTCAAAATAAAATAAACCATACCATCAACTCCACAATCAATTTAGATTTGCCCGCCATTTCAATGCCACACAACATGGTCACTTGAAATTTCACAGAAGCAGGATCTTCTCCAGAAGTACATGCTTACCTTTGCCACATATGCATCAGGGGATGCACTGTTATTATTTTGTTTTATTTATATCCACTTTTAAGCTCTGTAAAGCATAATACCTGACACACATAACCTAGTCTTTCCTGAAAACACTCACTAAAGGACTTCCCTATCCAGGAGCAATTAAATATGCTATTAATCAGATTTAATAGAAATAGGGGTTTCAAAAGAGTCCTTCTTCTCCCACCCTGAGCCCACAGGTAGAAACGATGCACAAACCAATACCAGTATACCCTATACATGCATTTATCCTCCCAGAACACAAACCGCTTCAGTTCATTAATTGGCACGCAGCCTGCATTTTGTGTGATTTACCAAAAACACCGAGAGACTAACAGTGGGAAGCTGACACTATAAAACAAATGAGATCAGAGCCCTTTCAGGAGCATCAGCAGGGAAGCAAGCCCAGGCTCCCCGCAGACAGCCATAACTCTCCACAGCCTTTGTCTGTGCAGGTCCCTGACCTGCTCCCCCTGCTCTTCCTAGCAGATCTGCCACATTGCATCCTAAGCCCCCACCACAGCCCCAGGCCCCAGCAACATGGCCCTCCCTCAGGGAGCAGCTTGCAGCCTTATCTCCAGAGCCATGCAACATCGCGGGTTTGTGCACAAGGAGATAACATCCTCCTGCAGCTAAAGGGCACCCCTTTGAATCTTAAATCAGAATACCCTCAAAATTGCTTTTCAGAGAAGCCATTTTAAGAGGAATGGATTTAAAATACGATTGGTGGCCACGGACTGAAGCACTACATCACTGGGCAAGCAGGGAAGCACTATTCCGTGCTGTTCCCTTACTGCCTCCCAAACAAAGACACAGCAACTCTTCACATGATAACATGCTTCTTAGAATACCTCACACGGCTATTTCTAGAAGTAAAAGGTGCAGCCAAGTAATTATCTGATGCATCATCATGGACAGGGGACCAAGCTTCTGTCCCAGATAGCAATAAAGCCGTGAGATATACAGCACTAACAAGATCCACATGATCAGTTTGCACAGCAAGTTATGTGAGCCTCCAATAGTGTCAACTAAAACCAAGCAGGAATAGCAACAAACAGCACACTATTTTTAGGAATTTCTGCTAAGTGGATTCAAAGAATTATAAATTAGAAGGCTAAAAATCAAATAATGAGTGCTATCCCTATCCTTCTTGCTCCCCCTTCTCTAAATTAACGTCCAGAGGTACTGCCTGAATATGTTTGCATTTTGTTCTGTGTCCCAGATCCAAGCCTCAGATAATCACCGTACTTAGTGATTTTACTGAAAGCTTTAAACCATAATGGCCTAAATCATCAGAGCATTACATCAGTGATGCTGGTGCAACTTCATTGCTTTTAGCAGCTACGCTAGCGGAAAACCAGAGTGACGTGACAGCAGAACTGAATGGCCTAAATATCTTACACAACTGTGATCTCCATTCTAGGGACAGGGATACAGAAACAGAAAAATGCAGAGAAATGCTACCACTGCTACCAACTGACCTGCCCAAAAAGCAGTCTCTTATAACCTCAGCAACAGCATTCATGTCGGGTACTGATGATTCATACTAGAGAAAAACCCCGAAAACAATCAGAAATTCCCCGGAGGTCCAGTCTATACCAACAGCACTGCTGAGACAACTGCAATTTCATCTTACCCTGCTACTTTCATCACTGTTAACATACCCGGATATACATTATGTTTGGCATTCAACTTCGCAATCAAACAAGGTCCAGACTCTCCATAAACTATGGCTATAGAAGTACCAGAGCAGCATTTCTGCTTAGGCTGATGATTTGCTTGTTTCTGGCTAGGCACACTCATAGGCCCTGTTATGATGGGAAGTCGTGGTGCAGGAATGTTTTTGTATCTTTTCAGCAGGACAAAGGCTAGAAACTGTCTTATTTAATCCTCAAGTTTGTTCTTATTTCGTGCAGGGGAGCAGGGCTGGCACCACCAGATCAGGCTGCCCAGATCCCCATTCAACCTGTCCTTGAGTGCCAAGGGATGGGGCATCCACAACTTCTATGGGCAGCCTGTTCAAGTGCCTCACCACACTATGAGTACAAATTTTCTTCCTAACATCTAACCTAAATCTCCCCTCTTTTAGTTTAAAGACATTCCCCCTTGTCCTATCACTATCAAACCATGTAAAATGTCAGTCACCTTCCTGTTTATACTCTCCTTTCAAGTACTGGAAGGCCACAATGAGGTCTGACTGAAGCCTTCTCTTCTCCAAGCTACACAAAGCCCAACTTGCTCAACCTTTCTTCACAGGAGAGCTGCTCTCTCTCCAGCTTTTTCATAATCTTTGTGGCTCTCCCCTAGATCCACTGGAACAGCCTCATGCTCTTCTTGTGCTGGGTGCCCCAAGGTGGGACACAGTACTCCAGAAAGGACCTTACAAGGGCAGAGTAGAGGGGTACAATTCATCCCTAATGCCACCAGTGCAGCTCAGGATGTCATTGGCCTTCTGGGCTGCAAAAGCATACTGCTGACTCACATCCAGCTTTCTGTCTATCAGGACCCCCAAATCCTTTTTGGTCAGGGATGCTCTCAATGAGTTATTCTCTCAGTTTATACTCATATCCGGGATTACCTCAACCCACGCAGGTGGGACACTGTGCACTTAGCCCTGTTATACCTCATTAGAATCTCCTGTGCCCACTTTCTGAGCATGTCCAGGACCCTCTGGATGGTGCCTCTTCCATGGATGTATGAATGGATGTATAATGCCTCTACATCCCTTGAAGAAATGGAGTAACTGCTATTGTGGATGAGCTTGCATTTTTCATACAATTATTACTCTCTAGGGAATGCAATTGCTTTTGAATAATCCCCCAACATTATTTTAGAACAAAAATAATTATGCTTTAAATACAGAGTTTATGCTCTCAGAATCAAAATCCATGTACCCATATTTGCAAAAACATATGCCAGTAGTATACTCTTGAAATCACAATGTCTCTTGGTGCTTTGAGCTTTAAGTTATCCACAAATAAAACAAAGATATTTCTGCTCACGTTCATAAAAAGCCTTAGAAACAACACACTGAAAGTACTCTACGTTCATGGAAGAAAAGAGTTAATTTTAATGAATCCACTGTTTTTTTTGTAAAACCCTAACTCCAGTATTATAAGCACACTTCAGTTTAAATAATAAAGCAACAATAGATTTTTCCATTACATGTCACTTGTATATATTCTTCCCTCTTCCATTTTATGTACAAAGCTACAATAAATAAATCTGAAGATAAAACATGCAAGTAATTACACAGATTCTTCAATATGGATTGTAAGATTTGTTGAGTACTTGGAACAGGTACATGAGATGAGCTGCAAGTCATTTGTTCACTAATACACTCATGATTTGCAGTTTTCTGTCCCCTGTGTTCTCTTAGAATGCTTTGCACCCTACATTGCATTATACCTTGCAACACATTTGTTAAGAACAGCGTCTTGCTCTCATGATTCCCACATCACATGCAGAAGTCAACTGACTTGCCCAGGACTGCAGGCTCAGCCAGCAGAATTGCTTTGGCAATGGAAAACTGCCTATGTCAGTGTCCTCTGCGGAACTCGTGCACATTTCTCTCTAGGATGCTGGTTTCGCTAGCAGTTCTACTATGTGCATCAGCAGGCACATGAATGCTTGAGATTTTACTGCTTATGAGGAAATGAAAGGGAATCACTCGACTGGGCCGCAGGTTTGAAAGCAAGAATTCCGACTAAGGTCACTGAGGATTTCACCTCCAATACTGAAAAATCATGAGCTGTTTATCATTGCATTTCATGCACCAAATAGATACCATGTAAAGTAGCTGTGAATATAGATGGTTTAGATTATCACAAATTAGCTTAATTGTTCGCTTCATCCTTCCTCATCATTTATTTCACAGTTGCCTGCATACAGTTGAACCTTGTTTTTCATTATAAGGCACCAAGGGCATTTGACTCCATTTTCATTTCTATCCCTCCATAATTAGTAGTTTAGGAGCACAGGAGAAGCCTCTATGGAGCTTTCTGGTTGTTGGCACTCACTGCTTAAGTTAACTGGAACAGATACACATTTTAACATTGACTTGCAGAGTTTACACAGGGCTTTACTTCTACCTTGGAATAAAATTTCATCCCATTAGTAAAAATTATATACTCCACTTAAACTCAATGTGTATTCTTCACATGCTACATGAAGTGTAAGTGTTGTCATGATCTGGATCTCATGATTTTGTAGCCAAAGTCCCACTAGCCGACCAGAAATCTGATGATGTGAGATCATTTGGTCACATCACAGCTCAACAGTAGGTTCATTTAGCATTCTCAAATATAATTAACAATACAAGACAGAAAGAATAAGATCAAAGAGATCCAAGCTAGGCAGAGATGATGCACCTATGCAAGAGGCTAGTTGCACAGCTTCCATACGAGATCAATCCAACATGAATTCCAAGGCAACTCCCTGCACACTGGGCATGGTATCTTTACGTAGGTAAGCAATCATGAGGTGGTTCATCCACCATGAAACTCCAGCAATGTCATCAATTGCAGATAAGGGAGTCACAGAAACTCAGAACTTGTAGTCCTTGAGTTTAACCTTGAAAGCTCCCCATCAAAATCTGTATGTATGACAACTGCTGCCTATTTATTATTTCTTAGAAGCTGTGTCTATGCGAAACCAATGTCTGTTACCATTACAGGCATGATTTAAACAAGATCTATCAGTCTGAGATTGGAAGAAATCCCAGAAAACTCCCAGCAGCTTGTTTGTTGCCTTTCCATGTGTTAATATAACACGTAGATCAGAGATTATTACATTTAAACGTTTTAGAAAGAACAATTGGGTTTTCAGCACAGCATAACTGCCTCAGCAATGTCAAATTTTATTAGAAGAGGAATGAAACAGAACAGACCAGAAGCCCCAACACAAGCAGGTCCTGATGAGCTTCCGGTTGTGTACTGTGGATAGATCTGATGATGAATTACCACGTGGCTGGCAGAAACGTTTAGTACATCTGAAAATAAAGCTGCAGTCACCACCAAGGTTCAGATCAGTACAGTCCTGCCTAGCAAAGTCTGAGAAATTTTTGCTCTGTTTTGCTTTCTTCCTTTTACACACTAGCCTACAAACATGCAATGTGCAGCAGACCACAGAGTACTCATTTGAGAGCCACTACTGATGCACTCAAGCAAATATTTGAAGAACCAGAGAGGACACAGTCGCTCCAAATACTGACATTCCTTCATAGAACTGTGGACCAATCACTCCACCCTTAAACTTGCTGTAGATGTCTATAGCTCAGTGGTTTCAAGCGATTAACAAATCTCTCCTCAGAAACAATTAGTTAGTGGGAACCTCTGAAGACCATCTTCATCACATCTTTCTACTAACTTAACAGATTCACAGGCAGCAAATACCAAAAACAAGCTTTCCCTGTTGAATAGATTTAGACAGACTATTTCTCTCATCTGATGCACAGACTTACATGAAAGATAAAACAAAAGTTAGAACAAAATAGGAAAATGGACTGTCTCACCCAATTTCCTACAAACAACAGCAATGCTGGAAATACTGACTACAGCTACAGATGTTAACATTGTTCTTGGATGGTTAACCTCCAGAGTTCGTGCTTCTGCAGAAGGAATTGAAAAACCCTTAGATGCACTTCCTTCTGAATTAGTTATAAGACAACATGCCTACACAGAAATACCTTGCTGCAATAACCCAATCCATTAATTTGGTACTGGTCTGTTCTCCGACCTTAAGTCCTATAGACTTCAGTTTGATATCAGAGTTGCACTTGAGAGGATACCCCTGGAACAGATGGAAAACTGAGGGCTTTCCCAAAATGTTTTTTTTAAACATCTTATGAACAACTAAGTTTTTTCATGTGCCCCAGCCATTTTCTAACACCAGTAACTATTTCTTTTGAAGTTTTAGTCAAATGGGGAATATTTCCATCTCTTCTGTCCTTAACTGTTGAACTCCAGTCTGTTAAGTGACAAAACAACAGCTGCAAGCAGAATAAATCCTCCTGTCCACACAATTCTGAAAGCACTTCAGGATCCTTCAAGATGAAAGACATTTAAGAACAATTGTGGTGTGCCCATTAAGGCTTGGTTGCAATGAGTACTGCAATCTTTCCATTTATTCAATAATAAATTGATTTCTTCCCTGAGCCAATTTTTCCCAGTGCCACGGCCCATCTATGATTTCCTTTTTTGATGTAGCAGTAAAAGATTAAAGTGCTCTCAGTGCTCAGCTCCCAGGCACATGAACTCTAAGGGCTGGACTTTAACTGGTTATCATTTGGTTCAATTGCATGACATTTAAAAAATAAATTAAAACAAACAAACAAACAAACCCAATTTCTGCTTAACTGTGGTGGACACTTGAGACTGTACTTCCCCAGATCAGCTCCACAAGTAAACTTCTCGTTTCTTTTAATATCTCAGGACCCCAATGGTGAGGAGAGGTTAATCTAGTAGCTATGGTACAGTGACAATTTGTTAAGTAATATACAGCAAGAGAACATGATGTTATCAACCCCCCTTGTTTTAACACATGGAACAATTCTAAAGAGATCCAATACAGCAGAGGAAGTATTTTTTTCTTCTCCTCTCCATTTCATTTTTGTCCTAATTTCCCATCTCTTAAATAGTCTTCCGTTTGTCCTCATACCCCAATGAATAAGGCAGCTCTTTTCCTGCAAAATGTTCTCACTGTCCAGATAACGTTCACAAGAGACAGGGAAACTGTGGGACAGCTTGCAAATAGAAGGTGGGCACAGTACTATCCCATTTTTAAACACACAAAACAATTCAACCTCACAGCAAGCAGCAACATCTCTACCTTAGGCATAATGTGTCATGCCAGGTGAACACCAGGTCTTTACAGACCAACAGGATGGGCACACCTGGGCATCAGCTCCCAGCTTTAGTACCTAACTGTGTAAGATCAAGCTGCCTCAAGGCCATCAGAAGTAAAGACATACATAAGTTACTTCAAATATGCTCTGCAGTGTACCTCCCCTTGAATACGTACATAACATAAATTAGGGTTGCTGGGGGAACAAGAGGGACTAAGTTATCCCCTCTGAAAGCCCTGATCATTGTGGTTTGCCTAGCTGAGTTACTGATGCCTCAGAAGAATGAGAGTCTAGATGCCTTGTTCCTCAACATATAGCTTAAACATGCATACATTTCTCTAGTCAGCCACCTTGAAAAAAACATCCAAACCACAGCTCCTTCTCTCCAGTCCTGCCTTCTCTTGAATGATACTCTCCCACAAGCACAGACTTCTTCAGACAGCTAGCCCAGCTCCATGAAATATCCTCTAGCTCCACACATGCACAGATACTGGCAGAATACACACATGCTTATTCCTTATCTGGGCTCTTCCAGGTAGGATATTATTGGATACAGCCACTGAATGCACTGGAATACTGGTAGAGTCCTAAATTAGGTCTGAACTGGATGGCATGTTCTATGCATGGCACAGCACAAGGTCTTGTGGAAATAAGCCGAGACTGGAATTAGAGCACAACATTCCTTGCCTTGCACCAGAGTTACACATCTTGCCCTTCAGAGAAGTCAGCTGGCTGTGTTTAGCATTGCATGGATGTGACTTACATTTTCTCTAAGTCCATAACTAGTTTGGTGGTTGTGTCTCTGCCTGACCTTTGTTCTTTGGCATGACATATGCCTTCAAGACTAAGTGACCTTTTTCATTGAATCAATTTATACTCCCTGCAGATCAGCACCTCTTTGCATCTATCTTACCAGAGCACACGAGTCAATGCTCCAGTTCATAGAAAAAGAACACTCTGGGATGTTTAGCAGAGCTCTTCAAACATTTATACCCACGCAAATAAACTAAGACAACTTATTTGAACACTTATCCCATGATCACAGTACCAGCCTCTTTGGCCTACTCCCTTAGAAATTACCAGCTAACCTATTTGATGCTTAAACTAGTTAAGCAACAGCGTTCCCTTTGGGAATGAATCTTTACTAAGAGGATTTGTGGCTTGCAAAGGTGCTAGGTTGTTGGGTTTTTTTCTTCTTTTTCTTTTTAATATTTAAACAAATACTTCTATATACAGTTTCATATTATTACATATCTTTGCACTGTTCCAAGCCTTCAGAAACTTCACTGAAATATCCCTTTTGCAATATTTGCCTTCTTTGCTCACAGCTCCATATGCTGTGGTGATCCAGTTAAAGGAAACAAGATCCTGGAGAGCAGAGCAGTACCATAGCCTTTCTACTTGTACCCCCTCCTCCAGAAAAAGGAGATGGCTCACTTGTAAAGGTCTGGGCTGAAATCCATTCACAGGCAGTCAAAACTGATTTCTCCTTCCACTGTCACTGTAAATAAGAAACTGGCAGTATCACATAAAGGACTCAGAAGACTGAATTAACAAGGCTCTCTTCTTCCCAGAACGCATGCCACAGGGAGAGACATAAAAGAGGAAACAAAACATTCATTCTCCATGCCAGGTGATGATCCAATTCATCTCATGAGTGGTTGAAATGAATCAAGTTTGGGGCTAACAGAACTGTAGCCACAGAGACACAAATGCTCCATCCAAAGCCCCGCTACATCTCTCTGTAAAATTCAAGTTTTGCCTAGCTGTACAAAGCTTTCACAGGATCGAGCAGCAGAGGAAGACTGATCCTCCATGTAACACTTGCCTCATCACATTAGCAGAAGCAGAACTCAGTCCCTACAGGAATGTAGTTTCCTCCCTCCCCACCGGGAGGATTAACACTTTTGCTCTCTACAAGCAACTGCTTGTCTTGCAAGTCTAAAATAAGCACCTTTGAGGCGCCTACAGGATACACACTGCCTGCGGTTCTCTGCTCTCCTGTCAAGCTCTCAGGGTGATACAAACTGTCAGAGGAGGGAGCAGTGTCTGTGCAGAGTTGCTTTCTGCAACTGCTTCTAAAACCAAATGCCATTGGGCCTAGGGTAGAGCAGAGACAGGCACGTGTCTGTACACACACAGAGGATGTCTCATTCCTTTCAGCTTCTCCTACACAAGCTTACTGGCCTCCTACAGTATTAATGAATTTCTCTGTCACCTCCTTGCTCTGACATCTGCTCAGGAGAACGGATGAGTAAGCAGGTAATCCAATTGGGCAGCAGCAAAACAATGAGCCAATTCCCCTACATTATGCTACCATTCTTTGGCACTGCCTGTCCTTAGAGGATCGTAACTCCCAGAAGGATTTGGCTTGCTGCTTTGAGGGTGACTTAAGAGACCTTCTCTCATTCTTACTGACCAGCACGATAGTCTGACTTCCGTGGTTTCCCAAGTCCTCAACAGTGAGAAAACAAAAACAAAGCCTTAGTTTCCATTCATCTCTTCACTTTTTATAAATCAAATTAAATATAAACAATTACTTCCTTTCCAAGTCAAATCAGATCAGACAGATCAAAACAGTTCAAAGACAATAGAAACAAATCAGATTCAAATTAAACATTTTCAGTAAAACAAATTTTCAGGTGCCTTTCAGAAAGCTAAAACAGGCATGAATACCAGAAATTGGGAATAAAGGACAGAAAACATTCATGAAGCTGACCCAATCCACGTCAAGGCTGAGAGAGAATTGCTTCATACACAGTGCTTTATGCAGGCTTGATTATAAATACATTAAGCAATAAAAATTCTATCAATCTCCTTCCAAGACACATTTAGATTAAATCAATCTAGGAGCTAAGACATTTCTCCTTGATATTCAAATGAATTCTTCTCTGTTCAGACACTCCCGTTACCAGTAGTTCACTTTCAGTTGCACCAAAAATAATCACTTTCTTCTTCAGTTTATGCACTTCTCAATGTTCCTCTATTTGCCTTCCTGGGTTTTACAGGCATTCAGTCAAGAACCTCATTGTAAGAAGGAGGAGTTGATTTTCCCCTTCTCTGCCATCTCCCATTCACACCTTATCACTACAGATTCTGCTAAAAAAGAAGCTTCAAGACTTTCAAGGAAAATAGCAAAAATATAGTCTTTTTTGTTTACCATGGGAAAGTGTTCATCTCTGCTTGGCTCAAAATAGTATCTGACAAGAGTGAATCACACAGGTTCTGAAAAACTCACAAGAAAAAAGCCAAGAAATCTATAGCTGCCTCCCTCAATCTCATTCTCTGTCTGCCTTCTTATTGACTCCTACTGCCCACATCAAGAACTTGCAGCTACCTATCTTCCTTCTGCAGAAAAGTACTAGCCAAAATAAAAGAGAGGAGTGAGGAGAAGGCAGCAAGGGCCTCTCGCACCATCTCTCTCTGGGAGTTCAATAAGGAAATAAACAAGACAGTTTTCTCTCACTTCCATCGGAAAACACAGCAGCCAACTCATATTAATAAATAATTGAACAAATATTACCTCAATTGCCTTAAATATTCCACACACCTTCACTAGCCAAGTCTTTACGGAAAGCGGAGAAGGCAAATAAAATATAAACCTTACTCAGAAACTGGAAAGACCCAAAGTTCACGTCCTGAAGCTGTTATCTTCCCTAACCCTGAGAATAAAGAGACAACACTGCAGAGTCTGCACACCTAGTATACCCCAACCCTCAGTGTCTGGGTATGGAAGGAAGAAAATACTTACTTCTGAGCAGATAAATAATCTCCATTCTTCTGCTAACTTACGCTTTCAATTACTTTTTGTCAACTACTTTTCCTGATCTAATCTTTCCTCTATTTCCTCGATGTGAGAATTAGGGAATTACACCTACTGACACTTTTCTTTTTTTAATAAACACAACTAAACGAAGCAATGTAGAGATGAGATACTAGTTGCATTTTCGTGAATAGGGAAGCCAAAGAACTGAAACCAGAAAGAGCAAAAACATGCTGAAAAGGCTACACCTATTAATTCCAACATACAAAAAGATTGAATTTAGTTTAGTCCATTTATTTTCCAGACAGCAGGAAAAGATATATGCTTTCACCAAGCTTTTTACATTTTTTCCCTTTCCTTCCACTGACTTCCTCTGTATTCTGATGCTTAAGACACTGTTCCTTCTGGAGGATCCTATGTTGTTGAAAAGTTGTTCTAGATTTGAAGAGGAAAACCAAGAGAAAAGCATCAGCTTTTATGTGTATGTATACATGTGTGTTTCTGTATAAGTACATATGCTTTTCTCTACCTAAGCGTGGATATGAAAACACATGAGAAGCAATCATGGAATGACAATGTTTTTTATGTATATGAATACAAACATACACCACATATAGATGAATAAAGATTTAGTACCAATTGCAATAAGAGTTTTTTAAAAATGCAGGAGAGAGCAGCAATGCCAGTAGCCTTCTTGGGAGTGCAGTTTTAGCCAGAGGGGAGAAGCCACGTACCCTGGTCCCTCGCTGCAGAACACTGCACTCCCAGTCCTGTCTGTGCCCAGGAGCTCTGCTCTGTGCAAACCAAGCCACAGGGACAGGGCTCCTGCTTACCCTGGCCTTGATCCATCACAGTCAGCAAGCTCCAGAAGGCACATCCCAGCATGAACGCTGGAAAGCATCTCCACATCTCCAGGTTTACGGTTCAAAAGCCCGAGAGGATTAAGGGGGGAGGGGAGGAAGCAAGAAAATAAATAAAGCAAATGTTAGAAATTATTAGAAAAGGATTCCTGCCAAAAACTGAGAGTGTCATTATGCCACTGGATTTATTTTTAAATCAAAAAGATGAAATGCAAACACTCAGAACTGTAGTACTACAAAACTGTTTGATCATACTGATTTTAAATTCAGCCAATATAGCGCTATGAAAGAAAAACAAACAGACATAGTACTACAATGATAAATTTGTTCAGATTTCCCAAGAGACAGAAGGCAGACTGAAAATAAAATTTCTTAGAGAGTGTGCTTGAAACCCATTCAAAAAGTCTTATAAAATTTTTCAATTTAAAATGCACAAAAAAAAAAATCTCTCCCAAGGAGTCTTCAGAAACATGTACTTTGTTCCATTTTTGACAACTTAAAAGTCTGTGCCTTATTAGCTCTATAGAGGATTTTTGAAGTTACATGTACACTTTCGGTTACATGCCAAACATGTCAACTAATGATCTTTTCAAGCTTGGTTTTGTTACAGATATATGAAGTCTTACATGGAACCAGCACTGCAGACACTTCCACTCAAAATGAGCAGTTCGCCTGAAAAGCCCGCACAAACAGGCTGCACCCAACTCTTCTGCAGACATCATAATGAGGTTACATGATCTGGGTTTTGCTGTATAATGATACATTCTTCTCCAAGCAGAAAAAAATCTAAAAGAGAACCTGAGTTTCAAAGTAAGAGCATCTTTGCTCTAAAAAGGCCTATCAATAGTGGGAAATCATTATAAATCTTAGTAAAGAGAAGGGTTGAAATTCCACTGCTGAGGTCACTTGAGGCAGCATTAGAAAGCCCCTTCCACAGACTGGGCATAACTAGGTGAATGGCAAGTTCAGCCTTAGTAAGTGTCCTCTGTTGTTCACGTCTACAGCAGTCTGAAGTATTTGTCTTCCCTCTGAGGAGCACAAGGGAGGGAGAAATCTTTTTTGCATCGCGATCCATCAACAACACACTGTAGTCAAATTAAGTCCATGAGTCACACCATAATGCCAAGGGAACTCAGGTACATGGTTACTTTTCCTACTGTGACCTTGATTCCATTCATGCAAGAGCAAATGTTCCTGGAAGAAACTGAAAGGCTGGCCATGTGGGAGGGAGAAGAAATAGTCTGCATAGGTTTGGTACACCGGCACCTATCTGAACTCATCCAATCCTCAGAATTATTACAGAATGACCAGGAAAGTCACCAACCTAGACACCTAGATATCAACAACAGAACACCCAATGAGCATCTCGTCATCTTCTGTGCAGCCACAGCACAGAGAGTCCATGACTGCAGAATCTACCCAGAGGCAACATTTAGCAATACTGAGTTTCAATACCAGCCAGCCAGTTGATTAACAGAAAGTTTAGCAGTCAGAATTTTATTTATTTATTTATTTTTTTGACTGTTGGGAAACAGAAGACGAGAAGGCTACTATTTCTCAGATGGAAACCAAAAGTAACAGACACAAAATACAAGGGTTTCTCATTGTTGTTTTCCAAGTGCAACTGCCACCAGCCTGAGCATTCCAGTTTTACCAGCTGTGCCTTTGCAAGATCGAATACCACTGACAGGATTCAGCAGTAGTCAAATAAGTGGTCAAACCAGCAGCTAATAAACCAGGTAAAAACTCACTCATAAATCAGGTACTTGATAGAACACACTGTAGGAAGATTCAATCAAAAGGTCTCAAGAGCCGCCTCACCTACATGATAGATGAAAACAAGCTCCCTTTCCAAGTCCAATACTGCCTGCTGGATGGCTGTTAACTTCTCTCCCAGCAGCACACTGAGGTCAGTTTGTGACGCTGGTCACCTGCAAATGCCACTGCCTTGCTCTGATGCCACTCTGTGGTCTGACTCTTTAGAAAAAAGAACAGCAAGGAGGTTGGAACAGTAACCAATAAATCAAAGAGATCATTCAAGAGAATAAAATGTACCAGAATCTCAAGAAACCTTCAAAATAAGCACACTATATACAGTATACGATAAATCTAAATACCAAATCAGTAAAAAGCGTGATTGATCATGTCAAAGAAATCTTTTTAAAGGAATTCTTTTTAAAAACAAGGAGACTGCACACACAAGGGACATAGTGACTGCTCTGCACTATTTGCTTTGATGTAAAGTGCATTCTTCTGTGCTGTCCAGGTGTTTTCCAGGTGTCATGGATTTCAGAACTGACACTATGCAACTCCAACAACAAAACTGAATGGGAACAAACTATGCTTTGACAACTGAGTAGGTAACGAAAGCATCTTTTGGCAGTAAGGAGACAGAGGTAATTTCAGATTGTGGGATAAGCTTCTTCAGAGCAAGCCTATCTGCTAAAGTGGACAGTGGTGAGAAGGATGACAGTGCTGACAACTAAGACATCATTTTAAGTTCAGTCACTGACAACACGAGCCTGGAAGTCCCATGCTTTTGAAAATGATTCTCAGTCAGGCTTCTGATACAGGGCTGGCATCCTTTTGTATTTCTTTTCTAGTTTTGTTTTTTTTAGATCATCATCTCTGACAGAATATCTAAGAAAACAGCAATGTTTTCAGCCAATTAAACCAAGGTTACACTAATCTAGGTAATATGAGGAGCAAGATAGGCTACCAGTGCAAAAGAACAATTTCTGGATTCAAAGTACAGGAGATTGGACTTGATGATCTCTAGAAGTCCCTTCCAATTTGGTGATCCTCTACCCAGCTCACCACAAAAAGTAATTACTGTTCCCTAAGAGAAGGTGACTGCTAAAGAATGCTAGGTTCCCTAACCACAGTGTCAAGATGGCCTCCTCACAGTGACCCAACAGCCAGCACAGGAAGCTTCTCAAGTGGTAGGATGATTAGAGGTTCCCATTCCTAACCTCTAAGCCCAAACCAGCAGAATTTCATAATGGGATGAAAGTCACACATTTCTCAGGTCTAGACAGACATCATCTCCTCAGATCTTTCTACAAACCAGGACAGGGTTCTGCCACAAATGAGATGGTTCACCTCTGGCAGAGGCGTCTGAAGTCTTACTTATTCTACAGGCAGCAGAATTACCAGCATGGCACAGTAACCACCATGTGCTTTCCACGTGAGCACAGAACACATACCCTTGATTTCTTATGTTTAACATAAGCTGTGGGCAGCTAGAAGCTAATAACTGTGTGTTTTCAGTTTTGTTTGCTTTTAATCCTGATAGAATTTTCTGGTCATGGCTCATAAAGTTCTATAAATGAGTGTGAAGTAAAATATGCCACAGTCCTAGTGTGTTGTTATGGCAACTGGAATATTCAAAGTTACCAGGAATTAAATATCTGTTTACTTATTTTGCTATTATTTTTTGTTGGAATGTGGCTGCATTCTCTTCCCCCCAGCTCACTTTTTGTTTTGATCCCAAAGTGGCCAAGAGACGAGTTTATGACAACTATGAAATCTTCCCTGTGGAAGAATAATTTAAGGCAGAGCTGGAGCAAACTTGGCTGTGAAAACCATCAGTACCCCTATTTTTATTTTTTTTTTTTAATCACAAGACTTTATCTCATGTAGTAATGCATGCAGATCCAAACACACATAGTAGCTGAAGCATAGTGAAAGAAGCTGGGACTTTTGTGCTCTACTCCAGACTGAGTTGGTTAGTGACCTTAAGCAAGATGCTGAGGCCAATATTTCAATTTTTACTATTTTTAAATGGCTTCATTTTGTGCTTCTAACTTGAACCACATTAGTCCTCATGCTTAATGGCATCAGTTATCTACATGTTCCAGCAATTGCAATGGAAGATGCAATTGCTAGGTCACCACACAAAAATCTCCTAAAGCAGACAGATTGGTTGGTGTTGCAATGAAGATGTGACTTTGCAGATATTTTTAACAATTGTCTCTAATTTCTCTATGCTTTGGACTCCCACTTCCAGAAGGACCACTGACACTCACAGTCCTAACCGTACTTATTGAATCCTTAAATGTATGGGATGCAGATGTCATCTTCTCCTGTTCATATATTAAACCACAATCCAGGACTAAGAATTGAAATCAGTTCCTACTTAAGAAGGCTAACCTCCTAATTGTCCTAAGTCACTCTTCAAATTGAATTCAAACCAGATGCAATCACAGTATCATTTAGCTGCTGTTTCCGTTTACCTCCAATTTCATCTATTCCTTTATGCTTCCTTTATTTTTATAGAAAAATATCTATGGATTTGATGCACTGTCTTTTTTCTTCTCTTAGTATTTCATTTCTCTTTTTATACGCCACATTATATTTTCTTTCACTTTAAATCTATCCCTATCTGGTTCTCCACTAAATCTCTCTTCATGCCAACTTATTCTACTTGCTTATACCAGACACTCACTTAACCATCATTCTCTGCAACCTGCCATTCCATTCTAAGCCTGAGAAATCTACCAAGATCTTATGACCAGGAAACTAAACTTCAATTTGGTACTGCGATCAAAATGAAAGACTTACGTAAAAAGAAAAGAAAGAAACACACCTTCCTGAAAATCTCCCCAGGGAACCTATCAAACTTGCTTCTCAAGAGGTTCCCAGGCCCTTGAAGAATAAGTTTAAAATCAAGTAGAAGTTCCCAAACACTCTGAACTTCAACCGTGATTGAATTACAAGTGGCTGGAGGAAGGCAGATGCTCAAAGTCTCCATTTCTATAGGCCTCACACACAATCCTCCTTCTGCAGCTGCCACCAAATTAAAACTTTTCACTGCTTGATTCCATTTATTCAGAAATAACAAAGCAAATAAATATGAAAAACAAACTTTAAATGCAGACATATTTCAAAAATCCAATGGATTTTTTTAAGCTGCAAGCACTAAGCAACAAACATCATCCTGGCTCTATAAGCTGCCAGTCTTGATTTTATCAAGCACAGCTAGCTTGCCTTCTTTAGTTTTTCACACAGGCAATTCAATAGAGGCAGGTAGCCCATTCCTTTCCCTTATCACTCCTATTCAGACAGCATTGCAGAAGCAGTAGACTATCTCATTTTCAGATTCCCTGTGCATTCTTTCCCCATTCTTTCACACTGCAATTCTTTCAAAACTGGATGACCAAATGAACAGTATTTATCTTGAGAGATCTTCCAAGAGAAAGCACAGCACAGACTCCATGTCAATTAACTATTCTGCTGTGCCATTCTGCACACTGAAAGGTAACTTTTCCTCCCTATGAAACAAATTTCACTGCTGAATTTCAAATTCAAGCAATACACAATCTGCTGGCGTAGGCCTTTAAGAGAGGCAGAGTTCCTGAAAATGAAAACTAAAAAAGTAACTCCTTGTTTGCTCTCTTTTCACTTTTTAATTGATTATTCATGACCACTAGACTCAGAATACTTACCACTACAAATCCCATTAAGAAAACAATCAAGTCTTTTTGCTAATTATAGTTTTCCTTTAGCTTGTCCAAAATTGTGAATAAGTCATTTCTACAAAGATGGAAAAGGAAAGCATTATCAAAAAGAGATACAAGAGTAGGCAGGGAAGAACAGAAACCGTATACCAGCATAGAAACTAAGCTTTGAGAATCTTTTCAAGAGATCTAGTTACACAGTAGTCATTTACATACATTCCTTTGTTTTTAAAATGCAGGCCACAATTATTTCTAACAGTAGGGAGTCACAAGGGTTGTGCAGTTACTGTGATTGTAAACTAAGGAGGAAGGTGACAGTTCGTACCATAAATAAATTTCACTTACAACGAAGGCTATCTAGACTCAATTTTCTGGAGCTCAGATGGCACCAGGCTACCATCACAGCACTCTTCCCAGTACAAGAAGGCTAACAGCTAAGCATAGACAAGAGGATTGTGCAAGTGCAAGAAGTGCAGGAACACAGTTTGTGACAGATCTTGTTAATAGTAGGTCAGAAAAATTGTTGGTAACAAGCCCTCTACCTGAGCAGGAACTCTCAAGGTTGATGCACAGAGGATGGATTTACCAGTAAGCCTCCTGCAAACCATCACAGAATCAAATCACTCAGGGGAAGAAGTGAGGTATTTCTGCAAGAACAGCATCAGAAAAGCAGGACACCGGCAAACTCAGTCTTCAGTGCTCAGAAAGACTCTTCACTGCAGACAAAATGCCCCGCTGCAGCAATTAAACAGCTAAAGTAAATAGAAGCAGAAAAAAAACAACATCTCCAGTGGTGGCCTTTTTAGAGCATCTTTTTCCAATTAACTGGAGTATTAATAGTTTAGTATTGCTTTTCTTCAATATGCAGACTAGATCAGACTTCCATTCCACATTCATGACTGCTTCTCTCTAACCAACAGTCAAGCAGAAACAACACGAGAGGCCACCAGGATGATGTTAAACCTCCCCATTCATTGAGCTAACCTCTCAGCTATCACAGCAAATAAAAAGGGAGCAAAAACAGACCAAAAAATTGTTGCTGCCACCCATTAAGTGAGCAGCAAAAGCCAGTGATACGTTTGATGTGCACTCAGTCTTCCCAGCAGTAAATGAAAACTTTCCAACAGTTTCCCTGTGAGACCAAACACATACAGGGTTGGCAAGGTTACCACCCAACAGATCAGGCTGCCTAGGGCCCCATCCAACCTGGCCTTGAATGCCTCCAGGAATGGGGCATGCACCACTTCTCTAGGAATCCTGAGCTAGTGCTTCTGCACTCTCTGAGTAAAGAATTTCCTCCTAATATCTAACCAAGATCTCCCTTCTAGTTTAAAACCATTCCCCCCTTTCCAATCGCTATCAGAGCATGTAAAAAGTCAGTCTCCTCCCTGTTTATAAGCTCCCTTTAAGTTCTGGAAAGCTGCAATGAGATCCTCACAGAGCTCTTTCTTCTCCAGGTTGAATAGACTCAGCCCCCTCAGCCTTTCACCCTACAGATGGCAATTTTAACAGTTAATTAAGACAACCTGAGTATTTGAACTCAACGATAAGAGCACCAAGAGCTCTGTTGTCTCCTCAGAAATTAGAGGAATAACATTATCAGAAGGACTTGGTCCTTACTGGCCAGGGCCCGTTCTACAGATTCTAATAAAAAATGACAAACCTGGAGATTGTAGCAAAGTCCAGTTTAGAGTTCAGGTCATAAGGCAGCATTCCAGTGATGAAGTAGGTCCAAGGTCAAACTGAGAAATCGTAAGTCATGGATAGGATGAGGTCCAGCAAATGCCAACCATTGTCATGGAAATAAGGCTGGGCAAAAACCCAAGCCAGGCAGTCAGTCTTCAGACTGAAATTTAGAAGCTAAATTTAGAAATTTAGGAGCTTTGTGGTCAGGCAAGGCTACAACTGAACTAAACACTAGCACTCCATCTCCAACATGGCTCAAAATAGTACTGAAACTCAGGGCTGAGCTTGAATAGAAATCCTTGACCACAGGTTTGGGCCACAGGTGCAGCTGATCAGGGCTATTAAGGCACTCAGAGTTCTGACATTCAGATACACCTGTCATTCCACCCTTAGGTCTAAAGAACAAAACAAAACCCCAATAACAATGTCCAAAGGGCCACTACAAGATCCAAATCTCATCTCAGCCTGGGAGAACTTTTTTTCTGAATTTCAGTGTAGCCTTAATTATGAGCCTCGTAAGACACAAACTATCATTATCATAGAATGCTCTAGAAGTCCTAGCTATGGCTACCTCCCATACTACAAGTCAGCCAAGATGAACACTACCACTTTTCACAGTTAACTTGCTTTGGTGATGTGTACCTCTGCACATCATGGGCCACCAGTTGGTCTGAAGCCTGTATTAGCAGATGGAGTCAGTCTAAGCAGCACACAAGCAAGCTATTTTAGGATTTTTTCAGCATACTGAGACTGACTATATAAATTGGAACACCTAGCAGTCTTAACCAGACATACCGCTATTCTTGACCCTCAATCCTGACTCAAGGTATTTTCTACAGCTTTCACTGCAGGGCACAGAAACCTTTGCAATAAGCAGCCCCTTGCTGTCTCATGAGAACTTTCCCAGATTCCCGTGTTGACTGTACTAGAGTGCAGCACTTGTAATTACTTCAGTACAGACTGTAGGTTGCAACTTTTTCAGCAATCACAACATACACAGGAAGCATACAAAGAAGACGGGGGAAAATTTCAGCATAATTTTACAATATTATTATATTTTAGTTTTCTCAAAAATAAACAAGAGGACACCAGCCTACACTCTCAGTTCTAAGTCTGGAGCTTCTGCTCCTTGTAGGAGGGAAAGCATGCCAGTGGTCCACGGTAGAAGCTATGCTTCTAACCTGGTCTAGACAGAGGTGCCAATCTGTCCCCAGTTCAGTTAATCAAAGCCTTTAAACTGCTATTAATTTTCATTATAAAAAGAAAGATTGAATTTCAAGGTCAAAATAATGATGGATAAACAATGGTGAGAGTAAGTATAAGCCTTGACAGAGTCATTACTGAGTGCTGCATCAATAGGTTCAACCACCTCAGTGAAGACTTCCCCCTGTGAAATCTGTGAAAGCAATGCTATTTCACCCACCCAGCTGGAGTCGCATCCCAAAAAAGTATCATTAGATATTAAAAATGGAACACCTTTCCCTCCAGAAAACTTTGCATTTTCCCAGTCCCCTAAGAAGCTATGTGGTAAGTGTTCCTCAGCCATTCACCTCACAAATAAAGACTCCATCCAGGGAGCAGAAATATGTGGGTTATGCATGGGGAAAATACATTAATATCTTTATTGTCTTCTTCATCCAACCAAGTCTTTTTCCATAAAGGAAACAGTTCCCATGACACTAATTTCTCCCCTTTGAGCTGAGAATTTAATAAAAATCCGTGGCTATCAAAGCAGCAATGAAATGGAATCACAGATGTGTGGAAGCAAGCTTGCCCTTGGTCTCGCTTCCAGGACAGGCTGGCCAGCAGGCCCATGTCTGGGTTTCTTGGTTTCTCTCCTACAAGAAAAGCCCAGCATTACCCCCACTCCCAAGTAAAACCAGCAGCAGCCCAGAGGCCATTAGCCACATTCTCACTTCCAGCGTAGGATAGAAAACAGTTCCTGGCTTCTTCACGTATGCAGTATCACATGTGGGGCTCTATTGTAAAGCGACAGAGTCAGATCCGGAGCTTTCAAATAACTTTTTAATCAACAGGCAAATCATAACAGTCATTAGAACAGTGAAGGGAATATTCAAGTGTCAGCTTCACCAATTTCCCTTTTCTGAAACTAGATGGACATTTTTTAGGTAACAAAAGAAAACACGAGAGATGTTTTTTTCTGTTTGTGTAGCTGAAATCAGGCTGGGAATTTCCTGAGAGTAGTCCTGATTAAAACAGAGGAAATAACCTTGCGATAGCAAGTCAACACACCACACCAAATGAAAAGCCTTTTAGGCTAGGATCCAAACATGCAGAGAGTCAGGGATAACAGAAGAAAAGCATTCACGCTCTCTTCCACCCTCAGGACAACTCTGAACGTCACATTTCAAGATGAAGTTCTGATTTGGATGGTTGGTGGAGTTTTTTTTTTGTTTGTTAGGATGGGTGGTTTTCTTCAAAACAACAGTATTGGTTAACCTTGCTTCAATAAGAGGCAAAAGACACAGAATACAGAACCTTCAGGGAACACAGCTATTAAGTTCAGAGCAGATTCATACATTATATATAATGAAAATTGTTTAATGAATGAACCTCCTATTTTTGCTAATGAGCTGATATAACTATGAACGTAAGCTTTAAAAATAAGCACAAATTTAGCTAACATTAAGTAGTATAATAGCAACACAACACATTTCAAACATGCTCCATCCTTCCAAGACTCTTTAAAATATGTGGAAAAGTTATTTGCTCTCAGAAAAATAGAAATAAGTTGGGATTTTCTCAGGCTGATCGAGGCCCTCCTGCTGGATTTGTCAAGTAGTCTGAAAAGTCAATTTGCAGGTCAAAACGAGAACTGAAACTCTGCAAATTGACCACTAACCTAAAGGATGTTACCAGAAGTCCATTAGATCAAACCTCTTTTTCCTATTGAACTGGCTGGGACTGAAACAAACGCCTGGCAATGAATGGCGCCATAACATTTCCTGCAGTCTCCTGCATTATCTGATCTGTCACACGTGCCAATGTCACGTACCCCAGGAAAAAGGAAGTCTGTCTGGAAAGGTAATTTGCCAATTTGAATCTTAACATTTTTGGTGCTTCAGTAGGTTCTTCCACTCTGTGGGACTGACACAAAATCATCCTCGTTCGTTCTCTGGATCCTTCAAACTCCCTCTAGACAACTGCCTAACTGTGTTCCCATTAACAAAAACAAAGCCACTAAAATACAACTAAAATTGAGCACTTAAATTTAACAAAAAGGAAGCAATAATTTATCCCTTATCAAGTAGATAGTATTATCAGTATAGTGTATAGATTTAAGCTCACATCTTTGAGATTTACATCCTTCTTTAACTGCAGATACTTGAGATACTATTGATGATCCTAGGGAATACATACCTCTCTATAAAGAGATACTTATTAAAATCAGATGAGAAAAAAATTATTAAAATCAGATAATTGGACAATACACCAAGCCCCAGGAAACCTGCTGATTTATGAAGCAGTACATAAATTCTTTACTCATGTCATTTTCTCTGAAATCATGAAAGGCCAATCAAAAATACATGCATCATAGCAGGCATATGAACAAAACTTGGCAGCTATGAAAATATAAACTTCAAATATTTTTTGGTGTGTATTTCTGTCATGCTGTGAAAATGCACCTCTCAAAGCAGGTGTGGGAAGAATGTTTGCCTACTGCACCCCAAGATCTCCAAAAAGAAATTAACAGCCAAAACTGGTTTCTGATACTGTAATAATCAGTGGGATACACCAGGCTGCAGGGAAAGAAAGATCATAACTAATGACCTTCCTATCCTCTTCTAGATTCCTATTCATTTCTGACGCTTAAGCTTTGAATTTTCATGCTGTAGCTTCAGAAGGCCACAAACAGCAAAATTCATCTACATCCACCTGTATCAGAAATCTTTTTAAAATGCAAGAAAGCTGCAATCCTAATTCCTTATGGAATGGAGAGGCCAAAAAGCCACAGGACCCTGGCACAACTATCCTCTCCCTAGTGGCTATTTAGGCTTTATCTTATTCACAACATGAATCTGCCCACATTATTAATAGAAACAGAAACTGACGTAAGAAAAACAGATCAAGGATTCTTTTCAATGTACCCTAGCATCTCTCTCAAATTTATCCACTTCAATTTCACAAAACAAAAGAATAAAGTCCAGTTTCTCCAGTAGCTTTTTTTTTAGTCCATGTTCATTGTTTATATCTATACTTTCAGAAGTATTACCAAGCACAAAAGAGAAGAAAAATACTCCCATCAACTCTTCCATGAACTTCACCAGGGCTATTTGCTCATGAGGTCTACCTGTTACTTTCCAAGAAATGATTTTGCGTCAGTAGTGACAGAAATAACAACTATGTGTAAGGAATGACAGATATCTGCAAACTCAAGTACCCACTTCCTAAATAAATACTTTTGTGACGGTTCATCCTCTCTGCAATTACTTCCAGCAATTTTTTTTTCCTTTTAATTTTTCCATTCCTCATCAGCAAAAAAAAAAAAATAGAACTACAAAAGTATATCAATGCTTTCCTTGACGAGAAAACTGATGCTAGCCATCCTCCTGCTAGGGCTGATAAGACCTCAGGTGAATCAGGACATCGACTCACCCAGCTCTGGCTTGTTCTTCCTGGATTAATCAGTGAGCAGAAAAGAACGTGAAGTGTCAGCTAGCACACTCCCATCACTCATACAAGGCAAACTCAGCTGTTAAATCAATATTCGTTAGCAGGCAGAATGATCTACTTTTGAGAGTGTTCTAATTAGACAATAGAGATTATTACAAAACACCTGCAATGTTTGCAATCATTTAAAATAATGAGAATCAATATTAGCTTCCAAAGGCACCATATGGTAAGTGCTCATTCCAGGCAGGTGGTCTCTGATAGGATCTCAGTGTCTCAAAAACATTCATTAACTTTTTCTTTAATCTGAAAGAATTTGTTCTCAATTAATGCATCAGCTGCTGCTTTGCACTTTCTACTGCTGACCACAAGTAAAGCTAGCTTAATCGCTGTGCCTCTCTTAGTTGAGCTGCAGGACCTGAGATGACTCCTCAAGGACTGACACCACCAGGAGAGCAGCCTGCCCTCCCTGCAGCAACTCAAGGCAAGAATCTCAGAGGTCCCACAGCAACAGCATTTCCAGTGGGAATGACTGGGGCTGCAGAGATGGCCAATGAGAAGTTCTGGTTCTACATCTCAGCTGGCAGCATCCGAGTGCCCTCCTCATTAAATCCATGCCTATTTCTAAAAAACTATGTTTTCTACACTTAATGACAAAAAAGTCTTTCCCATAATTCATATTCACAGATCTGTGCGGTTTCAATGAGATGACAACTCTTCAAGATGCTGCTTTATTTTCCTATTGCAAGAAAAGCAGATTGTATGCCCCGATCTTGTGGAATAAATAATAACAAACATAAAATAACCCAATAAAGTAGCCTCTGGTACAGAAGGGTAAACTGAGATACAATCCTTCCATAACAAAGTATAAATTATTATTTAACAGGTAATAACCCAGAGAAAAATCTTCCTATATTGGTAAGAATACAGGCCTCCATCTCACTCCTGGGATCACCTGATGCACCACTGCACTAAGACTGGGGAGTAAGGAAAGGAAGATGAAGGAGTAATTTCCTTTAGCTTCAGCCTTTAGACCATGGAGAAAAAGAAACTTGCTTCCAAAAAAAATCTAAGTATATCATTTTAAAAGCTAAATAAAGCAACCATTAAGTATTCTCATCCATGCTCTTAGCATGTGCAACAATTTGGGATTCCAAAGAGAGAACCAGAGAGTCAGGAAACCCAAACAGAGACAAGTCTAACTTAGATAATAAGGCTCTTGATACCAAACAATAATTGCACACTGCTATGTTTACCTAACAACTTCAGTGCTAGGAATCTCTAAGTATTTTATTTACAAACTATTTAATCACTGTTCACTAATATGCAGCCACTTCTGTTACAGAGCAGAGGCTGCTTAAAAGCATGCAGCAGAATATTTAAGACAGGTGTAAAGATTGAACTGTAATCAATTGAAACAGTAGGGGAAAAGCAGAACAGCAATTGAATCACCTGAGATATAAATTAATTAAGACTAGAAGTGATAACTCTGAGGCTTCTAAAAGAAATTCCAGGGGACTGTCAATGATTATAAGTGAAAAAGTCCTAATCTGAACTATTTAATACTAATGTACTAATCTGTAGCAGCAATGCTGGGCATTAGTTCTGAGTAAACCTGGGGAAGGAAAGAGGCTAACAAAATCATCAGGATGGCTTTTGTTCTCTGTCCTAAGGCAGATCTTGCCATAACAACAGTGATTTTTGGCCTCATTTTATTATTTAGAATTTTGAAAAATGTCAACACATCACTGAAATGTTCTGATCACTGAAATATATCAGGTGTTTTTCCAAGTGGCTAATAGAAAAGCAAAATTAGGCATTTAAATCTATATTGCTAATAGAATATTTTCCTGCTGTGCTAGGAGGAGAAGATAGGGGATAGAAAAGCAAGACAGGATAACACCAGGAACTTTTTTTTTTAATATGAGACAGTAAAGCCAAACACTACAGTAAGAAAACCTGCAGAAGGATTTATAACAAGGTTTGTTCTTTGGTGAGAAAATAGTCATGGTTTTACATTCTATCTTCCTCATTCCTTTATTTTTGAATATATAGAGACTGTTGTTCCAAACTATTGCAGTAGAACACTGCCAGCTGCAGAAGCTGTGATCAGAAACTCTTTGGGCACCGAGATTTGTCATTGTGATTGTAATTCACCACAGCAATACATAAACTTTTCCAACATAACATCAGCAGGTTAATAAAGCTGCTTTCCAGTCTTCTACTTGCTTCCACTGATAACTTATTCATATTGTAATTGCTGGTAATCTGCACCCTATATCACATTACCACTTGTGCTGCATGTACGCTCTGAGGCAATCAATCATCCCTACCTATCAGTAAAGTCCTTGCTCTTGCCTGATGATGGAGCCAAGATAGCATTAGCATGTGGATTTTTGTGCTAAACATTTAACTGATGCCCTCCAACCCCACCTGGCTCTCACATCGATCATTCGGGATTTCTTAAGTTGGGATTGAAACCCAACTTAAAGAGAAGTAAAGAGGGGTTCGGCCTCTTCTCCCAGGCAGTGAACAGGACCCGGGGAAATGACCACAAGTTGTACCTGAAGAGGTTTAGGTCGGACATGAGGAAGAACTGTTTCTCTCAGAGAGTGGTCAGGCACTAGAATGGCTGCCCAGGGAGGTGGTGGAGTCGCCGTCCCTGGCAGTGTTCAAGAGGTGCCTGGATAAAGAGATACAGGAGATGGTTTAGTGCTTGTGCAGTGGTAATGAGAAGACGGTTGGACTAGATGATCTTACAGGTCGTTTCCAACCTTGTGATTCTATGATTCTAACTTAGCTCATTGCATAGAAATCAGCTCTTCTTCATCAGCACTTCTAACAGACCTACATATAAGTTTCACGTGGAGAACATCATTATGTATTGTTTTTCTGCCTTGGGAAACTTGGAGGCTGAGCTTTCATTTAAATAGCAACTCCATCAGCTTTACTCTGCATTTCACAGATGTGTGGTGCAGCAGACTGCAACCCTGGGCTGGGAACACTGCTTAAGGAGGTGGTGTTCTTTCCTATAGCAAGGAAAAAGCACTGTATACAATCATCCTTGAACAGCAGCAAGGTACCTAAAATTGAAAGGTCAGTATCACAAAGGCAGATGAACTGGGGAAGCTTCTTTGATTCACACTCCTATGCAGTACAACCACAATGCAGAACATTTATTTGTAGCATCTATTTTTTATCTATAGCATCCAAAGTTCGGGTAGATGGTTTCTGAGATTTTAATGACAGTGTGCTCTTAAGACGTTCCAGACCAAACTCAAATAAGACTGCAGTGACATTAAGAAAAGGGGTGAGAAAAACCTAAGTCTGATTCAGACATGTGGCAGAAATCTGCATGCTGCATAAAGACAAGGCTCTGTTTCTTTGTAGTAAATAGAATGGTGAGCTTTTATTGTCATGGCCTCTTTCTGCCTTCCTCTCAAACTCCATACTAATCTCTGCAGAGGCTCCACGATCTGATCTACAGCTTTCAGAATTACATCAGGCTTGGACATCACAACAATATTTTAATGTATCTCAAATGCAATACTTCATTTCCTGAGTTTCTAGTGATTGATCTTCTTTAGGAAAAAGAAGACAAAGAATGATAAAAAAAATATTTAAAATCAACAAAGTGCTTTAAAATACCCTGGTGTTTGAAGCACCATGCTTCATCAGGGAAGTAACTTACTCATATATCCTTTCTACATATAGATCTTCACAGCTTTACGTTGTTTGGTTGTTTTTTTTTGTTTGTTTGTTTGTTTTTGTTTTTAGAAGCAAATTAATCCTTAAATAATCCCAAAGTTTGTGTTTTTTGCTTGTTTGTTTGTTTCTATTGTTTTTTTAAAGAAAAAAAGAAAAAAACAGTGGGGTGGTTGAAATATGCCCAAAGCCATACAATAACTAAAAATGACTGATCTGGCACTATACTAACTCAAAAAATCTGAATTAAAGATGTACACCCAGAAGGCATCTCAGCCATCTCTCAAACTATGGCCTCACCAGGAAGGACAAAGCCACTGAGAACTATGGGCACATTTCCCTGGTCAGCAGCAGGGAAATGCAAGATGGCTCTGTCCATGCTCAGAGCTGTCTGAATGTGAGCCAGTTCTGGGGGGGGGAAACAAACCTACACTCTAGAACAGACAATTATTACCTACTCTCTTTTCCAAATATCCTAATGATTTGTCTTTCTCTTCTTCCAACCATTGTTTACAGTCACTTTACAGTTATTAGTTCAAGACTTGTCTCTTAGCTTAACACATTGCTGACACATTATTATAATTTCCCTATCCAAATATTACGCCACAATTTCTCTCCTCCACCAGTGACCTCTCACCAAAATGGCACAATTGAGTACTACAACATCATGTCTGTTGTAAGAAATACCTTATTGGCTTTTTCTACAGATTGTCTCAGTCCTCTGAACACGTACTGAGCCACAGATCACACAGAATCACAGAATCACAGAATCACCCGGGTTGGAAGGGACCCCAAGGATCACGTAGTTCCAACCCCCCTGCCTAGCAGGGCCACCAAACATACACATTCAGATCAGGTTGCCCAGGACCCCATCCAACCTGGCCTTAAACATGTCCAAGGACGGGGCATCCACAACCTCCCTGGGCAGCCCGTTCCAGGGCCTAACCACTCTCCTAGTAAAGAACTTCCCCCTAACATCCAACCTAAATCTTCCCTCCTTCAACTTAAAACCATTTCCCCTAGTCCTGCTGTTATCAGCCCTTTTGAAGAGTTTACTCCCCTCCTGGGTGTAGGAGGGGTAGGTAGGTATTCAGGTATTGATAGGCTGCAATGAGGTCACCCCGCAGCCTTCTCTTCTCCAGGCTGAACAAGCCCAACTCCCTCAGCCTGTCCTCATAGGGGAGGTGCTCCAGCCCCCTGATCATCTTAGTCGCCCTCCTCTGGACCCTTTCCAAAATCTCAATGTCTTTCTTGTACTGAGGGCTCCACACCTGGACACAGTACTCCAGATGGGGCCTCACAAGAGCCGAGTAGAGAGGGACAATCACCTCCCTGTCCCTGCTGGCCACCCCTCTCCTGATGGAGCCCAGGATCCCATTTGCCTTTCGAGCTGCCAGAGCGCACTGCTGGCTCATATTCAGTCTCTCGTCCATCAGGACCCCCAGGTCCTTCTCTGCCGAGCTGCTCTCAAGGACCACTCCTCCCAGCCTGTACAGGTGCCTGGGGTTCTTCTGGCCCAAATGCAAAACCTTGCACTTTGCCGTGTTGAACCTCATCAGGTTCACCCGAGCCCAGCCCTCCAGCCTGTCGAGGTCCCTCTGAATGGCATCCCTTCCTTCCACCGTATCAACCGCACCACTCAGCTTGGTGTCGTCAGCAAACTTGCTGAGGGTGCACTCAATTCCCTCATCGATATCATTAATAAAGATGTTAAAGAGCACCGGTCCCAAGACAGACCCTTGGGGGACACCACTTGTTACCGGCCTCCACCTGGACATAGAGCCATTGACCACCACCCTCTGTCTGCGGCCTTTCAACCAATTGCTTATCCATCGGGTCGTCCACCCATCAAATCCACTTCCCTCCAATTTGGAGATGAGGATGTGGTGGGGGACCATGTCAAAGGCCTTGCTCAGGTCCAGGTAAATGACATCGGTCGCCTTCCCTTCGTCCACCAATGCCGTCACTCCATCATAGAAGGCCACAAGATTAGTTAGGCATGACCTTCCTTTGGTGAAGCCAGCAGAATCTAAGCTGTAAGGAAAATGTGGTGGGTCTCAGTCTAGGCACTGTATTATTTTTAGCTCCTGGCTGATTAATTTAATGCATGTGAAGAGAAGAGATAAGCATTTAATTGTTACTAGGAGTGGGAAAGCTTATCAGGGCTGAATTAGTAGAATATGTGGCCTAATTTCATCATTGTTTTAATATTCCAAAAACTCAGGGTCTGTGCTCCTGCCAAGATTAGGCAGGTTCCACTTCAGCCTGCCTTTTGCAAGGAATTGTACCTTCTTCCTCTTGTATTTATCACAGAATCATTAGGGTTGGAAAAAATAACTAAGATCATGTAGTCCAACCATTCATCTGCTACCAATATTGCCCACTGAAACAGTCCCTTTCCTTAAACACCTTCAGAGTCAGTAACTCCTCCACTTCCCTGAGCAATCTGTTCCAATGCCTCACCATTCTTTATAGATGTCATTCCCTCTTATTCTATCCAAGTTACCTGGGAGAAGAGGCTGACACCCACCTCGCCACAACCTCCTTTCAGGTAGTTGCAGAAAGTGTTTACAGAATCACAGAACCGCAGTGGTTGGAAGGGACCTCAAGAGATCATTGAGTCCAACCCCACTGAGCCTCAGCCTTCTCTTCTGCAGACTAAACAATCCCAATTCCCTCAGCCACTCCTCTTAAGACTTGTGCTCCAGACCATTCATAGCTCCCTGGACACGCTCCAGGACCTCAAAATCTTTCTTGCAGTGAAGGCTCCAGAACTCAACACTATTCAAGGTGTGGTCTCACCAGAGCTGTGTACAGAGAGACAATCACCTTCCTGCTCCTGCTGGCAACACTATTTCTAGTACAAGGCAGGATGCCATTGGCCTCCTTGGGCACCCTGCTGTCTCATGTTCATCTAAGCATCGATCAACACTACCAAATCTCCTCCACACCACTTTCTAGCCACACTGCCCCAAACTTGTAATCTTGCATGGGGTTGTTTTCACCAAAGTACAGGACCCAACCCTTGGTCTTGTTAAGTTTCATCCCACTGGCCTCAGCCCATCAATCTAACCTGTCCAGATCCTTTTGTAGGACCTTCCTACCCTCAGGCAGGCCAACTCTTCCTACCAACTTGGTGTCATCTGCAAACTTCCTGAGAATGCACCCAATTGCCTCATCCAAATCATCAATAAAGATATTAAACAGGATGGGTCCCAATGCTGACCCCTGGTGGACACCATTCATGACAAGTTGCCAACTGGATTTAACTTAATTCTCCACCAAGCTCTGGGTCCGGCCCTCCAGTTACTTCTTTACCCAGCAAAGAGAATACCTGTCCAGGACACATGCTGCCAGCTTCTCCAGGAGCATGCTGCAGGAGTAAGTGCAAACTTCATGGTTCTAAATGAAGGCACCCAGCCCAACAGCTTGTAATTATTTTTGTGCTACTCTTTAAGAGACTCTTGAGGGTAGAGCCAATGCCTTTTTCCTCAGAAAATAAACGTATTACCACTGCCTCCTCTTCTTAGTTCCACTATAGGAGACCTGCATCTACACGAGGCCAAAGGGAGAAACATTTTTTATCTTGCAAAAAAGAACCTGTTTTAGAGATCATAAAAGGGGAAAGGGTATATGCAAGGGAGAACAATTTTGTCTTTATTTCCTTTCCTTACCCTTCTTCCACAGAGGAAAGCCTGTCTATAAAGGATTTTTTTGCAAGGGTTTTATTTAGTGGGAGACCAAACACCAAAAATTCTGACACAAGTGGAGCCCTGGAAGCTTATCTCCTTTCAGGATGAGTCCCTCAGTACAAGAGAGTCTGAGTTATTATCTACCAGGAAAAGTAATAAGTGAAACATAATCTCTCCCCACATCCCATCACTTAAGACAAATCATTTATCTTCCTAGAAAGCATGAAGCATACCAAATTCCACAGACTGCTTCTCAGACAGGAGACTTAGCACTCCCAGGCAGGACTTTCTCCAAACAAGATTGCTTCCCCTTTGCAATTTACATTACCAGAGACTCTGTTATTAGCCTGATATTTCATCTCTGACACCGTGAGAAATATTGCTGCCATAAACCCTGCTGCCCTTAGTAAAAGTGGAACTACTTGGAAAAAGCTAATAAAGTGAGGAACAATGACGACAATTACCAAGGAATACTTAAGCACCAAATGAGCCAGCTGCCAACACATGCACGCACGTGCACATACACATACAAGCATTTCTTCTTCATGTGATAACTGTAGCAACAGAAAGGGTGCTATAAGGACAGTGCTATTTTCACTTTCTGCTGTACAAAGCAGTAGTGCACTGTCAGGGAGATGGATGAGGTGCTTTCACAGATCTTTAACTCTTATGATTCAGTTCTCTTTACAAACACAGTTTTGTACCTAGCTTATTTTATTAAATAGTTCTGATTTCTCCTGGATTCTTACCAAAAAGAACATGCAGAGAAGATGGTGTATAAGACGATTTTATCAGTGCAATAAAATTTTATTCTCTTGTTCATACCACTACTACTTTCAAGAAAAGTGTCATGTAATAAAACAAAACAGTTGAACATTGGTAAAAGGAAATAGAAAATTGAAACACTTAAAGCTACCCCAAACACAGGAACTAATCAAGAAAGTGTTCATGCCAACAGTTCTGAGATTGTCTGAAGAGCAGGAAAAATATCTGAGTTCTGAGCAGAAGAAACAGATGTCACAGAATTCACATTTTCAGCTGTGATGTCACGGAGAGTTTGAAATCTTGACATCTTGAACTCACAGGGAACCTATTTGAGCTTCTTGAGAAAAATCTGTCACTCTCCTTTCACCAACTTTTGCTGCCAGTCCCTTGTATCAAAACTTTTAGGAATTATGAAAACAAAAGATCTAATAGTCAATTTCAGAACTTACTCATGCAAAATCTGAAAAGCTGCACGAATATGAAAGATAAGATCCCAGGAAAGACCATTTTGTAGCAAGAGTGGCCGTATCTATTCTACTTCTTTGGGGTCAGCCTTACAGAGCTCAAACAGGGGTACTTCGGGACATATGACCATATAATATCTTTGCATTCCAGTTATCTTCCCTGTTGCTAAGCCTACAACTGTTCAGCAGAGCTCCATTTGCTGCTAGAAAGTATTACAACTGCAGATCTGCTCCCATTTTTTGACCCTACAGTAGAGTAAGACAATGAACTTCTGTAACTACCTTTATTCTCCAATAACACTCTCAATATCCAAAGAGCTGCATAGCAGCATTCAAACTCAAGAGAAGCCTTTTTCTTCCAGACAGTTCTCTATTCTTTAGACAGTAATTCAGCAGCAGTTTGTCACTACTCCTAACTCTCCTCTTTTCTGCCTTCTCCCTACAAAATCCCAGTGACAATCAATCTCTTTAAGCACGTTATTGCACTAACATCTCCACTATATTTGTCCTCAACATACATACAGACTGTAAGGCCTTACAACCCATGTTTTGTCTGCACTTTGAAAGACACTCAACTGTCTGTGTGAAGTTCAACATCAGAGTCCTACAGCTACATCCACCACTGTAGTGCCAGTTCATATATTTACCTTATTCATCTACAGATTCTCACTCATAACATACACCTACTCATTTTTGCAGATTTCAGAGGAAATATTTGATGTGGCTTCCATAAGCTGGAATATGCCTCATTTCCTAGGCAAACCCTTGCCTTTTTCAGGAGACCTAAAAAAAAGAAAAGGGGACAACTGTGCAGCGTCTCTCTAAAGTTACTAGAGGGAAGGAAGGAAGCAAGGTCTTATAAGGAAGACACCTATCTTGTTCACAGCAGGAGTAAAATTCACCACTTCATTTTGCCAGAGGTCACTGAAGAACTGTCAACGGAAAAACACAATCACTGCCAGTCAGTGTAACTACAGTCGTAGTGATGGCCTGCATGATGAAAGGTAAACATCTCATTTCCTGTTCCCTGATCCAGCCAGAACCTCCTGTAAGTCCATTGTCATAAAAAAGGATCAAACATTATTACAATGATGAGAAAAGTAAATGTAAGAGACAGATAATACAGCTCACAACCATAAATCTAAGCACCGAGCAGCTCATCAGTACTCATGGCCTTCCACACTGCGACCTTCCCACCTTCCTGCTCCCTTCTTCATTCATCTATGAAGAAGATCCTTTTTTGGCATAAATTAGAGTAAATCCCCTGAACTCCAAGAAAGTTGTCTCAGTGTACTCCCCCACAGAGCACGGCCTCTGTGATTATGCACTGAGGTCCAAGTGAGCCCTTGTCCCAAGACCTGAGATTTATACATCGCCCAAGCCCTTCTTGGCTTGGCATTATCTACTCTGCCAGTGGTCTGAGTCATTCCCTCTAAGACACAGGGGCCCTGAGGTGGCAATGACAGGATATGATGAAGAGGAGCAGAAGAAGGGGATAGATGCTCCCTTTATTTTGTCAATGCATTTACCCAAGCACTGCGAGAGAAACGTTACCAGGAAGCTGTTAAAGGGCAACTTCTTCTGGAGTCACCAATACATCTACATGTGACATTTATTCTGCTAGGAATGATTTATCCCTTCAGAAAGAAAGGGTTGAGTCACAGCCTGAAAATAACAAATAAATCACCTTCTGGAGGAAGATAATGGCTCTACCTATCATAGGACTTTTTTCAATGTTTTAGATCAAATTATTCCCCATTCTTGATGAAAAGTTAAATCTTGTGTTTAGAGTATACATTCCATTAATGCCCCAGAATAAGTAAGAGTGTCTTGGTTTTATGCCCTGTGCTACTAATTCTTAAGGGATCCTTCTTCACCCTCCTCCCCTTCCATGACGAGACACCTAATCATTCTTTAACTCACAAAGCAATCATGGGAACACAAATCAATATTGACAAAGAAGCATGACTCACAGGTGGGAAGTACCAGTAGCAGAGTAAGGAGTACCAGTCTCACTCTTTTATACTATTCCAACCCAAATATAATGGGAGAGCCAGGATTAGGAGAAAGGACTCATGTCCTGAGAAACCCCTCCTATCACAAAACTCTTCCTGGCACAAGACAATCTGACTGAAGAACAAAGAAACAAACAAACAAACAAAAATGACAATACAAAAACAACAGCATTAATAAATATTTGCCACTAGGATGCTCTTTATCCCCTTTCGCTGTGACTTAACAGGTTACAGCAACTTACATTCTGCCTGCTGTTCACTATAAGATTACTCTCCAGCTATGTATTCTCATTATTTAGCCTAATCCACTTTGAAGTGATTTCAGCTTCAGTTTCTTCACACATTTAACTTTGATCACTTTAGACTGGAATCCTCCAGACATACACAACGTTTATGCAAGTACAAGGAAAAGACACAGAAGCAACACAGGGTCAGAGTTAAGCATGTACTGGCAAAGTCCTACAGTGAGACCTAGAAAGAATTACTGGAGGAAAGGCAAAAGAGATTTATACCTATTTACATTATTCTTGCTTCTAATTAGGAGTACTTTCCCCTTATTCTAAAACACTAACATTTCCTATGAGATTTATTTAAATAAATGAAAAATAAGCCTCCAGCTGAAGCCATTTCAGCCTAGACAATGATAACACAAAGTTCATGTCAGACAAGGTTAAGTGCAGAAGGGAAGTCCAACAGCTGTACCTCCACAGGGGAATTCAGATGAACAGAAATTTTGTATGATTCAGCATTGCAAAGAGCAGAAGCCACACAAGACCAGCAGAGCTTGTGGTCAAATATTCTCACCTGCAGGGATGGCGTGCAAGTAATCACATGGCAGCAAGCACACACTGTACTCAGTACAAAATTCTTTAAGTAATTGTGGGACACTGACATGATCAGAGCTTAAAGGTGGATTGGTTAATGCTCATGCATCAGTGAGTAGGACTACAAACGCTTTATAGTTAGAACCAAGTTGTTTTAGAACATAAATTTTATTTTATAAGGTCTATAATTTATTTTTTAGATGATGAAAATTAAAAGCAAGGACGATTTACCTGTCTTGACTTTGGTGGCGGGCTTTTCCTCCACCCCATTTCAACATACAATTTCACAACCTTCCGGGTTGCAACAGAGCCTGCTCTAACAGGGTATCAGGAAAAAAAAAAATCTATCCTTCCATTACCTCTTCAACCTTTGTTTACTCCTGCCATTGTCCTGCCACAGCCACGCTGCGCTGCAGAGCTCCCGCCAACTGCAGTCTCTGCCAGCTCCACTGTCCTTTCCAGAAGGTTCTCTCTTTCCTGACACTGCCTCAGGCCCCACTGAAACACATTTTCCCTCATTCCAAAAGGTACTGTCTAAGCTCTCTGTGAAGGAGAGAATGGTAGGGCACAGATTTGTCTTCAATAAGACAAATCCTATCTGTCATACTATAATTAAAAAATTTCGCTCAAGGAAGAGCTACTGGATTTGGCCCTGCAGTAACTACACTGGCCTATGAAAAGCCATTATTTCTTAATAATTGTCTGAAGTACTGCTGAAAAGTCAAGACAGCACATCTTACTTTCAGCCAAAACACACGTCCAGCAGATAGGCTGATAAAACATTCCCCGCCTATCCATGAGACTGCCCCATCTGCAAGCAAGACATTTTACTGCAGGGGAGCATTGCCTTAAGAAAGAATAGGAAAGAACTGACAGAAGAAAGTCACTACTTCTCAACAAATGATATCACGTTGTCACTTGAAGTTGAAGCATTCATTTGGCTTCCAAAAGAAGCCAAAATACAAAATTGTCCACTTGCCTATTAGCAAGCAGAGCCATCATGCCCCTCTCCTTGGTATTTGCTTTTGTCTGTAACTGGAGAATGTTTACGCTCTTTTGAAAGACTATAACATAAGTTGAAGGCCTTTAGATCAGAACAGGATGATGATGCTTTATTACTGTTCTTCAATGCTAAAACACTCTTCTTTCCTTCTTAAGACTGAGCACTTTCTTTTGGGACATGCCTCTATTTTGCACTGGACAGTCAGCTCCTTGAAGGACAAATAAGTCCTTGCTCTTTCCAGATAAAAGTTCCAACTTTGCTAATTGGCTCCAAGAGCGCACACACACACACACAGTTGACAGATATCCCTGCAGAAATGTGCATTCTCATTGCTAACGTTAGGTGATATGAGCCAGCATGTTTATTTTGATAAAAGATTTAACACAGTCAATAAGGTAGTACATTTATTTTCATTCCCTTCTAAACTAGAAGGCTATAATGATTAGTACTTCATGATATAAGTGGCACCTCTTCTTCAAAACTGTTTAGAAAGCTCATCCATGATATCTGCAGCCTGAGCAGATGCTGGCACTACTGGAGGTTTCAGAAGAAGGCCACTGCCCATAATGTTCTTTTTCCATTATTGTTCACATCTGAGAGCTTCTTCACACTGATCCACAAAACTTTTCTCTTTGCCTTCTATCTCAAGCCTTTGGCTGCTTCACAAATCCAATGTCCAGACTGCTTGCTCCATTGCACAGAAATGCCATCATGCTGAGAGTCATTTGGCAACACCTGCCAGTGATGACTTTTATAACAGTCCATTAGCACAAGGTTCTTAATGAAAATGAAAGCTAGTAATGAAGCCAAAAGGCAGCAGCAGCCTCTAGTCTGGGGAGGGTAATTAAGCTAGAAGGGATGGGGAGAATAAAGAACAAAATTAACACATCGATAAAGAAAAAAGGGAACTGGTAGTGCATTAGCACTAATGTAGTTAGGGCAAATCATCCAGTTTCCTTTATGAAAACACTCTGCACACAGTAGGCTATTTTTATATCACTAACTGATACAACATCAGTTCATTGCTCCCTCAGAGATACAAATACCAACAAGTACACATGCAGGATTTCAATGTGGCACAGACAAAGACTCAGGAAAGTGAAGGTACCTATCTGTCATATGGTGCATTTAAGCCTGAAAATGGTAAGTCTTAAGTAATCCATCTTTAAGTCACCATTTCATTCACTAGGTGGTGAAGAGAAAGTCTTGATCTTGAGTTAACTTCAGTTGTTTGGTGTTTTATTTTTCCTCCAATTATCAAAAACTTATTAGCTCCCATCTTTGCATTTGAAGAAGTGTTCCATAAGCTGATGCCATTGTTTTCACTGTTAAGATTATTCCTAATACTTGCCCTAAAACACCTTTTTACAATTGAGTGGCACCCTTCATAGTTAATTCCTGCGAGACAATTTCTTCTCTTTGCATTTATGCTCTGTATGTACTTGGAGATGGCATTCATTCATATTTTGCCACAATCTCAGTGTTAAGTTCAGCTGTACATACTAGGTCTTTCACTGTTCCATCATAATCAAGCCCTGTACAATTTTAATCATCAAATCCTTTCAAAATTCTTACAAACAGTTTGACATATCTCCACCCTACTGTATTTAAGGCCCTTAACAGTTTAGTTTAGGCACAGCTTATCAGATCTCTCACAGATGAATTATCCACCTACTGCTTTATAAAGGATGTCACTGCACTTGCGCTGTTTTCTATCCACAGTGATGATTGCAATTCTTCCCATTCTAGTCAAATCTACACATTTCATTAATATGTCATTTCTTCCTTCTTTTTGTGATCACTGAGAACTGTGCTAGACAGAAATGACAGTAACTTCCAATTTGTCTAGCCTTCCCAGTTCATGAAAATACTGCTGCATTTTGTATTGCTAATTTATTTTAGAAAGCTCTCCATGTGAAAGCCAAATTTTAATTGTGTTTTTTTTTTCTTCAACATTATGTAGAGCTTTTTGTCAAATAACTCATCGAAGTCTAAATATATCACAACCACTGTCCTCCTTTCATCCATTAATTTTGTAACTCAGTCCAAAAGTAATCAAATGCCAACTATGAGTTGTGTTTATTAAATGCCACTGATTATTGCTTGTGGTTCTGTCACTCTGTATAGTTACAGAACCATTTTTCTTACTAATATTTCCATTATTTTATTAGAGGCTGATAAGGCTTTTAAAAAACAGTTTCAAAGTTAATTCATGGAAATGTTTGGGGGAGGAATTACAAGTTAGCTATGCTCAGAACCTGTTAGAAAGCTGTCACAGCATTTTACTCTCTTAAGTATAGCACTCAGAACCAGAAGAAACAAGAGCAGAACAGAACCAGAGATCGTTACGATGGTTATACTGTTGATAAAATAGTTGAGGCACACACACGAGAAACTATAACTATTGGAAAAACCCAGAAACGTTTGGCTGTCTCCCAGAACAACAGACTGAAGGGCCTAAGGGATTGGCTAATTTTTATGTATTTCACTCCTGTATGCCTATTTTTGCTATTATTTTGCAAGAGCTTTTTACCCAAGTGCATGGCATATTTTCCTGCTTCTCTTCACAGATGCCTTTATCTCTTATAGTAACTTCTGACACCACAACTACTAAAGGCAAGAACTACTCAGAGCAGGGTCTGTTCCTTTCCAGATCTTCATATACATCACAAAGAGATCTTGTGGACACAGGAGATTACAACAGGAGGAGTTGTCTTAAAACTCATGCTTTGAAATTATGCCAGCAATGTGGAAAAAAAGAGTAGGTAAGACAAGAATATGAGCCCCAAAGCCCCATGATAGAGCACAAAAGGAATGAGCAGCCTGCCACGTTAACGACTGACAAAAAGGGGTACCCTGAGTGGATTAAAAGGGACTCTGAATTCCTCTGCACTGTCCACTGTGCCCACTGTCCCCAGCCCATTTTGCTTTATCGCTGGTGAAAATCCAAATTAATATTTCTAAAACTTTCTGTCAAAAGCAGTGGTAACACCAGCAGAGAGCTCTACCATCTGTGAGGACAGCCTTCTGCCTGCTTTGACTCTAACACTGTACCTGGAAAGCCTGGAGACCTATAACCTAATGCCTTTGAGTAGATTGAATTACTGGATCTATTTACAGCTGTATGTGCCATCCCAGAAGCCAGCAGGTAAACACCTGAACCCAGACAATCACTGACCTGTAACTAGAGCCCTGCCATGTAATAAATATACTGCTCAGTAAAAGGACAGATAATCTTGCAACAAGAGACTCTTGAATCAGTCCTGTTCTTCCAGTGTTTTCTCCCTTCCTGTAAAGCAGTCTGTTAACAAAGTGAAACCTCCATGTACAATGAAAGTTTATCTCCCTGTTCCTTGGCAAGCCAGAGTCTCATCTGCAGTAGGGATACTTTTATTAATCTTATTAACCCATGGAAGACTAAAAAAAAAAAAAAAAAAAAAAACAGGGAAATTCCACATCATCTAAGAAAAACATCACTGCTAAGGTCCAATCCTAAATGTGGCTCTGATGTGACTTGCTGTACCTACCTAGAACGTTCAGCTGAAAGCGAATTCAACTCCGTACTTTTGCACCAAGAAAAATATGAGCCCTTGAACTCCGCACCTGCCTCTGGTAGCACAGTATCTCTGCAGAAAATCAGGTAAACTCTATCCTTCACTGTCTTCTCCCATTAAGTGGGAAAGAATCATAGAATGGCCTAAGTTGAAAAGGACCACAATGATGACCTAGTTTCAACCCCTCTGCTATGCGCAGGGTTGCCAACCACTAGACCAGGCTGCTCAGAGCCACATTCAGCCTGGCATTGAATGCCTCCAGGGATGGGGCATCCACAACTGTTCCAGTGCCTCACCACCCCCTGTGGGGAAGACTTCTTCCTAATATCTAACCTATACTTCCCCTGTCTCAGTTTAAGACCATTCCCCCTTGTCCTATCACTGTCCACCTCGTAACAGCCGTTCCCCCTCCTGTTTATACACTCCCTTCAAGTACTGGAAGGCCACAATGAGCTCTCACCGGAACCTTCTCTTCTCCAAGCTAAACAATCCCAGTTTCCCCTATGAGTAAAGGCCATCTTAGTGGCCCTCCTCTGGACCCACTCCAAGAGCTCCACATCACAGCCAAGTAAGGCCACACAATATCTCCCATTCACAGCTTTAAAAGTTTGTCTTCTAGATTTGCTGTCCCTTGAAGTTCTCACTGCTGAAGGTCCAGACTGAAGTGCCCCAACCTAACTGTGAGCCTAAGCAGAGGAAAGACAACAATGCCCCGTATCAGGGTATAAAAGAGACTCAGTGCTGCACTATTGGCAACAGTAAGTCAAAGCATGTCAAAATGTAAGGTGATCCACTCAAGCCAGGTAACATAAGCAGACACTCTAAAACCTTTGGCATACATACTTGAAAAAGAAAGATACTGATGGTTATTCTGATAAAAATTCATTGGAAGAGAACAGGTTTTTCAATCACAGCTATCCATCAACACAAACAAGGAAAAACAACCTTACAGAATCAAATCAGTACCAAAAATAAAACAGAAATAATGGCCAACAGATGGAAAGAGAACAGAGGCTATTCTAAGGCAATTCTTTTGGAGCAGTAGTATCAGGACCTTGAAGTCCTCCCGGAAAACTTTTTTTTTTTTAAAGTAACTTACACAAGTTCAGATTCTACACAGCAAAAGCTCTGGAACTCTCTGCTCCCATCCCCAAGCTGTGCAATCAGCTGAACACACTCCAAATGAAGCCAACAAATCTTCATTATAAGACAAAAAGAATCATAGCTAACTAATCAATTTTTGCAAAGGGGTAAAGAACAAATAGCAGAACACCTCCATAAAGCATTTTGAATTATTCATGCAGTAACTCCATCCAAATTCTTTGTGTGGTCTCAACAGGGCATTATCCCATAGAAAAGGGTCAGGGGGTTCTGGCTGACAGAAAGTTAAATCTGAGCCAGCAGTGTGCCCTGGCAGACAAAAAAGCCAACAATACCCTGGGTGCATCAGGCACAGCTCTGCCAGCTGGGTGAGGGAAGGGATCGTCCTGCTCAGCTCTGCACTGTTACAGCCTCACCTTGATCAGTGTGCAGGTTTGGATATCCTCAGCCTCCTTGATTCTCCTCCTCCTTCCACATGCGGGTATCTCTCAGGCCACAGACTCCCCACTCCCACCAAAGCTAAGTTTCGGCCACACAGATCAGTCATATCACAGTGGCAAAGTGGCACAGACCTGCCTTTTTCTCTGGGCTCTGTTTGTTTAAAAGTGACTGAACATGGCACCACTATATAAGAGGAACAAAAAACATTTAAGACAATCCGAAGGACAATTAGAAGATGGTGAAGGGTCTAGAGGGCAAGATATATGATAAACAGCTGAGGTCCCTTGGTTTGTTTAGCCCAGTGAAAAGGGGAGGCCTTATGGAGACCTACAGCTCCTCACAGTATGCCGACCAGTCTGCAGATAAAACGCAACGTGTTCAGCCTTCAAACCATCCCTCTGGAACCTGGGATACGTGACCTGCCCATCCTAGGAGGCCAGTTCCTCTCTAAATGGGGCCAAGCCCCTTTTCTAAGAAACCTATAGAAACCCCGTTTACACTGACACAATACTGGTCCCACTCACTCCGCAGAGGGAGAGAGAGAAGAACAGCCCTTCACCAGCTATATTTGACACCACTGCACTGTTGAATGTGTGACTGTAGTGTGGGGCCTGAGAAGAATATTCCATTCTCTTTTGTACTTATTATCCAATAACTCTGCACAGTTACATAGTAATTAATTTGGTTTCCTGCAGTATGAGACAGAAAAGCATCATCATCTCCCCTTCTCACGTGGACAAGCTAAGTTTCACTGTGAAGCAATCTCAAGAGCCTGAAACAAAACCAAAGCAACCAAGAATTAAACCTAGGACTCTAAATCTTGTGCCTTAACATTACCTCTCTTTTCTCCTCCCAAGCTGAGATGCTACTTTTTCATATTCAGAAGTATTACTTTCCTCCCTAGAGAGATCTGAAGGCTGAGTTGGCTTCTCCCTTCTTTTTGCTCATAGAAAAAGAAAACGTCATATCCACAAACACACTCCAAAGGCGCTCTGTTTAATCCCAGTGTAATTCTCACTGCTCTTTCTTAATCCTTCCACCTGTGAGATAATTGCCAGTACTCTGGGAAGAACTCAATGCTAATCATAGACTTGCATACAAAGAGACAAAGAACCAGATAAAACAGACTAAAGAAAACCACAGGGCCTGAATTAACTATGCATATACACATTTACTTGAGACTCCCTGCTGAACTAGCCTCTTCTACATCAGATAAAAAGCCCATTAATGGAACTGGAGGAGAAGGCCAAGAAAAGCCAAATCTGTAAATCAAGGATTTAGTCTTCTCTTCCATACATTATGGAATGAGATACTAATAAAAAAATAAAAACCTAAATAATCTACAAATATTAATACTTATCTACTTAAAATTCTGCAAAAGTTTTTCCATCTCACTGAGTCCAGAACACCAGTGTTCACAGCAGGTTCCTCTCCCACTGCTTTGCCTGGGACATTTGTCCCAATCCTGACTATTCTATCTGTCCATCTTCCCACTGCAGTTGCCTTACCCCCCTTCTTCATCCTCATAGCTCCTTGACTTTTAAGTACCCTCTTTTTTAATGCTTGTCCTTAACATTCTAGGCATTTTTGCATTATGCTTTTTTAATTATTCTGTAGATTCTTGTCAAGGAAAATACATGTTGTTCCCCCTGTAAAATATGATTATTATTTATATGGTTATGTACACATTTAACAATAGATACTGTTTTAATCTCCTTAGAGAACTGCTTCAGCAAGTGGAATCTAATTGGGATAGTCTTTGATACAACAAGCAAGTTATTCAGTGGTTTATAAGAAACACTTCCCCGGGTGGTTAAAGAAACAGTAATGGACAAGAGAACTGTGGCATTTATTGCCTGTTCTCCAGCCCGCTCTCTCTCTACATGCTTCTGCTTATTCAACTGTAAAACAAGGAAAACAAATAATTAACCTTCTTACTGGATGGATGTGAAGCTGAATGATAATGCTTTGTGTTCATTGTGTTTTGCTTTCAGGACACTTTATAAGCACCAATACACCAGCCTCCTTGTGCAGCAGCGAAGGGTTTTTGTCCCCACTTGACTGCCACAGAGGCAGAGGTGCAAAGGCCTAGACAATTCACAGGGGAAGCTAGTCAAAGCATAGCACCCACCTGTCCCTTCTAATGCCACTCCATAAGCACAAAGCTACTTAGGAACATACTCAAAGCATTTACAAGACACTTCTCAGGACAGTAGATTAGTGGGATGTCAAAACTTGACAGATGCACTGCTGATGACAAAGTATTTTTCTGGAGCATAGCAGACAGAGTGGTCTAGAAACAGCATTCAGAGAGAAAAGCAACTCTCAAAAGTGTGGCAGTGATAATTCAGCATCTCTTTAAAAAGAAAAAAAAAACAGCTGAGAAATGACCAGCAGGAAATCCCAACAAATAGAGCTGTAATGAGCTCAGGGCCGGAAAGAAGGGAATCAGTGTCTATCCACTGAGCACATCAATAGGAAAACTTGTAAAGAGGTTTCAAGCTCTCAAATCAGTCAGATGGGAGAAGAGTCAGAGAAAGTGAGTCCTGAAATAAATTTCTTTTCAGTTATTTTGGGTAAAGGAGACAAAAAGGAGGGAGGTTGGTACATTGGAAAGCCGACAAAAATCATTATTCTCTATAAATTGCTTTGACATTGTATAGGCAGTGACCTTCACAGCACTACCAGTTTAATGGCATTTACTTCAGCAGTAGCTGATTTCACTATTAAACAGGGATGCATAGCACACGATTACACAACTAAATCACTCTTGTAAATATTTAATATGATTGGTTTTCTTTTTTTTTTTTCCTTTTAACAAATCACTATCAAAAACAGAGCACACAGTAGAAAACACATTTATTTATTCTATACTGGAAAAAGCATAGTGCTCATGCATTTTATCTATCTAGTTCTCCAAATGACTTTGACACTTGAAAGCCCTTGTGATAAAAACAGTTTGTAGGAAGGCAATTTTGCAACCATTTAAGAACTGATTTCATGCACTGATCAACATTTACCAAACTTGCCTGATAGAACAGCACAAAGTTTAACCGAGTAGACTGATAGCAAACACCTGGGAAAAAAGCAAGTAAGAAAGTACAATGGGCTAAATAAAGGTAATTTAGGAAACAAAAAAAAAAAGAAAACTAGCTCTTATCCACTATTTAAAAAATTCAGATACAGTATTTGGAAAATAAAAGAGAATTGCCATTAAGAGAAAGAAATCATACTTTTGGCTGACAATACATTAAGTGCATCCACCTCATAATATATTTACTCTATTAAGGACATACAATGCAGCACAGCAGGAAATGAGGTGTCCACAGATTTCTCTTAAAATACATCTGTATTAAAGATGGAGGCAATAGGTAGAACAAATAAAGTAAAAGAACGTAGTAAAGCAAAATCACTAATGATGCTTCCCATATCATACCTAGTAATATAAAATTGACTGAGAAATTGAAACAGTAAGTCTGGAATTGAGGACATTAGACAAATCGTTTTTAAAGAGAGCCCTATGGCTTGTAGATTCTAATTTTTCCAACTTTAGGAAAATAATTTTTTCACTGTCTGGCATACATGGTCTTCCACACTGTAATGAAAATGATGACCTGATCAAACTGCTGATGACAAGCGCCAGCAAGTGTTTACAGAAATATTCCAGGAAACAGATGAGCCTCTCCAGCAATTTCACAATGGAGAAAAGATAAATCAGTGGATATTTAGGAACTGAATGAAAATAGTAGTTGGTGACCTCAGGGACAAAAAAAAAAAAAAAAACCCAAATTGAGAGTACCTTGCCTACAGACTTTGAGACTCTTTTTGGAGAAAAACTATATTATGAATGACCATGTGTAATTGAAAGTGGTCAGACAGATGTGCTATTGGGATGGCACAGTCAGTCCTGCAAGGCATTGGCGCTTGAGACATGTGCCCTTTGTCAGAGCTGGGAAATGCAAATGCACAGCAGTGCAAGGTGCTGCCCTGGGTTTTGTAAAAGCTTGCAACATCTTTAATGCAGAGCTGAGCAAGACCCTGTAATCCCTATGCCGTGATGCAGCAGCGTGTTTTCCCCACACAGGACAAGCAAACAGCTATGAAAGATCCTTTTATCAACAATTCACAGAGCTGGAAAATAACTGTTCACAGTTTGATTCCTGACGTTACTGGGTGAACCAGGAATTGCTCAGAGAATTGGCAGCTGAATACACATGTAAAAGACAAAGGTTCTTCAGTGATATTTATTCTAGCCAAGTTTTAATATTTCAAGGCTTATAGCAACTAACTCTTTACATAATCAGCTGTAATTGTCTGATCCCAGCTGGTGATCAGCACATTCTTCATCAACCTGGTCATTATTAATACACCAGTAATTAGGGGAAATAAAGGTGCGTGATTTATAACGCTAGCTTAATGCAATTCTGCTTTACCTAACAAGTCCACAGATCCTTTTAAAACACAATTATTTTAACACTGAAATTACACATTTTTGTTACCACAATAACAATCACAGAGCTGTCTGATTTGAGAATAAATACTGAAATGGTTTTTTGTCTTCAGTAAAAAGAATTTGTTCAATTAAAAGGAACCTTGTCTTGCTTTAGAAACAGTCTGACCCATAAGCAGCTCCCCAGTCAAGCTATGATTTGAGAGAAAAGCTCTATTAAAATGCATGCAATTGACAGAATCAAATCGTAAACACTTACCTACATATATTCTTCTTGCTCTACTGTTGGAGAGAAAGTGATATCTCAGGCACCACGGTGTGGTACTGCTTGGCAAATGCTGCTGACTTTTTTTTAAATGGTGACAACTATGTACACAAATTCTCAAAGTAGCAGTTCTGCTTGAAGCCTTTCCCCATACAGCAGTGCTGGTAAAGGGCCATTTCTATCAAAGACTTTGCAGTCTTTGACTTTAACAAGAACAGAAATATGGTCATCATCATTTAGTGAGAATGATCCATAACCCCCTCAGGTTATTGTCAGAACAGCCTCAGAACCAGATTCTTCCCTGAACTATTGCTTTTACATCAGAGCAATTTCCCTCCTTCAATATCAGTTATACCACAATAAAAGCTTGCAACGCAATGAAGAATATGGCTCCTAAATACCATCACATCAAACCCCTTGGTATATAAAGCACATAAGATGAGACCAACATCTTATAGAAAATACTACTAAAATATGAACCGGGGACTTTGTCCTTGCTTGTACACAGTACATTCCTGGGTACAAAACACCTATCACTCCCACATGTTTCACTGAACGCTTAGGGAATGCAGCACCTCCAGCAAATCAACTTGCAGGATAAGTTGTGTGTAGCATAGACTTCCAAACAAAACTGCCTCTGAAACAAATGAATACACTAGAACCTGTGAGTGCTGGATTCACACAAATTGTTTGGTCTATGTGGCAGTATTTTTATCTTCCCTTGTTTATTAATCTATCAATACCAAGGCTTTCAAGACAAAAGTGGAAATGAAAGCCAGCAGTGGAAGGAGATCTAGATCCATGGAAGAGGTGAGCATGTCCAAACAAAGGCAGGGTGCTGGGTGTCACAAATCCATCAGCATGTGGGAAGGGTGCAGAGCCAAAGAAAAAAAAAGTTTTTTTTGTTGTTGTTAGACATGGTGAAAATCACTCACCATTAGACATGACTTAACTGAGACAGAAGACACTGCATGAGATAAATCAGATAGTTTGAGAAAGCATGACGTGCTTCACAGAAATAGATTTACTGCCATTTTATGGTATGTTATCCACTAATCTCTAGTCAAAATATTTACTAGCTGCTAAAGCACTGCACATAACACTGCTGTTTCTAAATGATTACTCCTGAGGCATAAGATCCAGCTTTCAGAGAACATATTTTCAAAACAGTTGAATACCATAAGGTTGTCACCACAGTCCACAAAAGGCCACAAGCATTAAAAAGGAAAACTCCACTCTTTCATTGGATTTTCTATTTTTACAGCACCATCTGATATGTGTGACAGGGGTCTATTTCCTACTTTGCTGCATTACCATAAAGGCAAGGAAATAAGCTATTACCTACCATCACTCCTCCCAAACATTATCACAGAGAATTATGCATTCACAAAATAGCATTAAGTACGAGAATTAGAGTCCATTTAAACTGCAGCTGTTCCTTCATTCCTAAATAGGTTCCTTAGATCAAAACTCCCTGACTGGTCTCATTATAGAATATCCCTTTCAACTGGAAGAAGAAAAGTATATACGTGTATATTTATTATTGGTATTTTAAGAGCATGTTTTACAGATAGCACGGGGAAAGAGTGTTATCACTACCAAGTAATGTTAAAATAAAGATTTTTTTTCTAAAAATACAATATAGTTTTTATCTTTCAGAATTGTGAATTTAAATTTTGATACCAAATTGTTTCTGGCAAAAGAAACAAACAATTTTTATTTATTATTTCTACACCATTTTCAGAATCTCAGACTTCATTTATTTCAGGAAAATATTTTCCTTTTAAATTGTAGTGATATACTAACCCTGATGTAACGACTTTGTTTTAAACATGAAATCCAAATCCTGTATGTGCTGTGCATGGTGTTTCTTTCAGTTCTAAACCCGTACCCTGGAGAAACCCACAAAGCTACACTCTGCTACTATCAAAGAAAATTGCTTATTATGTTTCATTTCCTTCTCTTTTTTTTTTGCCTTTTTGTTATTGTCCATTGAAAAGGCTCCAATTTGCAGGGAGAAGCCACTCTCAAACCTAAACTGAAAATCTTAAATGCCAGGAAAAAGCACAATGTCTCTTTAAGAGTCAACAGTAAATTAACTTGCCCATAAGAGTGCAATAATTAGCAGTTAGTAGCTTATTAAAAGGATGGCAAAGGCCAAGTTGCCATCTGGGATCTCCAGTTTCTTGTGATTGTTATTATGTCAAGATGTGCAACTTGCATTAGCTTTCATGCCACTGTGCTTGCCCTTAGTTTACATATAAATTTTAATGAAAGATACAACACTTTAAAAATCAGACGTCCATCAAAAGCACTATTAGGCTGGCTTTTACAAAGCATATGGCCTGTTTTGCTGCCTCTGCATCTCTACACATCACTGAACGCCTCCAATTTTAAAAAGAGGGAGAGAGGGAAAAAAGAGGAAAAAAAAAAGGCTTTCAATGATATCAATTAAATATTCTCTTAGGGCAGTGAAACCTGAGCCCCATCAAAAGCAGAAGACTACACGACAGCATGAGAGGACAATATTTTAGCTCCTGTTTACACACAACAAAACCACAATGCCCTTAACTCTCCCAGGAATCATTCTTCTTAATAAAAATGAAAGCCAATCAAGAATCAGCTGTTTATTCACACACTGGAAACACACAGGCTTGAAACAAGGCAGCAGGAAAGAAAAAACAAATAAGCTACAAACTACAATGTACTTAACACATTTTTAAATATTTTATGCATACACATCATTCGTAAACACAAATATGTCCTAAAAATTCACCAAAAATGTCTTACTGTGGACATATCTTAAAGTGTCATTTCATTTGTTTGCCTTCATAAATCTGTTCAGAAGACGTATAAAATGAAGAATGTCTATGAGACATTTATTCATTTCTCTTAGCTAATGCTCAACATTTTAGTGACTTTATTCACCAAAGTCCTGAATTTTCATAAATCCTGGAGTATACAGAAATAGAATGAATTTCTTGCTAAACTGTTCCCCAGTATGAAATTCATCAACCATCAATCATTTGTAATTACACCTAGAGGAATTAGAATGTGTGTGGCTTTTTTTCCCCCCTCAAAATGTAAAACAAGCAGCAAAGGCTTGCTTACAAAAAATGATTCTAGAAGAATGAAGTGTACATTTAAGAAGCCTTGGATCTGTCAGAAAGGTTTTATGGATTGGCTATTTGCTAGCCATATAATAAAATGCTTTATTTCTCAGTGATTGAAGTTGATCTTAAAACTGAATGTTGTCATCCTTGTAAGAATGCAAGAATTTTTATTTTCAAGAGGAAAACAAACCCAAAATTATACACTGAAAGTACTAAAGAAAGGACTGTAAGTGTAGAAACCAAAAACAATATTTGAATTTAAAACCCTCATATTAAGATATTTTAGAGGGTAAACAGAATAAGAGCCACTGCCAAGGCTGGCAAGATGAATGTGGTGTTGTTTTTCCCCTTGTATAATTAGATATTCATAGAGCACAAATGATTTAATTTGTTACTGATGTTTCCCTTGAAAATTTGCATAAGCCCTTGGCCACTCACATGGACTTATTCACATTGCTCTAAAATCCTAATGGTATTAATGACAGGGAGCTTGAAATCATTTTCCAGACCAGTAAAGGCCAGTTCTTTCCTTCTATCCAAGTCCACAAACATGATTTCATTTTTTTCTGTGCCACTTCTTCCTGATCAATATTATTGAACAATTCAAAGAGATTACAACTTCACACTACTCACTGAGAGCAATGCTGATTATAAGACTGGAAAGACTTACTTGGGATACAGTACTTAGGGCCAAAAGAGATAATCTGATCTGGAAATGCTGAGTGCTAAGTGAGGAACTTGACAGTAACCTCTGGTCTACACAACATGCAACCAAAATACCCCATCCAGGAAATATGCAAGTACTTCATTGTTTATCTCTGACAAGGAAGAAAAAGTACAGAGAAAAACCTGCTTTGTGTTGAAAAATCAGCATGTGGGCTCATAGTTTGTCATTCTGAACACAGTGATGTTAGAAGAAGGACCCAGAGCTTTAGGGCAGAACCTGCAGGCTGAGCAGGTATCCAGCAACCAGCGCACCTCACTGTCATTCTTTGTTTCAGAGGACACAAAGGGCACTTTAAGCGTTTGGGGAAATCTTGGCTCTCTAAATGCAGTCCTATTTCACAGTTTCCTTCAAGAAGACACAGGACTTCATCAATTAGCTGAAACTCACTCCCGAGAGAGCAACACCATGGAAGTGCAGTGTCCCATCAAGAATATTGCCGATTTCCTTTGGAGGCACCAACCTCAGTAGAAGCAAGATTCAAACCAAGAGTGGTGAAAAAATAAAAACCACTACATATATTTGAAAAAGAAAGGGTAGCAAAAGCACAGGTTATAATTTCTTTAACAAAGGCTGTCAAGAGAGCAAACGATATGGAAGAATGTGACTGTTACCTCTACTTCAATAGCAAATTACAGCTGGATATTTACCATCTCCTTCAGTAATGTTTTCTTGTTAGAGATAAACTCAAAATAATTGTTCCTTAGTTATCTTCAGGAGAACAGCTGCATTCAGCAGTTCACACCAAACTAAATCCTTACTGACCATCATTTACTTCATCTCTGTAACCAGTTTCATACACTTAATAAAAACATGAACAGTGCACATAAATTTTAATGTAAACTCAATATAAATGATGCATAGATACTTTTCTTTATTCAATGATACCAGCCATTACCCTAAAATACCTACAACTTCATCTTCTTCAGCTTTTCAAGAACTTAAAGAATTTTTTAAAAGTAAAGGATGCAAAAGAAGGCTATTTACTAAGTGGAAGCAAATAATGAAAGATTCATTGCAAATGATGAATGCAGAGTCACAGGCTGCTACACCTTGTGAAGAGGCATTATGAAATCAAATACATAATACCTTTTGTCCACTCACATGGCATGAGACATGGCAGCTGCCAGTTTTTGCTAACAACTATGAGAATGCCAAAAAATATGAACCTTCCAGCTATAATCTGGTAGCATGTGCTACTGCTTTCTGTGAGCTGAAGGCCACGTGTGGGTTCAGAATTATACAGCTTGAGTTCTCTGAAGGTAACATCATGTGTCAGAGAGTGACGGTTCTCTGATGAAGTCACTTGCTGTGAGTAGAGCTAAGATTTACACATAGCTGGGAACAGAAACAATATTTTCACTTAGAGACTCAATAAATTGTTTTAGCACATACAAATTAATTGCAGACTATAAATTATAATCCTCATCCATATAATCTCATGTGGCAGTTTTCCTTCAGAGAAGGCTTTTCATTTAGTCCTACACACTGTCCTGCAACATAAATGCCACCTGAGAAAAGAAAGAAACAAGCTGACATCACACTGTACAACTTGCCCTAACCTACACTCCCCTTAAATCACACTAAGCCACACATCAGCTAACTCAATTATTGGCAGCTGTGCTGATACATTGATACATGAAACAGTAACATTTTGTATGGTGTGCTTACAGCTTTAGGTTCTCACTTTTTTTTTTTTTAAATCATGTGTATATGTGATTATCAAGTTTTGACGCTCACCTCTCGCTAAGATGGCTCTGAGTACAGCTCATGTATTATCCTCGGAAAAAATATTCTACTAATTTCATAACTTTTTTACCCCATTTCAATGTTTGTTAGAAAAGATACAAAATAAATTAGAATATTTTTTTCAACCTCAAACAAAACAAATAATATTATGTGAGGTACTCCATCACAAAGAATCTAGCAACACAAACTTGTTACAAGAGGGCAAATCCTCATAAAGAGGAATAACATGAAGTGTTAAATAAGCCATGGTGCTCCCCAGAATTCAGGTATGGAGGGAGTAGCAATAAGTGGGAAGAGAATCCTAGTGCCTCAAAAGAATTTAAGATGAAAAAAATCCTCTGAGTTGTCATATCCTCCAAAATATATCATAGTACAATTAGTCACTTTATCCTCCAATGTCCTGCTGCCACGGACACAACGAACATCCTCCAACGTGATCCAATCTTGCTGATAGATAGATCGGACTCTTCAGCAGTATATTAGTTGAAGATGAGTAAGCCTCAGCATAATAAAACCTTTTAATCTCTTGATCTCATCGGAAAGTAGGATGAAGAAATGGATTTTATCCTAGCAGCAGTGCTCGTAATTCATCAATTAATCTTCTCCCTTCCCACCCTCCACTCCAACTGGAGACCCACAGCAGGTTTGCAGCATTTTGCATTTTTGACAGCTTTGATTAAGGATGAATGAATGCCCTCTGCTTGCTTGAGATAGGTATGAAATGCTGAAAAGCAAGTCTGAAGCCCCACAGCAGCCTTTCCACTTCATGCACTGTGCTGTACTGAGCTGCAGAGCAAACGGGCTCTCTGTTTAGCAATGCTGATCATTCCTGTCTATTCTGCAGCTCTTTGCAACTCAATTCCTCCTTCAAAAAACAAACAAAAAAAAACCACACATCTTTTTGCTCACAGGGAGAGGAAAATAAAGCAGAGATGGAGAAATGATACTACCAAAGACCTCCATGGCTGAAGAGCACTTGACAAAAGTAGGTCCTGCTTCCCCCACACCAGGGTCAAAATTCCCAGCAGAGTCACCAGTACCAGCTCATAAGCCCTGGGTCCATCTGACTCAAGTGACTCTCTCACTTTGCCCCAGCATTATCAGTTGCAGATGGCCTGGCAGCACACAGCCTGCACAGGCAGGAAATAATATCTCTGAGAAAGGCCTCAAAGCATTTATCTTAATAATTTCTTCCATAATACAAAGCCAAATGTTTTTTTAAAGCAACAGCATTACATTTCAAGATGATCCACATTCACACAAGTACAATTTGTCCATTGACAAACACTTTACAAATAATGAAGTCTTATAAAGAATGCAATCTCTACCTTTACTTCTACCTACAGACAGGAAGGTGCGTATCCAGTTAAGAGGAGGAAGAGAGGTGTGAGGTGTCCATCATGGAGTAGGCAAGAGGAGAAAGAAGCATAAAAAAAAAATTATCACTATAACTCTGGCCATACATATGAAAACAAGAAAATGAATATATTTATACAGCAACCAAACCCAACAAAACAGGATCTTAAGGGAAAAACAAGAAAAGTCACAACTAAAGCACAAAGCAAGGCTTAAACAAGTAACTGCAAAACCAGCAACTGCCTGGTTAAGCCCTTTGGCTTTAACTTGATTTTCTACTGAGAAATGCAAAGCTCTCATGCAATAGCACAGCACTGATATGCCCCATTCCACATCAAATTCAAAACAGCAAGGGAAACGACAGAATAGGACAGACAAAAATAAATATTGTGATAATATATTCACTAGACACATTTCATCTACCAAAACTAATGTGTTTGTATATAACGTTGACATTGCATATTTACACATATATACATTTACATATTTTATACCTTTTTTTTTGTAGAGATTAAATATTAAAAGGGAATATTTATGAGCTGGTTGGCAAGAAAAGAGAATCCACTGTTCCCTGACACACTGTAGACAAATAAGGGTGGTTTCTTGACTATCAAAGAGCCATGACTACAGTTGAACAGTAAGAGGTCACAGAAGTAGCTCATTGCTTCCCAGAGCTTAGCCAGATGTTTCACACAGCAAGTACCATGGTCTTGACGCCCGGTCCCTAAGAGACTAATTTCCTACCACATGGGAATGCTAACTCACTGAACATTGAGTTCCAGCTTCATTTCTGTTTCTTAAGCTTTAAAGACCTCATAGGAGACATCTGCCTTGAACTACAGAACAACAACTGCTTATGTCCTCATTATCTCTTATGTCTCATTGAGATATCATGCCCCTTTAATTCAAGTAACTACTTACTGTTGAGCCTTTACAGTCACTGTGTTTTTTGGATGTGGCAAAAATTCAATTCTGTACATCTAGTCTAGGAAAGCCACAGTGGGCTTCAGAAGCAGTATTCCCATTTTTTCTCCACAGACAAATTGCGAGTCTGGTCTTTCTATCACAGAGTGTTTGGAAAACAAGTCTCCCTGTCCTGTTCTCATGCCTCTCTCCTCACACACCTCAACTAAGATTTCAACAATCTGACAGGTGCATTCACAAGATCAGAATGCATCACCAATACTTCTAACTCCTCCCTGCGTACCTGTGTAAGCAAGATGCTGACACTGTTGAAGAAAATAGAATTACCTCCTTTTTGCCTCACTTCTGCTCATCAGCTTCTTGCTCCACAACCCACTAATGCAAAAAGGGGTCAATGATGTCATCATGCCACAACAGATTCCTAACATGGTCTAGTCTGAAATATTACAACATGAACTCTGATACAGGCATAGATCCCATTTGTAGCCCAGCCTGGGGTTACCCCTGTTCTTTTTCTAAACCGTTTTTTTCTCTGTGCTGTGTTCTCTTTATTTTAAATTGCAGATACAGGATTTACAGGCCATTATACACAATTTTCCTCAGGATTCATAATGAAGTAGGATCATGCCATGAAGGCTATTAACTTTTTTTTTTTTTTTTTGTAATAATTGCACTCTTTAAAGACCAACGTTGAGGTTTACATTTTCCAAGGAGTGGGAGTCATTACAGCTGGCACAAAAAATAAATGGGAACTCAGGTGGTCTGCATGGAGGGAGAAAACAGCTTTCCTTATTGTCAGCAGAATCATTTCACGCTCCCTAGACTCTCACTCATGGGTCTCAGGCTGACAAGAAGCTACGTTCCCAGGCAAAAATGCAAATGGTTTGACTGGCACCCAGCAAGTCCGGCTCCTTTTATCATGCAAAGCTGAGCTCAGGGAAGAAGCACAAAACTCTTTTCACAGTGAGTGACCGAAACAAAGAGAAGGTAGAAGGACATACCTTGTTCACCCATCATCAGGTGTGAGAGACCTTTGAAAGAGAGAAAAAAAGAAAGAGGAAGTAAGAAAAAAGGAACAAAACAGAGAAGAGGCAGCTATATACATGCACACACAGTTTGCTGTCCAGTGCCTCTCAGACTGGAGCTCACATACTTGAGCTAGATCAAGTACGGGTGTAGCACAAAGGACACACAGGTATTCAGGTGCTGCTTTCCATACTGAGCAGGAAAGCTTCCATCACAGGCAGAAGAAGTGGGCTGTCATTTGCAGAATGGTAGCTCAGGCTTTCATCATATTCCCTGGGAAGCAACTCCAGAGGCACTGCACATCCATATGGCTACATGGACTGGAAGACCCCAAGAGCTTCAGTGGTGCTCCAAAAGGGAGCATCGACTTTTCTGGAGAGATGCAGAAATAACTTTCTTCTACTGGAGATCTGAAATTCAAAGCTTCAGTGGTCAGTGAAAGGGAAGCCATGGTTCAATGACATCTGCCTCAGAGGAAACACCTGGGCTAAATGCACTTATACACAAAGCCATGCTCATTCATGAATGTGATGGTCTAGCACATATTTTCAGGAGCAGATCAACACTCCTCACACACACCAGTACACCAGATCTGGTAAGGACTAAAAGTACATCTAACCTTGTACTAATCTATTTATTTTCTGTTAAGAATCAAGGATGCAAATTCTGAACTCTATAGCTAAAGCTACACCAGTTTAACAATTTAAGGTATAGTCAGGAAACAATACAGTTCTCAGAGGTGACAGTCACTGCCAGCTCTGTGGTAGTCTGTGGGCTAGCTGAAGTCTCTCTCTCTCATGACTCTGACATAACCTTGTTTGTCCCAATTACAAACAATTTCCACACCCAGCTTACTGTACAGCTGTATTTTTTACAAATATCCTTTAGACACTATTAAAAACATGCTCTCCATCAAACACTAGATGACCTATCCATTATGTGGCACATTACTCATGAAACAAAATACAAAACGTACAAAAATCAAAGTCCTATCAACTTGAGCCATGAGTGACACCTCCCACACAATTTCCCAACCTTCTCCTCAGCTTGATTCCTCCTTTACATCTCCTACCTCATGCAGCCCTTAATACAGCAGAGATTTTAGTGCATGCATAGCTATGCACACAGTCATCCCTATCTGAAGTGAGTTTATTGACCAAACAAAGCTGTGACTTCTTTAATTTCATGGAGACTGAGAGGTCAAATGAATTTATTAGAATGAAATTTTTCAACAAGCAGCATGCTGAGTTTGAATTTGTTTCTTTATCTCCCCTTTGTACTTTTTTTCTTATGCATTTGCTGAGAAATCTAAAACCCAGATCATTCCAAGAGTATGTTCACCCACAGAGAACTCCAAGCCAGATAAAGGGATTTACAATTGTAAAGTCTAAGGAATGCAAATACCTTAACATTCTTGAAGATTACTGTGGATTTAGAAAAATAATCAGAAGCACAACATAGCTTTCGATGGTTTTTAGTTTAGTTTTGGCTATAAATAAACATAGCAGATTTGATATTGTAGGATGTATTTCTGCTCTATGTTACAAGATATAATTTCAGTGATTAGTATTTCTGTGCTAAGAGGGTAGGTTGTATTTGTGCCTGTATTTATGGCCACTGAGCCCATCATTCTTGAAATGCAAATCGTAGCCCAACCCAACCGGGTGCTTGAAAGTCATACAAAAGTCACTGTAAAAGGCCAGGAGAAGAAGAAAGTATAATTGTTAGGACCAACAAAGCACAGAGGTGCAGTAGCAGTGGTGTCCACTTGGAGATGATGGACACCAACAAAGAGAAATCTCCACAGAGTAGATGGCAGAAGCCTGCACTAAGCACTCTGAATCACATCTTACATGTGACCTCTTTCTCTCTGAAGAAGCCAAGAGGAGCTATAAAAATCCCCAAATGTCAGGAATTTCAATATCATCTCTTCCCATCCTCAGAAATTCAGTGCTGTATGCCTCTTCTACCAGGCCCATCAGCCAGACACAGTCCAAAGTCCTTCGCTTGTAGCCCAGAATCAAGAACACTTCCCAAACACACTTGCCCTTCTGGCCCACAGCATGGGCTTGGTGTGAATCTCTGTGAGAGGAAATATGAGCTCTTAACTTGTCCACTGATATTGATCCCTGTTTTAGCTAACATTAACACCAACAGAATTCCAGATTCATTATTAGACACAATAATGTAATGAAACAATTTACCAATACTCCTCATCTGAAAACTTTCCTTCCTTGCATTGTAAAGTAGGCACGAAAATGAATGAATTTATCCCAGTAAAATATAATTAACAATTGAAACCTTCAACTTTGGGGAGCTAAAATCTGTGACATTTGCAGCATGTATAACAAAAACCTTGAATTAGTCACAGTAAAATCAACACAGAAAACATGAACTGACATCATTGTTTCACCTTTGCATCAATTTCAAGATACAACAAGGTACTAAAATATTTTCATATCAGAAAAATCAAAGTCATCTTCAGGTGGTATAGGGTAGCACTTCTTGTTGGAGGGCATGCAATAAGTGCAAAAGGTCTGAGGAGTGTGCAGATGCAGACCTAAAAACTAGACCAGATTTTGCCACAACACCAGGGACATTTATCACTGTGCTATTTGGGCATTCACTGTAAAGCTAAAAAAGCTTTCGGCCAACTCAGGATACTAACTGAACTTGTCAAGCCCCAAAACATGTTATTCACAAGTACAATCACATCTTGGGTCAACAGGAAACCCATTCCAGGGGAATGCTATATGAAATCTGAATTTTCTCCTAAAATCAGGTGAAATAGGTTTCAGCCTTCCCTTTTAATCCTAGATTTTTTCCAACAAGAAGCCCCAGCTGAAGCCGTAGGGCTGTAATCCAGCAGCACACAATTGGGAAAAGGCTGGAACAGACTTGCATGAAACACCATGGTCAAGAGCTGAGTTTTTTCTTAACAGATGTCATCAGTCCTACAGTAATCTATTGGCTACTTCCCAAGAAAAATGATAGGCAGCAAGTTTAAAACATAACATCAAAGCCAGGGAACTGGTGACTTGCTGTTCTTGAACTACAGATGTGAACCACAATAAGGACAAACGCATGGCTTTGGAGGGAGGCTCTCAACAGGTTTCTTAGACAATAAGCATCTGCTTATCATACAACTCTGCTCACTGGCCATGATCTATGCCTGCTACGACTTTTCCTATTCAGACTTGGGAGTTTTTGTTTTTTATATATTTCTTTAACCTACTACCAAATCAATATAATTCTCTTAAAGGTTAATATTAATCTCCCTTGATCTCAAAGCAATGCTTCAAAGAACTACATTTAAAAAAAACACTCTGAGCCATCTGCTTTCCATATCAAAATACTAGAATTAAGTAGCTCTAATTGTATAAAGTATCAAGGGCCAATGCTGGATTCTTATGAAGCCAGAAGGACACTTTTAAAAGTAACTTCAGAGTACAATAGTATGAAAGAGCGATGTAATTAAGCAGCAGACTTGTCTTTAAGAATTCACTAGGGGCAATCCACAGAATGGAAGAGGGCATGAAGGAAACTTTGAAGCCAGTTTGAACTTCATCCCTCACTTCCCCTCAGCACTGCATTTGGGCACTTAACATTTAAAAAGGAAAAATAAAACCACTAAAACCTAAGAAGGTGGGGAGAGAGCAAAGCACAGCTGACAGTGACAGCAGATTACAGCAACAAAAAAAGATGGACTCCCTCAACTAGTTAATTACAGCCTGTCCCATGACACTGGGCCCATGCTCTGGGAGTGAGCACATGTGAGTGGGTGTGCACACTGCTGAATTGTTCTGTTAGGGTGGGCAGACTCCCTTGTAATGATGCTGCCAGATGAATAGCTCAAAAGCTCATAATGGAGGGAAATTAGGCCGGCAGGCAGCAGAGCCAGCCAGCTCTCCCCAGAGGCAGGCTTATCCACATATGATGCTTTCCTGGGTACCAGTCCCCCTGACCCATTCAAACAGTAACAGATGCAGTATGTGCCTCCCAGTCCAGCACACACATGCAAGTCCTTTATGGAGTTAGTGAAGAAATCATGCAAACCATGGTTTTTTAAAAAAATAACACATTCAGTAAAGGAGAGCACTCTGATAAGTGATGGGCTTTGTTCTTTACACTTCCTATCCAAACTTCCTGGAACAAGTTCTTGCTTAGGAAACAAGCTTCTTTCCTCTCTGAGCCTTCCTACCTCATTTCCCTCAGCCATTCCCTCTTTTAGTTGGAAAGGAGAGTTTCTTCCCTCAGGTATTTAGCATAAAATAAGCATCTCAAGGTTTCCTAAATATCAAACAGCAAGAAAGCACCCTAAGAGAGCCCACATAACAAAACCTGTGCATTCCCAGCAAGGCCAAAGGATGGGACTCAGGATAAGGAGCAAAAGCCTTGTATGGAGTGATGTGAAAAAATAGCTAAAGAAAAAAAAATCATTCTGAGATCTAGTTCAAATCTTGTACCTGCTAGACAGGTCAGCTCTGCCAAGAGGTTGACCTGATTTGCTGGCTGCTGGCATGTACAACACCCATTTCATATAACCAAGCAAGCAGCAGCACAGGCTGGGGAGCAGTCATTTTTGTTTGATTCATCTATGAGGTGCTAAGCAGCCAAGGGGCCTGCAAGGAGCCAGCTGGGAGCACAGTTCTGTTATTGTAGCTAGAGGCCCACTTCCAATCCAATTACACATAGCAGCTGTTGTAGCTCCACTTTTCCATCCCCTTTGCTTCCCTTGCTATATAATTCCAGAATAGGTTTTGTCATTATCAGGAGCAGTAAGTCAGCATGAGTGACATCAAGTCTGAGTGATCAAGAGAGAAATAGCATGAAATGGGAGCTGAAGAGAAAGTCGTTTATCCCGTGATCCATGGGCAGAAGTAGACATCAAATCACATGAAGAGGGTTAGGAAGAGGTTGGTGTTTGAAAGCATTAAAATACAGATGCAAGTATTAGCAAAGATGACCACATGCAGAAGAGAACGTATGCAGGAAGCAAGAGCTGAGGGTGAATGCATTTTCTGGACAGCAGATAAGATGTAAATCAGTGTAAATCAGAGCACCTGACCAAATTGGCATACAAGTAGGAAAGGCAGTACTATCAAGCACAGATTAGGATTCCTCAGCTTAGAAATGAAATACCTGACAATATATAGAGATTAATTCCCAAATAACACAGAACAGGTGAACACAGCATTTTTTCCCCTATTAGCCAGTAAACAAGGAGAAGGAGTCACTGAATGAAATTCTCAACTAACGGCTGTAACAACAAAAGGAACTACTTTCCACAGTTGCCTAACTAAACAACAGGCTACTGTAGAGGAAAAATATTTATAAGCAGGTAAAGAACAAAAGCCTCAAAGTGTCCAAAGAAAACAGGTCATTAGATGACTGTAAATACACCATGATTCAGATGCAACATTGTCAGGTCAGGAAGTCCTTAGGGCAGTGACCACCAGAAACTATGAAGGTATACCAGAAAAAGAGCAATGCTAGCTTTGTTTCTTAAATTTGTTCCACAGCATCTGCTTTCAAAAAAAGAGGCTTCTGGACCTGGAATTTTTGTTCTAAACACAGTCATCACTAATGCTATTTTCTCACAAACGGATGGGCATAGAGCTGAAAAACATTAACATTTCAGAGCAAGAGAATCCTGTTTGTGGACAGTGCATCTGTAAAGGACATTCAAAACAAGAACAGTGGTAGCATCTGTAAAGAATATGTGCTGTTACAAAGAGCTTTTGACCACCTGTGCAAGTGCCATTGAAGGCATGGCACAGGTGGTTTCTGCTGTTTGGTATCTAATACCTTCTGCAAATAGGAAACCTCAAATAGTCTGCCACACAATTCACGTGTATTCATGCCCAAGAAGCAGAATTCACATTCAAGGAAGCAAAACTCAGCATATGGGTACCACTTAAACAGAGCTTGAAAGATTAAAAACCAGATGAAAAAACTGCTAGTATGCAGAGGCCCTTGACAAGCATGAGCATCCTTACTGAAGTCTTGCTCAGGCAAACAATGACTAATTTCTCCTCAGGACCCTAACTAAATCATTCCTAGGGTTGTGTCCATTCAGTTCATCCCTACTACATCTCTGTTTACTTTGAACAAGACCACCTTGCAGGAACCAGCAGAGCCCTGTGCTGTGGTCCCCACTGCAGCCAGTCCTAGCCAATTCACAACCATCTTCTACTGAAGGATTAGCTCTGACCAGTCCAATTGACAAGAATATTCATTCAGTTAATCAGTGGTCCCTTTACAGCTGTTCTGCTGCCTGCGGGTAAACAGCTACCAGTAGATCATAAAATCCTTAATTTATATTGCAAACTGTGAATGGTTAAAGAAACCATTCTGGCAGGACTCTGGGGCTCCATCCTCACAACCTGGGTAGCTGGATGAAAGGGAAGAACTAAAAGCTCCATACAGCTCAGTAGAGGGAAGGTCCACAGCAAAACCCATGGGGGCAGCCCAGGCATGCAGCAGCAGCTGTGCTCTTCCCAAGAGAATCTGAGCAGGTGGATATGAAGTCTAGGAGCAAGCAGCTACAGAGCCTTATAATTAGAGGTGGGAAGCTGTCGGAATGAGAACACGCACAGATGACTCTGACAGTACATGGAAGAGAGCATCCAAGTGTGACTACAAAGCCATGTGAGAAAGTACACAAGCAGTGAGAATGAACACATGTATCGGTGATTAGGAGAATAAAAATAGTACATCCAAAAATACAAATGAAAAGGATAAGGGGGAAGTGAGGCAGAACCACCCATCTGCAGAACAGAAAGATGCACCACTACGTGGGACCCACAGCATGGTCCCAGCTTTGTTGTGCTGCCTCTCTCTGCCTGGGCTCCTATCAGTGATGCAGTTCTCCTCTGCACACCTTGGAGATGGCCCTGCTGTTGTGCAAGACAACACTTGCTCGTAGCATATCACAAATAAGAGAGCTGTGTATTGGTAGAGCATAGCAACACCGTACCTTCCCAGTTCAAGCACTCTCCACTGCCACAGACACCAACAGCTTCAGGCTGTGGTGGGGAAGACCTGTGGCACTGAGCCTATGGTGCTTGTTCTGCAAGATCCTCAGATCCCGAGGGTGACAGGAGTCCCTGCACACCTTGGACTGGAGCAGGGAAGGTGCATGTTCAGCCCTGCAGGTTATGGTGTACAGAGCCTTTTTTTCTAAGGCATGCCAAGCAACATTTGCCATTTGGCCACTTTTATTCCTATTACTGTTACTTAAAATGCACACAGACTGCAAGGGATCTTGGTACAACAAGGTGACAAGTGACAGCAGTCCCAAGGGTTAAAAAAATATACTGAAATTACTCAAGCTGCTGGCCTTCACTGCACCTTTCTGAAAAGCTCCACAAAACCTAATTGTCTATTGGTAGAAAAGAAGCAAACTGAAAGGAAAAATCATTCCAGCCTCAAGTTGGGTTTAGCAAATATTATGCATAAAGTGAAAAAGAAAAAGCTTCAGTTCTCTCATCATCCCACCACAACCCTAGAAACACTGCTGCTTGGCTCTCATTTCCATTTCACACAATGATAAACCAGGTGGTGCTGCCTGAGCATGAGGGGGAAGAAAAAAAAAAAAAAAAAAAAGAGTTTCCTAAGCTTCAGTGGCCAGCAGAGTAAGGTACTCTAGTTCAATTAACTCCTGTAGCTAAAGCTGGAGGAACTGGATCCATGCAACAATGAGAAAGCAATATAGAGAGGGAGGCTTGGAGTTCTCTGTGGTAAAATGCTTCCTATGGGAAGAATTCCCCAAGTAAGCAACACAATTCTTTTAAATGAATTATTAGCACACTGTAGGGAACAAAAGCCTTAAGACCTAAGTAAAATCATACATTTACATTTGGCCAGAAACATCCTCACTTTTTTTTTTTTAAACCTAAAATAAGAACAATAAAACCCTTTGTTAGGGGAAATGAACACCAGGTGGTTTTCAGCAGGACTAGCAAACAGAGCAAACTATGCTAGGAGCAGGAAGATGAGCTAGATTTGTATTCCTGCACATATACATATAAGAAAAACTGTATATATAATGCAGTGTTTAATGCCATCTTATTAGCAATACAACCAACTTTTTAAATGCCATTTTCATTCAGAAAACATCCCTTTAACTGACCAACACAGCTTAATTTCAGAAGAAGAATGTTTTATAGCAGTGAAAGTCAAAAAGTCTTCCTTTCATCATAGACTTTGCAATCCAGACCTTGTGAAATCCAGGATGGAGATTTGTGCTGAACGCTCCCAGGAGGCCAGATGAGGTTTCTGCCCTTTGTAGCTGCCCACAGCCAACTCTGCAAAGAGCAGCCCTTCAGATTGCTGAAGGTAATACTTACCTGGAATGTGATTGACATCTGTTGAAGTATTTTCATGGCAAGCAGAAGGGAGAAAAGGAGAAGAGAGAGAAGAGAGAAAAGCCATTAGAGAGTCACACAGCAACTCAGCATCCTTGCATGGAAATCAATTTCATGCAAAACCAGAAGTAATTAGGTCTGTTAGAAGGCCACCCATCTGCAGCCAAGCACTCAGCCATGCAAGGGAGAAGGTTTTGACTCCCTCTCCACTGTGCATGTAGAAGTGAATCCACCATCATACCTGTGCGGAGAGAGATCCTGTAAGAACACTGGTTAAAATATTCCAGTTTTCACACACAAATGCAAAAGGAAGAAACAAAACCTACCTGCCTGCAGTAGGTTTCCAGTGCACATAAATTCAAGCAAGTTTTTTTTCAGAACAAATAGAAAGTAACCTGCTCCCCTTTTATGAGGGGCCACGTGAATTTATGACCAGGTGCAAGACACTCAGTCCCAAAGTCCAGAAGAGAACCCATTCGTTTTCATTCCTCCTGCCCATCATTCTCAAGAAATCCCATCCTTCATTGCAGACAATAGTAGTGGGGGGGGAGGAGCATCATGGGTTGGCACATCCCATGTTGTCTTTCCACAGGATGTGGAATTCAGACCAAGTGGCATTCAATACTTTCTCCTTTGTTAAATAGGACCACTTTTTGGACTCAATCACATAAATCCCAGAATAAATTAGTCTTTCAAAATACGCATGAGCAAGGCTATGTAAGTAAGGATAATGATCACAGAAAGGTGCATCTTTGAATGTAGAACGCTTTTGGTTTTTTTGTTTGCAGAGCCCAGCAAACCCAGAGAATGTGCTTTTAAAAAAAAGCCTCTTACATCTTTTTTAGCATCCCATGTTATGTCTCGCTCTGAATAGCCACACTTACAATCCCATAAGGGAAGAGCCTCTGAAATGCCAGAAACCTTCCTTCTAAGGCAGTCCTCCAAAGAAAAACATGAATTTGCTTGCAGAAACAGTGGGGCCAAGTCCCTCCATAGCATTCCTCCTTGGAGGCCTGAACCTTGCCCCAGGAGCTGCACTGTTGCAGGCACCATCCTTCAGGAAAGGCTTCAAAGCACTACATTAACCCCTCAGGTTCCTACAGATCCAAGAACATTTCTGCCAGAAGTCCAGGAGCATGACATGCCAGGTGCTTTGGCTACACACCAAGGTCTAAGAATGTATTCTCCTTCCCTGAATATCCCCTCCAACTTCTGTCAGTATCCTCCTGTCCAAACCTACAATATTCCTATGAAACCACTTCCACTTGTCCCAAGACACATTTTGAAGGTGAGTGATTGATTCCTGCACACGTTGCTTTTTGTTTATCACTTTATCACATTATTCCAGATTCATTTGAGGTAAAGTCCCTGAGGCACACCACACATACCAAACCATCCTTTGCTAAGGAAGTAATAACCCAAATAAAACAATGCACAAACAGAGCAGGGACTGCTACACCACCTCATTTAACTTCCATAGCTTGTACTAAATATATATGCCAAATCTGGTGAGCGGTTTTTGTTGCCTCTCCTTTTTCAACTCATAACAGTATCTAGGATCTGGTGTCATGGCACATGAACTCAGACAAAAACCTACCATTGAACAGCTGCTTGAAAATAATTTTTTAGACAGAAAAAACAAAACCAAGCATCAGACAGCAGCACATGCACTAAGGATGGAAGGCAAAATAAGATGAGAACAAAAAGGAGTAGACCTTTACCACCACTGCAAAAATACAAACATGTCAAAGAAACAAGTCCACTGAAGGACTAGAACCAAGGTGTTTTCGGGAAAAATCAGAGTTGCAATCAGAGATGATCACAAGTTTCTGAAGTAAAAGATGAAAGAAGGAACAGTGTAAGATACCCCAATTATTACTGATAACCCAGCAGCTGCTCTAGAGCCTGCTCCAAACAAGTACAAGGCTCCAGACCCACATGCATTCTCAGACAGCACCACCACAGCCAGGCTGTCCCAGGACCCAGGGAACAGCAGGCAGCACCAGCAGGGCCAGAGCTCCAGGAACAAACCAAAGTGTGCTCGGAGGATAAATAGGATAACCAGAGAGAAAGGGCAAAAAGAGAAAGCAAACCAAGGGTGAGGAAGCACATTAAGCAAGTAAGAGAAGAGGCAGTGGGCTGTAACTGATAAACTGCTTTAACTAATACTTATTTAACTGTGTGTGAATTAAACAGGTCATGAAGTTGTTAAAAAAGGGAACAATTAAGTGTTAAGAGCTACATGAGCATCTTCCTACTATTTCAATGCCAATTAACCAGGCAGCCAGCAAGGGATTTCCATTTACCTATATGCTTAATGCAGATGTCTCTAAGAGCAGGCATCTCTGAACCTGACTGGTTTTATACTTAGCTTTTTTTTTTTTTTTTTGGGGGGGGGGGGGATGCCTTCACACAACATGATTTATAAGTACACTAATTGCATCATAAAAGCTAGTTTGCATTTCTGTGACACTTTTGCAGTATTTACCTACTTGGCAGCCAAAGTCATTTAGAGGTACTGCTTTCCTACAATAAATACAAAGGGAGTTTCCTGTATTGCAGACACCCCCCCATGTGGTATCTGCTAGCAAATGCTGCTTTCAAATGGTGAAATTTTTATTTTAAAACACACATGAGAAAGCACTGCTTTCTTTGGTAACACAAAAAATGGCACATAGCCAGTCAGCCCCCACAAAAGACCCTACAACAAGTAGGGAAATGGCATGCAATTGGAATTGCCATGCCAGTCCTCCCAGGGAACCCCATAATATCTTTGCAGTACAGGGTCCTGCTCAGCTTTGGAGCACAATTGAAAGTGTAGTTGCATATATCTACAAAAGAAACGCTTAAGCAGAAACCTCTGATGACATGCTCGTACAGGGCTGCTGCCTCCCCAGTTGGAAGAAAGCCTAAAGAATAGAAATTGCAAATACTGACAACAGAACCATAGCTGGGGAGATTATTTGACTCTCCTTTGGTCCCTGTCATCTGAGGCATTCTCTCAAAATCTCTTCATGCTCTTCTGATTTGTTTTTAAAACGACCATTTAAATACATCACTTCTCACCTTCCATCGGCACTACCCTCCTCCCACTTTGAGGGTCTCCGACCTACCACACAGACTGAGGAAGTGCAGCATTCCCCAATGAAACAAGGAGCATGTAGAATTCATGGCCATCAACCAACCTGTGACTGTGGGACATGCTGCCATGCAGATGGAAGTTTTCCAACTTTCTACAGCTCAGAGCATTTCAACCACAGAAAGGCCTGCCCCTTCAGAAAAGATGGGGTTTGCTTTATCCTATGACAAAGATTTACTTCAATTCATTTCAATTTACTGTCTCTTTGTAAAGGGCTGCACCTTAGCTGGGTTGCAAGAGGAATCAGCAGACTTCTGCCTTTCTCTGGTGCAGCCCCAGCCACTTGGGTGGGGTGAAAGGGAAAGGAGGATGGCAGTGATCAGTAATAACAAAGCTAACATTAGATCAGATCACTACAGCACCTCTAACAGAAACAACTGAGGTAATTTTTGTTCTCATATTTTTTTATGAAGTTTAGTAATAATGGAAAATGTCATGAGAGCACCCTTTCCTTTCTACCTGGAAAACAGAGGAAGTACAGATTTGTGGTACACACTGGCCCTATCAACTCACATCACCATGACTTGAACAAACGTGTCAAACTATTGGGAACCACTGTTGGTGCAAAAGTGTGCAGATTCTTTGTCTTCTTCAGGAAGCAGTGCAAAAGCTGCAAAAAAAAAAAAAAAATTGCTCTGGTAAAACTAGTCTCAGTAATGAGACCAGTCCCAAGAACCAAGAATCATCTCTGTAGTCTGTACTCACACAGGAAATAGGCATCTTGTACACTATTTATGGCTGATTAAGTTAAAGTCCTGCCTCAGGTAAGTTTAAAACAGAGTTAGCATTTACTGTAATAGTGTTGTGATCCCATTCTGTATATTTACTTAACATCGTTTGTCTTACCATGGTATCTTTCCACTGATTCCAGTGGAACTGTGACAGATGAGACTAGTTCTATTTATGAACATTCATGATACTGGGACAAATCCAAGACCACTTGAGTCTATGATGTCAGTCAGTGAGCTGCATGCTGGGATCACAAAGAACTTCACAGTACTAGCAGGTGTAGGCCTTATTGTCTCACTTCAGAAGAATAGAACCCTGTAATTTATGTTAATGAAGTGTTGAACACTTCTGATTTTATTCAGCAGAGACAAGTGGTGACACATGCACAAACAAGTTCATTACTATCAATTACTTTTCTCTGTGTCCTTTGTCCTATGGGATCTCTTAGGCTGCAGCCTCTTGAGAATAGTACTCACTGATATATTTCATAGAATTGCATACATTTGTGGTACTGTCCAAAGAGCATATACTTGGGATCCCAAAACACTTATTAGCTGTGATATAGGGATCATTCATCCAGTACTGAAATGCAGCCAGCTCTGAAATGAAAGACGCAGATGTTTAACAGCTTATACAAACGCCAACAGTTTAGTATGTCAGAGGTAGAACAGTAAGAACTACTCAAAAAGGCAGAATAAAACCTTACTATAACTTGACTGATTCTATTAAAAGTACAATGCTATTCTGAAACGTTTCAGATTTTAATGAGGTGAAGAGATTCTTACCTGAATTAATAACATTGATTTGATGCCTCCCATTCTCCACACTCAGCCTGGTTCCACCACTATGAATTTCAGGGGCACTCCACAGGGCCAAATGTGAGGTTTACTGGCACACGCCTCAACAAGTCACCCCCTAAAGCACACTAGGTGTAAACAGATTCTATGCCTAATAAAGAAAATGGATACTCTACTGCGAAGGGCCAAACTTCCTCCTCTCGGGCAGCCAAGACACCCAGGCAGAGTACAGCTAGCTAAGAAGATATTTGCAAAAAACACTGGGCTTGCTACAGTTGCCTGGCCACTTAGAGCGATTCCAAAACAAGATAGCATAGAGGGATTAAATATGCCTGCCACTCAAAAAACACAGTTACTTTGCTCCAGTAAGAGTGAAAAACAAAACTAAAGTCAACATGAAGTTAGAGAAATGCATTCATAATTATCCCTCTAATTAACTCTGTATCATTACTATTCTTAGATAAAGCTGCTCACTGATTTCACAGCTTTCAGTGAAAGTACCATCCCCTCCCACACATCCCAACAAATATGTTCACATACATTCTTCAGAGTCCTGACTACACTGCCAGGGAAAAACTCTTTTGTTCTGTAGTCTTCTACTAGCAAAAGAACTCAACTGGAAATTAATTACTTGATGCTCTCCAAGCAATCTGTTGATCTTCACTGCCTAGATATGTCGTCTGATCACTCCAGGATGAAGATTTTAGTGTTTCATCCTAGAGACCCAAACACTAGGGGAAAATACATCTTTTTCCTCTATTTCACACAGCACCTCCATATACCTCTGTTCAGCCAGCTATGTCCACAGTCCTGTATAGCACACAGGGATACATAACCAAAACTTATGAAGAGCAGGAGCAAGTAGAATAAAATACCATGCACTCCAGATTCACTATAGACCAAATGAAAAGAAGCTTCTAATTTTCATGTTAGAGAATGTGGTAGTAATAAGATAGTAGCCGTGGAAATGTATGGGTACTGGAAGTTAGCCATCAGCATTGGAGACTGTTAAGAGAAGACTTGACTGGTATTTTTCATTAATTTTCCAGTTACACCTGATCTTGTCTTGAAAAGATTTGGCTGCTGGGACCGTTCCCAGTCTCATTTCCTATTACTTTATTACACTAATTCAAAATACGCTCCCTGGGCAGCTCCATCAGTACCAGCTGCCAAGCACCAGGACTAAGCTTTGGTAATGGAACAGGGCAAATGCCACAGCAAGACCAAACTTCTGACAACAGCCAGGCTCAAAGACTCAGGGAGAAGTCAAAGAAAAAGAAAATTCACAAAAACCTTATTTGCAGCTTCCAGCAATGATAGACTTGTAGAGATCAAGTGGTCAGGCACTGGAATGGCTGCCCAGGGAGGTGGTGGAGTTGCCATCCCTGGCAGTGTTCAAGAGGCATCTGGATGAGGAGCTGCAAGATATGGTTTAGCGCTTGTGGTAGCAGTGGCAATGAGAAGACGGTTGGACTAGATGATCTTACCAGTTGTTTCCAATCTTGTGATTCTATGATCGCATCAAGATCAAAATACTTAGCAGTTTTTGATGGACTTCACTCTCTCCATGAATTTGCCTAGTCTCTTCCAGAGCTAGAAATGATGTGGTGTGAAACTATTTCCACTTATTCATTTAAAACCTGCAGCTGAATATATCACGTAGGGCTTCACCTACCTGTTGCCTTATAAAAAATTATGGGTAATCATTCTATATTCAGAATGATACCATCACAGTATGCCTAATTACTACATCATGTCTTATTTTAGTCAATTCATTCTTAATTGAAGAGTTTTGACCCAACAAGACCATCTGCATATGGCTACCATTCTGTATCCACAGTGAAAGGCATCTACATTAGCTACAGTAGGACCAGTTTTTCAATTTTACTCTGGGGTCAATCAGTGATACAGGGCAGCATGTACATTCAGTAGATTTTAGCACAGGCTTAAATCCATCAGAAGCCTGTCCCACCCTGAGGGGCATACAGTACTACTCAATCCAGCCAAAAGCCCAGTGAGAACCAGGTTATATTTCTTGTCAGAAACACAGGCTAACAAGTTTATGAATAAGAAATAAAGACTGAGTTCAAACAAATCAGCCTAACAGCACCCCACTTCTCTCAAGACCCTCATTCCTCACTAAGGCCTGGTGCTAACTATCTCTACCTTCCCTTTCTGTTTATCAGTATTGCTCACACAACCCTATGAAGAGGTACTCTGACCTAAAATCCACTTTCTGAGCGCAAGAAAAGCCATACCTCTTGTGAAGGAGGAATAGAAACAAATCACATCATAGAAAAATATGACTGCTCTGACAGTGAGTGCCCAAGAAGAGCATAGGCAGCACACAATCTTCCACAGACTACAATTCGTCATCATCATTCAATGTTCTGTGCAAACAGCAAAAGCCACCATATGGTTCATCATGTTACAAACTACAAGTGATAAGCCTTCTCCACTTAAGTGCCATTCAGAAAAGAATAGGGGACTAAATTACTTTAATTTTTCCGCTCTCATTTTCATAGGTAATCTCCATCAGTAAGAAGAGAAAGATGGTTTCTCTTTCCTTCCCAATGAGTTCTAGCTTAGGTGAAATAAGAATATATGACCTTCTAAAATTAGATATACCTTGGACTTCTAACTGTTCTATCAGGCTTCTAAAGCATTATCTAGACATCTCTGTACCTCCTACCCTCATTCAGACTTCCCTTCAAGGCAGAAGGACCTTAGGCTTCATAAAGCCTTTCAAAAATTACTTGCAAGACATAGATGTTCTTATAGACAGTTGTTTCCTCACGTTCTAATTACAGTTGAAACTAGATTCTCATTATAAGCCTAATTTTCCCCCCAGTTTTAACTTTAACACATATTAAATCAACCAACATGACACTTCTGTGGTCACAGCACATCATAAAGTGATATGTTCTCATAATCCGGAGGCAACTCACACAACAGACCTGAGGAAACAGGAGTAAGCTTCTTCCCTCTGACTTTCCTATTTCAATTGACTGGGGTGGTGTAATGCCATACAAAAAACACAGCAAGGTCCTAAACTGCAGCAAGTAAGGATTTGCTCAAATGCAATAGCCACAGCCACAAAAACAAAGAAAAGAACTTGCTTACCTTTGGAAGGCCTCCAGCAAGCAGGGATCTCCAGCAAAATACCCTTGCCTTCACTGCCAGCCCTTAAATGAGGTCTGGAAAGGTCTCCACCTCCACCAGTCACTCAGGTGCACTGAATGCACCTGAGCTTCCCTGGGTTGGCCCTGCCTTCCCACCAGGTGCTCAAATCACTGTTTCAAGCCTTAACTTGAAACTTGTAACTTAGATCTTCCAGGCAGAAAGAAGGGATGTGAACTGGATGGATCTCCCTACATTAAATGTCTTCCTTACAAGCAAATCCTTCTCTTGATTCATCAACATAGCTACCCCTTCTCAGATCCAGCAAAGCAATATTAGAAGGTTATAGTACATAAAGATGACAGGGAGCCTGCTGCTGCTGCAGGGCAACAGTGAACTTCCAATGCTGAACAGCATAAACAGTTCTTAGCAGTTTTTTGTTTTTAGCAGTTAGACTAAAGTGTACCAACCCAAGAAGATAAAACTGGCTTCACTACAAACACTCTGCTAGCTTTTCAGAGCACTCTAATTGGGCCCGCAGTATTTCACCACTGTCTGTATCACTTACAGGACTGACACAGAGACTGGAAACTGGGACATTATCTACTGTGTGCCACAGAAAGAGGGCACCTTCCCTCCTGCTGAGCAAGAACCTGCTCACATGCTGAGTATTTTCAGCTTTGTTTTGTTCTCAGACCATCACCATGACAGCCATCAAAGACATTTACTACCCCCAAATCCAGCGCAATTTGTGCTATCTCCATTTCTCTCTTATCATCTGAAAAATGATGGATAGGAATGAACTTCAGGCATATTCTCTGTGACACACACAGCTCTGAGGACATTCAATAAATAGTAACACAAAAACAAAAAACAGTAATTAACAGAGGGAGATTTGGAAAAAAAAAAAGTTATAAGTAAGCACAGAAAGGGCTTATTAAACCTATGAAGTGGTCCAGGCTATAATCTATTTGCTGTACCCAGTCTTAGAATTAATAAAACAAATCCCTTGATAAGTCTGACAGAGTTATTAAAGGACTGATATTCCCCCTCAGAGCAATCTGAAGCAGCAGAGCTGGAGCCACAGAAGGCTGTGCTTGGCTGAATCAGCCAAGGCTAGAGGACTGGAAAGAAGAAAAACCAACCCAACTCTTACTGTCAGCACTGCTTGCCCCTGTCCAGCCTGCTCTGCAAAGGGTCATTGGCTGTGAAACAAGGGGAAAAACTGCAAGGAAGAAAAGTCCACCTCCCCAGTTCTGCTGCCAAATTCATCTTGCATGAGGCAGGAAGAGAGATGCTGCTCCACCGGTGAGCCTTTGTGAGCTTTTCCGTGCTCACAGTGAGCTGAGGTGCCAAGCCACAGTGGGGAGGACATCCTATACCACTGCCCTTGGCTGCTACTGCCTGAGTCCTGACCTTGTGCAGCCTTTGAGGGCAAGAACCACTCGTTTGCCAAGGTGCACCTCTCATTTACTTGTGCTGTATGCCAGCACTCTTCTTTTGAGGCATCACAGCATCCCAGGATAGAAGTGATATAGTACAATCATCTGTGAGGCAAATGGGTGCCCTATAGAAAAAGAGACTTGGCATTTTCCACATTAAAAGGGACCTCCTGCAGACTCCACTGAGTATTCCAGATATCATATCTTCTAAGTAATTTATATGTCTTTACTGGAAGATCTACGTGTATGTTATTACGCCACTGAATCCAGCTCACGCTGGAAATAAAACTCACCCTTGCTTTCTCAGTATTGATTATAACTAATACTGAATCAAATCTAGACTTGTTACAAGATTCAGTGCTGAGAGCTTTGCAGAAGACATTGTATTCAAGGAATTGGCTATCTTGACAAGGCCATACCACTCTGTTGGGCCTTGGGCTTAGGGCTCAAAAAGCCCATGTGTTATCTTGAGTACCAGTTGTAAGGGAACCTGCTGGTGTGTCCTGTGTTTGTCTGTGAATGACATGACAGAGATACAATCCCAGCCTACCGGGAGGTTAGGAGTGTAACAAACAAAATAGAAGGTTCCACAGCATGAGTGCAAGAAGGAAAATCCAACTGGATCAGCTCCATCTGATGCCACCTGAAAGCAGGTTTACTGCATTTTCTGAGATGTAAGATTTATGTGTTATTATATTCCTCTTTTAATTCTATTTTACTGAAATCACTATTTTATTACTCTATTTGTTGTCAGGCCTTTCTTCCTAAGTCCAAAAAAAACCCTGCATCTTTTCTCTCTCCCATACACCCACTCACTCCCCAGTGCAGAACAGTTCTGAGGGAAAAACTCCTCAGAAAGCCCGTCATGGTGCTACACAGCCACCTTAGCTACTTAGCCTCTGGGTTTGGTATAAGTAAGTATCAACTAATTATTGATGCATTCATTCCAATTCTAATTAGGATGGAATTTCACTGTGCCTGTAAAGTGAGAACTCTATTTATTACACATAAAAAAGTATAGTGCATGCTCCTCCAATAATCATCCTAAATACTGCATGAGTAATCAGAAAAAATACATCTTCTTTTTCTCTCCCTCCTACACCTACATATCATTTTTAGAGTAAATGTTAGTGGGTTTTATTTTTCATGTTATTGCTGTATTTGCTGCCACAATATATATATTTAAATTAAATAGGAGTCATCAAGAGGTTCCATTGGAAGCATTTGCTTTGTTTATTGTTGAAATTTGCTGCTTAGAAAAGAGTAACTGCTGACTTAAGTAAATGTGAAACATAATGATGGGAAACAGCTGCATTCTGCATCTTTCAAAATGCTAAATTTTAGTGTACAAATGTCTAAATGTAGACCTCCAGCATTCAGCAGGATCCATGCAGATGCAGAACCCAAGTACATAATCACAGGTCAGGGCAGGACCTCACACCCACTGAATTCAGCAGATGTCTCTTCTCACTGAATGGACTAGGATCAGGCCCCTACAATTACTATTACAATCACTTGCATGAAGAAACAGTTCCTCTCTCTCTTAAATATGCAGTACAAAATACTTGTGATTATTCTTAATATAATATACATAAGCTCATACTCAGAACTGAGAACAGCTAGAAACGATGTGGGGGAAAGCCTGGCATCTTTTTGGTACTGAAAAAATATTTTAGAATTTCTACTCTTTCTTAAATTTGTGAAAAGGAGTAGTGTATGCAATAGATAGCTCCCATGCTCATTTTTTTCAGATCTGTTATATAAAATACACCGTTGAGCAATATGAAGCTTTTCACTTCCATTCCACTGATTCAAATCTACTCTATGTCAATAGAGATGGAAAGTTATTCATGGAAGCAGTCCTTCCATGACCTAAGTGAAAGGAGACAAGAGGAGTCCTCAATTCATATCCTGGCTGATTCCTACATCCAGAAAAGCCACCTTCATAATTATTGGCTTCCAGCAGTGCATAAACATGTTAGCACTGCACAAACTGAGAAAGCAGAGGCCCAAACCAAGGAGACTGCCAAGCACACTGCCAGACACTGACACTAACTGGTATCTCACCAGGGTCTTAAGTACAGAAAGAAAGAAGGAAAAATAATGTGTTCTAAGTGCAGTATTTTTGCAGCTGAGCTGTGCCATAACATCAGAGCAGAAACAGAAAACTTCCACCATGTGCTTCTTGCATGCCTGAAGGCTATCTCCCACAGAAACTGTTATCCCTCACCAGCTGGGGGTCTAAGTCTTCATATGCTAAAACTCTAAGTCTTCATACGCTAAAAGCATGGAAAAAGGTTTTATGACCAGTGGTATATATTAGGCTGTCCCAGGGTGTTTGTATCTCCACATGTGAGATGAGGGAAAGCCACAGCCCTTTTCTTATTGCAATAAACAATCTGAAGGCCCATACCAGAGCAAGAACCAAGGAAAATTGTTCAACCCATTGTGATTACATCTTACAGAGATTCATTCACTGCAAGGTGAGTAATCGATCCCATAATAAAGAGCTAATAAAAACTTTCTTCACTAGGGAGACATAGATCTGAAACAAAATAACCTTTTAAGGAGTAAAGAAACAATTCGCCTTTGGATTTCAATGACAGTTGCTAGAACTACTGCTGAGGGATTTGGAAGGGAGGTCCTTTCTTTTGTAGGGACTCTCATTACTAACACATAACTTACCTCTCTTCAAAACATGTGTAGATTTCAGTGGAAATGACTGGATATCAACACCCCCTGAGGACAGTATGAGAAAAACATTTCAAATGCAGCAAGGAAAACTGAAGTGCAATTTACCTGAACTGGCACATGACCTAGCTGCCTTGTCAAGGACATAATGATTAACAAGAGTAGAAAATTCCATATTGCCATCTCACAACATGTTGCAAAAACAAGCACTAGCAACTGCTTCTGAGACCACAGAACCACAGAATTAGAAAGCTGTTGAAGTTGGAAGAGACCTTTCAAGTTCATTTAGTTTGATCCATCCAGTCAGGTTCAGGACAATGACCAGTCATGTCTGGAATATCTCAAGGATGGAGACTTCACATCAGTTAGTGAAGTACCTAGATGAACAAAACAGCCCAGCTTATTAATGAAAGCTGGTTATAATCTCTAAGCAGTCCAGAAAGGTGTATCTTTGATGAGCTAGATATGGTCATTAAGAGACAGGAAGATGGTCCCAGAGACGTACTACTTTTTCTTCCACAAAGAGCACAGAAAATGGTTTGCAGAGAATCCCAGGGACATGGTAGGAATGAAATTTCTCTTATGGAGTTTCAGTAACATCTGCTTGCAGTGGAAGACTGCATGATACAGCTAGCCTTGAGGGGCTCAAGATCAGTCTTTGCACCAGAAGGCTTACAAAAAGCATTCAAATATGATAATTTACTGCTGCTTCAAAGCAAACATTAGAAAGCACACTGTGAGACTTCAGGTGAAAGTCAAATCTGTAGTGAAAAAAAAGTGAGTATAATGAAAATCCTGAAGAACTCCGTGAATATTGAACTTAGAATACAAAATTGGATGTACTTGTGTAAGTATGTGATATATTTCTATTATTGCAAGGTGTATCCCAATAATTTCATATTAATCCAGCATTCACATGACAAGCATGTAGAAACCATCTTTTTACCACATTCATAAAGCATTAAGCACTCCTATTTAAAACGCACTGTGTAAAGTAACTCCTCCAAGGTGAGAACTTGCTGTTTTTTATAACAATCTCTTGAATGTATTAGAAGCAAACTGATGGTTTTATTCAGTTGCTTACCTCCCATCTGTCACACTCAGCAGCTACTCAACTAGGAATATTGTCTGCAGATAGGCTGGGGGAGAGCTGGTGATTTGGTACAAGTCAACAATCACAGCCTTGTACCACCTAATCTGGAATATTAGCTGGCATATACAGGGAAGCAGTAGAAAGTAATGGGTCAGTAATACAAAACTAAACAGACACAGAATGAAGCCAATAAATATTTGGCAAGTAACTTGTGTACAGGCAGTATATGAAACAGCAGCTGGGGCACATGGTATTTTCCCTTGTAAACAATTCTGTCATGGAAGACCTGTATTAAGAAAACATATAGAAGAACATTTATAAAGACTTTTTCAGCAGCCACCAGTTGCTAGATATCAAAAGTCTGCTGAGGAAGCTTGCCAGCTTGGAAGCATAAAGCAACAGGGTCATTCTGTCTTGATAATGCTATATCCAGAGCTCGATGATTGCCCAGTGGGAGAACATCAAGTACATCTCCTACATATTGCTTGTCACAATATAATTCAATTGTGCCACAATATAATTCTGTGAAACAAGCAGAAAAACTATTCAAACAAGTCTGACAACTTTCTACTCAAGGGTATTGAGTAGACCTCCTTCTGAGAGCACATTACTCATCCCTGCAGACAGTTCAAGTGGATATCCACGCCTTACAGTGATATTGCCCCGGAATTGTCACGACCACAGTAACTGCAGGAAGGACAATAAGGAGCACCCTTTTTCTCCAGGACTGGCTGTATAAAGGTGAGGTGGAAATGGAATCCTCTTGCTTTTATGGTGCCTAAAAAGAATATATTGACCTAAAATGACAGAAAGCTAGAGGTAAAGCCTAACAAATACCAGCAGTTCTTCACACCAGTGTTTTAGGCACCAATTGCTTCTCACCAGTACAATACACTTCAATTTCCATTTCTCAGTGTCTAGAGAAAACATCAAAGAGAAGAAGGATATTGTCTTTCAATCATTATATCCATAAACTTAGATTGTTATGAGTGAAACCCTCGTTGTCGTAGCTTCTGTCCACTGTAGAATATTCATCTGCTTATCCACATGCTAAGTGCTTGATGAACCCCCCTGCAATGACATGAAGAGCCTGAAAAAAACCAGGCCTTGTCTTAAGAACATTGAGGCCAACAATATGGCATGAAGGAATGTCCTAGAAACCTAGTGATGGCAGCAAAGAACTGCAAGCTAGTCTTGAGCTTGGAGATGTCAGTGGTAAAGGTTCACTTTCATAGAATCATAGAATGGGTTGGGGTAGAATGGAATTTAAAGACCATCCAGTTCCAAATCCCCAGACCTGGGCAGGGTTGACAACAATTTTACTATCCTGAATTTCAGATAGAAAAAATGGTTTGTATGCATTCACTACATTTCTTCAACCTAGAAGAGGGCAACAACCTCCTTTATTATTTGGTGTAATGTATCATGAGCAAAAGCTGCTTATTCACTCCTACACAATCTCTTGTATGACTCTCAAATGAATCAACACCCACTTCTATTTGGGGCAAGCTTTCTAGCGAGTGACGCTCCGAAAAAGAACAGGGAGAGCATATAAAAGATTAAACTGGACAGAGACCTACAGCCAAACCATGATTTACAAAACAGGACGAGACAGTCTCCAAAGATTTATTCACTGAACTCTGAAAATGCTCCTAATCACTACCGCAGATTTACAGGTGTAAAATGTGAGTGGGCTGCATTATTAGGGAAGTAGAAGAGTGTTATTCTCCAATATCTCTCTAAAATTCTTGGCATGATACTTAGGTTGCTAAGAGTAAAACCTATTGATCTGAGTATTCACTGCAATTCGATGGCAGAATGTGAAACCCTAGAAAGCAGTAGTTGGGCCTTCCGGCATTTCAGAACATTAAGTCTTACTCTCTACTGCAGCCATAAAGTCCTGTCTTTTACTACAGCTGTAGTCTCAAAAGTGAAAATATTCAGGCTTGATCAGAACCTCTTTGAATATCTAATATCTTTGGTTGGGTCATTTGACATCCTCTAAGCTATATTAGATGTCTTGATCTCCAGGACCTCTGAAACTCTTATGAACAACTTCTGAGCACTCAGCAACACGCTGATATACCCTAGTCTTCATGAAGATGACAACGATACAGTTGCTCATTTGGTAGTGAGCATTAGTACTGCTTCGTCACTATAACTTACTCGTCTCAATTTTTCCCCATACCAATTTTTCTTCATCTCAAATGCATTGCTACTTGTTTCTTACAGACTCCAGATCACTCAGCAGTGCACAGCCTCATGAAATACAGACTATGATTGATTTGCTGGATACTGCAGCATTTGGGCCGTTCCTGAGAAGGTCTGAGGCATGATCTTGGTGATGACCTTCAAAATACAGGACCTGGCACAAGTATTAATGATTATTAAGATAAGCGTGGTGTTGCTGCCTCAGCAAACAAATAAAATCATCTCTAGCAGCCTTCTGTTTGCTGTCTTTCCCATGCCAGTCTATGCTTTCCTCTCTGCCACAGTAGGCTCTACATGAAGGTGTAGAGCCCTACAGATACCTATTTGCCAGAAGGTGTCTGGAGCTTGTCTCCAACAGGGCCTTCAAGGACTGTTCCAGCAGATGGAGCTTTTACCTCATATCTTGCAATTTAAACATTCTCATAGAGAATGACAATAAGGCATCTGTTTCTTTATGAAGTTTCCCAATACAATAGAGATGCCTGTTGTGTCCATTCCTTACAATAATTAAACACAGAAAACAAAGAGCACCTAAACCTGACTGGCTATGAATCACAGAGGGGTCTGTGTGATTCAGATTAAACAGACAGGAGCAAATCACAGCAAAAAGTCTGGGAGGTAACAAAGACAGATGAAGAATTGTTCAGAAATGACTTTAGTTTGAATGCATTAAACATATACCAGCTTTTAGTTCCCTGTCATAAGGCCCAGAGGGAAATAAATGAAGGCCACAGCATTTTCAAGCCATCCCAGGAAGGAAAAGGAGACTCAGAGCTCTTACAACTCCTCTAATTTCACGTATGTGGAATGTGTGGACCATAGGATCCATAGTTACATTTGAAGACATGGAAGACCTCCCAGAGGCTAACTCTGAGAGCAGAAGAATAAGAAAATAAAAAGACTGTTGTAGGAAAAAAGAAAAAAAAAAAAAAAAAAGAAGGAAAAAAAAAAGAGAGAGAGCGCCTATATGGCTTCAATTTTCTTACACCCGGCAAGGTTCCTGGGACACTTTTGATGATTGCTGGGAAGGTGTGAAGAATGTATCTTGTCTAGTATTAAGCAGCCAATTCCAGCATGGAAATCCAACATCAAAAGGTGGGAGATTTTGAGCTCCACCAGTAGATAATCAGGGAAGAGATCCTCAAGTGATAGAGATGCTTTCATTTAGATAATGACAAATAATAGGACGTAAATGTGAAAGTCGAGCTTTATCCTTCCAGAGGTGCCTTGGAGGCTGACAAGTTTTCCATGCGTGGGCACTTCTCACATGGGCACACAAATTCAGCTTTCCTTAGAAGACTGACTTTCCTTTTCCCCTGTTGCAGAGTCTGCTCCCCCCAGTGTCAGTATGTGAAGGCTGGCCTGGCCAGTCACAACCAGGAGATTCTTCCCCTGCCAGCCATGATCATCCTGACAGTTCTGCTAACTCCTCACATCATCTGTCATTTCTCTCTCTCCGTCTTCCCTTCCTGAAATCACTCTCCCTCAGCAACCACATTAGGGTTGGGGTCAGAGGAACCAGGAGCAATGCCCAAGCCAGATCACTCTCTGCTTCCGTCCTACTCCCAACACAATGATGAACCAGCAAAAGTCAGAGTTAAGTCAGGATGGGATGATTAAGCTTGGGTGAAAGCAGTGAAAAGCAGCAGAGCCATAAGCAGCTACAAAAATCAATTTATGATACTTCTGCTTTGGGTAACAAACAGCCAGAGTATCAGTGTCTAGTTGTGGTTTGGCTCATGAAAGACTGCCAGAAAGATTTAAGGAAAAGATCCATATAGTCACACATCTGGGGACCACTCTTCAAATACCTTTAATGGAGTTAATTGCTCTAGCAATACATCTCCGTTTGGACTGGACACTCTTTTGTTCTGAGTAACTTGAGTTTCACTTTTAACACTATCAACACTATCAACAAATGTCACTCCTGATCCTGACATTACTGTTAGTTTAGATCTGATTTCTTCTGGCCTAGTTCTGCTGATGAATGTTATTACAGGCCCGAAGGAATTACAGTGATGTGCTTCTTCAGAGAACAAGGCAGTAACTTTCTGTTGTGTGTTATATTAAAACAATCCATAAGTAATGTTTACAGCTTTTGTAGTAAATTAGTTAACCTTGACCAAAGGAGTCATACTCATGGTGCTGTTTAACGTCTTTAGCAATGTCAAAGACAGCAGGATCAAGTTTGCAGATGATGTTAATCTGAGCAGTACAGTTGATATAACAGAAGGAAAGGGTGCCATCCAGAGGGACATGGACAAGCTTGAAAAATGGGCTTGTGAACCTTGTGAATGAGCTTGTTGTGAATGAGGTACAACAAGGCCAAGTGCAAGGTGCTGCACTTGGGTCATGGCAATCCAGACATAAGTACAGACTGGGAAAAGAACTCATTGAGAGCAGCCCTGCAGAGAAGGACTTGGGGTTGTGGTGGATGAAAAGATTGACATGAGCCAGCAATGTGCACTTGCAGACCAGAAGGCCAGCTGCATCCTGGGCAATATCAAAAGATGGGTGGCCAGAAGAGCAAAAAGAGCAATGTCCAAACAGTGCAACACACTAACAAACGGTAGGAAATAAGACAGTTTCAGGTAACAATTACGAGACAGCAGACACAAAGGGTAGAATTTAATGGATAAGGACAATCCATTCCATCAGCTTGGGAAAAAAAAAAAAAAAAACACCATCAATTGACATTTTACAAGAATTCCTAAAATACAAAGCCTAATTTTTAGCTTCACACATTCAATGTAAGCCACAGTATTTTGTTGCTTTTCTAATACACTTGGATGAAACTAGATAAACTACTATATTGTTTAATACTTAGGATTTAGTATTCTGGATTCCAATCCCACCTCAGGCAGCTTCTGACACGATACCCTTCAATAATTCACAGTCTGTTTGCCTCTCAGTTTTGCCATCAGTAAAATGGAGATAACACGCATTTTGCTGTGTGGTAGAGTGATGTGAAGGCTGACTGATTTATCAGTAGTTGTGAGATGCTTAGGAATACTCTGATGAAATGTGCCACATGTATGCACAATTTATTATTAACCTGACAGCATTTTAGCTCTTTTATTTTCCTGCCTTGCACACAATTCAAGTGCAGGATGCCTGAAGCAGATTTGAATGGATGCCATGTGGCATTTTGATTGTAGCGGGTACTACCATTTAATTCTGAAATTCACAATCTTAGCACCAAATTAAAGCAGGATTTTTGCAACTAATTTTCCTTCTTCACTCAGTTTTTAAATGTATATATATATATTTTAGTTTGGAAAGAGTTCATTAAAACCATTAAAGGCAAGGAGAGAATCTCAAATGAAAAATGTCCTTTTTCTGGTCAAACCTCTAGAGGTGAAAAAAGGAAGGAAATACATGTTATATGAAGGTTAAATGATCAAAATAACTCTTCAGAAGCCCAAGTTGGTCTCAAAGCTCCGAGGTGCCTGGGTCACTTTTCAAACTGAGACTTAAAAGTAGCATTTTTAAAAATAAGACCAACAAATCTAAAGAGATTTTGGTTTAGCTCTCATTTAAGCACATCTTCCATCAGTATGAATGAAGGCTTTTCTTGACTTTGTGTATGAGATTAATTTTGAGAAGAATACAATTCAAATGCTCAGATGTGCAAAAAATAATTCTGTACAGTGGTCTGCACGTTCCATATATTCCTACAGCACAGCTCATTAATGACACTTTATCTGCAAGTATTTCAGGCACCCACACTCTACAGCACAGTCAGACCTTCACAAGGAGAAAATAAATAGGTAAGTGTACACCTAGAAAACAAATGTAACGTACATTTCGTTTCATTCCCAGACCTGAAAATTGTCAGCTTTCCACAACATTTTGTCACATTATCAAGAAGAAATTTAAGCAATTTCATCTCCAGAAGAAAACCAGTGAAAAATGTTACAAATGCCCCAAAACAGTGCAATATAGATTCATAGATTTTTAAGGCCAGAAGGAGCACTAAACAGACCTACAATAAAGCAGTGACCTCCACTGTAAGTGGTATCAGGGCTATAATTAAACACCACTGACAAATGAGGTCTGAAATCACAGCCAATTGTTCTCCCCAGACAGAAGATCTGAACAGTTTGGTTTAGCTATCTTTTGCCTCAGGCAAACTGGGAGTCTCCACACTGGCAGTGGCAATGACAGGGAAAACATCCCAGAGCACAGGAGTGGCTGTCATGCCATACTAGTGCAGTTCCCAAGTGATCTTCAAAGGCAGCACCTTGCTCATCCAGCCCAAATCTCAGCTCCAGTTGGCTGCATTTCAAATAACGTTTCTTGCACAGAAATATTTGTTATGTTCTTCACTGAAAATGCCCATCGTCCAGTCCTCAGGCCCAGCTACATTGCAAACTGCTTGGGATCAACTTAACACACTAAAAAGTTGAAGACCAAACTGCTGACAATCTCTGTTTCCCAAATCAGTAGTTGCAGCTCTTGTTTAATATATGCAGCCTTGCTGCCTTTACCTGTCACTGTTGAGAGACTACAATATTCAGTTATAATAGGACATCTGAGACATCAAATGGGGAATAACCCAGCCAAGTCCTGTCCACCCTAGATCATTCCTCAGGCCCATCCCTTAGTGAAGCTCTTGACAAACAGCAATACCTACAGATCTGTCACTTCAAATGAACTTAAATGATAACAGTGCTTCACATCACTCTTCCCTCCTGGGAAGTTTCAAAGGGCATTGATGTGACTCATCATCCTACCTGTGCTTTAGGCTCCCCTGGCTAGAAATATGTTCTCCTCTCTCTGGTTGAATCAAACCTAAGCTGGGTTCCATTCTTCTGCCTCCACTTTTGGGCCTGACAGATCCCACAACTGTATCAAAATGGGTTTCAGTTCATGGGTTTTCATTAGAGCTTTTTAGTCAGTGTGGGAACAGTTATTCCTGTGTTAAAATTCTTCAAATATTTACTGATTAAGAACAGCTCATCAGCAGTACATTCATACTAGGAATAATAATGCCAGCAAGCCACAATATATGTACAACTGATATAGATTACTTTCTCTGCTGTCATCAAAATCAGTATTTTTTCTAAATATCTTGATTTTAATGAAACCACCATTGCTATTGAGGAAGACAGTCCCAAGCTTTCTTATTCTGATGTCTTATCTGGCCAAAACTCTGCTTCATATGTCTTTCAACAAAACATGCCACAGGACAAGCCTTACAGATGCATGTTAACGTATGATGTGAAGCAGAGAAAAAATGTATAGGTATACATGCTCAATATTTGTTTAAGCCCAGCAGGTCTTGTAGTTTGTTGATGTGTTAATTGTGACTGAGGCACAGCTGAGAATTTTAGTTGAAGTAACAAAAGAAAACAGAATTTAGGAAACGACAACTAAGTTAGTAATTAAATTAAAATTGAGCTTCAAGGTCCTAATGTTTGGGGTTTTTTTGTGATTTTTTTTTTGTTTGTTTGTTTTTCATTTCAAAAACAAAACAAAACACACAAACAAACAAAAAATCAGATCTCCAACAACACAGTGTCCAGTAGAGGAACAGGAAGGATTTAGCCATTTTTTGCAACATCCAAAATTTTCTTAGAAAACTTTCTTCTTCTACTCAATAATAAACTCATAGCCATGCTGCTCTCATTGTAAGACAACCTCCCATGCTGTCATGACCACACAGCCACCAGTACCTGAGCCTGTAAGTTTTAAGCTATGTACGCCTGCATTAGTTGTGCCTCATCTTTGATGCTGACTACACCTCTAGCTCTGGTCATCCACAGGCATGTAAGAAGATGTCTGCTTCAGGATGACAATACATCCAATCCATATCTCTTTTTATGTTCATTGATCTCCTCTTATTTTCCTTAGATGTCAAAGTTATCTGAATAACAAGAACCCACACAGATCACCAGCTCCAACACAGGTCTGGCAGGAATCACACAGGGCAGTCTATTTGCACAGCATTCCCTCTTCTGCAGCCCAAGTCTCAGGGCAGCTCACACAGGAGCGACAGAGGAGAGGGCAAAAGACTGAAAACACATAAATTCTGGCTAGATTCCCAGTGTTTTCTTTCAACTCGTCCTAAACAAGCAATTTAATTGCTCAGTTTTCTCTTCTCTCCACAAGTCTCATCTCTTCTTTGTTGTTTTGTTTTGTTTTTAAGAGCAGTTTATTAAATAATGATACCATAGACTCTTCCCTTTAAATATATATATATATATATATATATATATATATATATACACACACACACACCTTTGGGGAATAAAAGTAATATATTTTCAGCTACACAGAGAAAAGAGCTTAAGGAATTTGGCTGCAAACACCACTGAGCTATGAAATTCACAGACCACAACACAAGCTGCTCTCATCTCTGCTAGCCATCTCTGCCACAGCTGGGGCTTCTGAGAAGTCGCAGGGCACAAACCTGCATTTACCTCCACACATTTCTTCTATGCTACCTTAAGGAGAAAGGTAAAGAGAGACACTCTGGCCTTGAAAGCCAAGCTGGCAGGCTGGAAGCATGAGGAAAGACCGGACACGTGTGCAGAGGGTGACACACTAGAAGTTTAGAAAACTCAGAGTACAATATTTTACTCAAGTACTGAGGTAGCAAACTGAGAAGAAATGAAAATCCACCCAAGAGACTATGCAGTCCAAGAAAAGTTTCTGAGTAAGCAGCAGCCAAGCAAGAAGCAAGCTCAGGGCACATGAGCAGCGTTACAAATTGAAGCCAGATTTTAACCTATAACTCAAATTTCTACATCTGCAAATCTTCCGTCCTGGTACAGGTCTGTCAAATACTCAGAGCCAAACCCAGTACATTATATTCACTCAGGTTACTTTACTGGCTGAATTCCATTTTTCACATGTGAAGACTAAAATCCCGATAACAAAACATCCCTTCTCTCCTTCACCCATATAGCAGACTGCAGACCAGCTACAAATAAGCATCTTGGCTATATCAAACAAGCAGGTTCAGTCATGTTGGCCAGAGATTACAGGAAAAGAAACATAGCAAGATACCTTCCCTTCTAGTGCCTTAGAAATACAAAACATTTGCCAGCTTTGGGCTAAGTAGGCAGAGGTGGGTCACTGCACAAGGGAAAGCATCTCATCAGCACCTGGGGTTCACAACAGAGGGCATTTGGAGGAAGTCAGTGGAGCAGTGGGACAGATACAAAAAAATTCCAAAAGCTCTCCTCCCACTGTTCCTATCAGCACCCTGCAGTGCAGCACCTGCTCCGTGCCACCCAGCGGGCTGCACTGCTGCTGGCACTCTGGCTCCATCAACACAGCCGCAGCCCAGGCTGGGACAACTCCATGTGCACGCAGCATGACACTGCATAAAGCTGCAGGAAAATGGAAAGTTCTTCGAAAAAGGAAGATGTGAAGCACTCCTTAAACATGGCCACTCAACAAGAAAAGCTACTTTCATTTCTAACTGCAAGCCAGGTTAGAAAACTGATGATCAAACCAGGTCACCCTTCTTGGTGCTCATCATTTATCATCATTTAACTGTCCTGTTTTGGTATTTATGGTATTTATATGGTTTTATCTTTCTCATACAGAATCATATTGGGTTGTTAATTCTTGAATTAGGAAGCCCCATTGGCTATGTATTTCAGACACGGAAAATGAATCATAGAAGGTAACGTGGTACATATCCCCTGTGAAGTACACGGAGGTGATTCCAGCCGGATTCCTTTACTCTGCCAGCAAATCATCCCAGGGATCAGGGATGCAGGACTCCTGTTCAAGAAGCTGAAAATAAGTCTCAGGTACTCAGCTAATGCTTTAATGACCAGACCGTCCCTTCTTGCTAAATACAAAAGTTCTGTTCTGTTGCCCCAATCCACTTTCGTTATACGTGAAACCTTGGTCTCCCCTCAGGATAACACTAGCCAGCTGAAACAGCACTACTAGCAATGCCATCAGCAACACGGAATGGGAAATCAGTGTTCTCAGGTCCCAAACCCACTACAGAATAAACACATTTCAGTGCAACATGGTTCTGCTTTGAGAAGTCTGTGACACCTTCACACCTCCCTGTTTTGCACCCAACTGTCAGCTCCTGGACCATTCATGGGTGGAGCAAGGGGGATTGCTTTGCTCTGCAGGTCAGATCAGCAATGACAGTGAGCTTGTCTGCAATGAAGGATTGCGGTAGAGAGACACACATACACCCCAAAATTACATTGCTGTCCCTGGACAGCAATAATATGGCAGTTGCCTTGTTTTCTAGAGACGGAAGAAAAAAAGCTTTGCTATTCAGCGAGTTCAAAGTGTGTCAGCAAAGGAGCAAGAGGTGAAGTGAGATCAGAGGTTGGCCTGGGATAGGTGGCCGCTCTACTGTTCTGTCACATGGATTACCAACCACCTCCTCCCAGGCTGGGGAGCTCACTGCTGTGGCTGACGTGCCGACATCCATCTTCTCAGATCCGTGCCAACCTGTTCGATGGATGTTCTCCTCCTCTGCTTCCTTCCCTGTAGCTCTCTCACGCAGTTTCCAGCATCTCAAGGTATTCTGAAGAATTATCTCTTCCAGTTTTCCACCAGAACTTAACAAAAATTACCCTATGGCAAATGACCTGCACATGTCCATCCTGGAGTAGAGATGAAAGACAGGCTACATCATGTGTTGTCATGCTCAGGGCTGTATTCACTGCTGACTGACGTTCATGACAGTCTGCCTAGCCTAGCTCAGCAGAAGCCTTTTTTTTTTTTTTTTTCTTTTTTTTTTAAGGGCTAAAACAAGGGAAAAAAACTACCTCCTAAAAAACAACTTTCTGATCCTTCCTTTTTCTGGAAAGGCTGGAAAGGGAAATGCCCATTTCCACACACTTGCATAATTATTATTAGGTTTTTTTACCTTTTTAAAAATTGTTACTTAGTAACACACCAAAGTTCCAGTTTAAGACACAGCTGCACACATCTGGGAAGGAGCAGGACGCACCAGGCTGGTCTAGGGGCTGACAGAGGGAGCTGGTACCCACACTACAACAGAGTAGGTCTTGCAGAAACTTGCTCAGCCCATTCAGATGGACTCTTGAAGTCAGCCAAGCACTGTTCTGTTATAGACTCAGGGAGGTAATTCTAAGACTGAGCAGCTGCTCAGTAATCAGCTTCTATAAACTATGGTTTATTCATTTAGAAAGTAATTTTTTCATCCTGTTTTCTCCCCAGTCTCATCTCCACCTTGCGTACAACTTATTCTCACCCTACACCAGTTCTGCCTCACACCAAATCGCAGTCTGATTCTGTACCCAAATACAGCCTGTTTCGTTTCAGTGAAGGCAACGTCCAGGCTTTGCCTGACTGCCGGCTACGACTTGTCTGTTGCCTGAGGGCTGCAGCTGATCTGCAATCAAGCAGAAAAGGATTGTAGTCTCATGGTCATCTATAATGCAGAAGAATGAAACAAGAAGAATATAGCTGTCAGCATCTATTGCAGCTCGACGGAATCAGTGGCACACTTCATAGAGGTCTGTAATCTCCCTGTGGCTTCCCTACATCAGAAGCAGTGGAGGGCATGAGACAAACCCAGCTCGGCAGGAGCTGCAGGCAGACCCCGCTGAGCAAGGATGGGAGATGGCTCATTGGCCATTTTTGTGAAGGAGTATGTTGGGTCTAAGCCAAAATTCTGTGGCTCCTGCTCAGTTGTGGTATTATTAAGTAACCAGTAATGCTTAAACTGAACTTTGGAGTTTCAAAGCACCTTAGAAACATTAATTAATATCTTAATACATCATCTTTGGTGGCCATCTGGCAGTGTATCAAAAAACTACAACCAGACTGGAAAAAGAATCATTATTTTAAATAGAACCAAATGAACATAACCTAATAATAGTGAGCTAGAGAAAGAGATGGGGGAAAAAACAAAACTATTACAAAACTACGTCAGGAGCAGAATTTTTACCAGCTTTCTGCCCAATAACCCAAGCTGGAGCACAAGCAGATTTGCCTCTTGCACCATTTACTCCACAGCCCTCCGAGACCAAAAATTCCAGACTTTTACACTGAAAATCTGGGCCCCCACAGTGTGCCCTAGAGCTGCCTGCTGTCCTCAAGTGCAGAGCACAAGACCAAATGAAGGGTCTGCAGCTGTTTATTGCTGGTGAATTCAACAACAAATTCACATTCATCCATCAAAGAATATGCAAGTGGAAGCAAATATTATGGTCGTGTCCATTTGTTTCTGATTACAAAATGTATGATTTACATGATATATGTAATGCACATGCAAATTAAGTGCACCCATCAGGTTGATGGCAAAGTGCCAAATTAGCCCTTAGCGTTACAAAGTTCGGAGTGGCTGGCAGGGAGGTGTGCTGACTACAAGAAAGGCTAAGGCAGTCTCTTTAGATGCAGCCAAAAACTGGGCTGCTCCGAAGAGCAGGTGGAGGATAAATTCTGCAGTAACTTGTCTCTTTAAACGAAGCTGAGGGGCTATTGAAAAATCTGTTCCCGCTGCAGTTAAAAGAGTGATAATTACAGAGCAACGGGCTCCTCTGTCATTCAGCAGGCAGCATCCCCAGGAAATCTTGCTCTGTAATCAAGGGAAGAGGTGCAATCAGGACCCTATTCAGGCTTCGTTTAGAAACAGCCCCTGCAGGCAACACAAAGGCTTCAGCGTGGTGCTTTGTGAAGCTAGTGATCACACCGCGCCTTGGTTCTGCAACTACAAGCAGAGTTAATGCCATTTCTGAGCACATCTACTGCTCACCTTCACCCTCCAAGTCCAGAAGGGGCTAGGAAGAGGGGTGAGGTCGTGGACCAAAAGAACTGTACCTCCGATGCTACTACAATGAGCTCATCTTTCAAATCCTCCCACATAGGAGGGAATTTCAAGCAGACTAAGCATGACAGTGTGGTCCAGAGCGGGCAGATGTGAGAGATAGGAGCCAGCGTGCACAACGAGCTGTTAGCAGCACTGTTTGCAAAATTTGTGTAGGAAATGTCCCGATTTGTTTTTTGGTTGGTTGGTTTTGGCTTGTTTGTTTTGTTGGGTTTTTGTTTTGTTTTGTTTTGTTTTTTACTGACATGAACATATTTATTTGTGCTGCTCACATTCTACTGGAGCTTCATTCTCTTGGCAGGAGCCTGATCCCACAGAGACTGATGAGGTTCATTAGAGGGGAAGGTGTCTCTGACTTCAACTTTCATATTTAATGGCACCACTGCCCGGAAACATACAAATTAATTGCTACTCAAATCAGCCATCCTTCGTACCCTACAGAGCTGTCAGATTCAATGAACCTGTTTACTCCAACTGCAATAAAAATAGTATCACATTTTATTCCAAACAGATAGGTCTTCTGAAGTGTGCACACATTTGCACATGCACTCAAATACACAAATTGTACTTCTCATTGACCAGCAATGACCAGCACAGATACCCATCTGGGCATGAGCTATCATGACACAGAAAATGCTGGCAACTCTGTATGCACAGTAAGTGCTAAAAAGCTTTCTGCACACTGGGGCATGTTCTGGTCAGAATGTTTTGTCTCATTATGGAATGATGAAAAAATTTTGTTCTCTACAGTGTACAGAGGTACACTGTAACTATACTTTGCATTACAATAGCCTCTAATACTGTAAATGGAGATTCATTCTATCAAGGTATGTGATCAGCAGGTTCCAATCTTTATTTTTTATTTTTCTGGCTATAGAATAAATGAGAGTGCTGTGGTTTTACCATCTGCAAACATACGTATTAGTCGATAGCCAAGTAATGGCCTAGACCCTGTCAAGAGAAGTCATTATTGAAAAGGTACATTGCATTTAGCTGTTCAAGCAGAAGTTGTTATTGATTGAATCCCATCAGTTCCCACTAAAAGAGCCAACTCCCGTGACCAAATGAAAATACACACACAGACTACAGACTAGTAAATGCTATAATGGAATTAAGGATCCTCTCCAAAAAGGGAGTTGTTGATATCCAGTTAAAAGGGCACGTCTCTTTCAAAAATAAGATTGAAAAAAAATAGCCATGTTGAAAATAATTCCTGCAAATATCCAGAGGCAGAATAAACAAGTTAAAAAAAAAAAAAACAAAAAGGGGGGAACAGTTTTAGTGACAAACACTTCAGTCTCTTGGAACAAAGCAAACACAGAATATGCAAGATGCTTAATGGCCTAATCATGCTACAGGTAGGAAGAGCGTGTCCTGCCGTTCCTACAGTGTTCTGCTGTTCATCAGCGGAAGTCCTGCCATAGTTGGACAGTGGAAATCCAACACCTTTGAAGTTTCTGAAGTTTTTCAAAGTCAGATAAAAAGGTAACTTGACTTCACATGGTTCATTTTTTGTTTTCTCGACAATTTTCTTTGTCTGCTTGTTTCCACTGAACTTTTGTTTTTCCCCTTCTCACAGTTTACACAGACACTGTAACATTTCACGGTGACAGCATTTAAACACACATAAATCACCAGTGTTGCAGAACAAAGGAGACAGAAAACAAGGTTAATTATAAAATTCTAACATAAACCAAACATACATGAAGTAATGTAATTAAAAAAAAAATAATAATAAGGACTGGACAAGGTGGGAATTGTTTGTGGAAATTCTTGGTATTTCTTCCACTGGAAAAAATTCTCTGCACAGCATCTTACATGTGAACAGACCACAGTTAAGAACAAGTTAAAAGTGTTTATTAAAAAAGGTACACCGTGACAAACTTCTTTGCTCTGCCTTAATAGAAGGTTGGGGTGAAAACTGATGAATCATTACAGGAAACAAACAGCAATGTGACGCATGGCTTCAAAAGGTAACAATAGCGCTGCTTGATCTGCGATGCCTACAACAGAAATATCCCTGGTTTCAACAGAAGATGGATTTCATCTTGCTCCACCCTCCCAGGAAATACAGAAGTTCCACAGCTGAGCCTTGGATGGAGCTCAAACCTGCCCCACAGGTGTAAATGGAAGCCTCAGTCACAGTATTTTCTCTAGACATTCAATGAAAACCATATTCTGTTGATGTTTTGACCTGTGAAGTCTTGATTCATTAGCTCAGCAGCAGAAAAAGGCTTGTATCTGTATAACTCAGGCTCCGCATGCCTCTGCAACTCTCGTGATCTTCCATCACTCAAAATTTGCACTTGGGCATCAGGGCCCCAGCTATTCAAGTACTCAGTCACAACCAGAAGCCTCACCAGCCCCACATACTTCATGGTTCAAGCAAAGGAAACCGTTCTGGCTCACTACAGGTTTGGACCAGATTAATGCTGAACAAAAAGACAGGAAAAAAATGTGGAATGTAAAAATTCAAGTCTAGTTTGGAAGACTTGGAAACTTGAACAAAAATGGGGAGAAAAAAAAAAAAAAATCAATGTACACAGTTCCTTACCAGCCATTCTGAAAATTATTTATTATTAATAAATGCTTCAAATTTTATTACTGTACTTGAAAATTTGCTGCATGAAGGAGGTATTTCTTCAGTACACTATAGATCTCCATAGCACATACAGCTAATATTATCCCAGAAATCCGATAAGCTTTGTCTCTAAGATGGCTGTTTCAGTCAAAAATGATGAGTTATATAAAATGGTAATGTATATTATTCTTTTATTTGGATATAATTTTTTTTCTTATTAATAGCACTTAAAATTAACACATATATAGATGTCATGTTTGTTTTCCAAACCTTCCCTTCCTGTAAAAACATGCTTGCTCCTCCTTATTTATGCTGTAAAAGAAGAGCCGTATTTACACAGTATTTTGGTAAGAGTACTGACTTCCTTTTTGCTTACATATCAACAATATACAGATGTTACTTTCAACACTTCTCAAATTCCACATACTAAATTCCAGTTAATCTACTTGCATTCCAAAAAGAAGTCAAGCAATGGTCAAGCAATGGATAAGCAAGACAATTTCGAAGTGGTTTTATTTCTTCTTCAGACTGAATGCTTCTTGCCCAGTTTCATCTTCAGCATAAGCTCAAATTGTTGTGCTTAAACCCAAATGTCAGAAAATAATGCTGAGATGAGATTCTCAAATTCACACTGATTTCCAGTCAATTTACTTAACTCTTTTGCACATAGAGAGTTAATTACCATGACACTGCTAAAGATCAAGGAAAGATCCCTGAAATATTCTTCATTATGCAGTTTGCTTAAGACTTCAGGACTGAAATTTTCAAACATAGCAAGGAACAGTGTAGAAACACTCAAACCCCTGTTCCTTTTGCAATACTAAAAAAGATAATTCAGCATTTCCCAAAGCAATTTAATCAAGGGTGCTAAAACAATCAAGATGCCATTCAGCAACTAGTATGCAAGAAATTGAAGAGAAGTACAGGGCTTCCACAGAGAGCAACAGTTTGCACCAACTTTGGTGGCTTAACCTTTGAATGTCCTGTCAATCAATCATGTTAGCCATATGCACATTGCCCATTTTTACCAACAATTCACTCAGCATTGGTAAAATGTTGTTGAATTCACCCAGATAGTTGAGATAATTTCTTACCAATGCTTTTATCAACATCAATACTGAGTATTTCTGTATATATCAATTCATGTTGTCCACCCTCATCAATAAGCTGCTGAAGAAAATCAGCCCATGGTACAAACGTAGCATCTTTTCAAAAAGGCACCTTTTGCAATTGTTCATGCTCTCCATCTACTCTCACTTCATTATTCCCAGCTGGAAAAAGAACAGTGGAACCTTAATTCCTCTGACAGCCACCAGCAGGGATAAGAGCTCGGTCATAGCCTTGCTGAGTGACAAATAAACTCTTTGAATTTTATAAAGATCAATGGGAAGTATAGAAGAATTTTCTTACCTTCAGAACACAGCTTGCCAACGTACCCAGTAGCTGAGCAGTCACAGTGTGGCTCACCATCTAGAAGAAAGCAAGTGCCACCATTTTCACAAGGGTTTTCTGCGCAAAGCCCTTCCATTTCCAGTCGGACTCCTTGACTGTCCAGAAGATGCGGCTCAGAGTTGCCATATTTCAGATCCAGAATAAATCCTTGAAATGGAGGCTCACTCAGAACACCATCAAGGGTCAAGGTGGCAGGACGGATGTCCAAAGGGACTCCACCCACAAAAAGGTCACTGACAATATTCATATATTGACGCTGTGGACGCACCTCACCTGGTTTGGCTTCACCATCCAGCACTAGCACTGTCCGAAGGTGATTGCGGCTGACCATCAGGAAGTGCCAGTTGCTGTCGTTGACCTGCTTATCTGTGATAACTGTAGTCTCTGCACAGTCCACACTGAACTGGAGCTGGATGCGCCCATCAACAAGAGACAGACAGAGGAAGTCACAGACACCACCGTCATCAAAGTAGAGAAGCAGCCCAGCAGAAACGTTGGTCTTGAACTGGAAGCTGAGTTCACTCCTAGTGCTGGCATCCCAGCGGAGGAAGCGGGCCCACTGGTTGGGGATGCCCATGAACTCCAGACCCAAAGAGAGACCCAGCAAGGAGCCAAGCAGCAAACTCACCTTCAAAGTGAAGTAGACAGAGTGGAGAGTGAAGCCCATTGTTTCAAGAATCTGCTTTCACCAGGAGAAAAACAAAAGCCACACTACTGGGAGGACAACTCCAGCAGTCAACACTGAATCTGTTAAATCCAGCAGGAAGAGGAGAGCACAGACTGACAGAGTGAGGGAGAGCAGTTGGAAAGGGAAATAGCAAGGGCACGTGACCAAGAAGAAATGCGTCCTCTCCAAGCAAAGATCTCAATTATCCAGAGGCCTTTATCTCTGGATATCAGATGTACAGGGTATACGAAGCGACTTCTCCAGCTGGTGCACTTTTGTGAAGGGCAAAATAACCCACAGAGGTTTGTTTTAGCAGAACACAAAGGTGACACTGGTTGTTCCTGGGAGGGAGGAAAGGCAGAGATGAAGCCAAAGCCTCAGATTCTGGTTTCCTAGAAGTGATGACAGTACTGAAGGAGGTGGCAGTAAGATGGAAGAGAAAGTGAATTCATAAAGTATGTGATCCTTGGGAGGGCAAAAGTGAAGTCAATCTTCATGGTGCACTGGTGACACTCCAGTTCATCATTCAACACTTGGCACTCAGAGAACTTGCAGGACCTGCAGAGTCAAGAGAAGAAAAAGAAAAGGTTGGTCCTACTACTAACCATATCTTTACCACAAAGCTTATTAAGCCCAGTATCTTCTTTACATTTCTTGATATTCTGACCTCTTCTTCATGCCTACAGATAGCTGAACAGTCCTTCAAAGCATTAGGAACATCTATGTCATCAAAACTAAAAGGATCAGATAGAGAACACACCAAGACGTCTACACACACCCCTGCTCTATGCAAGAAAAAAAAAAATACAACAAATTATTTTACCCCTTTGATGAAGGTAATGTCAGTGACTAATGAGAGAGATGGCACAGAAGCTTCCCCACTAAAAATTGCCTCTCTGTAGAAATACTCAGTGCAAAGACCAGCATGCTTTAGAATATAAGAACCGATGAAGAAAGAATATTATCCAAACTTCCCACACTTCTGTTCCTTTTGTTAGACTACCGAGCACACCAAGAAAACATTAGAGAAGACAATTCCACTGTCAGCCTGTTATGCAGTAGCTGCTTTTACTTTACATGTCTTGCACACTTCAGGGACTTTAACAAGGACCTTTGTAACCTGGAAACATGTGCTATCCAAAGTATATATGGCAACCTGCAGCTGAGAGGATAGGAAACTTGTAGATTAGATGATAAAAACCGTCTAAGCACTTAAACAATTACCCTGGTCTAATTGTTTGGAAAAAGGCCAAGTTCACCCCTAGATAAGAGCAAGCTTCTGTCTTTAGTAAAAAGGAGTTAGACCTGTTAGCACTGGGATTTAATTCACTTCTGTCTATTCACATGTGGGTGACTGTATGCCTAGGTTAGAAGAATGTTTTAAGATTACAATAATGATAGCACAAAGCTAGGATATATTAACACAGGGACTTGTTCTCAGAGATGGGCCAGGCATAAGAAGAGCTCAGGGAACAGCTAACACTAGCAAAGATACAAAGCAGGAAAGAAGGTGATGTGAATCAAGGCCTTCAACCTCCCAGAAAACAGCACGAACACAGATTTCACAAACTGGGTCAAAAGTATTGTGAGGCAGCATTTGCCTGGGACAGGTGTTTAGTGATATGAATGATGTGAATTGCTGGAGACCTTGCTCCTGGCAGATGCCTCCCAAGCTTGACACTCACCTTGGTCCAGAGGTGCTGGCGCACAGATGCTGTAGAAATAGGCAGTGCAGAAAAGCAATGTCTAGTAAGTACAGTGGTTGAGCTGGAGGAGAATCACCAGGTAAAGGAAAGGATAGGTCATGCAGTCACAGCCTCTGCCTTACCTGCCCTAAGGACCTGCAGGAGCTTTAAGTCTCCAGGGCTGTCAATCTGGCAAATTTAGCCAGCACAGAAAAACAAGTCACTTAGAAAAGAAAATTGATCAATTAAAAGAAAACCCTCAAGCTAGAAAGAAACGTCAGCTTTTGGTGCCCAGTGGAAAGCAGGCCTGCTCCCTGCAGCTGCCTGAGTGGAGCTTGTTAGCTAAACTGCTATAAACACAAATAAAATCAAGTCAAAACCAGAGGGAAGATAATTCCTTTTAATTGTTAACAGCTTGTCTTGGGAGAATGGAAGGAAGAAAAAGGAGGTGTTAGGAGATGTGTAAAAAGAAAAGGAAAAAAAGAAGAAAGAAAAAAAAAACACATCCAAATGCTCAAATCATCTGTTTTCCCAAAAATCGCAATGTTGATTCAATTCATGAGGGTTTAGGGGTGCTTTGAAAATCAAATAGAGGAAAAAGTATGTGGCTCTTGTCCATTTACCTTTCTCCTCTGTGATCCCTAGTGGCTCCACTAAAATAGCCCATGATTTATGGAGAAGGAGAATAGAGTAAGCAGGAGGAAAGAGAAAAAGTGATGACCCAAGTTGGAATTATTGATGAGATGGGAATAGGAATATAATAATGTGTGTAAATTAGCCAGCGATGTGCTCCCAGCAGCTCACAGTTCCCTTTACCTCACATTTACTGTAGCGGAACTCCCTGCTCCATGAGGCAGCTCTGTGCTCAGCTTGTGCTCAGGAAGTGGCAAGTCCAGCACAGCCCCAATCACCCACGGGGGCCCTGTACAGGGGATCTCACACAGCAGCTTCAGTCCTCCTGGTCAGGCAGGTGTCAGCACCTGCGCCAGAAGCAGCCCTCAGCCTTCCTACTCTGCTCTCCCTGTTTTAAAAGACTGACCCTTTGAGAAGCAGTGGAACGCAGTGTACATCACAGCATCAGGTGTGAGTAATCTAGAGATGATCACAAAAGAAATCTATATGGCCACAATACAGCTGTACCAAAAAACCTGCCTATCTTTTCAAACCCCGTGTTGCTAAAATCCCAGTTTACAGATGCAAACAAGTCTAGGTCCCCATGCAATGCTTCAGTCCTTGGGATACTTCAAGGGAGCAATAAAGGGAGCAGTGCTGCCTTGTATAGATTTCTGTAACATGGATACATGCTCATGTGCTGATGACAAAGGCTAATGAAGGAAACTTACACCAGGAAGAAACAGTTAAACAGAGACTGCACTGTCAGCTGAGTGAGGCTTCTCTATCTGTTCTTAAGAAGACAGGACCCAGGCCTGTTTCAGTAGAGGGAGGCGGTATGAAAAATAGTGAAATGCAAGTGTAATTTTGGGTACTTCATCGCCTCTTGGACATTCCAGATCAGCTTTTGGGAACACTGCTGACACTCAAAAGGCCAGGACTCCTCCAGAGCTCTGCCAGAACCCTCCAGCCCAACCCACAGCACTCTCTGCTACCTGAGCTCCGTGTCTTATACAGTTCAGCCTGTGACAGTAAACTCCACCACACAGCAGTAATACATGCAGAGAAGAGCCAGGGTCCTTTTTACCACTGGCCAGGATTTGATCTGAATCTTGAGAGAGCAAATTCTGACAAAACATACCTGTGCCTTCCTCATTTCCCACAGTGATCCTCTTAAGCACACTGAGAACAAACACATTTCTGCTCTATTTTATTTTTAGCATAAATACTACCTTAGCAGCCTCATGCAGCACACTGCTACCATAGCAATGCATTACAGTTTGGGACAATAACTATAGAATCTCATAGTATTTTCTTACATATATCATCTTTGGAGATCTCAAATTTTGCCACAGAATGAACACATCTAACAGAAAAAGATCTCATGATGGTCACCGCCTTTTCGGAGCACAAAGCAGCAACATCCCTGTTTCAACCCCAGCTATTGCTCACATAGGAAAGTAACACAACCATAGTACATTTTAGGCTTAATGTGAGTTAGCAGCACAAAGCAAGACAGCGAGTCTGGATGTTCTCAGCCCTTCAGTATACCAGCATGTGAGACAGCACTTTGAACACTTGTTACTCTGAAGGAGTGAGGTTGCCTCTACGTGCAGCACCCTGGCAGCCCACACACCTCCCCAGCCCTCTCCAGAGTGGAAACAGCGAGGAGCCTGCATGCTGCCCAGGCAGCTCAGCAGCCCACATACACAGGGCCTACAGGAGGAAGCACCCCACTTACACTACTCCAACTTCCCACTCATGGGGCTGACAGACTGCACAGCTTCCCAAGCAGAGGACGGGAGGCAGCCCTGCTGCAGGGAAGCCTACCCACCACCATTCAGCTGAGGTCACAGCTATCCATTCTGCAGCCCACAAAGAGAGCCTGAGCCACATGCTGGAGTGGCTCTCAGCTGCTTATCAGCTGTATGCGGAGAGTGAATGACATTATCTAATTGCCAACTAATTTCCATAATTACTGACAGGCACACTCTGTATGCAGGGTTAATATCTCTGCAAATGTCCCACAACGCACCTGCTTAGGAAATGGAGTGAGAAGCCAGGCACTATGCTGCTCAGCCCTCCCTCCTTCACTGTCTCCCTCCCTGGTTACTAATTGCTTGGGGATGAATATTTTGGTATTTTCAGCAATTCCTAGTGCAGAAAGAATAATGGCATTGGCTGAAGCCTGGATAATCTGGCTTCCCCCACAAAGCCCTACCACTGCAAACCGGCATAGGTCCTGTCATTCCAGTTAAGGTCACTAGACAAAATCCCACTTACACACTGATTGGAGAGGTTACTGTCCCCCTAGTCTGTCACTCATTCCACAATCAAAATTGTCCATTATGCCATATTTTGTGTGGAGTTAAAAAAACACATTAGTGTCCTTAAATCCACATATTTTCACTCATCACAAATTCACCCCTGCCATTGCATTCACTGGGAAAGAAAATTGAATGGTTTACTCTTTTGGGGGGCCTATATTGAAGCAGAGGAGTTTGAAGAAGGGCCCTAATTTGGCTCTGCTTCCATATGCATTCCCACAGCTCAAGGCACAGCAATCAGATAATTACAGCTCAGTGACATATGCCGCTTGAAATGTTCCAGTGAAAATCACAATCAATAATTGATATTAAAAGTCGGGCTTGCCAGCGGCAAAGAAATGGAGAATTAATAGTATTTATTCAGCCCGTCTTCACTCATCCTGTTCTCTGGTAAAGAACGGGCTCCTTTTGGCTCATGGCTTGTGTGGGTCTCCACGGACACCACTCTCTCATAAGAAGAAATCTTTCTGCCTGATCCATCCCCAGATGAATTATGGCTAAAAAAGATGAGAGAAAAAAAAAAAAAAAAAAAAAAAAAAAAAAAAAACCCTTCAGATGAAAAATACAGATGGGAAAACTGTGAGTTGCTACCATCGCTGGGAAAAAGAAAGGAACACAAAAATCCACCCCATCTCACAGCTTCCTCAGCAGGTACACACAGTGAAATGTTCACAGAGAACTGAGAGGGGCCAGAGAGGCTTTGAAATTCAAAAGACTAGAGAAAACCACAAAGATTAATTTAGTTTTTATTTCCTCTAGCAGCATTTGCATCCCAGCTATTAAATCTGGCCTTTGGCATCATCCCCTTTCTGTGCTGGAGATGACTCCAGAGTGATGTAGAAGAACTGCACTGAAGATAGACGTGGACTGCTTCACCCACGGGAGGCAATAGGATGCTGACAGGAGTCAGGGATAAAACAGGATGGGCCTTCCTTAATCAAGCGACTGCAAGTGCAGTGGAAAATAGGGAAAATTTTGTCTGGTAAGGAGCTGAACACACCCAGCTCCTTGTTGAAGTTGTCAGAACTTCACTTGAGGCAGCATCTTACATGATACTGCTAGAGAGAAGTGGAAGAGGAAAGGAGGGAGCTTTAGGCCCTTATTTTGTATGTAGAGACACGAGGATGAGGACCAACATTTTCCAACTTGGGATTAGAGGTGATACTGAGCACCTGTTAGCCTCTTCTGGATGTTTTTTTTCCAGGGATATTACTACTCATGCCATTCTCAGACATAGCAAACAGTACATGCCTTTGCCCCACCACAAGTCCAAGGAGAGGAAATATTCTCTTATGCTTGTTTGTTTTTCCTCCACTGCTATAATGTGCGGGCTTAGCTTTTCTGTTATGTGAAGTGGATATGGATTTGCTCAATTCTCCTTCCTTACCTAAATTCAGCACAGAGATCCTTAGGAGATACTAGTAAAAGCCAAATACAACAGAACAACATATCAAAGCAAAAAGTAAGAACAGGAGATGCTACCATTTAGGAAGTCTACACTTGCAATCCAAGGGTGTCCTTTTAAAAGAAAAGAAAAAAAAAGGAAAAAAACCAGACACCTAGATGAAAAAGCTAGAAGAATCTTTTTGTTTCTGCTCCCCTACAGCTAAGACACACCACCCCCACATGCATACACTGTCAGTTATGTCAGTGGTCAAATAGTGAGTGGTTCTTTGTCTCCTGATGCCTGGGCACCTGGTTTGCAATCAAGCAGGTCAAGCCAACTGGATTGTTCCTCCCTATCTTTAGTTCCCACCCAGAGAGGGCAAGAGTGACTGTCGACTGCAAATCCCCTCTTGGAGCTCACCTCCAGAAACACTGTTGTTTATGTGGGCATGTCTAATACCCAAACTGTGTACCCACACCTGGGGGAGATGAACTCATGTGCATTTCCCTCATGCAAGAGGAACAGCTGGAACGCTCTCAGTGATCTCAGAAGAGCTATAAGCAAGCTAGTGAAGTGCTCAGTTTTCGAAAAAACATGGGAACGTGACAGCACAACCTCACATTTCAGAGCAATCCAGCTGCTTAAAGAGTTAGTATTGAATAATAAATGCCTTTTTAAAAGTCTAACCTCCTGTACTTACTATACTCAGCTCATATCTGGAGCTCTTTAGAGCTGCACTAGAGGAAGAAGGGTTAAAAGAAGACTCAAGGGACAATGTGATTCCCTTCTTAAACACTCTCCCCACCCCACAAGGAGTCCATGTAGTCCATGAGAGTGACCTTTAACTAGCCTACCTAGCCCAAGCTCAGCAGGAATGCAATTTACAGACCATTTCAGCTCTCCAGCTTTCTTAACACAAAGAAGAAAAATCAAAACCCAAGCACAATGGAAAAGAAAGAAAGAGAGAGAGAAAATAACCCTGCAGAGCAATCATGTCTGGGGCTGCTCTGATGGCTTTCTGTTCCCTTCCAGGACACAGAAATGACCCCCAGTGCGTTAATTACTCCCATTACCACAAACTTTCCACTAACAAGGACTAGCTAAAAGGAAGCATTGGCAGCAGCAGAGCAGTTACTGTCTCCATACTGCCACGCACGAGAACCCAGACTCCCCCACCCCAAGCTGGTACTAACCAGGCAAGCAATTTCTGCAAAACACCACAGGTCTTATTGTAATTCCCAAGGCAGCTGCACTAGGAACGTTGGCCTTCCTTCAATTCCACCATCTTTAAAACAGAACTAAGAGTGCCAGTTTTTCTAAAGACTTTCAAATTCAACAATTGCACAGCTCTGAATTGTTATCATGTATTTTACTGCTTCAGCAGTTGGTCTACTTCCATGCCCTGCAAAATCTCCCTCCTGCCACCAGGAAATCTGGGTGGTCTGCAGCGCTGTCTGTTCTACCAGAACCTAAAATGTCAAATGTGAAGAAGGGAGCTGCATGTATGGAAACAGTGGATTCTGTGAACTTCCAGTGCTAGCATTACTGATAACAGCAAAGCTTCTTTCAGTTTCCATATCCAACAACAAATTGTATTTCAGTTTTAATAAACAGCTCTTGTAAATGCGCTCCACATTACTGAAAACTGAATTCTGAATGTGTCATCAATGTCTGAAAAAAAGGTCACTCTCAAGAAGACCTTCCTGAGATCTGCAGTCTGCAATGGGTGTATTTTTCCCCACCATTAGATTTGATATCACAGAGATAGATGTGCATCAGACACTCAGCAGAGAACAAGCTGGAGCATGGGCTTTCCCAGCTTTGAGGCAAGAAGAAGAAAGAAGTCACCACTGCAGTGCATTACCAGTTTCTTGGCATGAGGAAAAAGTACAGAAAATAAAAAACAGCGAAATAGCACCAGGGTCTGGCAAACCAATTAAGAACACCTTGTTCTTCCTATTTGTCTGCTTCTTCTTTAGACCTGCTTTTTAAGTTCCTCATGAATAAGAACAGTACTAGTTCCTAAGGAAAAAAAAAAAAAAAAAAAAAAAACCAGAAAGAAAAAACAGAGAAGAGCTATCCAAAAAGACTAGAACAAAAACAAAGGTCAAATTCATTCCTTCCTTCACCTTCAGATCACAATGAATTCCCACTTTGTTTAACACTCTTTTGCACTCCTGAGCATGATTTCCAGTAAGTCAGGGAAGTCTGCGTGTTTTGAAACACCACGCTAGGTTATTACTGAAAGAGGAGATTGATGCAATCGATTTGCTCTTTTATCCTGAAGAAGGGAACACTGCACCTGGCCAGAGCTCCCTGTCAATTGCATAGCCAGTAATAAGCAGCATTCACTTGGGAAGAAAATAGAGATTTACAGAGACTCTCATTATGTAACATATCACTATTTTATTGCAACTTCATAATATCACATAAAACTTTCTCCTCAGCTTCCCACAAAGCAAATCCTAACACACAAACCTAGCAAGCGTGATAAGCTGTCCACAGCACAAGGGGAGTTCTGTTCTATTGCTAAGCACCTCGAATAGCTGATGTTCTGTTTAAGGCCAAAATGAAAATGACTTTCAGAGTGCTGATATAAATGTTCAAATTGGAGTGTGAGAAAGCCACATTCACACGGATATCACGACTGAATCTCTTAGAGAGCAGTGTTATCGGAAACCTCATACACTAAAAGTCAATGGCCTCTGTGAGATTAAATGTCTGCTTTCCAAATCACATTCCTCCTTTACCACTAGCTCCACAAACATTTCCTTTTGTGGGTATATACGCAACAGCTGGCTGGGAATCCTCTGCCGGGTGAACTCTGTGCATTCTTCTAGCTCTCTGCTCTTTCTGTCTTCTGATATACAAAATTCACTCCACTATAGCCTCCTCCCTGCTTCGACTTACGGAGTACTGGAGGAACATGACAAGAAGTTACGCATAGAGAGGTTTCTCAGTTCCAGTGTGCTGGGCAGGAAGCAGAAATCTTTGCCAAGATAGCCTGCTAATGAAAATCTTTAAGCATCAGTGTCTTGGCTGGAAAAGGCCAATCTTTTGAAATGCTCAGGTTATTGAAAGCTTTCCAAATCAAGGAACTAGCTTATAGCTTTGCTTGACAGGGACCACTTTCTGAACTAATCGGCAATTCTGCCCCTGTAGCACGATGTGGTGATCTGCCAGGGGGTACCAAGCAGTACTGCAACTGAGCTGGGACTGTAAGGCTGGAGGATGACTTTCACTGTGTAAAAGCCAGGCTTAAAAGTTCTGTGACCCCAGGAGACCTGAGAACAGCAGGAGTTACACACTGAATGAGTTTTATTATTCTTTCTGATTTCACGTACAAATTCCCAACTTGTATTTCTGTAATTCACACTATTTTGCCCCGTAACTTTTCTCTCTAGTTAGCTCTTTTCCTCAAAGACTTGCCAAGATGAAGTGAAGAAATGGAAGTGAAGTTGCGTAAAGCAAAACCATTTTTACAAAATTCAGGTATAAAAGATTCACCTGTTTATTTCAGTGGAACCATCTAGATCATAGAATAGCTTGAGTTGGAAGGGGCTTTAAAGATCATACAATTCAAGCCCTACTGCCTTGAGCAGAGCTGCCACCCAACAGATCAGGCTGCTCAGAGCTCCATCCTACTTGGCCTCGAACACCTGTAGGGATGGGGCATCCACAGCTTGTTTGGAAAACCCATTCCAGTGACCCTGGTCTCCCACATGACTGACAGGGATACTCACTACTATAATAAGGAGGAAATGACATTTCCTAAAGCTAATGGAACGTAAATAGTCAAAAAGAAAGGGACAGAACACATGGAGCAAAGCATAAGCAGAATCACTGAGTGCACAGCGCGGCAGAAAGACAGATATTGGGTAAAACAAGCAGCCTAGAAACACAGCCTGGGCTGCCAGAAGCACCTGGGCACATCTGCGGAAAGGTGCAGAGAGAGCACCATTGACTGATACCTCTTTAAATGAACCTGGATAAAGCCACTGGGAAATAGTAAAACAGGAACTGGCTCTTCAATAGCTGAGGCACAGCTGTGTGCTCTGCCTGCATCGTGCAGCTCGTTCCTGAAAATTCCACACTAGGCAGCAGTGTGTTTGGGCCACAGACCCAGAAAACCAAACTTTTCTCAGTCAGCTTATTTCATCTATACCCCCAACGTGGGGAGTAACAAGTAGCATTATGAAAATGATCACTTTTAGAAATTCTTTCAGCTTTTCTGATTAAGTGTTGTAATGCCACTGGAGAAATGCATGCTTTAAACAAGCTTTATTTGTTAACATTGATAAATCAATCACACTTGGTAGATTTAGAAAGAACTAAAAGATATATATCCTCTTACAAATGTTCCTTTAAAAGTCAGATGGTCTTTTAAAGAGCTTTCAGCCTTGGGACTCACAGTGCAGTGCCCTAGAAGACAATTGACATTCTGAGTGACTGGTCTGTGAATTCAAAATCCCAGCTCAACCTGGCCAAGTCAGGATCCAAACTCACATATTTTAAAAATAGGAAAGAAAAAGAAAGAGCTTGGGGGAGGGAGGGAGGAAGACTTGTATTCCTACGGCTGGCCAGGACAGACTATCAGAACACATGTGATTGTGGGCCACAGAACATCCCAGTAATGGATATGCATGGGGCATACTTTGTGCTTTGATGTACTAAATACGAATTTCTGTATTCTTAGCAATATAACTGACAAGGGATAATTGTTCACTATGAAAGTCAATAGTGAAAAGAACAACAAAACAAAAAAGATGCATAATGCTAAGGCATTTAAATTTAATTTTCTGTTTTTAATTTAAAAAGGAAATATTCTAATGTAACTGCTTTGGCTGTAGTAACTTCCGGCCACTATTGGCTCTCTTCCCATTAAGAATGGAGAACAGAACAGGAAAAGTGGGAAAACTGAGGCTGCTATATAAATAGCTTAATTCCTAGCAATTGCATAACTTTTCATTTCAAATCAATTCTAAATGTGTTTCTTCCCCTTTCAACTAGAAATCTGCACATTCTGAATAATACGTCCTTTCTGCTAACATTGTTTTCACAGCCTGAAGAGCCATTATTTGGAGGAAAACACTCTGACCAGCTCCTGCTAACAGTACCCACATTTTCCCCACCGTTCCAAGTTCATCACCTGGCTGGAAAGCTCTGTGAAGTTCTCCATGTTGTCAGTGAGGTGGTGGCACTGATTTTTATCTTCTCCTTCCACATAAACTGCTCTGAAAGCTTTTGCTAGGCTGGTACAAGTTGGTAGCCAATGGGAAATGCTGTGGAATTGGCCCTGGTTTCTCAATTAATACCACAAATCCCCTCACCAGGAGGGACCATGATTCTTCTATTGTCCACTGGGCATGGCAAGCTATGAAAGCACAAAGCAGTTTCTCTTGCACTGAGAGAGACACCCTGCCACAGACAAAGCTAAAACACATCAAGGAAGAAAAAAAGTGAGAACACCCATTCTTGAGAGCCTGAGCACTCCAGTCTCCCACCCCACACCTGCCACGGGGACAAAAATAAGCACAGGAGTGATGGAGGGAAAAGCTTCACTAATCAGCACTTAAAGGAAGATATCTAAAGTGCTCATAATAGCCTGGCAGAACTTCTGTTTCCAAATTGCATTGAGTAACTGAGATTTAGAAGTAACGATGGAAAATGATTACTCGGTACCACAGGCAACAGATGGTTCCTGCAACCTGCCAGTTGACAGATTCCAGGCCAAAATTCTCCCCCGTGTAACTTCATCACACATTAATTTAACTAATTTTATCTGTGGTACCTAGTTACTGGCTGCCAGCATTTCACTGCTCAGTAGTTCCTCATGCAAGGGGATTTGCGTTCTACAAGTCTGGGTGCATGGATGAGCCAGAAGGAAGAGTTGCATGGCCTGACTGTGTCTCCTTAGGCAAAGTGTTATTTCAGGGGATATAGCAAAGACTACAGCGGCCACATCATGAAGTTTAATTACTGACTGTAATGTGCTTAACCCATTCAGAAGACAAACTAACATAAGAGCAACCTATTTTTCTTTACGACATCACTAGTCAAATTAAGCAGAGAAGGCTCACCACAACAAGGTGCAGGTTTTGCTCAGGGCAGTGGTGGGGTGACAGGAAGCCATCTGCTGCTCCACTGATTGACCACTCCATAGCCTTCCCAGCCTCACACACTCCCAGGCCGCCCACCTCCAAAGGAGGGGAGCTGACATGGCCCACTTCTCCATTGGGACAGCCAGACACAGCCACAAGATTCCACCTGCCCACGATACAGCTGGGATACGGGCACTCACCTTCCCATTTAAGTACAAATCAAGTGAATCTACACCTTGGCCCTGTGTTTTTAGCATGAATCATGTTAATCAGAAATCAAAGCCCATGCTGGATTTGCTGCTTAGGCAGGAGATCCTCAACCCCTCATTTTCTCCCACTCTCCATGCTTAAGGGAGCGCTCATCTCTGGAGCTCCAAAGTCAAGTGCTTCACCATTTGGGGGAAAAAATGGTAGATTTAGTTCAATTTTTCACCACTACTAATTTAAACCATCTGAAAGGCTCAGAGGAAGGGAAAGGTGTCAAGTACAGCAGGCTTCTTATAAGCAGCACTGCCGAGCACTGAGGATAAGTATTTAAGCTTGCTTTATAGACTCTTGCTTGTTCTTCCAGTCTTCTGGGGTTTTTAAAAGTCAGAAATAAAGGCAATTTAAAAAGACATGCATCTGACGCAAGAAAATCCCTATGTACTCTATGTATGTAGTTAAGATTCAATAACAAGAAAAAAAAGCTACAAATCACGTCTGTATATTTATGTTAGCCTTATGAGGAAATACAAGGTTTTAGCTATGTTTAATCACAAACATTGCTTTAAAGAAAAAAAAAAAAAGGCCCTTTTCAAAGCAGTCAGTTTACAAATATGTGAAATGTGTAGGACTGCATAAGCAGAACTGCTTCCACAGTTTACAGGAACAGGAAGACGTGCATCAGTATAAAATGCTTCTATAGAATTTCAAACAGAGGATTTCCTACGAAATTAAATGAAAAAAAAGGAAAGGGTAGGGAAAACCCAACAGTTTACTGCTGTCTTCCAATTACCTCGCAAATACAGGCCAGAAGTAATCACCTGCTAAAAAATACATGTCGATAAAAGGCATATAGTTACTGCACAGCTCTGAGGCAGTCTGTTGTCTTGGACTGCAATGCACTGCTAGCTGTCGGATGTCTCCCCAGAGAATCCTATATGGCTTCACCACGACAAACACTGCTCGTATACAGCAGCAGAATCAGAGGCATTCGAAGTCTATCTCCTAAAATATCTTTTCCCAATAGCTTTTTCCAACTAGTGGGAGAGATTAAGACTGCAGCTATAGTACACTATATCTGCCATTCACTACCCAACTAGTTGATTTTACACCACAGGACTGCAGGCTGTTCCAAGACGATGAAAATAAAGTCTGAAGTAATAGTACCACAGAGTCAAGAGTGCATGACTGGGTGGAGGAAGGAGGCAATAGTGGCACTCAGCAGAATTTGCTGTTAAGGTGGGAAATAGCAAAAATGTCAGAAAAAATTCTTTAAGCAGCAATCCTATAGGAGAAGAAAAAAAACCACCACCAAAAAACACCACAAAACCACTCAGGTTCAATCGACTACACAGACTTCAAGAAGAAACTTCCATTAATCTTCGCAACCATGTAAGCTAAGAATCCCCCACCACAGAGGGCCATCTTGCTCTCTGAGGACATTCATTCCCCAACAGACTCAACACTTGCTCCTCAACATTGGCCCAAGAAAACTCAGATGACTCTGACCACCCCATCTCATTCTCCTTTGGTACTTTACACCCAAAACACAAGAACCCACCCATGGAAATGAGCCAGTCTTTATAGCGGAAGCTCTGCATTATAGGGGCCATTACACATTCTCTCCCTCCCTTCTCATTGGAGGACTTCCATATAGCACAGCCCATTGCCAGAGCAGGAGGCCACCTTCCACTCAGCCACTTTAGAACCCACTTCTCAACACCAAAGCACCCACACTTTTAGTGAAGCCACTCCTCTCTTTCTCAGTTGCCAGAAAATCAGAGGCCATATCCAAATTCTCCAGACCTCTGTAGATTTTACAGTGCTCCCTGCCCCAGACCTCCTCTCAAAAACCAGAGTGCCAGCCTTTCCATGCCTCCATTCATGGAGGGATCACTAAGAAAAAAAAGCAGAATTTTCTCTCTTCTTCTAGGCAGGATGAACATAATTGCATGAATCTCACAATTGTGAGATATTGAGCTGGGATCTTCATAAGTTTTATAACAAAAGAAAAAAAATAGGAGAGGTCAAAAAAAAAATAAATAAACAAGGTGCCTCAGCATACATTCAGTGTAATCTGGGTTCTCCTTTGGCTCTTTTATAGCTTCCATCTCAGAGACATTCAAGTACATAACACATTAAGCAATGCTAAGAATTTATCCTGAATGAGCTTCCCATTCTGTCCTAAGAGAACAATTACACTATTTTTAAAGGGCAAAATTAAAGCATTTGATTTTGAACTAGAGATCAATAAGTGAAAAGTCCTGTTCATATCCTCGTACTAAAACTCCCAGCCAGAAAATATTTTATAATGTATATTAATTATTAACAAATGTATACACTTGTCTGCTACAAAATGACTGGGAATACTGACGCAGTCCCAGGAGTTGTAAAAGCAAAGTAGCTAGTGCTGCAGTAGGTGGGAGCTAAGCTAAAGTGATGGACCTGCAAAAAAGTGTGAACCTCCAAACACCCCTCTTCACAGCTATCAAACAAAGAAAACATTCACCAGGTTATTCAAGGTGATCGAGTGAGAGTGAGTTCTTTTCTATTTTTAGGTAAGAGATTAAATTTAAGTTTTTATTTGACCAAAGTAAGCTTACCACAGGGGAATGGAGCTAGTTTGCATCAGTGAATTAAAAAAAAAAAAAATCTTCAGTGGCAAATAAAAAATTTTTAAAGAGTGATAGTCCCTGTGAGAGTAGGCTCAGATATGTCAAAGCTCAGGCCACTGTCAGAAGCCAGTAGGAAAAAAGGTGAGAGAACAGAATAACACAAGGAATATGATTTGATCAGTCTGAGTCTCCTGTAAATCAGCATTTTTACTCAACGTTCTATTAAAGACATTGTTATTTCAGTGACTCCAATATTCACATTTTGTGCCCCTTGTTTGGTGCTTTTTTCTGCCCAAAATACCAACAGCCCCAAAAAGAAATTAGTTACTTCCCTTCTTTAAGAGCTTTGTTTGACTTTAATTACTTTTATACTTCGTTGGGAAATCAAATTTCATTCCCAAGAGGGTTAAAAGGGGAAAGGGAAGGGAAAAAAAGACATGGAAAGAAAGAAACAGAAAAAGGAGAGACAAAGGTATGCAGAAGAATCCAATTAAAACGTTCTAAGCTCCTGTTACTGAAGTTGCAGCAAAAGCTACTACTTAGCAACATAGTGGGGCGTGTTTTTAAACTATTTTTTAAAGTTTTATTTTATCAGTCATCTATTCAGAAAATTGCTGACATTATTCTTTAAGCATGCATGATTATCAATCATGAGAAAATGCTTTTATCTGGAGCTGCTTATAAGAAATTGAAGTCTTTCCAAGATGAGCTTACTGCAGATAGATGATAGTTCAAGGCAGTGGTGAAAGAAGGAGAAGAACGTAGGGATAGTCTGGTTATGTTTGTTTCCATTTGCTTCAATATTCAAGACTGAAAAAGCACAAAGGGCTGCAGTCAGGGATTGCAATCAGAAGATTCTACAGAAGTGGATAAGAAGCTGTTATAACAAAATGACTGCTTCATGAAAAATACTTTTTTTAATTAAAAAAAAAAAAAAAACACAACCTTACTTCTTTCATTTTTTAGCACTGAGTGTTTCTCAGTGTCACAGCATTCTCTGTGTTGCTTGTCCAAGCTCTATCCATGACTGCCAAAGTATTCTATTGGTTTCTCTAGACCTGTTGATCAGCACTCAGCAGCATGGTCAAACTTCCATCTTGACTCCTTTCTTCCCCTCCCACACTCCCTTCTTCCTCTCCTACAGCCTTTCATTCCTCTGCCATCACCCTTCCTCACTCCATTTTAATCAAGGTTCTTTCCTAATTAAAACAAACAAATATGAGGAAGCAATTAACATCTTGAAGGAAGCAGATGGTGGAATAGTGCCATTTCGTTATTACATGAAGCCTTAACTTGCAATCTCTTCAAACTTTTTGCACTTTAATTAAGCACTGTTACAGGCAAGTTCAACGGGCTTTAAAGTAGGCTTTATCCAATTAGCTCCTGAGAAGCCACTGTTGCATGGTGACAGGCTGAGCCAGCTGTGAGGGCAGACCCAGGGCCATATGGGACTGAGAACTTCCCTTGCACATGCCGAAGGCGAGGAAAGGAAAGGCAAGGTGGAATGAGAGCAGTGTGGAAGTTCTGGCACAAGTTTTTACCATCCGTGTCACAAAACTCACTGATCCTGAATTCCACATGCACAAGCATTAAGGAGCTACAGTGACTTAATGCCACCTTCCTAGAGTGAGGGCAGAAGTGTAGAAAAGCTCTAATGCAGGTCAAGAGAATTGTGGATAATTTTCAGATCCATTTATAACCTAAAATCTCCAGCATTCCCTCCACTTCAGTCCTCTGCTTCCATTTTCCCCCGTATTTTTTCATTTGCTGCTATCCTGGCATTGCCAAACACAGGTCTCCACAGATGAAGGAAGCATCAAAGGGAAGCTGTGTCAGCCAGGGTCATCCTCACACGTGGATACACATGCCAGAGAAGCAGACAATTAGAAGATGCTGTAACCTAATTTACCTCTGCCCTACCACATTCTGGCAGGTGATCCTTTGACACCAAAGCTAAATGTCACTGAATCCTACCTGTTTTCCTCTAAGAACAAAAAGAAAACCATCCAGCGTGACCCAGATGGACACAGCACTATACATCCTGAGACTTTGCACAGATGCATCTCCTTACTCTACACTCATATGAAGAAAAATATGCTACATTCACTTATAGATTGGAATGAGAGCCACTGACAATTTTTGTGATTCCCAATGTCAGACAGGGTTGTGTTTACTCTAAACACACATCAAGCCTGTCTTTTCCGTTTCTCTCAGAGATCATCCTTTCTGTATAATCAAGGTTGGAATATGACTCATGGAGGGTTCCGTAATTACAAAGCCAGAGAACATCCCTGGGGTCACCTGGCCTGGGAACTTTTCTGAATTAATTTCTGTTTGAAGCAGGAAAAAAAAATTCAAACCTGACTTAAAGATTTCTGTTAATGGAGACTTCATAAAAACTCCTAGAACATTTTTTCAGGGCCTAATTATCACAGTAAAAGATGTGCACTTTACTTCCAGTCCAAAGTTGTCTATTTCAGCTTCTAATCACTTCATCTTATTATATACCTTTGTACAACTGAAGAATCATCTATTTGCATAACTCCTTCTTCATCTCTTAAAGATAAAATCCAGTATGTAACATATGTATTTGCTGAGGGATGAGACACATAATCAATGGTTTCCTGGCATCATTTCATTCAAAGTTTCACACTCAAACTAGGAAACCATTGAACATAACACTAACAAATGCAACCATTGTGTCCTGTAAGTAGTGATGTCTTCCTTGCTGGCCTCCTATAATTACGCCATGTGCAATGCAAACCTAATTATTATGTTGAACATTTAATTGTGTTAAATTCAGAGGCTATGAACATCCAGTTCCCACTATAACCATGATTTAGCATATATGTGAGGCTGCATGTTTTCCTGCAGATGACATAATTATAGCTTGAGCATCACTTCAGTAGTGTTCTGAGAACAAAACCTCTGAACTCCCTGGCTTTGATTACTTAAATCCTCAGTGATATTATCACTCTACAAGGTGTTACACATATACAATAGGATCGTCAACATCAGATTCAAATAGTTTTATATGGATGCTTAATCTTACAATAGAAGTGTATATACATGTAGTCATTTCACATCTGTCCTTATTCAAGACATGTTCATGTTCCTGTGTGAAGTATTACACACAACTGTGCGATGTTCTCAAAAAGCAGATGTTCAGATCCACATGCTATCAAGAATTACTTTCAGTTACACTAAAGGAGGAGCTATTTTGTACCTAGCTTATCATCTGATTATTTGCCCCCATAAATCAATTTGAATATGCAGTTATTCTAGGCAGATGTTTCACAGATGCACTAACAGGAAGTGATAGTGTGCTGTCTACTGACTTGCTCAGCTACATCTTAACCCCAGCCCACAGGCATAAGGAAATCCCAATAATACCTCTGGAGCAGGTGTTGAGCCCATGCTTACACCAGAACCCAAAGCTACTGTCCATGACACCAAAACCAGACTGTTCTGCTCTCTAAACTCCACATGATCTATACAAATTTCTGCAGAGATTGAGAACACAAAGGCTTTGTGCTGTGTTCTGAAAGACACAAATCTGGCAGCAAAAATCTTACAGCAGCAGCCAAAGCTGTCCACCATGTCTGAGGCTGAGCTCCAGCCATTGTGCCAGCCACTAGTCAGACTGCTCTGGAACAGTATGTGTTCTTCCAATTACCTGGGCTCACAAAGGAGGAGGCCAGATGAAGTGAACTTCAAGAACACTTCCAAGGGTGAACAGGAGAACCCTAAATCCTACCTCACAAGAAGAGACTAAGAAAACACGGCACTTCTGCCCTGAAAAGAACAAGGATGACTACTGTCTATAAATACTTTGGGGACAGGAAAGAGAAGAGATTTAAGCTGGTACTGGGACCAGAATAAAGGATATATCAACTGGTAATAAGCAACTGTACACTGAAAATTAAAATATAATTTCCAATAATAAGAAGACAAATTCTGGAATATCCACCCATTCCGAAAAGAATTAGATATCACAAAACTAAATGGTTTTACTTTCTTTAGATGATACACAACTGCTTGGCACGGGAATCAGGAGGTCTTCTGCAGTCCCATGTTCCTGCGCTGATCAACATTTACATTGGGAAAAAACTCAAGAGGGCACAGGCTGAGCGTTCCAAGGTCAATAAATATTAGAAATTATTTAAGACAAAACTGAGCAATGATGGGGGAAGAAAACTGTCCCCCATGTACTGTTACCAAGAGAAGAACTCAAGGGAACTTAAGCCTCAAAAATAGCTGTACTGTATATGAGAATATGCTGCAGCTCATACAGCAGCTCCCAGTTCCCATTACACATACAATTGGAGTAGATCATTAAATGGCCACCTCTGGTCTTAAAAATCCATGGATCACAAGGCATGGTAAAAATGATACAAGTAACAACGGAAAACCTGAAATTATTCCTGTTCATGTAGCACTTGGAACCAGACAGCTGGTTCAGATCGCAAAGTTTTTCCTAGCTGGGAAACACAGCCTGATCTAAGGTTCAGACAAAGGTGAAACTCATTCCAAAATCTGTACTTGGCAAGAGCCTGGGGATACCCTCATAGCACTAGGTTTTTGCATTTCTTTGTTAACATTTAATATGATGTGGAGATGCAGAGGTCCAAATCCCTAAATAAAATGGAAGAATGCAACACTAGCAGTACAATGCGTAAACTAACTACAGCAAATATAGTTTAACAGCAGGATAAGGAGCAAAAAACACTTATCCTAAGACAACGTGCATACGGACTGTGTACATACAGTCCTTCAGACAACACAAAATCACAACTACGACTTTTAGAAGACTTTCCACAAGAACAGGAAAAAGATGGTTCTTGTTCCATCTACATTTTGCCTTCTGCAATTGCTCTCCACCTCAACAAGTGCCCTCTGTGCTCAACTGGCACGCTCTTCAACCAGTCATCCTAGTGTCAAATTTCTAGTAAAAAATACATCACATCCCTTGAAAACACAAGTACAGTAACATTCAGTGTCCTCTAGAATATTTCCTCAGAGATGCAGTCTCCAGTGGACAAAGGCCGAAGCACACCTGTAACTTTAACTTGGTGCATCTTCCTTTTTGACCCTTAGATGAAATACAAACCTCCTTTGTCTGAGAATACCCAAAGAGTGTGACTTTACCCCAAGGGACAGCAGACTCCTACAGCTGATTTCACATGCATACAAATTCTCTCTGTGGCTGAACTGACGCCGAGTCTGAGAAGAACTTTGTGGATCTTCAGATGACAGACAGCATATAAAAACTGCATAAAACAAATATTTATCATCTATAAATACACACAGGCACATTTCTCCTCTCCACAGAGCAGAGATTCCCACTACAAAGTATCTTGCAACATGTCAGACATATTGACAAAGCAAGAAGTTTGTTTTTTTTTTCTCTGCTCTGAACAGCAAGGCCATGTTCTTTGTTCCTACTCCTCTGATATTTATCCCTTCCTTTCTTCTCCATATTCTGCCTCGAGCCATAGGCTTGTCTGCTGTCTCTTCATATTGGAAACATGCAAGCTTGTTTGGTTTAAAAGGTCAATCACAGCTTGTTTATACTCAGTCTTTCTCAAAATTCTCTTACTATAAGCTAGGAAAAACACTGCAGAAGAGCCAGTGCTGGATGGAGGAGTATGAAGTATGACTGTAACCAAGGTATCACATCAGGGCACAGATATACTTAAGGCACATGGAAGACATCATCCATCAGTTGAGGGGTTTGTGAATCACTCTGTGTTCTTGGTCAACAGCAAATAAACTAATTTAATTCAGCTTATAACAAAAAATGCTTAAACCACATACATTAGCTTGCACTGGTCATAAATAGCAGCAGCAAACCATCAGGCAAACTGATGCCCCATATGTTAATCCAACATAACTGACTGTGTCATAGAGTTTAACCCTTGAACATCAAGAATAGGGTTAAAACAATGCCAGTTCTGTTTTACAGAAGAGGAATGGGTAGAGCTATCAAGGCTTATACGCTTCCATGACCAAGAGTTGTAACATGGCATTTTAAAGCTATTCTGTGGTTGGTTTGGAGGCTTTTTCTAATGCATAAAAAAATACAACATAAAGTTTGAAAATGTACGTCATCAGTACGATGTTCTACTCCTTAGTTCAATGGCAACAACTCCCTTTCAAAATAAATTGGTCTCAGTGTGTGGTACTGTTACTTTATCCAGTTTAGCAGTGCTGAGTTCTGTGCCATAAGCTCTTTATAGGTTACAGAAAATTGGAATTTAGCAATCAAAAGTTGCCCAAAGTTGAAGCGGAGGATCCTACTTCTCAATTGCTTTGCCAACAGATACTTATGTAGCCACAAACCATCCACCACATCTTTTGACTTAAAGAAGAAAATCTTCACAGATGCTTCCTCTTTCCCAGACCTGTCAGGGTATTTGCCATTGCAGAACGATGTGTTTTTCTGTAGACAGCTCATGGCACTACTAAGGCTGTGCCTCAGGTACTGTGAGCGAGAACACAAACCACCTCTCATAGCTAGGTACCAGCAATAAAAAATCCATCAGGAACCAGAGTAAATACTCACTTGTGTTACATACACACCACAGACTACTTCATATCCACATTTCTGTGCTCCCTGTGGGCACATGGGATATCTATGCTTTCTTTTTTCCTCCTCTCAGTTGTCAGAAGAATAATCAAGTTCATTTTCCACTCCCAGGCTGGTCTCTCTGCCATCTTCCAGAGCAGCTTTTTCCTATTGCACAGCTATCCATCCTGGTGCCTCCGTGACCTTAACTGAAAACCTAACCAAACCAAGACAAGTCCCTGTCAATTCAAAGTCTAAAAATGAGGTTTGCTTTTAACTAGGTTTGACAGGGACTGGCTCTTGGTATGTTATTTCCAACATTTATTGATGGCCTTTCATAACTCAATCAGAGGCTTCACACTGCTCCGTCACTTCAGTTACAAGGCCATCCGTAACCACTGAATATAAGGTAACCCGAGAGGGACCAGAGCTGAACCTCCCCCTCCAAAATCTTTCTTCACCTGTGCAGTCTGGGCTGAACTACAGCACTGAGTAGCTAATGAGAAGTGCAGGCTCCAGCTGATACCCACACACCAGAGCCAAAGAGAAACGGCGCTCTTCTCTGTAAACCAGTATGTTCATTCCAAAAAAGAAAAAAAAAAAAATCTCCAAGAAAACCACTACAGTTTCATTTTTCTTATGTGTGAAAAAGTGCAAGTCCCTGTCCTGTACAATCAGAGACAGCCTTGGAGCAAACACCCACATAGCACCCTGCTGCTATTCATTACTCGCTCCAGCAGCACACAATGAAATCCCCAGAGAGATTTTATAGCCTTCTTGTAACTCTACACGTCTGTTTGAAGAGACCCCAAACAGCCACACATATAGGCTCCTGTCACACACTACCAGATATTTGAGAGCTCAGTCCTTGTGAAATATCAGAGGCACTACACATACCTGATCTCCTAAGAAACAAAAGGACAAAAAAAATCAGTGACCTCCTCATGGTTTGTGTCACATGGTGAAATACAACTGTGTACAAACTGTACATGCCTGCAGAGGGTATCAATGTATTTATTGCACAAGATATATTTGGAAATTTCTGTGAGGATTACGGTATTTGGAAATTTGGTTTCAAGAGCTAAATAGCAGACTCCAACAGAAAAAAAAACAAACGAAACCAACCAACCAACCAAACAAAAAAAAAAAAAAAAAAAAAAAAAAAAAAAACCCCAAGAGTTGTTCAAAGAAACAGCAGTGAGATGTTCATTACTCCATCAACACAATGGAAAAGGCTGGAAGGCTGGAAGTTACATCTCCAGCAGATGACAGATCCTCCCTACATTTCTTCTGTTCTTCTCATACACATATAAAGTGTAGAGAGCCCACCTTTTGTTGGGAGAGGAAAGTGATTAACGTTAACCAAAGAATTAAAAGAGAAATAAACTAATATTCATCTTTACTCAGAACAGAGGCAATTTTTACTTTAATAGTAAGGGTAGAAATTCCTTTTTATCCAACTTTTTTTTTTTTTAATCAGCTACTTAAGGCAGGGGATACTTTACAAAGACACTAATGAGTTCTGAAAATGGAATTTGGACCTGCTCTTTCTTCCTGAAATTTAACCAGGACATTTCCCAAAGACAAGTGCATCTCCTCAGTATTCAGTTGAGATCAGCAGCACCCCAAAAATGCCTATTCTATAGCAGGTGCAAACTGACACAGAAACACACTTTTCATCACCAGTCCATCAGCCTCCTCTTCTGGTTTAGATCAGTCCTCTGTCTCCTTTTTAAATTTTGATTGTAGATAAAGACACAGAATCTGGTTAACTCTTTTAGCTTTACAATATCACGTCATAAAATATCACCTCAGTTTAAAACTGCTGCCAATTTATGCCACAGACCTTCTGGACTGTGTTCTTGCACTTTCCATTCAGTCTGTCCCAGATGTGTACTGCAGGCTATAGCATTTTTGAGCTATCCAACTTACCTGTGTACACACACTCTGGAATGATATGAATATTACATGCAGCAGCACTTGCAGCAAGCAATACGTTAGGTCCTATATTTTTAATGCCACTTTTAGTATGCCTATAAAAAGACTCTATGCAAAAGATTGGATTATGTATTTTTGCACTGTCTGGGAATAGGATACGAGTGAGAGATGTGGCAAGTGGGAATGATCCCATCCAGGTGCAGCAGCTTTTGGCAACCAGCACTTACAAAGACTGCTGTAAAACATATCTTCCTACAGGCACCACAGCTAGTTAAATCCATGGGATTTCTACATCTCAGAAGGTTTCCAACAGGCTATCACATGAAAAGTGCTGGTGTATGCTTTCCCTTGCAGTGAGTGGATTACATGCTGCTCTTCAATTTCTCTGCATCCACTCAAAAATGTGACAATTTCACATCTCATAGTGTGCTCTCCCACAGCTCATAACACAGGGCCAGAAGGAAGAGAAATGCCTGCCAGACACTTTATCAACATTTGATGATATTTGGAGCCTTCTCTCATATTTTTCCTTACCTCTTATGAACTAAATTAGGGCACACGAACCCATTAGAGCTTTGTAAGTGTCTCACTTTCTTTCACATCACTCCTGTTTCTGCACCTCAGCTTTGGCCTGGAGAGACTTCCCCAGCAGCAAGAGAACATTTAACCTCTATGATCTTTACAATGTTTGATTTCCTTGAGATAGCAAATGTACAAAACAAGCAGGACTGGGAGCACTTTAAAGCAAGGATAACTCAGATTACTGCAAGGCTTTTTTTCCTTGTCATCATTTGCCAGGAGAGACATTCCTCCAACAGACAGCATTTCCTAACGCTGCTTTCCCCAAATAACAGAGAAACTTACCAGGTAATTAGGTGATTAAAACAGAGAGCCTGACACACAATGAGGGATGAATCAATAAGTGACCTTTGATGAAATGGAGCCATTGATCAATGATTACTTTTTTAATAAATGATTCTTTTCTTGTGTCAGCTGGGACTTCTTCCCTCACCTATAGCACTAACATTAACCTTTGCCACACAGGGATTAAAGGAGATGACACTATACAGAACTGTCAAGCAAGATGCCAGCAAGAGAACAAATGGCAAAACAGAGGCTCAACTGAGCCACTGGCTCACTATTTCCCTTTGATGGTTTAGCTGATGATGCTCAATTTCATCACCACCATTCCACCCTCTGTATGCTGTACACAAGCTCTGAGATGGCAGGTTGGTCAGAGAAAGAAGGCAGCTCTCAATGGGGTTAAGAAAGCTAGGAATTCAGGGATAGCCAGTGAAGGCAGATGGGGCAAGGTGAGGCATAACATTGCCATAACAACATGAATATATTGGCTGCAGAACCACAAGAAAAATCAAGTTCTACAATTCCAAAGCAAGCTGTGATGATCCAGTTTCCAGGCCCTTAACTGATGGCAGGCACAACCCTGAATTCTTTCTATTTCACTGGCTGGCTCCATCCCAAAACACTTCTGCCTCTATGCATGCCAACCTGTTTGACTTCAAGGCATTTGCTTCTCCTGAGTGGACTCCATCAGTCACGTCAAGCTGCAAGAGTTATTTTGTGAGAAGGGGAAAAAAGCCCATAGGGAAAAGCACAGCTTATCAAGTGTACAGTGCCTGGGACTTGAGTTCAGTCTTAACCCAGATGTCCTGGTGTGAAGCATGCACTAATCAGGTGAGCCCTCTGACACCATGCCCACAGGAAAAAGACCATCTGGAAACAGTTTTTAAAACCTTAAACAGGTAAAACTGCAAGCGTAATACGGGAACAGGAAAACCTCAGCATTTGGCAGGGAAGCAGCTGCTTTCTGTTTTTAATGGCGGTACCCTCCAGTATGGCTCCTGCTACAATGGCTCTGCTGGGTTGTCCATACACTTCTTTAGTTGGCATGTCTCACAGGAGCTGCAGGGAGGATCATATACGGTCTGTCTTTGTTACTCCCTGTGTGTGCTGCACCACAGTCCCCAGTGGAGCAAAACAACCCCGTCTTGGTCAAGTGCCATGAAGCCAACTGCTTCAAAGAATGAAACACACTCCAGGCAGCTCAGCCGTTAATAAAAGGAAACATTCAGCTAAAGGGAGTAACTAGAGAATACCTCAAAAGAAGCCTCTAGTTTGGCTTCAAACATCTTGTGCATGTGTGACTCATTGCCATCCATGACAACAGCAGACACCCAAGTATTGCTCAGACAAATCTGAAGCATCTCCCCACACTATTAGTGAAAGAGGGGACACAGTCAGCTGAAGCCCCACCTCACTAGACGTTTCCAATGCAAAAACAGCTTCACTGTGGACAAAGAGGTATGCCTTGTTCTTCCTTCTCTGAAATTGGTCAGTTGGTAATTTTTTAAGGCACCAGCTTGATATATCCAACAAAAACTTTGTCCCTGTCAGAGTACAATAAATGCCTGCCATCTTCATTGGAGAGAATCATTCTGCCCATGTTGCCTCATATTGTTTCTGTCCACATAATAATACAGGAAAGAAATAAAAGGGGATGAAAGGAAATCATTCCCTACATAGAATCAGAGAAGAAAGGTAAGAGTACTGGTTACCATCAGTACAGATCTGAATTGTTAGGGTGAGGATTGGGAGCCTCACCAACTGCTCAGCACAAAAAGAATCCACTGGATATGACAAAGCTCTCTCAACTGAAGAAGAGAGTAGGCTCTCAAGTTTTCCCATAGCTTTGCATTAAGAACACTTGGTCTTGTAGGCCTCACTTCCAACATACTTATCTGCTCAATGGTGTCTCCAAGGACTCAATCTGCACGTGAAACTGCTCTCTACACTCAACTTCCTCTCTTCTCTCATCAGAAGAGAGAGGCAAGGGATCACAGTATTAATTAGATCTTGTCTTTTAAAGATAATACAGTGTTACAGACTAAGAAATCTGATGATACACACCACTTCCATGTCACTCCATTTTTGTGCTTCCCTACTGTACTCAGTAAAGTTATTAGGCACTACTTCTTCCCAACTCCTGTGCCAACTCCCAGCAAGCAGGTCTCAGCAGCCTTGTCAGAGCCAGGAAACATTGCCAATTATGGCAACACTAGCTCCCCAAGGGACCTTTCACAGAATCACAGAATGGCCAGGGTTGGAAGGGACCTCAAGGATCATGAATCTCCTGCCACATGCAGGGCCAACCTCCACATTTAATATTAGACCAGGCTGCCCAGGGCCCCATCCAGTCTGGCCTTGAACACCTCCAGGGACAGGGCATCCACAACCTCTCTGGGCAGTCTGTTCCAGCACCTCACCACTCTTCTGTAAAGAACTTCCCCCTGACATCCAACCTAAATCTCCCTTCCCTCAACATAAAACTATTTCCCCTTGTCCTGCAGTCATCAACCCTTTCAAAGAGTTAATTCCCCTCCTGTTTGTAGGCTGCCTTTATGTATTGAAAGGCTGCAGTGAGGTCACCCCACAGCCTTCTTTTCTCCAGGCTGAACAAGCCCAGCTCCCTCAGCCTGTCTTCATAAGGGAGGTGCTCCAGCCCCCTGATCATCTTTGTGGCTCTCCTCTGGACCCTCTCCAACAGCTGTCTTTCTTGCACTGGGGGCTCTACACTTGGACACAGTACTCCAGATGGGGCCTCACAAGAGCAAAGTAGAGGGGGACAATCACCTCGCTGTCCCTGCTGGCCACCCCTCTTTTGATGGAGCCCAGGATACCATTTGCCTTCCAAGCCGTAAGGACACACTGCTGGCTCATGTTAAGTTTTTCATCTATCAAGACCCCAAGGTCCTTCTCTGCAGGGCTGCTCTCAAGGACCTTCCAGTCTGTATGGATGCCTGGGATTCCTCTGGCCCAAGTGCAAAACTCTGCACTTTGCTGTGTTGAACCTCATCAGGTTCACCCAGGCTCACCCTGCTAGCCTGCCGAGGTCCCTCTGAGTGGCATCCCTTCCTTCTACCGTGTCAACCACACCACTCAGCTTGATGTCATCAGCAAATTTGCTGATGGAGCACTCGATTCCATTATCGATGTCACTGATAAAGATGTTAAAGATCACCGGTCCCAAAACAGACCCCTGGGGGATGCTGCTCATTACCAGCCTCCATCTGGTCGTAGAGCCATTGATGACCACCCTCTGTCTGCAGCCTTTCAGCCAGTGTCTTATCCATCAAGTGGTGCACCCATCAAATCCACATCCCTCCAACTGCCATACTGAGACAAAACAGAGTGGTTCCACAGGACAGCACCAGCCTCTACCTCTGCATGCAGAGAAGCAGGAAGGGATGAAGATATTTACAGATTATTACAGATTCTGATCTCACTGCAGTCATTTGATGGACAGTATGCTTTTCCATTCATTCATATATCCATGCTTTGTCCTTCCAGACACAAGCTGTATGCCAAGTCCTTCCCAGGTACTTGGTCAGACCAATATTTGTAGGGATTGGAGAGCAGAGAGAAGTAACATCATCCTCTTATCCCACACAAACTTGCTCCCTCCTTCCATCTCTCCATGATTCCATTCCACAATCTTCATTTCCTGCAACCCTCTATGTAGCTCATTCTCATCATACTCCTTACTATGAACTTGTCCTATAAATAAATGGTGCGAAATTGTACGGTTCCTCAAACCATGGACCCAGATTTTGAGACACAACAATACAACTGAGTGGAATCAAGGTAACTGATAATCATTAAAAATTGGCATAATGGGGTTCTTCATTAACAGGTCTTTAGGAACAAGTGAAAATTTCTAAATTTTAGCATCTTACACTGTGAGAGAAGTTGTGGATGCCCCATCCCTGAAGGTGTTCAAGGCCAGGTTGGATGGGGTTTGGGCAGCCATATCTAGTGGGTGGCATGAGGGTCGGAACAAGGTGGTGATATTTAAGGTCACTTCCAGCCCAAGCCATTCTATGTTTCTTACACTGTGATTTCTGGCATATTTAAAACTAAAAACAAGAACACACGTAGCTTTCTTGCTCTTTGTCTTGGATCCCAAACTAATTCGTGAGTGGCAAATTATATTCCATTAAAGGACACCAATTAAAGATAATCATGCTTCTATTTGAATACTTTTTATCTGGCATTGTTACAAGCGACATCTAAGATTAACAGAATTGAAGGATTAGAAGGAAAAATGCCTTTCACCTAAATGCTTACTCCATGAGTCTGACAGCATTCCATGTCAAGTCAGTTTCACTGTTTCTGCTATAAGCAGCCATTTCCCCTGTTAGTTGAGCTGGATTAGACTCATATAAATAGGAAAAGAAAAATACATATGAAAATGTAACTACAGAAAGTCAAATATTAGCAAGAGAGCCCAAGGAGAGCACTTCTTTTTTTCAGCTGAGTAAAACGAAGCTGCCTCGTACTCCTTAAACAACACACACACAAAAAATACTCTGCTTCAAATAAACACACATTTCCCATCAGGCACAAAAACACATTCAACAGACAGTGTCAATATTGGCAATGGCCTCTTTTTTTCTAATTTCAGTAAAGTGAGTGATCTGTTTTTTCACATAGTCTACCCTAGAACCATGAAATATCTATGATTCACGCTGCAACCTACCTCTCCAGTCATACAACTGAGGAGGAAGGCACACTGAATGTTTTGTGGGTTTTTTGTTTTTTTTTTTTGTGTGTGTGTGGGTTTTTTTTTTTTTCCATCAGAGAATAAAAACATTAAAAGCATTGTGGATTTTTTAGTATTTTTTTCCTCCTCAAAAGTAGACTCGTCACTCAATATTTCCCTTCCGCATTTCCCCACGTTTCCCCCACTTCCAGCCCACTACCTGGCACTCTTTCCCTTCTCAGAGTTTGTCTCTTTCCCCACTGTGCTCCTTCGGGACACCCAGTTCAGCGCTGCCTCCTGGCTCTCCCCTTTCCCTCTCCATGCTGAGCTGACTGGACTCTTGTGCAGCTGCCAGTGGGGTCAGTGCATAGAGTTAGGTGTTACATGTATACTTCATACATCAGAAAGCTCCTTTTTGTGCTTTTAATTCATTCTGTTCACTTTGAAACTCTATCTATAGTCCTTCACCCTTCCTTCTTCCTTACTTCTACTTCCCTATATCTTTTTCCTTCAGCCAAAGCTTGGTAATTTTCTTCATATTTCTCTCTTGGTCTTAAAACTTCCCATTTCGTTCCCATTCTCCACCTACTTCCTCTGGCTAATTTTGTTACCAAACTCTGCTTTAAGTGCCAGCCATGTCTTCCAGTACTTCCACAACTGTGTCATTTGTTAGACTCCTTAAATTTTCTCCAGTTTCTTGTTTGGAGTTCTAATACTGCCAGTTCTCAATCACACAAACACCAAATCTGCTTCAAAAAGCGCTCTCCTTCACTAAGAATTGAATGTTCCTATAGGAAGCAATCACCATTTTCACAGGGGTGCATCATGATGCATCAGCGTTAAGAGGGTGGCTTACTAAGAACTGATTAGAAGAGATGAGCAATGCTTTGATAATCAAGGCTGAATCCACTTGAAGTTAAGACAAAGGTTTGGGCTGTCAGTTCTTCTCCCTAGAAACTTAAGAGAAAAAAAAAAAAAAGACTCATCTGAGATACTTAGGCCATGGACAACGCTAACCAGAGCTATCAAGAAATTCCAAGGCAAGAGAAGTCAAATCAGCTATCTGCAGCAACCATTTACCTCTTCAGGGTCCAAACTCTACACAGTCAACAAGCAACTGCATAAGGCAACTTTCTAGCAACCTAAGGAAGCTAAAAGCTTCCTTAGGTTAGTAATACAGCATTCAGAGCACCACAATTTTCACCTGGAAAATAAGAGAAAGAGAGTAGCATCTGTTCAGTAGGCTGAATGAAGTGGTACACCTGGGACAAAGATACAGACAATTCCCAAGTAGTGAGATGGGATACAGCCTTTCGAAGTTTAAGGCAGGACCCTCTCTGACAAAGTTGTTTGCAGTGACCTGTTGCTCCCTCGCAGCACAGTAAGGTTGCTAGTAGCATCACTGCATTACTGCAGTTTACTCCTTGACATGACATGCTGCCCAGCCAGACACAAATGTGGGTGTGCGGGTGGCACAGGAGAATGAACATGCAGGCAGCTGTGATTGAAAACTCTGAAAGTCTAAGGTCTCTGCAAACACCCAAGTTAAAAGCAGAGGTAGCCTCCTGGATCGATTATGCATGCACGCCACTGAAAATACAGGCAGCTAAAGTGCCAGAGCCCTGCTGGATAATTTATACGCTGTTGTTAGTATTCACAGAGTGGTGGGCAGAGTTCAAAGGAACAAGGTAGAAAATAGAAGTTTGAGCCTTATGAAAACACTGTCACAGCCAGCACGAGCTTCTGCTCCATAAGGGGCACTGCTTGTGCTAGGTACAGGCAGAAGCCAGCAGACATCAGCATAGCAAGAGCTGAGAAGTGCCATCCTGGCACAGGCGCAGAGCAGCCAGGCAGAGTGCACAACCAGAAAGCACTAATGTGCAAACTGTGAGTGTCTGAGCACGTAGCTGCTTTGCTTTTTGGAGAGTACAGGTCAGCTGTGTGGCAAACAGCCTGTGACTCTTCTTTCCCCACAATCTTTCCTTACTATACCTTTGATTCTCCTACCTGCCACACCTTGTGTTTCGGGGGCTACTTCTGCCATAAACACCAAGCAGGGAATAACTGAGGACCTTCAGATGTCTTTCTTACTTAAGGGTTTCACCAGGATTTGAAGTCAGAACTTCAGAGGAAAAAAATAATCACCCTAAGCCACTTAAAACATGAGCTCTGTTCAGGTGAGCTCAAGTTTTTCAGTTTCACCACTGCCTGAGCCTCTTAGCCATTAAGTTAACAGAGAGAAAGACAAGAAGACAGTGAGGTCACCACTTTACCAAGCTCCGTGTCTGCTCACTTTTGAGATTACACACAACACCAACAGCATTAGCGTAAGTACTGGGTTGTTGCCTTCAGCAAAATGAAAAGCAAAACCTCCCTCGCCTGACTTCTCCCTCTGCAAGGCTCCTGTAAAACCAGAGCTTGCAGGCAGACATACAGGGGCACTCTGCGTGCTGTTACTATTTGCCATCAACTTCCTAGCACAGTAAAAGGAGTACAAGAGAAGGCATCATGCAGACAGATAAAAGAAGGGATATAGCCAATTTTATACCAGCACCTGTACATTCAGGTACATCCACCTTTAAATTCCACTCTCACATCACCTCTCCACAGCACCTAGCATATTCATCTTCAACATTACACATTTCCCAAGAGTCTTGTCTGAAGGTACAAGTAATTACCTGATCTGTAAACTTTTCTAAATGAAGCTCCCTAGCCTTTGCAACGTGCATCTGAACTGAGAAGTATCACACACTGTGCTGCTTCAGAGACACCAACAGCTTGTAATGAAAACCTTTTGTTCTACATTTGGACAGCACCAAGCAAAATACAATCCTAGTGTATGAGCCAGGATTATGGCAGTATAATTAAATAACAGTCAGTTAAACTATTCTCCACTCCATACAAGTTCAAATACAACATTTCTTTCTTTTTTTTTTTTTTAATCTCTGTAGAGTCTGGAGGACTAGAATATTGACAGAGGGGTGTTCTTTTAATCATTACAGTCAATTTTTAATTAATTATTTTATTTTTTAAACAAAGAAGCTGCATCTTTATTCTCTTGAGCACTGGCATGGATTTTCAGTGTAGTATCAGCCAAACTATTAAATGCAGTATGTAACTTGATTAGCTCAGTTTCTACACATGTGGTGGTCACTGGGGTCTTGGCAACTAATCTATAAAAGGTCCACAGCAATATTTCAGGTAGATATTCAACAGAAATGTTATTAAAAGTCAGAGGATAGACATACATGTTGAACAGCACGGAATTTTGAAGAGTGGCAGCATCTGCTAATAAGTTTGACAACCATTAACTTGCAGAACAGTTTGAGATAGAATCTCAAATCAATCCTAAGATGAAGAGCACACAGAATGTGATTAAATAAATCAGTCCATTGTTTATGATTTTCAACAAAGAGGATTTAAACTCCTACTGAATTTGAGACCCATTTTAGAGATAAGAGAGCAATTTGCTCTTGTCACAAAACAACTCCATCTCAGAACAAAATAAAAGTTTCTGCCTCCCATCCCCTCCATTTGATTGTTTACCTCTGGCAGTACAGAGTAGAAGCTTCAGAAAAGAAAAAAAAATTAAAAAAATTAAAAAAAAAAATAATAATAGCTGTATTTAAATGCATGAAAAAAGTCTGGACAGGGTCTGGAATAAAAAAAAGATGGTTGGGTGGAGCTATAAAACAGACAGAAAAGACTTGTGTGGAAATAGAGAGATTTAATGTGTTTAACATGCAGAGAGACAAAAATTACAAAGAACAACCACATCTGAAATGACATATAAATCAGTTTACAAACAGAACCATTTTCCCAGTACAGTTATGGTGACAGAATAATCACTGGAGAGCTTTAAGAAATCATTCGCTGAGCACTTACATGGGATAATCTAGCAAGGGGACCCAGGAGACCTGGTTGATCTTCAAGAACAACCTCCTCAAAGCACAAGAACATCAGAATTGATGTGCAGGAAGCCAAGTGGGTGTGGAAAGAAGCAGGTGGCTGAATGGAAAACTCCTGATGGAGCTCAAGCATAAAAGGAAGAAAATGGAAGATGAAAGCAGGGCTGGGCTCTCCAGAAGTAGAATGAAACTCTGCCTCAAAACAACAGGATGAAAACTAGGAAAGCTTGAAATAGCATGAAAATTCACAAAATGTGAAAGGTGGCAAGAGGGGCTTTGAAATGCACCCTTGCAGCAAGACTACACAAACTACAGGCCTAGAGCTGAACGGGACAAGATACTATAGCCAGAAAGGGCACAGAAAATACTTAGGTCCTCAATGCGTAGGTCTTTACTTGTGATATCTGTTCTCAGCCTACCTGTTCCACATGCCCACTGGAATTATCCAGGAGACAGAAACAATACCTGCAACAGAGGAAGACTGACTTATGAACTGCTGAAGAAAACAGAGCTTACTCAGTACCCGGGGACCAGACAACATGTCCCGGCCAGAGCAAAGGATGCATGAACAGCTGGTGTCCTTCTCTGCCTTGTTTGAGAGGTCACAGTGAATGAAGGAGTCTCCAGATGACTGAAAAAGGTTAATATCACACCTCTACTCATGAAGGGAGAGAAGGATTCAGGAAATTTCAGACAGGTCAGCCTAACATCAGTCCCTGGAAAGACTGCAGCAAATCCTCCTAGAACGAGGCACAGGAATAGCCAAAATACAACTGGGGACGACCAGCAAGAGTCTATCTAGGGAAAACTCAGGCTGATTGCCTTATGTGATGAGATGACTGGCTTGGTGAAGTGTCATGGTTTTATGATTTTTTGGTCATCAGTATTCCACACCATAACATCATGTAATGCATTGGGGGTGGGGTTTGATATCTGCCGAATGTTCGTCCGTCGGAGAAGAACTACATTTCCCCAGGAGACTTTGCAGTCAGCAAGGGGATATAACTCCAAGCAAGGTCACCTGATCCTTCTTCTTCGCCTGCTCTTCGCTGTCTGTGCTTCGCTATCTGCGCTTCGCCGCCTGCGCTTCGCCATCTGCACTTCGCCGTCTGTACTTCAGTCACTCAACTGGACTGCACTTCTCACCCCAGCATTGTGGTGAGGTCTATACAATTCAAACAGACTCTCTCTCTCTCTCTCTCTCTCTCATTGTATTTTACTAATACTATATTTAGTAAAATCATTTGTTCCACCTCAGATCAGTGCTGTTGTTTTCAAGTATTTTGGGGTCCCCTGCTTCCCCTTTCTGAGAGGCTCGGATCCGCAGATCCCTCCGCCCTGCTGGTCACGGAACTGGGCCGGACCAGCCCATAAACCGTTGACATGAAGAAACAGCTTTTGAAGCAGCTTCCAACAGCATATTAGTAAACTATATAGAGATGGCTGGAATCAGATGAGCATACTGCAAAGCACATGGAAAAATGACCAGACCATTGAGCTCAAAGGCTAGTGGTCAGCAGTACAACACACTAATGGTAGTCCATTAGTAATGATGTTCCTCAGGGGTTCTTTGCTGGACTTCTCTACTTCATCAGTGTCGTCTTTGTACTGTACTGTGCTGCATATGTGGAAATAATCCCACACTATGACATGCTGTGTGTGCTCTTGCCAACATAGTTCAGTATATAATTAGTTTCTACAATGCAAGAATCAACATGATGGGTAGGGGCTGGAGCATGATAGGCAAAAAGGCTGGGAGAGATGTGTTCATTCAGCTCAAAATAATATCAATATTTGGTCCCCATTCTCTCCATAGATGTGAAACCTCACTATTCTCTAAGGGAGCATAAGAGACAAACTGAAACATGTAGACATGTTTTAAGAACCAAAGGCAAAGAGTTTTTAATTTCTTGTTTCCAAAGGTACATAGAAGTCTACAGGAGAGCCAGGAACCAAATACTCCAACTCTCTTTTCCGTAAAAGCTTGCCCCATGAACGTATTCTAGCACTAATGGTCCCATAATTTTGCAATTTGTCTGTATTGGAGGGTTCTTGCCAATCAATTCACCCACGGAAAGTTAAATAAAACTCAAATGGACAGTTAAAATTGTATTGAAGTTTTACATGACATAAAACATGCAGCTACACAGCATGCTGAAGTGGAAGGGAATTAGGGATTCCAACACAGTTAACATAGTAAACTCACTTGTAACACGTCTCATGTTAGCGTACTATGCGATGACAAGACATTACACAGTAAAGGACAAAGAGCATCACAGCGCTACACAGTTATTCAACTTAACGTTCATTAAAATTATATTTATTAATAGTCATTTAAAATTCAAAAAGAACATAAACTCCCCTCAAAGTTACCCATTGTCTATCCTACCACCATTGTGGCCCTTGCAGAACCACTCTAAACAAGATATACAAATGCAGCCACTGGAAGGGGCAGAGCTCCTACAGCCAAGCAAGCCCAAGGTCCCCAGGCAGTGCAATACAGCCTCACAACCGGAAATGCCACCCTCTGTACAAACAGTTCAGAGCTCTCCATGTTTTTGGGCAGCCTTGCACTCTCTAATGTAGAGTGCCAAAGATATAACCTATATGTATAACGTCATAGGAATGGCATTAGATGTTTTTTGCATTACCTTGGTAGCACTTTGGCCAACAACCCTCTTGCTATGTGCCACTTACTTTGCATACTCATCCTGCTGACAACCTGAGACTTTTTTCTCGGCATCCTTCTGAACACTCAGCATCAACATCATAATTACTGTCTCATTTTCTTTTATAACAAAATATATATATATACAACTGCCTCCTTTCTTTTAAAACCTGCACTGGTCAGTTCACTGATAGATCAGTATGTCTCCCTACCTTAGGGATTAGAAGGATGATGGGAAGTTTTGGGACAGAAAACTTCATCAAGTAAGAAGTAAGCTGTTTAAATACAACAGATGGGAGATGCACAGACACAAACTCTGAAGCAAGGGCCGCAGCTTGAATTATTATTGTAATCCTTTGCCACATGCCTACAGAAAACTTGACAACAGCTAAGCTGTCAACATGCTATCATACCACCCATCCTGCTGACCAATCTTTGTTTTTCTGTACTCCCCCAGTTATCTGTGTCCATCTGTTGTCTCTTGTCTCATTATTAGCTTGCTAGCTCTTTGGGGCAGGGAACATTTTTTGCCCTGTGTTTGATTCTGGACTGTGTAGGTTCTACCACAATAGGCAGGGATAATAATAACAAAAATAATTAGACTGTCTCTCACTAACTCCTTGGATTTGAATGTTTCCCTCCTAACTTCACAGCAGGGTTCACAAACAATTATTACTTCATGCAATATGGAGCATCATAAACAAATAACTACACCCCAGCCTATCTCTGACCATTTCATCAGTCACCCCCCTTCAGGCCTGCATGTGCTGAGCAATCCATTTGCTTCAAATGGTGAGCATGTGTGTGAACTCAGCTCCAGAGGAAAATACTGGCCTTGTAGTGTGGCAGAACTAATGCCCTGGATATAACCCTTGGATAGATTTTCCCTGGACAGAACAACCTTCCAACATACAAACTGTTGCCTCCTACTATTATGTGTCAAGCCTGACTCATTTCTACTGCCAAGAAGTAGAGGATAATTTCTTCGTCCTCCACTCTGAAAAATGGCAAGAACCTGCAGTTACAACTTTATTTAAAGGCTCTTTATTTAAAGAGGTTTTATCATGAACTTCAAACACACACAAGCGGTCAATCCCAATGTTGCCCTTGTTCAACAAGTATATATTCCTGGATGTTCTGCTCTTTGAGATCTGTAGAGGAACTGGATCTCTGTACCGGATTTGCTCAGAAATTCACACTTAGACCCGATTAATGCCTGTTTATGAACATCTAAGACGTAGAAAAAAATGAAAGAAAGACACCACGTTATGTCTTGAATTGTTTTCCAGCAGCCACTGAGGAGGTTTTGTTAAGCCCTGAGGGAGTTATAACGGTAGCCTCTCTGGAAGTACCATCAGCCCCTTTCACAAGTACTAAAAGTCTATGTCTTTACTGGACCAGGCTCCCTTTTCTCTAGCCATCAGAGTCTAACACACCTCCCTGCAACGCCTAACCCACACTACTTTGCTTTAGGTAACTGGAAGAACAGTTCATTCCACAGATGAAAATCCTTTGCCTTTGTTCAATGTATTTCATGGAAGAGCACAGAAAAATCATTTTTCAGAAATGACAACACACTATAAAAACCTGCAGTGGATTTTAACAGGTACAAAGAGAGGTGGAGGTCTTCTTTTCCATCTCCAAATCATTTCTCAAAATCTTCCCAGCACAAGTTAGTCAACGGCTGGGAGGAGAACCTCTAATGTCTCCAATTTTTAGTTAGGAGAACATGGAAAGCTGGACGAGTCCTCTGCTCTTTATCCACAGGAACAGAAGGACTTAGTGCTGGATGCATATGTGAGTCCACCAAAAGCTACAAGCTTGCTCAGGCCTTTTTGGGACACAATATAAAACTGATTATGCCAGGGACACAGCAGGTGCTGCAGGGGCATTGCAGAGGGAGGGTTACACCCAGGTCCTGCCTCCGACACTCCCACCACAATAGAAAGCAACTTTCAGGGAGCCTAGAAGGAGCTGAAACCAGACTCTGGGGGTTCGGGCAGTCCATTCCTGAATAGGTCAGAATTATAACAAAACAAACTAGATAAAATCTGGCAGCTCTATGTCCCACCTGCTCTTAAAGCTTCCTGTGATGGAGGCACCGCAGCCTCTCTCAGAAGTTATTTTCATGCTTAACTATCCAGTCACAAAGCTTTTCTTAGTATCCATCTCCACATCTTACTTGTCACAAATTAAGCTGATTGCTCTCGTCCCATTGCCATTTGACACAGAGAACAATTAATCACTGTCTCTTTTAAAACAAGCTTTCAAATACTGGAAGACTTTTCATGTCCTTTGTCAGTCTTCTCATCTGTAGACTAAACTAACTGAATTCTGTGATCTTCCTCTCACAGGTGACACTTGCTGCTCTGGGCACCTTCTCCTCATCTCCTTCCACCATTTCTGGGTTTGCTGCTCATGCTGGACACAGTGTTTGGCTGTCGTTTCAGCTGTGACTGCTAGAGTAGAAAAACTACCGCCTGTGTGCTACACGTGACATTTCTGTTAAATATACCCTGAAATGAGATTTGCTTTTTTGCAATGTCACCACACTGTTGACTCACATTCTGTCTCTGACTCACTGTAGTGCCTCCCAGATCCTTTTCTGCAGTACTGTTGCCTGGCTTGTTATTCCTCATTTTGCATGTAGGCATTTGATTTCACCTTCCCAAGCACAGTACTTTTCATTTGTCTTCAATTAATTTCTTCTTACTGAATTCAGACTGTTTTCCAGTTTATCAGGTATATGACCAATGCTGTGCCAAGATCAACTTCCTGCTTCATGTTACACGTGGGCAAACAGACAGCGAGAAAGAACTGTGTTCATACAAACTTCTCAAAGGAGTTATTAAGAGAGTTATTGTCTATAAAAAGCCTATCAATTTGTCACTCCCTTTTCACTCTGCAGTTCTATGTGATACACCATGGTCTTAGTGAGCAAGCAGCAGCTCACTGAAGCCTTATATGATGCATTTATTCAATAAAATTATAATCCACTGTCAGAAAAGGATTGGATATCCCAAGCACCACATCACTCTGCCCAAGTGGGAACCAAACAGAGCTGCTAGCAATGTATCAGTGTTTTAACTAGGTCATATGAACTAATAAGAAGGACAAAGGAAATATTAATAAATAAATAAATAAATAAATAAATAAATAAATAAATAAATAAATGCATTTTGGTCCACTATTGTTAGATACACTGTCAAATATGTATTTGGTTAATGACCTGTATGAAAATACATAGGGGATCAATTTGTTTCTTTGTATTTTCCCACAAAGCCCTTTGGCTCCCAGAGATGTAGCCGGTATTCTAAATGTATCTGCATGAAATTCTGTTGTATTGAGCCCTCTTTCAAAGCTAGCCAGACAAACCAGCGTATTTTGATTCTAGAGCTTCCACACAGGCATATGGAGTTCTGCAAGAAGGCAGATCCCACCACAGAATTCCTACGTTCCCCTTTTCAGTGCTGTATCTAAAGCATTTTTCAGTAGTGCCCTGTAATAGGACAAGAGCCAGTCGGTACAAACTGGAACACAGGAGGTTCTGTCTGAATGTAATGAAACTCCATTCCATGAGTTAGCTGAACACTGGAAAAAGTTGCCGAGAGTGTTTGTGTGCTCTCACTCCTTGAAGATATTCAAAAGCTATATAGCCTTGGTCACCTGCTTTAGATTACCCGGTTTGAAAGTGGCATTGGACAAGATAACCTCCAGAGATCTCTCCCAGCTTCCATCATTCTTTGGGTTTCACCAGTCATCAACAAGTCAAATATTTTCCTGAAAAATAGTTTTTCTGTGGCTTAAATCTGTTCCACATACTACAGTGGAAACTCCTGTAGTCTGATATTGAGGAATGGTGCAGAAAGAAATTGCAGCCAACAAGAGTTCCTTCTTAGGACAATTCTGCCATTTTGATTATTGCATAAACTGACAAAGATCTTTGCAAGAACACTTTAATTCAGACTTCTGCTATGCTCAGAAAGGTCAGACAGGTTATTCCCTCCTTTCCATTATTTCCCAGAACTGGTGAAGACAGAAAGTTCAGTAGTCAAAATAATTCAAACTGTTTAATGCAATACGAATGTATTGCTCAGATCAGCTGAAAGGTTTATTCCAGACAAGATCTCAGACTAATGCAAGGACTCATCTTCCTTACGACACCCTAGCACAAGGAAAAACGAAAGGAGTGCAGCATGTCCATCCACTAGCTCTTCCAGCCTAAATGGAAGAGAGTTCAACCAAGTAAAGGAGGAAGATATCATAATCTTGTCTCACCTTCCCCTGCTCCGAAGACCAGAAGAGAAAATATTAAATACACACATCACAATTTTATACCTGTGTTCAGCAATTGATTTATCTACAAGCAGAAAATGAAGATCAGTTGAACTGCTGTATATCTGGAAGTAATGAGAGCAAGCACACCAGTATGACCGTTCCTTTAACTTGCACCACAGCTTAATTTACCCAGAGATACAACAGTAACTACAGAAGTAAAAAAAACTAGAGAGTGTCAAACTGATCACAAAGCTTCTTGAGTGATAATATTCCTTGAAAAATCTCTCTTCAACTTTGTGCTTTTGATAGAAATGCAGCCCCTCTATCACTTCCCTCCATGGTCATGAAGACAGCTGACAGAAGGTCCTTCCACACATCCCTTACCAGATCCCATTCCTCCTTGCTCCATTTAGTTTCTGCAGTTCAAGCAGATTCCTCTCTTCTCCTGAAATCAATGTTTAATTAACACATTATTGGGGGGAAAAAAAAAAGAAAAAAGGGCTGTAACAGCAGACTGAAATGAAGCCAGCACCCTCCCTGCTCTGCAGATGCAGCCAGTCCCATCAAACAGTAACCCTGCTGGAGAGCTCCTCTTCTCTCAGCTGCCAGCAAACATCATCCTTTTCCTTGGTTACTTTCCTTTGCATCCCCATGGGACTCTTCCCCTCCTCAGAGGTGGTACACAAGAACAGAAAATACAGGCTCATATTGCAGAAAGCAGAGGGAGAGAGCAGCAAGTGCATTCTGGGTAGCATTACACTATGGCCAGTGCCTCACCTTTAACCCTGCCATCCCTGGTGGAGCAGCACACGATTCCCCTGATGCCCTTCCCCTCACTCAACACAGTAATAGGAGATGTACAGTTGATACAGGACAGTAAGCCTTGCCATGAGCTCTCAGGGTCAAATTCACCAACAGATTCTGGGACTACACACAGTTACACATACCCAAAGGCAGCAGAAAGACTACTGGCAGCTTCAAAAGATTTACATCATGCCTCCCCCCTCACCTCCTCCCAACTTCATCAATTATTATTCTAGCCCATTCTTTGGCTCTCATCCGGCTGCTGGGAGGTACTTGGATGTAGGGGATGCTGCAGCATTGTCAAGGGCATTGCCTGGCAGGCTTTGGGCACCTTCCCTGCTGAGTACCCAGGCACCCTCATGGCAGGGTTGGTACAGCAGGCAAGATACAAGAGTATCAATGAACTCCAGGGTTGCCCTGCCCTAGTTTAAAAGAGACATTGGGATCTTTGAAAAAGGCTACTATCCCAGCACTGCCATTCCCAGGATTCAAAGCTTCTGGTGTTAATTAGTTCCTGTGATGTGATGGATGACAAGCGGCAGGGCCGGGAATGACACAGGCAGATTGTGAACAAAATAAGCCATCCCTCACCATCAAGGGCAAAGGAAAGGAATCTGGAAAGGACAGGAGCTAAGCACACCGCTGAGAGATGACAGGTATGCTGACAGATGCCCCCTCATGCCTGACATCCCCTTCCGATCACCCCAAATAACTCCTGCTGCCAGCAGACAAGAAACAGGCAGGGGAACATGCCTGGGGAGAACTTGGGCACAGGGATATGAAAGATAAGGGGAAAGCTCTGAGAATTGGGGAAGCAAGGAAGATGAAGGACTAACACCCCCTGTGGTAAGGGGCTACATTTCAAGACAGACCTGAGTTCCTGACAGCTGCAGGCACACCTCCAGCACCCTCTGCAAAACCTCAGTGCAATGTCTGCAGCAGCTGGGGTCCCAAGAGGCTGCACGCTTTAGAGGGCTCTGCCAAACCGTCTGCATGGTGTGCTTTTTCCAGCTGCTGTCCACAGAGCTTATACTGAGCCTTTTTCTGTGAATGACAACAAGAGGCACTGCATCCCCACCTTCCCTTAAGAAAACACAGGATCTTCCAATACCATTGGCATTTTCCCAATATGAGTTCAACTGCCAAACTTCTCAAGCATAATGCTAAGAAGATACCAAGTTTAATTTCTAATAGATTTCAGTAAAACCATACTGAGTATGAGTTAGCCAGGCCTGTGTCCAGTTCTGGGCTCCCCAGTACAAAAAAGACAGGGATCTCTTGGAAAGAGTCCAGCAGAGGGCCACAAAGATGGTGAAGGGCCTGGAGCATCTCTCCTATGAAGAAAGGCTGAGTGAACTGGGTCTGCTTAGCCCTGAGAAAAGAAGACTGAGAGGGGACCTGATCCAGGTCTATAAATACCTAAGGTGTGGGAGGCAGAGTGGCAAGGCCGGACTGTTTTCAGTGGTGTGTGCAGATGGACAAGGGGAAATGGCCAGAAACTGCAGCATAGGAAGTTCCACACAAATGTGCGCAAGAACTTCTTTTCGGTGAGGGTGACGGAGCACTGGAACAGGCTGCCCAGGGAGGTGGTGGAGTCTCCTTCTCTGGAGATGTTCAAGACCTGCCTGGATGCCTACCTGTGCGACCTGGTGTAGGGAACCTGCTTTGGCAGGGGGGTTGGACTCGATCTCTAGAGGTCCCTTCCAACCCCTACAATTCTGTAATTCTGTGAAATACAGAGTACTAAAGGTGCTCTGTCCACAACAAGAAAAGTGGGAGAACTTTTACTATGCTGCCTTCTTATAGACCTGTCTTGTTCTGGCTGCTTGGATTGACAGCAAGAGTTCAAAATACCATCTTTGATGCTCCAAGTCCTTTATACATTTGAACTGTCTTAGTCTATGTCTATGCAAGGAGAAACCAGAGGAAAGAAAAAGCAAATTACCTGTCTCAAGATTATATAGTATGCTGGTTTCAAGAATGCAATAATCCCACTAGCACCTTGTTTCAAAAATGCTAGTCTTCTCTCCGTTTGTTGTATGAATTAAGAGCTGACTTTGCTAGATTGACAGATTCTGCTATTAACTGAAAGAGAAGGATGGAAGAGAAAGACAGCCGATAAAAGCTCCCAAAGTCTAACCAAAATTTGGGTGATTTCTGGCTCCAGTACATTGGCAACAGCCACAAAATAAAATTTGCCTCCTTATTCTGCCGCTGGGGGCAGGGCATGTCTCTTGAATCATAGTCAAAGGTCATTATTTATCCTTGTTTTGGTCATCACGAAGTTCCTGACTTACTCATTTTGTTCTCAGCCATACCACTATGTGTCCTCATCCTTGATACAGCACATCCCCTGCATGCCCAGAGACAGGAGAAGGCAAAGGAAAATTTATCAAGGGAGTAAAACACAAGCTGCTTCTCTTAAGACAAACTAGAGCACTGGATGAAGACAGGGAAGATAAAAGCAAGAAATTCAGTAGATCCAGTGAAATACCACTGCTGCTACACCAAGAAAGGGATAGAATTTTCTTTGTCAGGAATGTACTAGACAAGTGCCAGACCTTGTGTATTTTGAAGGTATCCTTTAGGGTGATACTTTGAATCCAGTCCTAATGCAGAGAGAAAAAGAGCTGGCTGATACCGTGGTAACTGGCTCAAAAGAGAAGAAAAGCAAGGAAGTCACCTACCCATTTCCTTTTTGCTCTTAAAATCTACCATTATTACCACCACAAATTACCTCTGGCACCACTGCTCACCCCCTCCAGTGCTCTGCTAGAATTGAATTCTTCTCTCATATCTAGGGTGCAGATCACTCAGGATCAGGAGTTCCTTCCACTGCGAAGTGAAGTTTACCCTGCACCACCAGCTGTGCAAGCTCAAACACTGACAGAGAACCACAGTCTACAAAACTCACTTTGGAGTCATCGAGATTTACCTACTGTAATGCTTTTTTCCAATTCTCCCTATCCCTGCTAACAAATAGTAAATACCTGAGAGAGTGGGAAACAGAGGAACCACAAGACCAGGGCTCACCCTTGCCCAACAGGGTAGCAAGGCAGCAGTCCCGCGTGGATACTGTTCAGCCAGCCACTCCTTCATCTTTCTACAGGAGCCATGCTCAGCCCACAGTACACAGGCACCACAACACGGATTCTGAAGGGGCTGAGGAAAGAACAAAGCAGGGAGAGACCAAAAGCAGCTCCTGCTGAGGCTGGGCAGCTGAGGGGGAGTGGCAGAATCAGGCATCTCTTTGGTGTCACCCACCACAACAGCTGTAACATGCACACCCTACCCCATTGTCCTGACCCTGGCTTACAATTACACCTGAAGGTCAGATAGAAGGGATTAAAGCAGAATGCAAACAATTGCCCTGAATACACCTAGTTGTTGGGCTTTTGCTGACGGTTCATGAAGTGGAAAGATCCAGACTATGCCCATGAGCAGGCACAGTCACATGCAGGAGATGAGAAGCAGTGGCTGGTAGAGCCCTGAGAGCCTTTTTCCTTTGGTCACCCTCTGCTGAGGTTGCAAGCAGACCACAACCCAGTGGGGAAGGTCTCCACACCCAAGGAGAAAGGTGCCACGCAGGTCTGCAAGCCTCACTCCCCACCCTGTGCATCAAAGGCTTGCTGGGCCCTTCCTCTTGCTCCTGCTGTGGGAAGGAAGGAAAGAAGGAAGGAAAAAAGGGATTAATGTCTTCCTTTCTTCTTCCCACCCTTTTCCCTTGTTCCACGCAAACCCAAAAAACCACGTCCCTCCTGAACATCCTATAACAGAAACATAAGCAGCTTCCCCTCCTTTCAATTCACCACCCTCCATCAGGGACTGCACAGAAATGGCGATGTTCCCGTATCGTCTGGATCAACAGCACGGACGAGCTCAAGGAGGACAAGGGAGGCTGGCATGGGAGGACAAGGCAGGAGGCTTTGTTTGGCGCTGGTTCCACCCCCTCTTTCCATTGCAATGCCCTCCAGCTCGGACACGTGAGGAGGCGGTGGGAAGGGAGGGGGCCAGGGGTGCCTATGAATTTTGTTCCCCTCGTCAAGGGGACAGTTCACTCCCCTGAGCACGCCTGGCTCTGCTAGAGCTCCCTGGAGTAACCTTTATTCCAGTGTGTCGCAAGCATGTATTTCACGGATGGTTACACTGAATCATTATCACCAGACGTTCATTTGACCAAAATAATGTTATTAGCATCGTCAGGTCCATTCCCCCTTATCTCTCCCTCCCTCCCCAGTATATACGTGCTGCCTCTAAGCCCCGGGTCCCTTCCATCCACTTAGGGCACACCCCTCCCCGGCACAAAATCTCATGATGTGTGACACAATGTCCTGGAAAAGAGAGCGGTGAGATGGGCAGGCAGAATGGATGGACGTGCCTTTGGCATTTAATGTGCTTCCAACCCTCTGCCAATGTTTATCAGCCATACACACACGCACACAAAGACATGCACGCAAAAAAATCAGAATTAAATCACAGCCCATCCTAGGTACGTGACCACAGGCACCTGAGCGTGTGCACGTGTGCCCGAGCTGTGGTCACGGTCCTGTCGGTCACCCAAATCTGTGTGGCATGAAGCAAAGGTCATCGTGCCACTGTTGTGATGCACTAAAAACCACCGCAGAGCCATCAGGATGTAACACAGAATTTTCTCGTCAAGGGACAAGAAACCTTGAGAGGGGTGGAGGCTGGGAGGAGGAAAGCGGGCGTGCAGATGGGGGGATGGAGGGAAATGGCAGAAAATGGGGAGGAAAATGAAGAATACAAAGCTCCACTTCGCTAATCCAAGATAGACAATCCATCCCTTCCCCCTCTCTATGCCCTCCCTCCCCCCGAAATGTTGGTGCAGATGGATTTCTGTATCTCGGTTTTGCAGCAGTGGGTCTAATGACTCCTATACCAAACCCCCTCGCTATCATAACCCCTCCCACTATTTTTTTTTAGACTGGTCTGAAGAATAATGTGTTTTTAGAGATAATGGGTTTTATAAAAAGAAAGAAAAAGGGATGCAACGCAGACATTATGTGAGTAGGCTGCTCCCCGCATCACCCCCATCTTCTCCCAACCGCATATCCCGATTTCTCCCCCTCCCATCTTTCTCCAGCCTTCCCCGTCAGCTCCCCCAAGGAAAGGAAAAAAACCCACAACGCGATCTGGGTAGCCGATCTCAAAATCCTAAGCACTAATCCGCTTGAATTTGTTCTTCCCCTTATATAAGCAGCAGCACGTCAACATGTTCACTGGAAAGGCAGCGTAAAATGAGGCCAGGCTACAGCCATGGAACGGGGCTGATATCGGCAGATATCATGTCTATCGAGAAGCCGTTCCCACCAGGACGATGAAAGCAAGTGTTGGGCTTTCAGTCCCTTCTCTTCGTTTATTTATTTATTTATTTCTCAATGCTTGTTCTTGTTTTATTTCATTTCATTTTGGTTTCACTCTACTTCATTTTCCAAAGGACAAAAGTGAAATAAATAATTAAAAGGCAGAGACATACCCTACCGGAAGGTGCCCGAATGCTCCAGAAAGAGAATCCTCACCTCCTAACTTCTTTTCCTCTTTCCTTTTTATTTTTCTATTTTTTCTTAACAAATTTACACAGTCCTGTTGCTCCCATTATCCCCTAATATCCAACAACCCCACCTACTACACCCTACTCCCAAAAACCAGACACTTTCTTAGAGAGAGACAAACGTTTAGGAAACTGACAAAGACCGAAAAAGAAACCGATAGAAAAATGGAAAATGAGCTCTACAATAGTCGAGTTTGTTCAACGGATAAAAGCACGCCCGGTTCAAAATCAACAGCAATAATCTCTGCGACATCCTTTCCCCAAAACAAGATTCACCCTCAGATAAACTTGCCCAACTTAACACTGATGACCATTTTAACTTAAACCAACGACAAACGTAACACCCTCCCGGCTCACGCTACGATTAATAACCGACTGTGTCACCCCGACAAACAAAACCCTTCGGGATGAATTTTTCCCCTCACCTACCCAACATCTCTCTTAGACTTTTCGCAGCTTTAGGTAAGAGTTCGCCCCTTCAATAGCAGCCCCTCCAAAAATGCCATCAGCAGAGAGAGTGGTGAGCGGCCGCGTCAATGCCCGCCGCTTTGGGAGGGCTGTGTGCTCACTACAGAACAATTGCGTGCAGAAAAAAATACAGAAGGAACAATTAATATTTAGAAAAAATAAATAATTTTTCAAAGCTAGATTCAACGAAGCGTTGAACTGTTTGTCCACGGAAAGGTGGAAAGAGCTTGAAAAAGCAGAAGGTTGAAAGTACCCTTTTTAAAAACAATTTGGTGGTTTTAGCCTAGGTTTCTCCTCCCTGGTGCTTTGGTTTTCCTGCCACTGATCTCACACCTCATCTTTTTTATAGTTTTCTTTGAGATGGGGGAAAAAAATGAGATTTTGTTTGTTTGTTTGTTTGAAAGAGAAAGATTTGTTTTAACAAAAGGAATCCCCGGAGAGACCTGCTCAAATATGTTACTTCCTAGCTACAAAGGACTGCAATTAAAATAAATTTAAAGAGTAAGCAAAAGGCAAGTCACCTGCAAAGCACCAGAGTCAGTGCCCTTAGGTAGGAGAATTACATCACTCCCTGACTGCACGATGTCCTCTTTTAAATTATAAAGCAGGTGATCTTTATTTTTTTATTTATTTTTTTTTTTTTCAGGAAAAAAAAAAAATGAAAGACAAAAATGAAAAAGTGGGTATTCCACGTACATCTTGCACGAAGAAAGCATTGAACCAACCTTTAAGGTCACTCACTGCCTGAAAACCCACAGCAGCAGCTCACGGTGGAAGTTTTCAGGCAAGACGGCTACTAAATCATTAATACAAACAAATGGAAGGCGGGGAGGAAAGGCGCTACTGTAATAGATCCGAAGACTTGGAAGAGGAAAAAAATATTAAAGCAAAAAAAAATAAAACTTTCATCTTCAGCCTCTCTTCGTTCTTCATTAATAATTTTTCGGAAAAGAAATCCTTAAGCTTTAGTCAAACAAGAGGCTCTTTCTAAGCGTCTCACTGCCGTAATTCAGCGTAGCGCCTTCTTCTTTTTCGCGAGCTGGGCGCCCCCCCCCCCCCGGAGGGCACCCCGAAGAGCCCCACAGCGAGAAGAGCGGTTACCCAAAAAGTCGGGCAGAGCAGCCCGGGCCGGAGCGTCCCGGGGCCGGAGGAGCCAGGCAGCGCCCAGCCCCGCCAGGGCGGCCAGGAAAGAAAGCAGCTCCCCGGCACTTCTCTTACGGGGGAACAGCGGGAACCTGCCCGCGGAGCTGCCGGCCGGGCAGCGCCCGCCGTGCCGAGCCGAGCCGCCCCCCGCCCCCTCTCACCTCCGCAGCCGGGCGGCCGCCGGCCGCCGCGCCAAGTCGCGGCTCGCCTCCGCTGCGGGGCAAGGGGCTCCAGCGTGGCCCCAGGCGCGGAGGCTCGGGGGTCCCGGGGAGGCTGGGGTGGGCTGGCCGCGCAGAGCCTAGCCGAGACGTGCGAACCGCGGGCGGCCGCGGGCGGAGCTGCGCAGGGCTGAGCGCGCCGCGGTGCCGGAGCAGCCCGAGCCCCGCGCACGCCGCCGCCGCCGCCGCCCCCTGCCGCCGCGCCCGGTCCGGCCCCGCCCGGCCCCGGCTTTTAAAGAGACCGCGGGTCCGCGCCCCGGCACGGCGCGGCTCCGGCAGAAGCCGTCGCTCCCTGCGCGTCCCGCGGCGGCGCGGACACCTCCTCCGGGACGGGGCTGCTGGCCGCCCTCCGCTCCCTGCGCTCCGCGCCGACGAAGGCGGGGGATTTCCGTCCCCTCGGCCCCGGCGGGGGAACGAGACCTGTTTGGCGGCACGCGCAGAGCCGTCCCGGGGCAGGAGGTAAGGCGCTTCTCGGCTGCTTACTTCCTTGATACTCCCTAGAATCCTTGAAGTTCAACCCTTAAGGATTTTTCTTCTAGCTCGGGGTTCTTCCAAAGCTCCTCGATATTTCATACTCATTTATGTGCTGCCCCGTGCCCAGTTCATTTAACCGGCCCCCGAATTACCCTATTAATACTGCTAAAGCAGAAAAAAGAGCACCGTCTGACACCATGGACAGGAAGGGTCTGAATTACCCAAAGACTGTACATATATCAGTTGATTGCTGTTTCATCATTAACACTTAGCATAGTAAACAAGCTCATTCAGAATACCTTCTGTAGGGAGCATCTTTGGGAAGTTTCTGAGTGCATTACTGCACTGAAAGTCCATCTCAAAGAAGCACACAGGAGCACCAGGCATACAAAAAGCACACATAAGCCAAAGTCGAAGTCCCTGCATTTGGGCCCTTCTCTCAAGCCCCCGGGATTTTGTAATGTTTGTGAGGGATGCTCGTTCTGCAAAGCCAGACACTTGGAATTTCATTTTCCTGTAGTGCAGGCTGTAAAGCTGCCTTTCATTCTCTTTCACATCACTACATAACGGTTTTTGCCCTTCAATACTTTGAATAGCAGACAGCCTACTCACAGCACATGGTAAATAATATATAATTATTTTATACAAAGGTATGCATCACTTTGTCCACTATCAAAATGAAGCGGTGCCTGAGGTGTGCAATAGCAACACAGAAACACTAGAATTCACGCTTTCAAGTAGCATTAGGAGTCCCCAGGGAAGTTCTTCCAGAAAACACAGTCCACCACAGCTCCCAACAAATTCAGATACATGCACAGAGAGGCTAATGGGACCTATATCAGGGAAGTAGCAGTGGCCCAGCAGAGAAGCATCTTCCAGACTTAAAATCAGATTCCCTAGAGAAAGAATTTATCCCATTATGTCTGCACCAATGCAGGTTATTGTTGGCTTCCCGTATTAAATGGACAGCATCACAGTGAGAATTATCAATCCCTCCTCGGGGCATGAGATTAGATCCTAGTCTCAGTCACTGTGAAGAAGATCAGGTATTGCCTTATTTGCTTCAAGAGTTAACTCCAGATTTAAAACACACAACTGGTAATAAAATCTGGCTTCTGGTACCTCTCTGCCCCTGCTGATAGCTTGAGCAATTCTGTGTTTTGTAGTTTACAGTTTATCAAGTAATGATTTGATGAGGCAGTCATCCGAGATTGCACCATCTCTGGCCCTTCACTCTCCAATGTCTTCTAAGACAATGTCCCTGCATCAGACCCTGGTCTCGCCACCTATCTGCCATGCAAAAAATCAACATCAACAGCAGACTCCACTTTCAACTCTAAGCTAAAACTCCTCAGTTCGATGAAGGGCGAACAGCACATATCCAACAAGGGGAAAAAGAAAAAGAAAAAAACACACACACAAAAAAAAAAAAACAAAAAAAAAAACAACCAAGGAATTCTGGCTCACAGACAGTTTGGTCAAGAAAGTTGAAGCATGAGTGGATTCGAGTGAGGTAAACTAGTTTTCATCTACTTCCTACTTTTTCAACTAGAAAATCCAGGACCCCCATAGAGAAAGTTCTTATAAATCAAAAAGGGAGAGAAGAGGTTTCATCAGAGGAGCTATTTAGAGTGCTATACATGAACCAGGGAAGGTAACAACTGCTTTGAAAAAGTCTTACTGTGCATAACTCGGACACATAGACCTCTACTTCTGAATAAGTGGTACAGTTAGGTACCAAAATAGCAGCCATCATTTTAAAAATAGGTAGAGAGTAGTGGGAAAATATTAAGAGGGCAGGGAAGCTTCCTCAAGGCTGCTTCCTTTTGCTGGAGTGCAGAGCAAAACAGAGGCAAGAGGAAAGCAGCACAAAAGCTGCACAAAAAAAGTGCAGCACAAGAAATCCCACACCCAGCTCACAGTACTCCCATTGCTCTACAGCAGAATAGATTTTTCTAGTTCTTCCTCTCACATCTGTAGTCAAGTCCTACAGTTTGCAAACAAGTTGTACTGAGAAGGGACAAAAAAGAAAAAAAAAAATCATCAGGACAGTGAGCTTTACAGCAGCTGTCTCTAATGCTTCTCTTCACCCCAGGATACACTACCAACATCTGCCAATCTTGTACACTTGCACGTCCATGTAGATGATCAGTAGACACACTAACCTTTCTCTGGTTTCTTCATTAAGATGACAGCAAGATCCCTGTCCAAGGAGACTGGCACAGATTTAAACATCTGGTCACAAGCACTTGGCACCCCTCTGACATTGCTCCCACCACTGGACAGAAGAGGCAAAGGTAAGCATACCTGAGCATTAGCAGTCATTCATCATCTCTTGCTTCCTTCCTTTAGGATAAAACCACAAACTTTTCACCAATCTCACGTACTTGTTTAAAAAAAAAAAAAGCCATAATTGTGCCATTAATTTGGAGCATTTATCAATAAGTTGCACAGTCAGACTGTTCATTTTCAGTGCACTTGTACTTCTCTGAGATATGGGGGCTGGTAACTCAGTACAGTGGCTATAGTATCCATGAGATAGCATTCACTCACACCCCTCAGGGGAACAAGTTGGCTCACAGGAGCTACCTAGCTCCTTAAAGCAGTACAACCTACTCCTTAAAGCAGTATAACCTACATGTGCCATCATCATCATCATTTCATCTTCTGTCCACTGAGGAAGGGTGATGAGAGGCAGATCAGGGTTTGAGATGAGCCCTGGAGACAGAACTTGCAGGAATTACAGGCATCACCTGCCATGGCAGGCTATCCAAATGTTGCAACACTAAAATGTAGGTGATCCCATGTAAACAAATGTCCTGGGTAGAGAAGCAAGGCATGGGAAGGGAGAGTGCACCACAATATAGCCCCACTTTATATAATCTTCCAGACTTTTTCCTCTGTTTCTCTGAATAGTGTTCACCAAACCATTGATTTCAAGCATGTGTGTGGCACTATTAGTGGAAGTGAGATTCAAGGGGAATTTACTACTGAAAAAAGGGGCAAAGCAGTCTATGCAACAAGACAGGAATGTTCTTTAACTATGGCTTCTCTTTTTTTCTTTTTTTTTTTCTTTTTTTTTTTTTGGCCACATTAGCACTTTCAGTTCTTTTTGCCCAGAAGTTAATACCCAAGGTGAATTTAGAAGCTGCAGTCCAAACCGCAATCAGATCATCTTGGTTGTGCCAAAAAAAGCTGATCTTATCTCACTTGTGACCTTATCCTACTTGAAAGAGCAAAACTCATTACAATAATAAGCAAAAACAGATGGGAAAAGAGTAATGATGGCAGCATCTGGTCAGAGCTCACTTTGCCGTCATTTTGCAGAGGTAGTTCTAAGCCTTTCTCCTGCAAACATCATTTTTTCCTCCAGCAGGAGGTGCAACCTCCAACATTATTCTGGCCCCTTGTTGCAGGATGCATCTGTTTATTCTTAATTCACTGCCTTTTCCCTGCTCCTCCTAGCATTTTCTGTTGCACCTATTAAATAGCTACACAAAAGCTTCCTGTGTAGACTTGTCCACTGAGTACTTCCTTGTTCAGCACTTTGTACACGGAACAGAAAGTATACAGGTACACATTTCTATGTGTAGCAGTGTATGAATGAGAAAGCAAGTGCCAAAAAAAATGCAACTCAGGTACTCACATGTGAGGAAGAGCACATTCGATGAGAGTGTTCTCAAAGGAGTAAAAATGCCTGAGAAGTCTTAAGGGTGGCCAGTGTGTAAATACCACAGGAACACAACCAGAGCAAGTTGTGTACAGAAAGAGAGTATATGTCATTACACACACTAATTGTCATTGGAGGGGGGGAAAGATGGTGAAGCCCTTCTTGAAGTCTTCTATATAGTTACCCATTATCTTTTAGCTGCATTGTGAAAGAGTGTCTTGTATATGTATACTTAAGGATATGTAAATATAATGACAACTGACGATTCCTGCACATGAGTTTGCAAGGAAAGAAAAAAAACTATAAACACTTTTCAGCTAAAGTACATATCTAAAATCTGACGGTTGTTACACTGGCTTTTATGACCTCCACTACTATTATATGTATATCTGTACTTCATTCTAAGACATAGACTTTCCATCATATCTACTCAACAGAAAAACTTCCATTCCCACCTTTCATATTGTCAACAGTCCCACTATGACTGCCCAAATGTTGGCTCAAAAGGAAGACAATCATTCTTACAGCCTTGCAGGCCTCCACTAAAAAAAAATAAATAAATAAAATAAAAAAGGAATTAACCAACTCTGCTTTGTTCTATCCATCAGGAAGCATCCAGTGAAATGGTCAAAAACAAAGGCACAGTAGAGTTAACTCATAAGCCTTCCAACGACTATTTCCACCTGTTTTGAACTCCATCCTTTCTTATTTGTTCAATCTTCTAACTCAGTGGGATCACTCCAGTTTCTGTGATATCATCAGCTGCTGCAAGACCCAGGAAATCCTTAGTGTTTACTGTTTTCTTCACTTAATTCTGCCTCCCTTTCTTGTCTCTAAATGCTCAGATGGGGCTGTGAAAATGATCTGATGACATCTGTATGCTTCTCTGGCAACAAATACTACATCCTACCTATTTGTTCATCAGTACATTTGGGTAAAAGCAGAAAAAGTAGAAAGGAGTATGGGCAAGTACTAAAAGCTACTCTCTGAAGAGCTCCAATGATTCCTCAAGCAAGATTATTTCCACATTTCCCTTGACCTCTTCAGAGACACTGAAATACAGAGATCTCGATTGCTGAATATCAGTGGTATAAGATGGGGATACTTCCTGCTGAACCATTTGATGATACTCCAAAACAAGGTAGGAAACGACCATTTTTCAGATTTTGGATCTATCTAGTCTTAGGTTCATTCTTTTCAGTTCAAACATTTATATATGGTCTGCTGTACCTAAGACAGAAACCCTTCTCAGCCAAGAAGCACAGGTGGAATAAAAACATTAATGCAGGACAACACCATCAGTGGCTTCTCAAGATGACAGTTAACTTTTTTGTCTTTTACATGAATCTGTAACTAGATTTAAAATGAGATTAGGAACCCCAAATAGGATTCCATTAAAAGTGGGCTGAGGAGAAGAATTCTCTCCCTGATGCACTGAAACACTACAAGTGGGAATTTTCTAACATAATCAAAATCATCTAACAAGTCAAGAAGCACAAAACATATCTTCCCACAGAGTTCTCTATGGCAAGTTTAAAGCCTTGATTTTTGATCTTTAAAGCACTATATGTTTTGGCTTTTTTTAAATTAATACAAATTAGATAGCTATGGTGTTGAAGTTCTTTATGAAAACCCTTATGAAGACATGGGTATCTATCCAAAAGTAACCAAGTTTTGAAGCTGAATCTTAAGTGGCCTGGATCCCAACCTCAGAGGAGGTTATTCTAGCACTAAATCCCAGCAACAAAAGCATGAAGGCAGTGAGCCAACAGTGTCAGTCCAGGCACTGCTTGCCCCCCTTACACATCTGTGTCCCCTTACACATCTCCCCTCTGAGTCTCGTGGCTCTAAATGAGGCCATGAGAGTGGCAGCTGGTCTATCATGTCCAGTTACAGATTCTGCACACCAACCCAGCCAGTGCATACTCTTGTATTTTCTGGGCTCGGTCAGAGCTTTAAGACAGGCAGGTTGGGAAGCTAGACAAATGCCTGCATTTAAAAAAGGGAAAGCACAAAATGGAGAGCAGTTCCCCTTCTCTAGCCTGGCCCCTGTGTCCCAGACCAAATACAAAGCTTGCTTTAGGGCACTATATAAATTTGTATTATAAATTCAGATGGTGCACCAGGGAGTGCCTCATTCTGTATGATTGGAATCATTCTCAGGAGCAGTTCAGGCACTCAGTCTGCCACATGCGACTGCTGCCCCAAGGGCTGCCATTACAGATGCATTATTACAAAGCTCCGCAATAAAGCATGAACTAAAACAACTTCATTGAAATGAAGATTAATACAGAACATGTGTTCACCTCCTTCACACTCAGAAGGAACAGTCCAGCAAACACAAGCACCACAGCACTACAGCTGATGGGCTAGGAGAGCAATGCAACTGGCCGACCGTTGCTATTGCTCAAGGCAAGCAATACATTTCTGTAGCATCTCCTAAGTATCCACAGATAGATTTAATGTAGCATCTGTGAAGCAGAAAGTGAGGCAAGCAAGACACGTGGAGTGCTGGAACACACAGGGAAACATGCTGTGTCTAAGGCAAAGAACAGAGAGGGATGCTTCAGACTTACAGAAATAATACTCTGGCTGAAGAGTGATCTGTGCCTTTAGTTAGCACAGACTCCAATGGATATTGAGGATTCTCAGCACTTCAAAGTGTCATATCCACGTGAGAGTTACAGGTGAGGAGGAGAAAAAAAAAAAAAAAAAAAAAATCAACAAAGGTAATGGCTTATCCATCCCCCTCACAATCAGAGAAGGGCTATTGCCCAAGATCTATTTGTTAGCACTACTGCTGCCTCACTTAAACTGTCCCATACAATTCACAACATTCCTTTTCTGGTGCCAACAGAGCCTTAAATTTCATTACTGGCATGAACTCTGGGACATTAATTTGATCTGGGAAATATATAGATGTAAACTCATGATACTCTGTTATGGTTTAATGGCTCAGTTTCCATGCTTCCTTTTCCTGATGTAAGTTTTTCATTCTTCCTTTCCTTGAAAACAGTGTGAGGCTCCTATTGAAATCCAGCTGTGGCTAGTGACAAGTCCTATGGGATTCCTTCATTCCATCAACCACATCAGCCCCCAGCTTTGAGTAATACGCATAAACGCGTTCAAGATAGACACAATGCATCGCATCCTGAATACGTGAATGACTCTGTCAATCCTGAACGTACTTCCCTAGATCCTTTTGAAGTATCTGGGATAAGATCCAGTATGAAGGCACCGTTTATGAAGGAAAAAAAAAAGGCAGGAGGAAGAAATATAATGTTCATGATATTTCACCAGAGGTAGAAAACAGGATTGGAGGTGCAACGTAGTAACAGAAGTAACAGATTCATAATTAATCTGCACGATGAGTATTTGGCACTTGAGAGGGAAAAAAAAACAACTATATTTTCTGAGGACGCTCCTCCCTCAACTGAGACCTTCAGCCTTTGGAACCAACTGCATGCGAAGTCTTTTATTGATTACTTAATAGTGCTTAAGACCTCATAGATGGTCTATCGCCCCTAGACAGAAACATTGTAATGGATGACACAGGTACTCAAAAAAAAAAAAAAAGTCACGCAGCTCTGTATATAGGATAAAGTGAGTGGGGAGAGGATTAATTAAGAGTAGAGAACAGATGCCCCCATGATGCTGGCATCTCTAGCACTTTCTGTTTCTGGAGTGAAAGTATCATAAAAATAAATGAACTGACATCAAATATTTGTGTTTAAAAAATAAGATTGAAGGAGAGATAAAAATACACAGTAAACAAGTAAAATCTACAGTTATCAGGCTTGCCTCTTCTCCCCAAGCTGACTGGCACTACACCAATGCACCTCAGAGAGAACAAGATCTGCTGCATGCAAATGATTCCTAACAAAGCTGAAACTCTGCATTTAACACAGACGAGCAGAGCTTAGGCAGATGCCTTTAGACAAGGCTGCCATGTCACTGGTCATTCAAAGGGCAATACTGTAAAGAAATGGATATAAATTAGATTATTTCACAGCAAGGTGCCATCCATTCTTACTTGCACTGCAATTTTGTATCCCAAAAATAGAGTAGCCTTCACAGCCCTCCTACAGTGCACCTCTCATACCACCACAGATACTGCTCCGTAATACTTCATTGGCATCAATATTCCCCTGGCTAAAGATGACTTAATAAAACATTCTTAGAAGCCAATGAACATGGCTTATAATTAAAAATGAACCAGTGTCAACCTCTGTTGAATTATTGCTTTCTCTCAGCTCTCCACACTTCTACTAAACCAGACATCATGCTATACTCTAGAATGGATCTATGCTTAATCTCTGAGCAGATTCTCAGTGTACAGACCTCTTTTTTTTTTTTTCCCCCTTTTAATTATTTTAATATGTAACTTCAGACTTGCACATCTCAAACTTACACCACATATAAATCCCAACATAGCTCCATGTGTTTGTTTCTAAATGTCTACATAGACCTGATCCCCATGATGGAGAAAGACGTGCGAATCTCATGCAAGCTTAATACAGAATAACCATTACATTTCTGTAATAAGCATATTTCTTCTAGGAAAATGCTGTTTGGATCCCTAGATTTCATGCTGGGAACTCTGAACCTTCCTACCCTTAGGATCAGTTGTGTGGAATGCAATAAGACAATGGTTATATCTGGCTAAACAATGAGGCAGTGCCTCTCTGCATTGATTTGTTGTAAATGACAGAATCCTCCCTACAGGAGCTGATCCCTCAGGTGAAGGGCAGAAACAGTCAAAAGACCTGCTAGATCTGCAGTGGCTATGTCTCCTAGTTGTATCCTAATAAAGAGAAGGCTTTCAACAAATTCCAACCAATGCCTAGCCTGTCACTGCCACAGCAAGAGGCCCAGGGTTGAAATCAAGGGACTACTGCAACCTGAACGTGGCATGGGTCAGTCAAAGCAGAATTGCAGTGTCTTGAGTATACTGCACTCAACTCTGTGCATGGAGTCACAGAGATCATATGAGGCACTGATTACGATCACTCTATGCATAAACATTCATAATGGAAGACTCCACATGAAACTACACTTTAGATTTCTGCCACTCTCCTGCAAACAACAGGTGACAGAGGACTTGGATTATCTCATCTCTTTGTACCGGGCACAATCACAGGACTGTGGCTAAATCTACTTATGGCACTGCTGATCATCACTACAGAAGTGACCATGTCATCTCTGAACTTGTTAAGCAATAATTCGCTTTATAACAAGAAGCTCTTTCTAGTTCTTGTATGCAGGAAAGTTTCACTGAGCCTATCTGTCCAATTTCAGAAATCTTGTTAAACAAGCATTATAATTCCCTGTGCAGATGCTTGCTGCAGGAGTTGCTATTATGCTTTCCCCAGCTAAACTCCTTTCCAAGCAATGCAAGATGACATGAGAAAAGTTCTTATAACAAAACAATGAAATTATACTAGTATATCAATTTTAAGTTCAGACTCACATACACCAGTATCACTACAGAAGGCAGACAACCCATTAGATATGAAGATACAGCCTTTTCTGCAGCAAGAAGCTACATCAGATAACAGCAGTGACAGAGAATTATGATTGTTTCTTGGTTCTTGCCTCCCACTTTGGGAAGGAAAGTGTGATTTCATGTCCTGTTTAAACAACAGAACACACAGACTTGACGATCTGCAACCATATCTGTAAGCCAGTTTCCTTCTCTATGCTCCATCTTTTCCAACTGTGAAATGAAAAGCATTTCCCAACCCCTCCCAATATATTTTCCAAAGGTTGACTTGTTAGTTCTGAAGAAAATTTATTCAGGCAGAAATTGATGGAATGCTATATGAGAAAAATATTTTGAGACACGAGAGTAATTACTGGACTCTTTCAGTGTTTTACAATTTCTTTTTGAAGTTATTTAAATGTACATGTACCAGATTTCCAAGTTGCAGGTTCTCTGGCTGCTTCAGTAACAGAAGCCTGGCTTTCCCTCATCATTAAAGACTTCTAATATTATAATATGTATATTTTATGCATATCTATAAATATATAAACTATATAGATAGGTAAACTATATCTAATATATATATATATATATTAGATATATATAATATATATATATATATATAATATATATATATATAGTTTACCTATAGTAAAACATTCACAATTACTCCTTTTTCTCTCTCTTTCTGTCTCAGAGAAAATATTTTATGAAAAATGGAAAAAAGAAAAAACCTATTGTAAAGGGTTATGATGCATATTTAATGAAGGAGCCAAGAGAAGTGCCTGCCATACAAAGGAGCTAATCAGTCAATCAAGAATCAGCTCACCAGACAGAAGCCGTCAGCGCCTAACTTCTCCATCTCCACCTGTCCGGAGAAACAACAAAACAGCATGGAACATGCCTGACAATTGAGTGCAAAATAGCACAAGCATTTACGTATTTCTAAGCATTAAAGGGGCAAGACATTCTTGCAAATCAAAATTTTCAAAAATAGAAATAACAAACCCAGCACCACACGTGTATTGATGTGCATTTGAATAAGGCTGAGTGACTGCCTTTCATCCTTTTGAAAACACTAGCAGTCCTCACTATGCAGTAGGGCAAGAGGTGAGAATTGCTACAATTGGGCTAAATTGAATTTTTTTTGCCATATACTTGCCAATCTAGATCAGTTAAGTGAATGGTAACTTAGAGAACAAAATATATCTCTTAAAACCAAAATCAGCACAGTTGTGGGAGCTATATGGCTTTCTATTATTATATTTCTATTATATGGCAAAATCATAAGGGTCATAATCTTTACTTCCCAGGTCTAATACTGGCTGACTGAGCAGGCTGAGGCAAAACACATTTTATCTGCCTCAATTTCCCAGACTAGAAAAGGATAATACAGCCTACCCCAATTATATGGAGATGATTTGGTTTTGCAGCTGGCTTCATTAATATTCATAAAGTGCTTAGAAACCCTTGCACGAAAATTGCTGCCAAGTACGGGTTTAAACTTGCCATTTTGCCGAGTGCTCTCGTAAAGAGCTTCGAATTTCGTCTTCCCAGCCCCGCGCACTCACGCAGGTCGGTGTTCGGCCCGCACCTCGCTCACGCCGCACCCGAAGCGCCCGGCACGAGCCGCGTAGGGCCGGGCCCTCTCCGTGGTGCTGAAAGCAGCTGCGCAGAGCCGACCCGGGCCCTGCCTCCCATCGGCACCACCGCGCGGCGCGGGCAGGCTGCGCTGCACCATGCACGTCCTGTATCTATAATTTTATTTTATTTTTTTTGTTTTTTGTTTTTTGTTTTGAGGGGAGGAATAGAGAGGATAGTCAGTACCCCTAGATTATCCGTCTTCTCTTTTTATTCCAAGTCCCCACCAAGTCAGTTATTTCTATGATCACAGCTACTTGGGCCAGCAGCAGGCTGTAGAGCAGCAGTGCAGCTGCTCTGTAGGAAATAGCCTGCAAAATTGGGAGAGGGGAGGGGGATGGGGACAGTGGACATCTCATCTCTTTGATCAAAAGACAGCGCTTTGGAAGTGAAAGAAAGCAGCCCACAGGTAGGCTCACATAACAGGAAAGCCTACCTGAACAGAGAATCATAGTGTGAGTCCCAAGAAGGGGCAGGCCAGCTGCATAATATACAATACTCTATACAAAACAAACTTGATATTTTGTTCATTAAATATACAGTAATCAGCCCCTAATTCTCCTCAGCCTTTCTGCTCACAAAGAACAAGGATGTCAGTGAGGGAAATGCTCTGGTTCCCATCAAATCTTCTGAGGCCCATTAAGTTACCAAATGCTTCCTAACCTGGATATTTATGCCCTTTCCTTGTGGAAAAGGACAGCAACTAAAACTGCAATCCCCAGTGCAAGGAACAAACTGAACATCCTCATCTCGTACTTCTTTCAGAGACCACTTCCAGGCATGAAAAGGGAGCTGGGAAAGTACCTCCTAGCTTCAGAGAGGTGAGAAACTAAATTCAGTCATGTTTTAAGGCTCAGATATTACAAGAATGCAGGTCATAGAAAAAGCTTATCAAGAAAATTAAATACAAGATCCTCAGTGCCTACCTCTAATCTTAAGAACACTCAGGATGGGAAAGAGATAAATAAAATCATACTTGCTTTGAGGGTCAAGTCTGTGTCATGGCTAAAATCCAAATTGAGTAATTACATTCTGTCTCCTGAGTGTGCCCTTGAATTTTCTGCTAAGCATGTGACTTCCCTCCACTTCCTGTTGCCAAGTTCTGTTACATGTACCTAAATGTCAGCTGTACTTACCCATACAACCTGACTTGCATTGCAGGAAAGAGAATGTTTTGTTCATCCCCAGTCTGAGATATTTTGACTAAAGGTCTTGCTGCATTTTCATACCTTGCACAAATCATAAGAGTTCCAAAGGCATTTTACTAGGGTTATTTCTCTGTTAACAGCAATGCCACATTTGCTCGATAGCACATTTTATGAATACCCTTTCACAGTGACAGCAATACCATGTGTGTGCCAATCTCCTCATAGCCACAGCTACCTCTTTACATTCCCTTACTTAACAGAGATGCTAAATAGGCTGAGAGTATGCTGGCTGTTTTCTGCACATGGTTTAGAAGTAATGTTCAGAGCAAATATTCTCTGAACTACAGAAAGGGCCTATAGAAACCCCAAACAAAATCTCCTTGTGATATTAGCAGAGCATTGAATTATCTCTTTATTTTATATTTACTTAGGCTTCCTTCTTTACAGTGCATTTTTTCCTAACGGGAAACATGTTTTATATCACCCCAACGTTACTCTAGAGAAGCCAGAATGAAGACAAAGTAAAGACAGCATTTACTTCTTGCAAGTTACTTGACTTTCTTGGATAGCATCTTCAACTTATGAAATGCTGGGAAAGCATTTGGTCATCAGGGCCTGGTCAGGTTAAGAATGTAGGATTAGAGATTTGAAAATGTCTCTGGGACAGGAAAAAAGTATGAATAGTAAAGAATAAAGTTGCTTCTCCTAAGCAGATTCCCAACTTTAAGAATATATAGATACCTTATTCAAACTGGTATGGATTACAGAGAGCAAGTTAAAAAAAAAATTAAATAACTGGGCCCCAGTATCCTTATTACTTTTTTCACTTGTCTTTAATTTTAATCTCTGGACCCTGCTGTCCAAGATACTATATCATCTTATAAAATCTTGAGACTCAAAATCAGAAGGCTTCCAATAGATGTAATAGTGCCCATGTCCAAACTAGCCACTTACATTTCCTAGAACCCAGGAAAAAGAAGAATACAATTCTGAAGCTGAATCTGTTACCAAGGATTTTTATTTTATTTTATTTTTAACCCAATACTACGCAGCAGTGGGGAAGGTAGCTTTTCACTACCTGGAAAATAATAAAAATAATGAAGCCTAGATCTTCATAAATGTTTTCCATCCACATGTCAGTAACCTCTATTAATAGAAGAGAGGCCTGTCTTGCACTGAAAATCTGCAGATCCATTTAGCTTTAATAAAGGCTGTGGACATCAGAATGAAATCTAGACCAGGGCCATCTGACAAGTATTTTGCTATATTGAAGGCAAGAAATTGCTCTCATCCTTACCAGTAAAGGAACTAACTGCCATATGCAACTTGGTATTCCAAGTCTCCTCTCATTAACTAGCAACACAGAAGAATACTCATGTCTTCTTTGAAGGAGCAAGATGAAAAAGTACTTGAACACAAGCAAAGCAGTAGCTTTGCAAATCAACATACTTATATTTGTTACTTGCATGAACAGTTGGGAAGGAAGAAAGGGCAGCTAGTTCTCTGTGGATCTTTAAAGTCTTAAACCAAAACCATTCAAGAGAGGCACTACTTGGACTATTAAGTGTCTATGATGTGTACTTCATGACTGAAAGGTTACTAGTCACTGCTAGTGACTGAAGTCAGTGGTCTAGGAGATAAATAAGCAGTTGATTCCTCAGCAGTAAACCCAACTTTTCTAAACTGAACATACTTTCTAATATTTCTGCTCTCAGGTCAAGGTGTCTGTTCATATGATTAAACCCACCACTGTCACCTGTATGAATGGAAGCCTCTGGGAAAACACTGAAGATGTCCCATGACTGAGCTGAAATCATCTGACAGTGAGAGTAGAAGCAGTAAGCTGCTCTAAGGATGTGAAGTACAACAGCACAGACTGACACAGATGGAGTAGCATCCTTCCTCCAAGAGAACATCACTGCTTTGCACTATTTTCTCCTATTCGCAACATAATCCATACTCCATGATTTCAGCTAATGACCATATTCCATGTTTTACTTGGATATCTACAAAAGTGAAAAGGCTAGATCTACATAAAGACATGACATAAGCAATTGTGCTGATGACTGCTTACTAAAAGAGTACAAGTAACCTCATGATCTCCACCCTCAGCCCCCTGTTTTGTCACTGTACTGTATAGAAGAATATCATGACAAAGTCACAGCACTGCACACTCAGAGGATTGATGTAAAAATCCTGCAATACATCATACACAGTTCACGTAGGATAGATCTTTAACTAGCCAATATGGACTTCATCACTGCTTTGTTTCCCTGCGTTGCCTCATCTCCCCTGTTGGACTCTGCTTTGCCTCAGTGAACTCCCATTGTTCACAGAAGAACATGAAGGTTGATAAATTTATCCTCACATTACTCTCCGGAAGGCAGAGAAGTGTCAACTTCTCATCTGCAAAAGGGTGATAATTAAATGCTGAGAGAATAAATGACATGCACAAGGTCACTTGGGAAGTAAGTAGCAGAGCTGAAAATTAAATGCAGATCTCCAGAGCTGCAGGTCAAGGCCTGGAACACAAAATCTTACTGCCCTGCTAGCATAGTGGAGATCGGACTTCAAGAATATTATAAGGCACTCTACAGGAATGTGTGTTTTAAGGGAAATGAACAAAACTCCCTACATGCAGTTTATCAGTAAGAAGAACTGGATGAGTATCAAAGAATCAGATAAATATTAGAGATCAAGGAAACAGGAAAACACCACCAAATCTATCTGAAGAACATAGATTGTTTTAAATAAGGTATTGAATAAGCAAAGACATTTCTGTAGACTTCTACAGTTGTGCATGCCACTAAGTCCAGAAAGAGAGCTAATATCAACACATAGCATTTCATGTTCAAAAGTAACAGAATGCAGCCATAGAGTCATCTTTGCAAATTAACATAAGGCATACTAGTAGGTATAAGATTTTAAGCAGCTCTAAAGACTGGCAGGGTTACAGTCTAATAATTATGTATCTGCACTTTCTTTTCTTCTTGCTCTTCATACCAACTCCTGCTAAGCACCCTCATTTAACCTTCCTTCTCTTTCCTTCGCAGATGCTCCCTGCTGCTCAGTATGATCAGATTTATCCCCTTCCTTGAGTGCAACACTTTTTTCTCATAATGCTCACTAAAAAACTTTCTAACCTAGAGCTTTTTAAAGGAAAGTATCATCTCAGCTGTTAATATCCCAGTGGCACAGCTATATTGGGTTCCTCAACATGTTTAACAACAAACAGTTGCCAATTGATAACAAGCAGTTATCATTGCTAGGTATGATTCAGCTGCTGCACTCTCTCTCTCTCTGACCTGCATTCTAAAGCCCAACTTGGCCTCACTTGCCATGGCTCAATGTCTTTTTTCAGATAATCACAGAATGGTCAACACTGGAAGAGATCTCTAGAGATCATCACATTCAATCCACCTGCTCAAGCAGAGCCACCTGGAGCAAGTTGACAATGTCCAGGCAGCCTTTTTATGTCTCCTAGGAGGGAGTCCCCACAAGTTCTGGTGCAAGAGCTCAGTCACCCACATATGAAGCGTTTCCTTGTATGTGGACAGAATCTGGTGCTTCACTTTGTGCCCAGTGGCTCTTATCCTATCAAGGGACAACAGAAAAGAGCCTCACTCTATTCACTTCACATATTTGTACACATTGGTAAGATCACCCTAAGCCTCCTCTCTTCTCCAAGCTAGAACAAAAGTAGTTCTCTCAGCCTTTCCTAATATGAGAGATGTTCCAGTCCCTCAATCATTTTTAGGGATGTTTGCTGGTTCTCTCTTCAATAGCTCCATGTCTTTTTGTACTGGAAAGCCCAGAACTGGAATCAGCACTCCAGGTATGGCCTCACCACTGCAGAGTAGAGGAAGAAATAGCTGAGAAAGGTTATCTTGCTGGCAAAGCTTCTCCTAGTACAGCCCAGGATATTACTAGCCTTCTTCATGGAAAGAACATACTACTGACTTGTGTTCAGTTTGGTGTCCAACCTCAGGTCATCTTCTGAGAAGCTACTTTCCAGCCAGATGGCCCCCAGTACATACTGGTGCTTGGAGTTGTTCCTCCATAGGAGCACGACTCAGCTTTTTTTTTTTTTTTTTTTTAAACTTCATGATGTTTCTGTCAGTCCATTTCTCCAATCTATTGAGATCCCTTTGGATGGCAGCTTGACCATCTGACGTATAGCTACTCCTCCCTCAGTTTCACACCCACAGCAAGTTTAAAGACGATACATTACAGAATCACAGGGATGGAGTCCAACCCCCTTGCCAAAACAGGACCCTACAATAGGTGATGCACGTAAGCATCCATACACGTCTTCAGTATCTCCATAGAAGGAGATGCCACAGTCTCTCTGGGCAATCTGTTCCAGTGCTCTGTCACTCTTACCACAAAATAGTTTTTCTGCATGTTAGTATGGAACTTCCTACATTCCAGTTTTAGGCCATTACTCCTTGTCCTGTCACTACACACTACTGAGAAGTGCCTGGCCTCATCCACTTGCCTCCTATCTCCTTTTGGGTATCTATAAACATTTATCAAGTCTCTTCTCAGTCTTCTTTTCCCCATGCTGAGCAGACCCAGGTTACTCAGCCTGTCCTCATACTGGAGATGTTCCAGGCCTTTGATCACCTTTGTGGCCCACTGCTGGACTCCTCCTAGGAGATCTGCCTTTTTTGAACTGGGGAGCCCAGAACCGGACACAGTATGCTAAATGTGGCCTCACCAGGGCAGAGTAGAGAGGGAGGATCACCTCCCACGACCTGCTGGCCATGCACTTCTTAACGCACCCATTCTGTTCTATCAACTCATTAAAGAATATGTTAAATACACTATTAAATACTTCTGCATACACTGCTCACAACTAGTTTTCATGACATTGATCACCATGCTGTAGGTCCATTTGTTCAGCCAGCTTTCAATCTGCCTCCCTGCCTGCTTGTCCAGGCCATACTTCATCAGCTGCTCTAAGAATCGTAGTGGAAACAGTGTCAAAAGCCTTACTGAAGTTCTGGTAGATTATATCTACCACTTGGTCCTCATCTACCAAGCTCGTTATTTCATTGTAGAATGATATCAGGTTGCTCAAATACAACTTTCCCTTGATAATTTTGTTGTTGGTCTTGTGCCCGACAATTGCTTCCAGGATTAACTGCTCCTGTCACAGGGGTTTAGGTGATGGTAACTTGCCTGTAGTTCCCTCAGTCCTCATTTTTAAAGATAGGAGTGATACAGAACACATTCCCACTGCCTCTCCAAAGCTAGAGAGGAAATGCTGGGACTCTATAACCAATAAAGCCTCCCTAGGGAAACAGCAGGATGTCAGGAAGACAGTCAAGTAGCAGTGCATGCTGAGCTGCTACAAAAATGGAACTGGGTGGGAGCCTGTGAAGGCATCAAGATGGGCGCAGGCAAACAATCAGGGAGGGAATTGAGAGAGGAACTAACTGACCCAGATGGACACCTGATCCAGCTGCATCCAAGCTCTATGTTTGATTCCAGAACAATCAAGAAGGTTGGAATTGAGAAGACAAGACAAAGAAATGAGACTCTTGAAAAGAAATAAGACCTTGAGAGCTCCCATAGATCTCCATCCAGAAAGCAAAACAGTATTTTGCAATTCATTCTTTCTTAATCCTTTTTGGTCATCAGCACCATAAGGAATTTTATTGGTCCTTGCTCACCACAAACCCCAAGCACATTCTTTATCTCAGCAGTGATTCTTCCACACATGTAACACAGATAACTACACCACTTTGCTGCAATCTGAACTCTGCTGTGAAGTTACAGAGCAGCTCTTGTTCTTAACACGTGCACAGAGGAAAGTCAACAGGCAATATTAAACAGTGACAAAAACAATAAATCAAATGCTGTCACCACAGTCCTTGCAAATTTCTACGAACTTCAAAAGATCTGCATTTGTATTCAAAAACCTCTCAAATTAAGAAGTTGCAGCAGCTTCACCTCAGCATTTCAGTGTTTCATATTGGACCCCTGTTTTTACGCAATACAGAGTATTTCAGATGACAAAATATTTGGGGAAAGTCTTTAGCTACAATATCTTTACACCAGACATTCCACCAACAGAGCAGAGTTGTTTTGCTGGTTTTCAGTTTCTTTGTTTTGTGCTTTTTTTTTTTTTTGGTTGGTTGTTGTTTTGTTTTTTTAAGGAATACAAGCATTTATGCTCAGGAGAAACATCTGGGATGAAGAAAAAGGTCAAACAGCTAGAAAAAAAATATACCCCAAAGGGGGATTTTAAAACTTAGTTCAGTTTTTCAGTATATTAAATTATTAATGTTTTTTTTTTCACTCTCAAACAATCCATTTATTGCTCCAAAGTAAGCGGGGAAAAAAAAAAAACACATTATTTTGAGGGCTTCTTTTTAAAACACTCATCTAATGTTCTTCACCCAGTCACTAGAGCACCTCATCAAAATATAATTTTGGACATTCAGTCATACTACAATTATCTCAAAGATTGTCCCCATCTGGGACATCTGCACTGTTCTGTATAAGAACCTGACTGTGCTCACTGTACTTGTCTGAATATTGCAGAGCACTCACAGACAAAACCGTTTTTATTTCAGTGAAAAATACAATTTGCTGCCCTGTCTTGGTCCTGGATTTCACACAGATTTTAGTTATGAAGAATACGAGCCAAGTAAATAACCTTAAAATTTTTCTTCCCCTCCTCTTGGAGGATGTATATGCTGATACATAAGGATAATGCCAGACTATACTCTGCATGACATTTTTATTAATATCGCAGCAGTACAGCACTGTACCCCATCAGTTCTATGTAACCATCTGCACACTGACTCCAACTGATTACATCCGTTTACAGTGTCTAGACATAGATAACTCTATAGACCTAGCAGACAAGAACTGCCAATGGCCCAGAGGTAATCGGTGGATTTCACTGCTAGAATCAAAGCTGCATACCACCTTTGCAGCAACATCTCCGCTAATCAGAAGGGAAAGAAAGGCTTACCACATTGGTAACATTAATGAAGAGACACCATCCTCAACATCTTCCTTTTCATCCTCCTTCCCTCTCATCCAAATCCACTGCTCTCAGCCACTGGTCTTAGAGGGAAATTCCTACAGGACTGCACATAATAGCTAGGCAAAAGAAATGCAAAATACTAAACCCAGCTAGGTCAGGTCTAATAACTCCCACAGAAGAAAACTAAAGTATTTTTAGTGTTGGTAGGGGAACTACAGGAGTAAGGGTAGTAGATAAGGGCTCAGGCTGGGCATCCCTTCCTGCAGGTTGCTACTTTAACACTCCTCAGAGAAAAAAATACGCATACCATAATGGGACAGCATAAACCTTACAAAGAGAGAATCCAGGCTGAATGTAGGCATACTCTGCCTAAGAGACCACCAAAAGCAATGCAATGTCCTGTTGAGCCCAGAAAAACTTTTTCAAGCACGTGAATCAGACCCAGAATGCCTCCACATAGCAGATGCATGCTGCAGTTCATTTTGCATCCATGACATGCTTGAAAAGAGCACAAAGCTGCAGATGGGGAAATGACATCTCCTCATTTCCATGAAACTTAGCTTGAGAGGTGATTCCACAGGGTAACATTGTGAGCGTACATAATTTTTGACCTGCCAACCCCAAGTGTGCCAGACATCATAACAAAGGCCCAAAATTAGGCACATAAAAATAATTAACTTTCAAATCGTGAAGGTTTCTCTTATCAGTGTAAACAGCCCTTCCTGTTGCCACAGCGTCAATATTTCTTACTTTTGAGGAAAACAGACTTTGAGTATTCCTGTGGAAGAACAGAAAACTTTGGATGGGAGTCAAAACTTTGAAACTAAAGTGAGAAAAATCCCATGCAAAATGGGGCCAGTTGGGAAGCATAGGCAGAGTCACACCACCTTTTGCAGTTCTTGCCATCAACACACCCACCTTTCCCAAATACAAGAGGAAAGGCACATGAGTCTCACTACAGCCCTGCCGGAATCACCAGCTTCCCACTGCATGAATTTTTGCCTCATACTCCATTATCTCCCACTTTACACCTTTTGGTTAAACTTCCTTGATCACCTTTCTTCTCTCCCTCTCTTGCAGGTCATACTCTTTTCCTAGCTGCCAGCACACTCTTTCCCTCTCTCAGATGTACTTTGCTATCTCAGCGTTTTTTTACCACCTTCCACACAAGCTCATTTTGAGCTGCTCCCACCCATACATCTCTTTACTCCCCTGCATTAACCCCTCTCCTTCCAACCCTTCAGTTCTAGCACCTTTCTCTGCTTTCCTCATGCCCATAGCTGTTACCCCTTTCCCTATTCTTCTCTGCTCAGCTTTAACCCACTCCTCAGCCCTTTCATTTCCTCAGTCCTGATCCATGCCTACATCATACTGGTACTTCTCAGGCCCTCTCCAATTCACCCTAGGATCAACTCTCCCATTAAGCCAACTTTTCGTGCCTTTTGTTTACTCAGCATGAGACTTTCTCCCCCACCCCCCAGCTTCACATAAAGATTTGCCACATTTAGAGAGTAACCATGACCTACTTAGGGTCCCTGACCTACTTACTGCAAAAACACTGACTCTAAATACTCAAGAAAAAAAAAAAAGGCAGCAAGAGACAGGAAATATTATCAGTTGAAATGAAAACAAAACAAACTTACCAGCACAAGGCCGCTGATTTATTCCAACTCTGCCCTTTCCCCAGGGAAGGTGAATCAGCAATTCACCTAATATTGCAACAGTAGTGTGGCAATGGATCACCAGGTCTACAAGTTACCTGGAAATACAGTCTGTATTCCCTTGCCAGCAACTCATTTTGGTTTCTTCATTCTAGCATCTTTGTCCCAGGCATTCTAGGGAATTTCTTCAGCCTCACCCAAAGAATATTATAGCAAATTTGTTCTTGCCCACCAGCCCTTCTCACTTGTGAGTCCAAGCTGCAAGACCAACCCAGTTCATTCAAGAACAATCTTTCTGCAGCTGAACTTCGTTTGAAGCAAAGCCTTACAGCTGTTCACTTGACCTCCTCCTCTCTTTTATCCTCTTTCAGCTACCATCACAGTTGTATTCCCCATTCCCATTTAACCCATGTCATTTATCCATGCTGCTTTTCTACCTGATATCATGTTGCAATGCTGTTTCCTTTTTTATTCACCAGTTAGGGATGTGGCAAGAGTAGTAATAACAGTGGCACTGAGATAGAAAGCATGACTAGAAGCGATGGATATTCTCCTGATTTAGTCAGGAATTTCTGGCCTAGCAATACCCATTTGCTTGTGTGGTCTGTGCAGTGCCCATTGCTTAGTGGCCAGGAACTACTGCTTTGTGACAGCTGGGTCTGTGATTTGCTCCTAGCTCAGCTTTTAGTGTAGCCACTGTTAATGAATTTCCCTGTAGTGTTCACGTTTTAGAAGTCCTATTGGCCCCGTAGTTCTGTGGATGAGCTCATTAAATCAAATTACATCTTCCTACAGCTGACCTTTTGTTCCCTGTGTATACAGCTGGCACCTTATTTGATGCTGGAAGCTTGCCCTCCACCCTGAACTCACAAGGTGCTCCCACCACTATTACTTAAAATCCTGCTGAATAGTCCAATGGAGACTCCCTTCTATTGCCAAAGCCCTGTCAAGACAAACAGTTGAACACAGCAGTTCTCCCATAGCTTTATCGTTTGTATCTATATGGAACATGTCAGTGTAGCTCAAGCTGCTTTTCCTGTGTGAAACAGTCAATTTTCAGTGTCAGCCACAGGTGGTCATTAGTCATTCTGCATCCATTTATTTTTTACCTGTTTGCAAGCTTCAGTTTAAAATGCACTTTTTGCTTATTGATTTTTTTGGGTCATTCACTAATCTACTGTGCAAATAGCTTTGGGTATTTACTATGATGCCCCCCAAATCCCCGTGTTGCCATCAACCGCTGCTTGCTCACTGTGCACTTGTGAATATATTCAGTTGCAGTTTGGGCTCCTGCATTTCCTTTGTAGCCTTTGACTTCTCAGATCTGCCCCCTCACCCACTGGTTTTCCAGTCCTTACTGTGCTGTACCTATGTTTGGACATGTTCCTAGAAAGGCAAAGTAACCCACAGTCACTTCAACCATGTGCAGTTGACTGACAGCATCACACATCACTCTCTGATGTCTCCCCACACACCTATGCTATCCTGGCCTATATCACACCAGCTTTTCCAGCCACGTACCCTCATACCACTCTGACAGTGCCTCTTTCCCCTGACCTGCATCATACCACCTTTAGTCAGACGACGGTCGAGTTCTCCTAATACACAGAATTGACATGCCAGCTCCACGATTTTGACCACTGGTGCCCCCTGTATACACCAAAGTGTCTCCCACAGCAGTAACATCCTATATGGGCATCCTCTATGGGCAGGAACACCTTGCATCTTCATCACCACCCCCTACTTGCATTTACAGAGTACCAAGAAAGGGTAAGAGGACTGTAAAAGGACACAGTTGTGCCTGCACAAGTTATGTGCAGAGGATTTCTGCCAGCTTCTCAAGATAGTATAAAACCAATGAATTAGACAATTCCAGACATGCTGATTACATTTGCCATTGCAGTTTCTGATGGGATTTTCAGATGTCTCTGAGCATTCTCTACCTGGCACATGTCAGCCACACTTCACTGCTGTCTTTATGTTATTAGTATTGACAGCCAGTCAGTTTAAATGGAGGTTAGGATTGAAATCCTGTCTCTTTGCTTATCTCTACCTTTTTATCTTGTTTGTTACAGAGAAGTCCTCCTTTTCATAAAGCCCCTTCAAATACCTCAGCAAACATGAAAAGACAATGCTAAATGGATTAACCCAGAGGTACTGGGGTCTGAAGTGTGCCTGAACAGATGCTCCTGTATCAATCAGCTGTGCATACCAACACCAACGGTCTGAATTCCTCTTGATATTTTTGGCAGTTTAGTGCATGTCCAGTGGTGACCTGGGTGTAACTTTTCCTTCCAGGAGAGGCAGAAGGGAGGAAAAATACCTAGTTCTGTAAGAAGAAGCTAGTTATTCTGTAACACTATAAGCCACTGCAGGATTTTAATACAGGCAGTGGCAAAGGAGTGGGTGTGTCACGACTACAGATTATTATGCCAAATTTGATCATCTCACTTTTACCTTGTTCTCTCCCCCGTTTTCTGGTTAACCACCATATGCTGCAGAAACTGTCATTTTGTTCTTTTGGAAGCTGTTTGTGGTAGGGACTATCTTGCTCTTATGGGCATGCAGAAAGCTTAGCACAGTAGCAGTCAAGTCCCAGAATGAGACCTCAAAGATATTACTGCAATATCAATAATATCAATAATGCTTTTCCATCTTTCAGTCCTTACATAACATTTTTTCAGACATCAAATTAGTCTCCAAACATCTAGTGGCTGTTATTGCCATACTGTCCATCTATTTTATACCATTTATTTTAGTATCTAATTCATTCTGAAGCTGAGACATCTGAGGGGGAAAGGGGATTAAGGGACACCACCATGCATATCCAGAAAATTCTTAATCCATGCAGACACTGAGTATAGTTCTGTATGTTCAGCTGGCTGGGAGGGCTTCTGAGAAGGTCTGCAGTATCTTGCTATCAAACTGCCCCAGAGCAAGCAACTCAGGCAGTCCCTGCTTTTGGCAGCTCTGTGCCCTAGACATCAGAGAACTGCCCTCAGAGATTCCTCTAAATACTGGCAGCAAACAGCAGAAGCATTGTGATTCCAGGACCAAAGCTGGGTGGTGTGCTCACCTGTGCTACTTGAAACCCAGAACAGTATGAGAGTGTAATTTCCTTCACAGCAAGGATAACTCTTTCCAAAACGAGCAAAAAGATCAGTTCAGCCCTCGATCTCTGCTAATATGAATAAGAAGGTTACTACACTACGTTACAGTTTCTGAGAGCTCTGGTACACTGAAAACAGGATAAGATGCTGCTATGCTGGCTGACTCCTCAACCAGTCATTCATTCTGACAGAGACTACAAGAACAGCTGATCTTGCCTTAGCACATACTACTTATATTTCTTGTAGGGACAAAGTAAGGATGTAAATCCCCACTAGAGCTAATAGGATAAACATGAGGTCTCACTTTGTGAGAAAATGAGTAACAGATCAGAAATAGGGCTTTTCAGGGTCCAGTGTCTCCGGTTTGGTCTACACCATGATTATCAAGTCAGATACCACTGGTTAGCGGCATATTCCACACTCCAAGCACCCACATATTATGGTATCAGCCCCAGCTGAAAACAATTTTCCCTCAATTTTTTTTATTTTTTTAATTTTTTTAAAGAAAAGGAAGAAGTTAATGGCAGAGAATAAAACAGCTCACCACAAGAAAGTACACCTGTACTAATACTACTTAGCAGCTAAACAAACCTATTCTCTAAACAAAAGATTTCACCCAAAGCAAAACTATATTAACATTGATGTTCCTGAGGTCTTTGATTACTACTGAATGCAAGTTATGCAACAACCTTGCATGAACGTGAATCTGTTTCAGCTTTTAAAGCTAACAAGCAACTTTTTGTAAACCAACTTTATGTAAATGTGGTACAAGCCACAAGCACTACAGGAACCCAAACTGCAAGGAAAGGAAGTCCACTGCATACTGTTTTCTAAAGCATATATGAATCAGATAAAGTGTAAATTCAGCATGCACCATAATACTGCTCATAAATCTCCAGTCTCATCCAGTAATGACTAACTTGCTTTTTTCATCCAGTAGCTGAACGTGCTCACTCGCCTCTGGAAGACTGGTGCATACTAAAAAGATAGCAACTGCACTGAATGAAAGCTATTGATGCATCACTTGGTACCATGACCAACTAGTGTGAACCATCTGTACACAACTGCCCAGACTAACCCACTGCACATATGGAAAGCAGTTAAAGGTAACATAGAAGTCATATTAACAAACTGAAAACATGTGGCATTCAGGATATAGACACACTACATCTGCTGGCCAACTGAAATGCCCTGAAACCTTTTTTTTCTACAACTATTTAAAAGCCCAACAAAGGCCACAGTTGGAAACATGCCATTCCCAACTCAATATGTTTAATGAGAGCTTGGTAATGAACGCTGGTGCTGCCTAGAGGCATTGGAACAGAATAACCAAACTAGAGGTTTTCAATCCTCCTCGTAGAACAGTAAGCATAACAAAGCTGTTACAAAAAAAAGAGACTATTCTAACAGGAAAGATATGCCAGAACAAGAAAACAGATGTGATGGTATGTGGGCTGTAGGAGGAGCTAAAGAACGTAGCACAGCTATCTATGATCATCAGTTCACAGCATTTCTTAGCTTTTACACACTAGATATTTGTGCAGAAAGAACACAGAAAGTAGTAGCTGTTTTATACTTTGCACAGGTATGAATTGATGATGTTTGTGGTCAGGCTACAAACCAATACCTCACATTTCAAATACAACCAGGACAGGTACAACCACTCTGGAGTTTACCTTGAGCTGCCCTTCCAACCTCGATGAGCCATTTTGATCACTCTTGAAGTTTTCCTTCTCTTACGTAGTAACATCTTCATGATGAAAACTGACAGGCTGCCTGAGAAACAAAAGCAAAAGGGCAGCTTCTGTCAGAGCAGGAGAGTAGCTGCTGCCTTCATAAGGCCTGCTGCCCATGTCTCAGGGAAAGCCCACCCCCAGAACAGTTAATTTATACCATTGAGAGAGGCATATTGGTTCTGTGGACAGAAAAGGTTACTACTATGGAGGGGATCTGCAATCAATTTAATTTCTGGCAGTTCTAATCACCAATTCTGGTACTGAAAGAAGCAAACAAACACCCCAGAAAAGCAATTTTCACCCGTGACACACCTCTCTTTCCCCTCTCTGTTCCCCCCACACCTCTCACTCCACATCTCATCCCCTCAGAGTCACACCTCCCAACCATATTCAGGCTGCCTCCCCACAGCTGCTCTTTCTCCATGGATTCAGAGAAGGATTTGGCTTTTCTTCCACCTCCTCCACTTCCCTTCTCTGGCCTCATAGTTCCCTTCACTTAGTGCACACCACTCCATCTCACACACACCTTCACAGAAGTACCACAACTTGCCCCACCTGGGTTGAAGGCCTCACATGTGCCCTTGAAAGACCATCCCACAGGGGGACTGGCCAGAATCAACTGCAGCTGTGAGTGCCTGCGATTGGCTGTAACCAGCCGTGCCTGGTGGAACTGGCTGGGGTCATCCCCAGAGGAGCATACAGCTCTTGCTGTCCTCCCCTGCAGCCATCCGCAGCACATGATGGATTTTAGGAGCAGCCCAGTGGGCCACTGGTCACTCCAGTGTAGACCGATACATACATTTTCCATCTATTAGATATACATATTGGTTTTCAGGAGAAAAAACATTTATTGCTTTTAGCACACTTTGGAGTTTAAATAAAAACAAATGTATCTATATTGACTATAGTTATTATGCTTGGTTTCATACAGCGTAAGTGGTTCAAATAAAAATAGATTGGTTGGAGTGAATGTGCATCAGTTCCAATAATAACACAGGCAGCTTCAAGAAGCATATAAGTTTCATTTAATGTGCGCTGGGCTTACAAGGAAGAGGGAAGAAACATTGGTTTAGAGCAGCTTTTAGTCTACATTTTCTGTCTAAATGCTTCTGCATTTACCAGATTTTTGAAACAGAATGAGAGTCCATAAATAAGTGGAGAGAGAGGTTTACTAGGAGGCCTGAAGGGGGCTTACAAAGGGAGAAAGTGATCTACAATAAAATATGACTGTGAGGTAAAAATTCCCAACTCTATTACCCCTCCACTGCAAGTCCCTTACCCAAGGTATTATCTCCCCATGGGAAGGCTGTGCTTCCTAGAATCATAGATTCACAGAATGGCTTAGGTAGGAAGGGAATTTGAAGATCATCTGGATATCTCAGATCACTCCTTCATTACACATGGACCTTAACATCTTTTCCAGGAGGATCTACTCTACGATCTTCCCAAGTATTTACATGAGGCTCACCAGCCTGTAGTTTCCCAGGTCTTTCTTTCTTCCTTTCTTAAAAATTGGAGTGATATTTTCTTTCTTCCAGTCGCCAGGGACTTAACCTGACAGCCATGATTTTTCAAATATGATCGAGAAAAGCTTGGCAACCACATCAGCCAGCTCCCTCAGGACCCTAGGACACACATCATTGGGCCCCATAGACTTAATATACATTCAGCCTCCTGAGGTGATCTCAGACTTGCCATGTTCCTACAGTGGGAGGGATTTTGCTCCCCCAACCTGCTTAGAAATTCAGGGACGTGAGAAGCATGGGAAACCCGACTGCTGGTGAAGATCAAGTAAAGAACTGAAGTACCTCAATCTTCTCCATGTCTGAGGAAGCCAGTTATCCTCATTAGTTGGTGAGTTTACACTCTCCCTTGCCTGTCTCTTCTACCCAACGTATCTAAAGAATAACTTCTTTTCATTTTTCACATCCCTTGCCAAGCTCAGTTCCATCTGCTTTTCTGACCCCATTCCTACACGTCCAGACATCATTCCTATATTCTTCTCAGGCCTTCACTGCCTGTACATTTTGGTCTTATCCCTCAGTTTGACCCCTGCTTTAGCGAATGCAGCAGCTGCTGTGGTCCTAATGGTTCCAGTGCATACAAATGGAAAAGGAGAAGACATCTCTGAGAGATATCAGATGTTCTGTAGAAATGTCCAGGAAACAATCTCAGAGGTAGGGATTCATTTTCAGGAACAGATGCTGATAGTTGAAGGGATAATTTCAAATTCACACCTCTCTTGCCCCAGAATGTAGATAAAAGAAAAAGTTGTAAATGTAACTGAAGAGCAGATGTTGAGATTCTTTCAAATCTACATGAATTCACAATAAACTCTTAAAGCCACAGATTTACACCCCAGTCTGCAGTCATGACAGAGATCTTCTGTGGTCTTACCCTGGGTAGTGCAAGAAGCATATCTGGGGGCAAGAGGGTATTTTGCAGGAACCACAGGAAAAGGCCCACATTTCATGTCTTCAAGTCTATTTGTTACATTAATTTCCCTGTTCATTCCTCTGATTTCTTGTATGTCCAGTAGACAGGAGTACACTGCATGTTGGAGCACACTGCTTCACCATAGGTTAGAATAGGGATGTACCTAACTACACCTGCTGGCAATGAAAAGGGATTTTTCATGGTATTAGAAAAGTACCAAAGGAGAAAGCCTTTAGAATAGATCTGTGAGGGAAAGGGTGGTATCCCATCTCCCACCAAAAGCCTCTGGAAATTCCCAGCTCCAGGGCCATCTGTCCCCCAAGGGACCATCTGTTCATGGTGAGCAACACCACAGGAAGGTGTGTTTACTAAGACAAGCAGATTTAAGCTTGGCAGGGTCTGTGAGTAAGCAATAGGAGGCCTTTAAATGCAGACTTTCTATTTGCAGAATGTGGAGTGTGCATATGTGTGTTTCCTTCAACCACCCATATACCACAGGGGAGAGAATTCAAAAGAGGACTCAAAATAGAATAAATAGTGTGACTCACAGCCCTGCCCCTGAGTTACATACTCACCAGAAATCCCAGGCAAAGCACTGGTAGGTGCTACACAGATTCTACACTCATATCAGCAAGAGACCACGGAGAAAAATCTAACTTATATGCATAAAACAATGCACTGTGTGCTGAAGGCATCTCACCCAACAGTGCTTTTACCTCCAAATGGTCCAGCAGTGCACAATGGAGGTTTGGTTCTGCTGGCTACACCAGATCTCTGGTAAGAAACAGCTGAGAGGACCAGCTCCCTCTGGTGAGCGAAATACAGTCCTGTCTGCCTTCAAGAATTAAGGCATGTCAAAATACAATAATATTAACACCACTGCCCTCAGCCACATTTCTGTTTCCTGAGATTTTCAATGGAGAAGGTCATTCTTCACTTTCACTCTTTAAAGGTGTTGTTGTGCTGTTTGATAGCTGCTGTGGTCCCCCTACAGAAGTTCATGCTTTAGGGATCACTGAGTCAGGTTTTTGTGTACGGAGAAAAAAAGGTCCTTAAGAATTGCCAGTTTTTGTCTGGTAATATGCCTTTCCCTGTCAGATAAACAGCAATCAGCTGAAAATTTTCTCCACAAACACATTTCTGATAAAAATATTTTGACAAGTTTCTTGACTTTTTTTCAAGATTGTCCAGTGTATGAAAATATTTTGGCCTCTATTAAGAGTACTTAAAATAGCAAGAGAAAAAAAAAATAAAAGCAAGAATGAAGAAAACTGAGGATTTTCATTGTCAAAACCTAAAAGCCTTGAGGACTTTAAGAAAATAAAAGTAAAAATTTTGTCTTGGAACAAGCTCATTTCATGGTCTGCTCCAGCCATTCCCTTTTGCACCATGTTGGCCAGGTGGAATGAGTGATACAAATAGCTAACAGGTTTTGTGTGTGTACTCATGTCTCTCTCTAGTGGAAAGCCCTCATCACTGCACAAGTACAGATAACAGGCATGGGATCTTCAGTTCACGCAGGGGGGACTTGCTCCACAGGGACTCTTGCACCTCAAGGGCTGATGCTGCTGTATGCCTGGGGCAGAGCTCTCCTTCCTTGCTCAGGAACCCGCTCATTTTGCCCCTTGATCCAAGTCAGGACTATGCCATTGCATAACATAACCACAGTATTTTGGAGGAAGGGAGACTTTGGTGTCATACCCAGAGCTAAATCAGTACTCAAAAATTATTGGCATTTAGGGATTTGAGCCAGATCCATTTGCATTGTGAAGAAGAACAATTAAGAAATCTTCAAATGCTACTTGAATGCATTTCCAGGTAGGAGCTACCCCAAAGAAGGAGTGAGACTTCATCCCAGTTCCCACAGCTGGACACCCATCACCTGCCAACGGACTCTGCTGACACTTCCTCACCCCTAGAGACAGAGAAGCAACACACCTGGCACAGCCTGCTGGCCTGGGTCCCTGCTCATGTCCCCACGCAGCCGCCCTGCTTTAGGCTCAGCTACAGAAGCTCAGATGTGAGAGGCACTTGTTCCCTGTCCCTTGTTGCACTGGTACCCACTGTGGCAGCATTGCTGCAAAGCCTCAAGGACAAACTGCATAGGACCCGCAAACAGAGTTATGCAGCACGATGCTTAGTGCCAAGCAGAGGCAGCCTGCCGAGCAGATGCCATGCTTGCACATGGCTGGGTTTTCCTCTCTGAGGTGACAAATAAGCAACATCATTCTGGCAGAGGAGCAGAGCTGTGCTGAGAGGGCAGCTGGCACTTCAGCCTCTCCCTCTGCGGCACCAGGGAGCCAGGGTCTCCTGCTCACTAGTGAAATGCTCCCTGCTTTGCTGGTCCCAACTCAAATGTGTTGTACTCCATTCACAAAGGGACAGGGAGCTTTGTACTGCATTTGCCCAGGATGAGCTGGGGAGCAGTATTTTAATGTGGAAGCTGAAGAGACATTCAGGGGCCTTGTGAGCAGCCTGATCATAGTCAATTCAGTGCCCAGAGAGTTCCCTGATGGAAGTGATAGGATCCATCTCTGCACTGTGCTGGGCCTGAGAGCATTGCCCAGAAACACTGGTCAACCCTGGGACAGCTGGAGGCTACAGGAGGCTGAAGGAAGCTGCAAGGATCTAGCCCCATAGCCAGGGTGCACAGCCTGCAGTTGGCACCTAAAAGCCAGGTTTATTCAGGAGCACCAAGTCACCCATGGTTTACTTGCTGCCACACTATGTGAACAAGCTATTCTGGCCTTGAAGCCAGAATTAGAGGCTTCCCACTGAGCTGCTCAGCTCCTGCAGCACTGCCTCTGTTTCAAAAAGTGGAAACCGAGAGTCACTGAAAGCAGAAAGCCTTCATTCCAGCTGTGAGATGCCTCACGGCAGGCCTGATGGACTGGGTGGGCAGAGCTGTTCGACCTGCAGGTGAGCCAATCCTGGGTTACCACTAATGAGGCACTCCAAATAACTGGGCAGTTTTGAAAAACCCACCTGATGTGACTGAGGTGGCAGAGTATGAGCAAGGTATGGCCTTGCAGGCAGCCTTCAGGGAATTCCTCTGGTATAACACCACGCTTTCCCCTCCTGTGAGCCAACATTTGACTGGAGATCTTAACCAAACTCATAGGAACCTGATTTAATTTATTAACATTTATTCCATGTTAGAGATCAGCATTAGGTTTCTAAATAGTTGTATGTATTTAAGTATTATGCATTTAAGTGTTCTAAGTATTTAAAATATGTTAGGAAGAGGACAATGGGTACAAATAAGTACTGAGAGCATGAATGCCCTTCAATTAAGTTGCATGTACAGTGCCCTGTCTGCTTAGACTAAGCAAGGCTGAAGATGATTGTAATATACTTTACATGGGAGGGATGACTTTACACAGCATGAGCTTTGCATTGAAGACTAACAGGCATGAAAATATTTACTCGTTTCATTTGGAATACAAAGTCAAGGGGCTGCTCAAGAAAAGATAAAAGCATTTCAGAAGTCTTGAAACTCCCCCTGGCTTGTCTGTCAGAAATTGGCAGAAACCTGAAGTTGTACCTTTCATTACCTGCTTTGTAATATTCCTCTAACACAGGATGACAGAAGTGACTGGCAAGGCAAATGCCTCCCTTGTTTGAATGCAGTATTTGCTGTTTACTAATAAACTAATTGATTGAGCTTGGCTATTGAAAGCCGAGTTTTGTCTGCTCTGGAGCCTGTACGTACTAATGCCTATCAGCTAGAAGTCAAAAAACAAAGGCATTTTCTCTCTTTCTTTTCTTCCCAGCCAGAAAAATTTTTAAGTGATAGGTTTAAAGGTTCACATCACCTTTTGTTTCCTAAACAATCTTTTCCTCACATTCTTTCAAGTCACACTTTATCTCCAGCAGGATCTAAGCAGCAGCTATTGAGCCAGACTCTAAATCTCATCCAGCCCTGGCTTTCCCTGTGGCCACAGAGGAAAATCTGTAGTGCTAGCCGCTCTGCTGCTTCCCGTCCTAACACAATATTATTTCATCGTAACCTGTCCAGTGAGCAAATTGCCTCTTTGGTCCCCTTGCCATCTCTGGTGAGGGCTGGGCTATTGATTGCAACACTGTGCTGGTGTGTACGGGGCAATTCCAGGAGAATAGGATCGATGAAGTGTAATTGCTACCTCGCCAGCAGCGGCTGAGGGAAGGAGGGGCAGAGCATAGCTCAGCTGCAGAAAAAGCTGACGCTGCTTCTGGAGTGTCTTCCCCCTGATGTCCCATACAGGGCCAGGGATACAGCCACACTGCCTCTTGGGAAACAGGCAGAGTGGTTGAGTGTCCCCAGGCAGCAGTTCTGCTTAGGAAAGCCGCTTACAGGGAGCAGAGAGCCACAGGCCAGGTATTCCTGCAAGGTGTGTGTGTGTTGCAATCACAGAAAATCAGTTTGGAAGGGAGACTTTGAGGGTTATGCAATCTATCCTGCTGCTCCAAGGCAAGACCAGCTATACTTACACTATTGCAAGGCTGCAACTCTGGCTCAGGACAGTACACAAAGCTATAAAATGAACTAGAAACCAGAGTTCTCACCTGTAATATAGGAGTATAGGCTTCAAGACTGTAGCATACAGAGTGACCAAAGTCATGGCAATCTGTTATGTGCTAGAAAGGATCATGAAATAGGCAGTACCTATGCACTGAAGACAAACACAGAAAACTTCATATCTAATGAGTCCATTGGTTCCTGTTGCTCGTATTTTCCATGTTTTAAGTATCAGGTGCTTCAAGTTTCCACCACCAACAAAGGAAAACTACATCTAAAGTTGCCTAATTCTCTGATGACTTGGATGGTAAAAAGTTCAAAGTACTAATCAAAATAACAGCTGTGGCTCAATGGGTAGTGCTGGGTGCCTCATTTCTCAACTTTGTGCCTACAAATGTATTTCACTATATATATATCACTAATGTAGAAAAAATCAAATTGTTTAGGTTCTACTGATCACAAAGGATCATAGTTGCAGATCTTACTATAAACGTTAACACATATGACAACAGATTTGTCCAGAAAGGCCTGAGATGAGACAGCATCCAAAAAAGGCACCCATCTTATCTTGGATGTGGTTGTATTATAATATACCAGAATGAAATTCTGCTCAAAGAGAAGTGAATGGCCTTTGGAAAAGGCAGTTTTTCCTTGAATGGTAGATATCATGAGCTAATTAAATGAAAGTGTTGGCCAGGTTTTAAACAAACATGGATTCTACAAACATTAGAAGATTTATTTGGGTCATATTTGTGAAGCACCATGAAGATGAGAAGTCCTAAACATCATTCTTTTTCACATGATGCCTGTTTTTCATTGGCTTTAATTTCAAAGGCTCCTGAGAAGGCAGACTTGCAAGCAATGGTTCCTGCATTTGGCACCATTGCAACCTTTACTGAGCTTTCCAAACACAGATACAAACTCAGACCTGCCAAACATGTCAAACTTTGGAGAAACTCGACTACCATCAAACTTGAGCACATTCCCTACTTCAGAGACACCAGCTGTGCCAACTGCAACTCTAATAGCTTATTCTCACAACATTTTTCCATCCTTTGGCTTAGTTATTATTGCAGCTCATGGAGAGAATTTGCTCCCATTGTGTCCATATTTGTTGGTGGCTTTCCATCACTGACACAGACTGCTGTTTGCACTTCTAACTTTACGGACTTGTCCAGGGAGTAAATGCTGGTGATTTATTGCCTGAACACCTACTGACAGCTGGATACTCTCATGCACTGACACAGCCAGGGATAGAGTATTTTATTTCACCTCCAATAAATCAACCAAACCTCCAGTACAGGCTCACACCAGTGACACCCAGACAGGAGCAATGTGGTGGTAAAACAGGACACTGAGGTTCAAGCAAGATTATGGAAACAACTTCGCTCCATGTACTCCTGCAGTAAGGACTGACTGTGTCTATAGGATGGACTCAAAGGCATCCTGCAGATTAGGTAAGCTGGAACCAAAACTAGCACTGGATTCAAACTTCTTCAGAGTAGATTGTTAGAAGTGGGGATCCAAGCTAGGTTTTCATTGGCACTATACAGTCATCAGATTTTTGTCTGCAAACACCAAGGTTGGAAATCTCTTCCTCAGATCTGTATTAACTGCTGCTGTTTTCAGTGCCTCAGTAGAATGGTAGCTGAACTTTGCCTCAGATGTACTAATAAGTGCAGAGGAACTTCCACTGGAAGTAGGGTTCTGCAGGAATCAAAGACTACTTTGAAAAGTCAGGTACACCAGACTGAACTACACTAACTTTCTTCTCTGTTTTTATTCCATTCTAATGTCACAAGTCACTTTCTGCCAATCTGATGAAGCAAAATCATGGCATTAATGACACAAGGCCAAGAATGAGGCTAGGGTGTTACAGCAGCTCTCAAATCCATGTGAAAAAACAAAATTCAGCAGTGGCTTCATGCCAGCAATGAGCCTGAGGTGGTGGCTCAATTTGCTTCCAATATACTTTACTGCTTTTCTCATGATATTATGAACCATGGCTTGCTTGGCCTCAAGAGTTCTCCTTCCTCTTGCAGGCCTTGTGGATCCTGCATGAGGGATGAATTACACAGAAAAGCCCCAGCTTCAGATCTTTAAGTATTGCAAGAGCCAATGTTTGCTCTAAGTGCTGCCTATGTTACCCTGGCAGGGACTGGAGAGGAAAGAGCCAACACATGAGTGGTATCTCCATCTCCATCTGGAGAAGGTAGCACCAGAAGTCCCACCCCATAATGCCAGGCTTGGCAGTAAGGCAGGGAAGCAACCACTGGCTCCAACCACTGGTAGCAGGACACAGATGAGGCTGAACAAGAAAGGCAGGTATTGAAACAGAAGCAGTAGGCTGAAGGAAAGCACTCAGATCTTGGAGGCTCAGTTTTTTTCTACTCTAATATGCAGAAGAAAATGGGACTCAGCCAAAGCTTAGCTCTGCTGTTGCCCTGCTGGGACATGTGCCTGTAGTACAGCTCAGTCCACACACAGTGAAAAAGAAAGAGAGAAATGGTACACATGTTCTTACATGAGGTTTAGACATCTTTCGTCTCTTCACTTGTCATATCACATCATTCTAGGTACTGGCACAATATATGTCGTTACATTGAGTTAGTGTAGAATTGCAAAGTCAGTTGATAAAAAAGATTTGTTAACTCCCGTTTTCCCAAGCTTCACCTAAGCCCTGCACAGATAGCGGGAGGGAGAGAGAGGCAGACATGTCACTTCATGTTTTGATCAAAGATTTAACTTTGTTATTGATTCATCCAAGCCCATTTACCTCCCTCCCACACCCGAATTCTTCCCAGCATCGCTGACTCTGTCTCTGGTACTTAAACATCAAGCCGAAGAATTTCTTCCTCAGAACCGCTTGCTGAGAGAAAGCAAAGGCAACGGATCTTTCTGAGAAACTCAGTGCCTTCCATCACACACTGGCCTCCTGCCTTCAGGCTCAGCTTGCAGCAGGGAACAACTTTGTCATCACTTGTAATCGAAGGGCTTTAATGCAGACATCACTGAGGGAGAATAAACACAATGCACAGCGCTATTTTGCAGTTACTTCTCTGATATTCCCAACAGTATGTACCACTTATGTGGTGCTTTTTCTCCTAAGATGTCAAAGCAGCAGTCTTGCTGCCAATTTGATCACAAAAAGGGCTTCTGAAACAAAATGCAGAGGAAGATGCCCATAGGGAAACAATTCTCCAGGCAGGAGGGGACTCTATGCTTCACCCATACAGAAGGCAACAAAGCTGCTTTGGCCTCTGAGCAAATCCAAGCATAAATCCTCATGAAGATTTGGCAATGATCTCATACCCTATATCACATCACATTTGGAGAAAAAATCCAGATCAATTGCTATTCACATATTAGATAGGGAAACAGACAGCAGCTGCAGTATTGCCCACTTATTCTGAATTAGCAAAGACTGTATTGCAATTCAGCCCTTGAGCTTTTCTAAAACACAAGCAGGGAGAGACCGTCATAATGTCTGTCATAATGACTGGGTGTGAGGAACAGGAAGCTGAAAATTATTTCTCCTAAACTCCTTTCTTAAAAGAGGACATGTGTTCAGATTTGGCTGGTCTGTATGAAACTATGCCTGTGTTCGTCTCTGCTGCATACCCAGTCTCTGTACCAGCACATACCATTATGCTGATTGCCATTTGACAATTGCATCAGAGAGGTAAAAATCACATCACAACCTTAAACCTGCCTTCTGCTACATTATTTAATAATTTAATAACAATTATCAACTGGAAATTACAATTATACCAAGCAGGAGCCTGGATAAGAATGCCAATTTGACTACACACTGAGAATATCTCTGCTTTTCAGAAACACAAACAAGTGCCTGTTGCAGATTAACATTATGTACCACATCCCAACCCAGTATAAACTGGCAACACTATCTGCTGCACCAGTTTAGATGTACTGTTGAAGATGGAGTCCAGTGACATTCGAATAACCAGATCAGCAAACTCATCCACAGCATTTAGCAGAGCCATACACAGGATATGTATCACATATAGGGCAAACTCAGTGTGTGAAGAGTGAAGAGTGTGCACTGTGATGCATCCAGTCTTTTAATGTGAACAACAGAGGTGATACCACTGTTGTATTGAAATTGGAGATAAAGGCACAAATGTGCAGATATGGCTGAGTTTCATGACAGCTATGCTAATAATGAAAGATTTGTGCAGTGCTGGATGTACAAGAATCTGTAATTTTCTTGCACTGAGAAAATACTTTCTGCATCCTCAGCTCTAGCCTATTGGTGTCTGAGGGCAGGGGAGCATATGTATGACCGTGTATGACATCCTTCCTTGCAGACTTCAGCTGGACATTGTATGATGTTTGATATGTGCCTGTAATTCTATGGGATACAACAGCAGTGTTAGTGGATGCAAAATGAGACAGAAAGAGTGCCCTGGTCTTCCACATTCTGGACTGAACACCAGCAGCCTAGCCTCACAGGAGAGCTACAGACACTCTAGGTAGGAGGTAGCCTTTCTCTTGCACTGCTAGACAAGCCAAATAGGAGCAGTCCAAGTCTGCATCAACAATGCACAGTCTCACTCCAGCTCTTAGCTGGCTCCTGATCCCTGTTCCCATTCCACACAAGCAACCCAACACCTACAAATATCTGCAAAGGTAAAACCGCATCTTGTAGTGTCTGTACAGCTTTGCCTCTATATGTAATTAACAATGCAAAGCTGCACCCAGAGCAGAATCTGCATTTAGACCCAATGCACCAAAAAAGTGGCCTATTTTCTAACACTCTTATTAGCACTGAATACCTTCCCTCCTTACACAGATACATCACTGTGAAAGCAGAAGACAAAGGCTCTCTCCTTCGTGCATAATCAGGCAGGGCAAGCTATCTGACCCATGCGTGCCTCCACCTCCCCCCGTTCCACTTAGTGCTTTCGTCACGCCAAGCTCCTGCGCTGTGGTTTCCAGGCGAATTTCCACTCGGTGCTCAGAGAGCTGAAACCTTTAGATTAATCCCAGATCTGTCAGCCTCCATCATTTTCAAGCAGGGCTGTGAGCTCCAGGGCACCCAGTTACTTTCTCTTCCACTGAGGAGCCTTAAGCCTCTTGCTCTCACTCTCCTGGAGAGTGGACAGCTCCATTCCTCTCCCTCCCCATCCTGAGATGACCCTGAATCTGTGGACAGTCTCATTGCAACAGATTCTCTCTGAATCAGGTGATTTAATTTGTTTCCTCTCCTGTGAATTTTGACTTGATCTGTGAAGCTGAAGCTAAGCAAGAGATAACACTGCATGCACACCCCTCATTTCCTCACCCATGGCTGCCCCAGTCTTTGAGCTGAAATCACTTTCACTGGCACCATGATCCTGCTTGTTTATTGCAGGTGTGGAAACGCCTAAAAACCCCACACAGAAACTCTACAGTGATTTCCCTGACAGTTCACCACTCCTGGAAGGGTCAGGTAGATTGAGTTTTTGCTCAGATCTGGCTTAGGTTAGACCAAACCTAATTTGTTTGTTGGTGATTGACAGTCATGGAAATTTCTGTCTCCTGCCCAGCAGACTATCATTGCCAATTACTTACCCCTCCCCCATCTAAAACAGCGCACAACAATCTTTCATTCAGGAAATTTGCATCCTTCATTTTTGTTTCTCTCTGCCTTCTATGTTTTGCTCTACTATGGGCAACAGCAGTGGCAATTGACCTGAGGCTGCAGGTCGGTACTTCCACTGAGTGCCTGGTGCCTAGGATGCCACGATGCCATGTGGTCCCCAAGCTCTTTTGTGTCCATGAATCATATATGGAGCCATACATGGAGGAGAACACCTCCACCAAACTCTAACAAGGGCAAGAACTGATCTCTGCTTCACTGACCTATAATCCACCATGGCAATTCTTTCCAGCCTGCCCCAGTCTATGGAAGGAGGATACAGTGACCAGTCTGAGACTGACTATGCTGACTTTCTCTCTTCCACTGGAACACAGTGTGAGTATGGAAGCACTCTGTGAAAAGCTACAGAGAGGCCCCTAAGGAGGTCACTGCTGCTGGAGGGGTGTCAAGTCATATGGAAGCAGCTGGCTGAACAAAACTATGCTGGTTCTGTCTACTCCATGTTTGATGTGGCCTTCCATGATGGTAGCAGCCTGGAGTCTGATGTGAGCAGCTGGCTCCTGCAGAGATATGCACCCCTGCACAAGCTGCTCAACACCATCATAGTCCCAAGAGTCAATGCCTCTCAACCCAGTGCCAATGATAGGGAAGAGGTAAGCAAAGAGAAAACATGAGCCAAAGCCCACTGGAGGAGGCATGAATTGAATTAGAAATCAAACACAGTGAGGGATTGAAAGATCCTTCCAGAGAAAATCGTTGCAGATGCTAAGAAAGCCAGATAACATGAGCAGAGGGTTATCAGTAACTACTGCTCAGGGCTCTGGGACTTTTCTGAACTGCTCATCTTCACAGAGGCGCTCTGGGATGGGCCAGAGGCTCCTGGGAGAAGCCCCGTGTTCTGGGTACCAGATCATGTCCTGTAATGCAGCACCACCAGAAGTCAGAGCAATCCCAAAAAGGCCTCCATAGGGACTGCCTGAACGTCCACGTATCACCCAGAAAACAACCCCCCTTGCACTCCACCAGGGATGCTGAGTACATTGTTAGCTGCAACCCAGGCCAAGCAGGTGATTGCCTCACACATAGAGAGGAGGTCTCCAGCCCACAAACTCCACAAGCCAGCCACACACATGGCCCCAGGCTGCAGCCCTGCCCTCCATGCCCCAGTAAGCAGGAACACGAAAGCTCCTTGAGGTGCCAGGCTTGCTGCTTAAGCAATTATCCTTTCTGTGAATACCTCCTTGTGTGCGTGTGGAAAGGAGAGATACTCTGGCATTAGGCACTGTGAAAACAGTTTAACCCTTCAGCTTGTAACAAATAAATCCCATTATTCCAGCTCCCTTGCTAGCACTCTCTCCAGCCTGTATTCCCTGAATCCCTTTCGAGAGCAGCTGAATCAATGTTTGACTTGTACAAACAGCTGCCTGACTGCAATTTGGAAGGGATTCATACGGGGATTACGGCAAGGCAGTGGATAAAAATCTATTACATGGCAGTATTTATTCTAGATCTCAGTGGCACTCACTGTGAACTTTGGCAGCATCTTCTGTTCCTTATGCACTGGCACATGTGCAGGACATTGAAAAGAATCACTCTGGGGAGAGCGGGGAACAAAGCAGTGGGAGGAAAGGGCCTGGATCAGGACTAAGTACACATATCCAAGTTAGATTGACCTGGCCATGCAGTGCTTCCTCCCAGGGGCTGGAACATCTTTGGTTGAGGAGAAGTCACTATTGATAAAATTGCATTGTTTTGATAGCCTGGAGGACCTGAGACAGCCCTGTTTTACCAATGAGAGATAGTTCAGGCTCAGCACGGTTGTATCTGAGATCAAAATGCAATTCCGCCTTTTTGTTCTATGGCTTTCCTGTCTGGAAGGCTACCAGCCAGGTCTAGGACCACAGCAGTACCTTTGCAGTAAATCCCACATTGCAGACTGGTCATGAGAGGAGCAGTGCAGGCCCCTGAGATGAAGTCACCTGGGAACAGGACTGCAGAGGACCCCCTCATTGCCCCAGGGGTCTCCACCACACCACTGCTGTCAGCCTGGCCCAGCTGATTGGTGGCCAACTCCCAGGATGCACCTGCAGCCCACCAAACTCAGCCTCTCACCGTGCAGCACACAACCTCTGCTGGCATGAGGGAGGGAGCGCGGGGAGCACCGGGGCAGTGCTGTGAGATGTGCTTGACTTAACTGGCTGTGACAGGGCTGTCCAGCAGCAAGGAGCAGCGGCAGAAAAGCCACTGCTCTTGAAAAAGAAACAGAGAGGAGGGGTCCAATGGGGCTGGATTACCCAACACTGGCTTCAGCTTTTCCTGTGTACCAGCTTTTCACCTGCCATATGTACACCATATATTAATGGAAACTCTATGCCACTGCTGCCTTGTTTTCTCTGCAGGCGATAGCAGTAGGAGCAAAAAGAGCACTGGCGGAGGCCTCCTTGCCTTGCTGCCACCAGTAACGCAGCACAGCACAGCACAGCACAGCACACACAGCCATCCCATTCCCTAGCAGCATGCATTTCTGGGCTGAGGAATGCAGAGTTAACAGTAGTAAATGGACTGGAGAGGGGCTGGGAGAGTCTGCGCCAGCTCACGGGGGCTCAGTGAGGAGGGCCTTGCCCTGAGCACAGCCACAGAGTGCAGGGCCCAGGGGAGCCATGTCCTCAGCATTGAACAACTCCCCCTGGGCACCGCTCACACAGCTGGGCCTGTGCTGTCATCAGGCCGCACAGTGAAGGAAGCTCCTCTGCAAGGTGCTTGTACAAATACAGAGCAGCGGCATTTGCTAGTGGTGAGCACCACAAACCTCTTCTTGCTAAGCCGTTCCCCAGGCCCTGCCTTGGGCTCTCCTGTATGGCCACAAAGGCGACTGCCTGCATGGTTGGGCTTCACATCAGCTGGCAGTGCTGGGTCTGGGTGCGGGGGCATTCTCTTGGCTCAACCATTTGAACTTTTAGTTTGAATGTCGTTATCTGTAAACCAGAGGTGAACCTTTCCTGTAAAAACTTCAGAAACTTGGTGTATGGTTTTCAGTGTGCTTTAAAATCGCCATGGAGGAGATAAACGAGATGGGCAAAATATTACTACACCTATAACATTTGTCAGATTAGAACAAATTTTAAAATAATTCATGCACCTATCCTATAAAGATGAGCATTACCATACATTATTTCTTAAGCGATCCACATCTCACCAAAAAGAGCAAAACTTTGAAAAAGAAGCTAGCAGGAGAGCACAACTCACAGATTTCTATTGCAAGACTGACTCATTCCACATGGTCTTCTTTTCCCTCCTCACTCCCTCTTTTTCTACAAGTTTTGTTACACTCCATTTCACCCTATCATTCTCTCTCCATTGTTGTGAAATGATTGCTTTCATGAAGGTTTTGCTTTCATGAAGAAGCCAACAAGAGTAACAAGGAGACAGAGATGCAACACCACCATGACAGCAGCATTTGAATCTTATCCTCTAGACACACAGATTGTTCTTTGAAAAAGTGATATAGCTACGAATCTAGGTCTCTCCACCGTGCTGTGGCCACACAGGTTTTTGAAGGGACCAGGCTGATGTCCCCGCCAAGGAAATCTTCACCTTTGTACCATAAGAGAGCCTCCATCCTTGTGAGCATAATGTGGCCCATGCCAGTCTCCAAGCTGCTTAGGTTTGCCTGAACAAGCCCAGTAATTCCACCCAACGGGAGGTACTTAAACACTACACTATATATGAATATATATAATGCTAATGAAGTTGCTTTGTTTGTTCTATTGCTTAGGGGAATAAGTTAATGTGTTGGAATGCTCTTCAGCAGTATTTGCCTTTGTTTATTACATATTTATTTTACAAGATAAATGTGGATAAGGAAGGATTCCTTCTGAGAGGAGTCTCAGAGTCTCTGTATAAAATGTCTGTATGATGCTATGTTTTGGTTCTAGGAAAAAAATAATGCTGATACAACACTGGTGCTTATAGTTGCTGATAAGCAGTGTTGTACAGAGCCAAAGCCATTCCAGTTTCTCAGGCTGTTCTAACAAAGGGCTGGAAGGGAACAAAATAAGGACAACTGACTTAAACTGGCCAAAGGGATATTCCATATTGTATGACATCATGCAGAAGGAGAGCTTTGAAGGAGGTGGGAGTTCATCTCTCTCTTCCAATGCTCAGGGACCTAGCTGGGCATCAATTAGGGGGTGATGAGCAATAGCTCGTGGATATATTTATGAACGTATATAACAAGCAATATATATATATATTTATTGTCCCAACTATCATCCTTTTCCATTTCTCTATCTTAGTAAATAGCTTCATTTCAACCCATGAATTCTACTTTGTGTTTTTTTCAATTTTCTCCCCCATCCCCCTGGGAAGGAGGAAAGCAAACAAACGACTGTGTGGTGCTGAGCTAACTGCTGGCTTAAACCACAACAATCATCCATCCTTTATATTAATGTAAAAGATAAACAGCTTCATCTTCCTTAGTTCTCAGTTTATCCCCAATAGCCAAAAGAAAGTTGATCACACATGCTTATGGGCATTGTGCTTTTCTCTGCTTGAGGACTGATATTCTTCCCTGCTGTTAGTGATGTGAAATTATTTTTTTTTACCCTCACCAAGAATGACCCCTTACTCCAGGCAACTTGGAGTCACGCAAGACAGGAGGGAGCCAGGCCATAATACATGGGTGCAAATTGCTTGTGGTGGAAAAAAAAAGAAGATCCTGATTCAAGGAATGCAGCTGCAACACATGCTTCTATCCTGTTCTGTCAACACTTCCCCTCCCCACAATATACTCTGAGATAAATCTGTACCGCTCTCAGGGCCACAACTGACATGGTGCCTAGGAGTCTTTAACATCCAAATGCCAGACTCCACCAAAGTGAAGTCTCCAGAAACCAGTGCACACAAAGTTCCATACTGAAGCAAGGATGAACTGCTTTAATGTCAGAGAGACAGAGCACTGGATCAAGCTGCCCAGAGAGGTTGTGGAATCTCCTCTGGAAATGTTGAAGACCATCTGGACACCTACCTGTGTCAACTGCTGTAGGAAACCTGTTTTAGCAGGGGGTTGGACTCAGTGATCTCTAGAGGTCCCTTCCAACCCCTATAATTCTGTGATTTTGTTCAAGTTTCATAGAGATCTACAGAATCCTTCCTCCTCTTCTCTCCCCATTGTTTCTCTGTCAGCTTCTTGGAGAGGAAAGTCTTCTAGGGTGTCTGTTCCTAAGGGCTGACCTCTAAGTCCTAAAAGCATCCCAACTCAAGCCTTCAACAACAGGGAGGGGAGAATTCTGGTTCTTCTAGAGTGAAAGTCAGTGCCCTGAATTCTACAGCACATGAACCATGGGACAGTCTAAGTCCAGGCAAAAAGAACACAACAGGTAACCAAGGCCAGATGAAAAGGATGCAAGAGGTAATAAATACAGTGACACAGAGTCAAAATGCTCATGCCACTGGGTAACTCCACTGGATGGTTAGACACTTCCTAAAACTCTAAAAGGGAATCCTCCAGGTTGCCATATCTCTGCTGCTGCTACAGGTTTGGCAGGCAGATAGGCAGGTAGGGGTAGGGAGGGAAAGCAAGATTGCAATGGCATAGGAAACCTTCAGAAGTAGGAAGGAGGGAAGGAGAGAGTAAGAAGCACATGGATGGAATACAGCTAGTATTACTCTGCTCACCAATGAGGCTGAGAGTAGCCTACACACTTGCTGAGCCTTTCTTCAGTATCTCAGAGGTGTGAATAAGTGGACAGAGGAAATACAGATAAAGGCAGTTTTAAGCACTTGTGATTAGAATTGAAACTGCAGGCTATCCTGAAGCTTTACAGGAAGGTCATGACAACTTCCAAACTTCACTCAGGGAGAGTTTGGTAGGTCCCTGCAGCCTAAAACTCACAGGAACTGCACTACAGGAGTGACCTAACTGCCATCCTAGTTCCCCCTCCTGGTTCCCAGTGCCCAGAGAGGAGGTGGGAACTGGCACTGCTCTTCTGTATATCCATCATATGAATCAGACAAAAAATGACATCTCCTCTCTGCCCATGCACATGGCTGGGATTTGATTCAGGGCTTTCTGATCAGAGCTCACTGCAGCTATTACAGGGAGGATCAGCCCATTGTGTCCTCCCACTGGCAGGGTGACTCCCTTGGCATCTCAGGGGTGGGAGCAGCTGGAAAGAGGAATAGCCCTCTCTTCCTGACATGCATGGGAATAGAGATGGGAAGGAGTGGTATGGATTCAGCCTTAGACACCTGCTATATGGAATGGGCAGATCATTATCCAGAGAGCTCTGTAATTTTGGTTTGCAGATGCTTGCCCACTGGCATTGAGCCTGAGGAGGAGAACGAGGTTGTTAGCAGCTCTGCATGCCAAAAAGGCACTTTACCATGCATAAGGCCACCAATGTTTCCACAGACAGGAGACCTTGCAGGCTTAACCCTCTCTGCTGCTCCCCAAGGCAGCTGTCATCATGAGAGAGGACTCCATCCCCAGGGTGCTAAATACACCAAGGCTTCCTTGGGGAAGCCTCATTTCTGTAAGTATATTGCTTACAACTGCAGCAGCTCCCCACAGCTTGCATATTTGTGGGCAAATTTCAGCTAAGTATTTGACATGGCTACACCTCCATCTGTCATTGTGTTTTTGCAAGTTTCATGAAAACAGGCAAATGGACTGCAGAAAGAAGCCAAGTTTCTATGAAGCAACATGCTGAACTGTGAATTCAACACTTATCACAAAGAAGAGAATCCCAACAGGGGAGTGCTGTTATGAAAAAGTGTCACAAACAAATTCCAGCTCTGAAAAGTAGACTTTTAGCCAGTCATTCAGAAAAATCATATGATTTGAGGATACTGGACTTCCAGAAGCTATTCCATACTAATACTTGCTCTCTCTCCAATTTGAACATGTCAACATCGGAAACATCTGGGGGGAAAAATGTAAGCTGTAAGGAAGAAAGCCTCTATAATCTATGGCTACCTGCTTATCTCCTTACAACAGAACACCTGCTTTCTACATCACAGTTACTCCCAACTTCTAACAGTATGAGGCACAAGAAAACTAGATCTATTATAACAGTAAGCATTCATCCCAATTCTGCTGGTACTATTATATGCTCCAATAGCACTTGTGGCTTACAGCATATTTACAATGCTTAAAGACACTTTAAGAAGTAACAAGATGAGGATGTAATTTAATGACATTTTGATGAGTCACACTATTTTATCACAAATTTGCATCAGCTCTTATTTTTCTAATTATTTCTAAAAGTGTGCTAGGAGTTTTTCAAGAAGCTAGTTAGTGAATCATTGCCCCTGAAAACCTCCAGTTTGAGCCCCTTCATCCTACATAAATACCTGGATGCTTGCTTTCAGCATCCTGGCTTCGTGTATAAAAACTGACAAAGGATGGGACAAAATCCAGGACAACCAGGAGTGCTTTACATGTTGGTGGTTAGGATTTTTTTTTTCTTCCCTTTCTGCTGAATTTTCCATCGACATCTCACCTACTTGCAATGTAGCTAAGGTGAGTTTTTACTTGGCAGAGCTGAGAAAATAAAAATCTTAACTTTAAGATGGAATAGTCCCTTCAGTCATGCTAACACTGCCCAGAATGATGTTGGAATACAGCTGGGAATTAATGGGACAGAACAAAAAGTTTTCCCCAAATCAGAAAGAATATGTATTGCTGTTGAATTGCTTCATTTCTTTCCTAAGTATGTGAGGCAAAGTTCTAACCGATAGGATCTGAAGAAAAGGAAACTGTTAGACTTTCTACATTAGCAGTTTCGTCATCTATTTGCTAGAAATACCTAAATACACTTATTGGGCAGAGGGGAGATCAGCATTTCAGCATTTTATCATCCAATTATCAAAGCAAAAAGAGAGGTAAACAACCACAATCTGAGATTCCTTGGCAGCTATCTGCGGAAGGTGAAGTATTTCCATGTCTGTGCTGCAGATTATGAGGAACCCAGGAAGCAGGTTGGCTTTGGTGCTTGGGATTCACAACCTGATCCCCATTGGTGGGTTAAGATGCAAATTATTTCTTCAGGGAATATGGGACTTTGTTTCTTTGAAGCACCCCCCCTTATGGCATCTGCTAGGTGCACAGCATCTCGAGCCTCTTCAGCCAAAGGGTTTTGGTAACCACAGCCAGTCCCATCTGATGGCTGCATCTCTGGAGAAAGCTGCTGTGGGACTGTGCTGCCCACATGCATGAGAGCATGCGTCCTTGCTCATCTGTTTTACGTTTTGGACCCAAACCAAGGGGCAAGATTTCAAGGCTTTTAGATTCATCTTCCTGTGAGACTGACTGATCAAGCTACGGAGGCTTTCTGGGACACAGATTTCCCTTCAGTATAAGTAATATTAGTAATACTAGCAAGTAACTACTTCCAAATATAGAGTGGATTATATCAGTATACAACAGATACTATACATGAAGTACTGAGAAGTCATTGGTTTAAAGCGCTTAGCCATATCTTTTCAATAGGACAGGAATGGGAAGCTAATGTAAAGTTATACTTATGAAGCAGCTTAACAGCTAGTGTGGATTTGCAAGAGTAACTCTGGTTGCAGTGATCTACTTTCCTTTCCCAACAGAATAACAGGTTTTGGGAAGTAGCAGTGCTGTGTCTCTACTCTAGTGAAGCTTTTGACATTTTGACATCTGACTCACACCACTCAAGAAAAGATTGTCTACATAAACCTAATGTGGAATAATAACTTTTAGTTAGAAAACCATTTCTTCAAAATGGTTATCACTGTTTCATTCCCAGATGAAAAATGTATTGAGTGGATTCTACAGGTGTTTGCTGGTGAGTCCAAGACAAGTCAGTATTTCATTTAATGACTTGGATAATGGAATGAAGAGTACACTTATTAAATCTGCAGATGACATCAAGCTGGGAAGGATTAAATTTGCTAGAGAACAGAAATAGAATATGAAACAATCACAGCAAATTGGATAAATGATCTCAGAACACAAGCTGAAATTCAACCTGGACATATTTGTGTAATTAAACTTAAGCAGAAATAATCAACTTCATAAATACAGAAAAAGGAACAGTTGGCTAGATGGCAATTCTGCAAAAAGGAATCTGGAAGTTACTGCATGTCACAAGCTGGAAAGGAGTAAGAAATGTGTCTTGCTTTCAGAGGACAGAAGTACTATATTGGGATGCTGAAGTTAGTCTGTCAGACCTTGATGTAGGTTATTCCATGAAGTATTATATTCATTGTCGGGTAACTGACTCCAAGACAGAGGCGAGGTGGAGAGAGTCCAGGAGAAAAGAAGGGGGATGGCCAAAAGCTTAGGATCTCTGGCCAACAAGAGCAGATAGAACAGACAGCATGTTTAGGTAGAAGAAATACGCTTGAGAAGACATTGTGAGACTTCTCAAGTATCTGATGAGCTTCTACAAGGAAAAGAATAATTTGTTTTCCACACCCATGGTCCACACCCAGAGAGGTGATAGTTAAACTTCAGCATGGAAGATTTACATTAATCTGTTTAGAAAAGGGAAGCATTGGAATAGGCGCGCAGAATTTGGTCAAAATGCTGTCAAGGGCAAAGGAAGGGCAGATGTGCATGCCCAAAGCAAGGAGATGGCCTAGATGATCTCTCAAAGCCCCTTCCAACCCGACTTCCTATCTTTTTTTTGATCCTTGGAAGCAAGTTTAAGTTCACAGAACTCTCTATTCCCCCCTCTACATATCAGATATTTTTCACAATGAAAAGGGTGTGTTTTGAAGTTTTTACAGAACAGCACAATACTCTGTAGCTATACAGATTCAGTGAATCTATGGGCTGTAGTCATAGCAGTTTCTAAATATACCAGCCACATATTTAGGTGCTCTCAAGTCTCTGATGGAACAGAGCTTGGGACATGAATCTTTCAGCAGCAAAACATGAGCCTCTTCTAACAAGCCTGTGTAACTTTTCTGAGCTATGACCATACAGCTGCACAGCCCTGCACACACATTCCTCTCAGCAGTTCTAGCTAGGAAACTTATTGGCATCCCAAGGCACTGGTCTGCAAACTCCTCATCCATTAAATCTGAAATACACACTCACTAAGTGAGGTTCACATCTGAAAAGACAATAGAATCCTAAAACCAGTATTGGTCTCAACTTCTACTGCAACTTCAGCTGCCACAGGGTTTTCCTTCATGTGGAAGGATGTGGTCTATCACATCAGGGGCACTATATACACCCATAGCATCCTCTACTCCTGAGATCAAGGGGAAATGGAGGCTGTGAGCAACCCGCAGCTTTCCATCTGGGGAGATGGAGGTCACCACAGCTGGTTTGCTTTGCTCGGCTTCAGGGCTGGCTCGGGACTGAGCTTTCCTTATTGCCATTGGCAGTGGGGACCCACAGGGCCATGGGTGCTCCTTGCAACTGGCCATCCTTCCTCTCCCATCTCTCGCCCACAGCATCTCCGTGTGATGTTCCCAGTGCTGGCTGTGCCCCTGCTTGAGTTAATTACAGTAATTATACCTGCACTCCTCTGCTCCAACTCCCTTTTGTTGTCATTTCCCTGCCCGTTCATTTGCAAATCTAATCTCTCCATGGATTTTTTAAAAAGGAAAGGGGTATGAAGGGCAAAGATACAAATGAAGAAAGAAACTACAATATTTTTTTTTTTCCTGTAGCAACAACAGAAACGGAGGAGCCATTGAACAGCACCAGGTGTTTTATTTAGTGTCCCTGGGATGGCTGCATGCTGCTCCCTGCTCTTACAAAAAAAGCTGGCCTTCAGGCACTAGGTCTGATCAGGAAGAAAGAAAGAACTGCACCACCCTCCCCCAGCGCCTACCAAATTGCTTCCATCAGGGTTCACAGCTCAGGATGCCTCCTAGAGCTTTCATGAATACACTTTGCAGAGGGCAGGAGAGCTTCCTAAGAAAACCACGCATCTCTAGCAACTGCTCTTTTCAGAGCTTGGCCCTACACATTTCTTGAGTAGATTTCCTATGGGATTGGGTGCTGCAGTATCAGACGTCTGGTCTCACCCATGTGAGCAAAGGCTTTCCAGAAGTCACCTTAGGAGGTGAGCATGCAGTTCAGGTCATCTGCCTGATAAGAATAGCTCTGAGGTCAATCCTTTGAACAAAGTGGCAAAAAAGTGCAACTTGAACAAAGAATAACGGGAGGGTTAGAAACAGCCTCCTAATTATTTTCAGGCCTCCCTGTGGGGTGCCCTGCCAGTGGACACTGGGACCCTTCCTTTTACTATCCTATATCACTGCCATAGGGCAGTGAGGTAGAGCAAGTGGTTTGTTTACCCAGTATTGTGTACACAGGGCATATCAGTTTCCAGGAGAAAAGTACAAAACAGAGTTGTTCTCATTTTCTAGAGCCAACTGAAAGACAGAGTGAAAGAGAGTAAAGAAGAGACTCCCTGTGCACTGCAGTTTAATTGCAGTGAACTGATCACACCAGGCCTTACCCAGTTTGTCAGTGTAGCCACACAGTCCTGATCCTGTTCACACTACCATGCTTGATGCCAAAATCCCCCTTGGTGCAATGTCTTGCTGCTTGACTCTAGGGGTGATTTCCCTCCATTTTCCTGAACAGGCAGCCCAGGTGGCTGTGGAAGTCCAGAAGTTTGAGCAGGTGAGAACTGAGCTAATTCTCCTGATGCCTGAGCAAGTTAGAAAATACTTTTTCTAGAAAATTGAAAATAGGTGATATTCCTCATGATCAGATGTTTCTTAACCACACGCTTTGCACATAAAACATATTGCGTATCTACATAGGCAAGAAAGAACTTCTAGTGAATAGGTAGGAGCAGAGACCTTTAGTGAAATATTCTAAACACTGTGGGTAGGCAGAAAAAGAGAAGGAAAGAGATCTGAACTGTAAAGCATTCCTATTTTGAGGTAATATACAACTGGACCTTTTTTTTAATTGTGAAGTGAATGCATCAAATTCATTTTAATATAGCCACATTCCCCTAAAAACAAACAAACAAACAAACGAAAACAACAACAAAACCTCTCCAAAGTAATGCCTTGTTTCGGGGAAAGAAACATGAAGCAGAAGTCCTGCACAGCCCTGAGCAACATGTAACTGCAGCACAGCAAGCCTGAGTTTCCAAATCCTGCAGATGACGTGCTGAAAAGGATTTTCCATCTCCAAGGAGGCTGACTGAAGGAGGAGGACAGAAAGGACCTGCAATTAGAGTAATTAAAATAGTGGTCCTAGTATGGTCTGTTTTTCACAGTTGCCAGGAGACTAGAAGGCTGGGATGAATTGCTCAACCTTTTTGTGGCAAAAATAAGTGTTTAGTTCCACACCATGTGCATGTTGGCCCTCTCCAAGGCTGTGTGGTCTCTGTTAGTTCTCCAGAAAAAAATCTCACCCTAAATTCACTTCAATACACTTGTGGTGAGTTTACAAGTTTCAAAAACACACCAATACTTCCCTGCCCCATGTTCCTGATCCAGTGCCCAACTCCAGGCTCGGTGGTAACCATGGCTGCTTTTGCAGGTTTTACCAACTTGCTACATTTTCTCCCTTCCTTTTCTCAGCTGATACTGAAGTGGAAGGAAACAGTATATTGGGCAGAGATGGACATAGTCTGAAGCACAACCACAGGCTTTATGTCCCTTTTGGGAACCATCCTCAAGTTTTCTAGAAGGAAAAAGAAAGAAAGAAAGAGAAGAAACAGAGAAAAAGACAAAGAAAGAGAGAGAAAAAGAGAAACAAAAAAATAGTAGCAGAGATTTTCCAAAATTAAAAGCCTGAAGATTTCTTTGTTTTGATGTGTTTCTGCAGCCCGATTTGTGCCATTTGCTCCAAGAAAAGTCTCATCTTTCCTAAAGCCAAATGCATTAATGAAACTGAGACAATGTGCCTTTCTTATGGTTTTCTCTTGTCGATTTGCTGCTATAAAAACTGTCTGTCAAGCAACGTGTTTCCCTTTTCAGTGCCCCGTTGCCAACACCTTGAGCAGCAGGCAAGGGGCTGTGATAGATGGATGGACAGCAGGCTTGACACTGCTTTGGAAAGGAAGGAGAGAGACCACAGTGAAGGTAGTAGATGGCAAAAATAGCAGTAAAATTAGTTCAGAGGTGAGGTCTCTGATACAGATGTTATAGCGCATATGTGGGGGAAGGGAGTTTGAATTCCAAGAGGCTGAGGATCCTCACTCCTGTTCACACAGCAGCAATCAGGCAATAGCTGGAAAGAGCCATTTAAATCTCCCTGCGTAGCTGTGTTGTAACACAGCACATAATTACTCACCATGTTCTTTCCATAGCTTGCACAGGCTGCTTGCTGGAAGAGCTATACTGCACAGCCAGCTCAGCACGGCTTCTTGGGCACCCTCCAGACCAGAGAATGGAGAATTCACGAGCACCTAGAAGTTTCCTGGTAAATCCCATAACTTGCATAAGGCTTCCATAGTCTCCACACCAGGTTCTCAGCTGTCTCATTCACAGGAAAATACAGCCTGCTCCTCAGAATAAAGACAAGCAGCAGAATTGCTACTAGGAACACCGCTTTGGTTCTTAGTCTTCAGGCACTTTGCTAGATCTGGCCTGGACTCCAGCCCTGCTAGCCCTTTCTCTGCATTTGCTCAAACACAATCGCCCACTATTGCAAATGAGAGCAAGCACAGCCAGGCACTTTGAAAAGGGTGACAGGGAGCACAAAGGGCACTTTAGTGGAGGTTACAAACTCACTCTTATTAGGACTAGAAAGAAAGCATTTTAAGAGAAGAGTTTCTGCTTCAAAACCAGCTTGACTGGATGTCAAGTCCACATTATCAAGGCAGGTCAATCCAGGTGTAAAGCAACGTGGCACAGAGATAGCAGTTGGAAGCCTGTCAGAGGCAAAAAATTCTAAGAACACAACCAAGAAACTTAAACCCAGCAAGCTCAATGTGGAATTACTAAATTAATTGCCTGCTGCAACCCCAGACACTAATTACTTGCTTATTTTAATTTTCATACTCAACATTCTTCTGTCCAAGTTAATCTAATTTAATGTCCCAACACAGTCTCCAATTGGCTTCTTCCTTGAAAGCATTTCTTGCTAGCTGGTACCTAGACATCAAACCAGAACACCATTCTTTTAGCTCTTATGTGGCTTTTGTCTTATGACTTGTGAACTTGGAAGACAGACAGAAAAATGGTGGGAAAAGATGACAACTTTTGCCACTGATAAGAGGAAAGGAAGACATTTGTCTCAGCAAATAGATAGCTTTGCAGACGCAAAGGAATCCATGAGGTTATTGAGTAGCTGACATGAGAGGATTAACTAGAGCATGGGTTATCTTGGTAATAAATACAGCCTGCCATGGATCTCCATATTGAGAGAAGTTTCTCAGGGTCAGTAGGCTCAGTAGTTTTGGGTCAGTCAATAAGACCTAGTATCAGACTCAGAAAAAATGTCAACTCTTGCTTATTACAACATAGTTTATGCGTTCAGTCTCCCAGAGACTTTTGTACTGCAAGCTGCACTCACATGGCCAAATTCCTGCAAAGTCCAGGGAGAGAGGAAGGGTACTGGTGTAACACAGACAGTAGAGTGTTGGGTCTGAGTAACGAGCTGAAGTACAAAAACAAAACTCCCTCAGTAATGTGGGGGGGGGGGGGAGAAAGAGAACAGGAAAGTGGGAATCAATGCAGAACATGGCACTCTCTAAAAGCCAAAACACTGCTTTACTCTCTTCTCACTTTCTCCTGACTGTCCTCAACTGCCATCACACATCACCCCAAACAACAGCCCATGCCCAAGACAGAATGAAGCTCTCTTTACATATTTTTCATCAGACTTGCAATTCCAATAAGAGATATGCTATCATGTTCAAAAGCAAACACCATCTCAGGGAGCAGGACTTTCCCTAGCCACACTTCTCTTGATGTTTTGCCAGACAGAGAAGCAAAGAAACACTTGCCTTCCTCCAGGTCACCAGGCAAAACCACCCTTCTCCTTGGCACAGCCCCACAGCTCCTGGCTCTGCCCCTTTTCTTTCCCACATCACACAGATATCTTAGTAAATGAGATACTGAAGCCTTCAGCAGACACTCATCTCCAGAGAAAGAAGCAGCAGCAATAACCCAGAGCTTCAACCTCGTTATGGTTTGTAATGAGCTGATGGAAAAATATATTTCTGTCTGATTAGAATGCTTAATGAGCTCCAGATTATTATGACTTCAAGTTGGCTGGCCCTGTGTTTTGTCCCACTGCAATGGGAGGGCAGCTTCTAGCATCCCTTCTGAATCTTTTCCCCTCAGTCTAGCAGGAAGAAGTACACTCAGTCCTCACTAATAGGCATTACACTTTGAAAGCGGCGAAATTGAAACACTGCAGGTATTAACACACTGGCCCTTGCTGTAAATCAAGGGTTAAGCTTTCTGCTGCTTGGAAAAGAGCTTTTAGTCACTAGCAATGTCACCAAAGACATCACTGAATCACGCTGCATCCCAGAGATTGCTGGGATTGGGGTTTTGAGATCTCTTAGCAGGTGCTTACAACCAGAATGCTGCTCTTTTGTGATATTTTACCTATTGAAAAACAAACAAACAAAACTCTACTGAGCAATCTTGCAAGCAGAAGAAAACTGCACATTATGTATATACTACAAAAATATGTAGTCAGTACTGGCTTGTGTGGTAAGCATGGGCATGCGTCTTACAAGGCACTGCCATGCATCCCCCAAGTTGTCCTCCCCATTGGCAACTTCAGAGGAGAGCAGAGAGTGGGGAGACAGGGAATGTCCCATCATCCTAAGGAGGATCCCCTGTAGGGCAGGTTTGTGGCATATCTGCAAAGCCACTCTCTGAATCACATCAAAAGTTACCTGTTTTTGTCTTCTTTCAGCCTGGGATGCCGACATCCCCATGAAACCCTGCCTTCTGGCCGCCTTCGCATTCCTTCAGCACTGCAGGTCCACACAGGTAGCAGTGATCAATGAAATGATCCAGCCCCTCTCCACCTCACAACTAAACTGAAACTTTATACCATGGAGGAATCTTTCACTGTCATCTCTGTCTATTTGCCTCCACTTCAAGGCCCTCTGCTCTACCTCCTCCAAATTCTTCAGTTAAGAATTCCCTTGCTGTTCGCCTTTTTGACACCTTCTCCAAATGCGATGACAGCCACCAGCTCCTCTTATTAAGCTATTTCTTTCCTCACAACAACGAGCAATGCCTTTTCTCCAGCTTTCCAACAGGCCTTTCTACAGCCAGAAATAACCCAGAGGAAGGCATGGGAGGTGACAGGAAAGGCTCTCCAAGTCCCAACTTGCTTTGTAACACAAACTCATACCACAGTTCAGTGCTGCAACAGTCACAGGCTGCATCAATTTAGGTGGAAGGAAACAAAAAACTCATTGTTCTGATTAAATATTAAAGGTGGAGAATAACTTACCGTGGTTTTAAAGGCCATCTTTTGAGTTTATCTGCACTTTACTGGAGTGACTGATCCTATCTTGGGAATGGAGATGCCTCATGGGGTCTCGGTGATTCAACCCCAGCCCACATAACTCAAGCATCCAAGATATGAGTGAGCCAAGTGACTCATAAGACTAGGAGGGCCTGAACAGGACATTCTGGTGACCACTCTGAGTCAGTGTTTGCCTCTTCTGTGTCATAAGAGGTGCCTAGGCCCAGGTAGACACAGTCAATTGGTTAGTCACTGCTCTGTACAAATTACAAAGATTTCAAAGTACTCAGTAATCACTGAAAACAGTCACAGCAGCGTTATATGTAAAGACATATATATTGATGTGTATTAACAAAAGAAACACAATCTTTCCTGTTAAAAGTTCAGATTTGCTGCAAACAGAAGTATGGAGTAGAAGGAAACTTCTCCAGCTGGCAACCAAGTTTTGTCCATTCACAAGGCTTTTCACTTTTCTTGGGACCAACTAGAATGAACTACTTTTGGAGCCTGCAGTCTGGACTAGATGGAGCATTGGTCTTATACAGCCAGTAAGAGTCCAGTTTTATTTTAGAAATGGTAGCTATTAATTATAAGTAGTGTTAATGTTTTAATGACTTAACACCACTCAGACGTCACTTTGGCTACATAATGGCAGATGCTCAGGGCATGCAGCATGTGCTTTCAGCAAAGAACCAGAAAATTTGCACCTGGGAATATTCTAAAAATTTTTTTCTTTTTATGCAGCCCTAGAGCTCATGGTGAAGAGGGCTTATTGCCCTGCTGAAGACCTCAGACTGTAACAGGAATGGATTTCCCCTGAAATATATTAATAAAAGACCAAAGTAGAACAGAGGTGCTTTACAAGACTCTTCCTCTTAGGGCTTATTGCTCTGCCCCAAACCTTCCAAAACCTCTGTGCCACTTAACATGCTACCACAGCCAAACAAGAAAAATAAATTGAAAGTCTATATGCAGTGGGATCATTCACTGGCACATGCCTTAACAATATAAACATACTCTCTCTCTCGACACTGGCTGTATGTTTTCAACTGAGACACTTATAATACTCAGCACTTGTAATGCTTTTAATCCATACATTTCAAGGAATTCCTGTGGAAAGACAGATACTGAATAGGCTGGTAGGAGCCTAGATATCCATTCAGATTTGGTAACAGTGGCCAATATACTCATTGACCCACTTGAAGATGCATACAAAAGGGACAACATTCCCTGTCCAACATGCAGTTTGTTTGGTGAGAAGCCCAGAATGGCTTCCCTAGAGTAATGTAGTGTGGAGTTCAAAAATATCTTTATATGAATACAGTAGTAATACAGAGCTATCTTTGTAAGTTAAATTCTTCTGACTCTATGTATAGTGTCCAGCAGAATTTGCTGTTTGAACCTGTAAGATATAGAATAGTTGTTTAAACACATCTTATTGCCAATCCAATACAGGCAATGGGTAGAGATATTAAACAGCATTCTACGCTCTCAGTGGCGTAACCATGTGGCATGGTTTTCTGTGCAAAGGCTGCACAGAAACGTATGTCCCGCTGCAAAGATATCCCAAGCAGCTCTTTTCCACTGAACACATGAGAAATCAATGACAAAAGGAGGGCAGTGGTGGTGGCTGAGTCCATCCTGCTTTAATACACCAGCCCTGTTCTGACTGTCCTAGCAAACAAGAGCCCTTGACTTTCTCCCTGTGCTTTTATTTTCTTCTTTGCTTCCTTTTGCTCTCCAGGCTGTGATATTCTCTCTTAGATCACAGAATCACAGAATTGAAGGGGTTGGAAGGGACCTCCAGAGATCATCGAGTCCAACCCCCCTGCCAAAGCAGGTTCCCTACAGCAGGTCGCACAGGTAGGCATCCAGGCAGGTCTTGAATATCTCCAGAGAAGGAGACTCCACCACCTCCCTGGGCAGCCTGTTCCAGTGCTCCGTCACCTCACTGTAAAGAAGTTCTTGCGCACATTTGTGCGGAACTTCCTATGCTGCAGTTTCCAGCCGTTTCCCCTTGTCCTGTCTCCACTCACCACTGAAAAGAGTCCGGCCTCGCCATTCTGCCCCCCACACCTTAGATACTTATAGACCTGGATCAGGTCCCCTCTCAGCCTTCTTTTCTCAAGGCTGAACAGACCCAGTTCACTCAGCCCTTCTTCAGAGATCTGAGCACTCTGTCCTTCTCTGACCATTGTCCACACAAACACGCTGCTGGAAGAAGCCAGGTGAATGTGCCAGGCTACAGCAACTATTTCATCTACTTCCATGCTGACAGGGTCACTTGGACAAGGCAATGGAGGCTGGCACAGCCTGTCACAGCTGGGCCAACAGCAGGTCTCTGCTCCACGTTCTTTGGGCAAAACGAAATGCATGGCTGTCTATGATCAGATGTATTTGATATACCATTTGCTTGCGTGGTTTCCTTCTTGGTAATACTAGCACTGAACCGTGAATTAAAGTCTAAGACCATCACAAATATTTAAGAGACCTATTCATCCCTCATAAAGGAAAGAGCATCCTCATTCCTCTTCACACCCAAGGAAACTTTATACTCCATGCTAGCAATACTCAGCCAACCCCCTAATGAGGCCATGTATTGTCGCTAGTGTTCCTGCTTCCTGTGCAAGACTTCCCACACCATCTCTGCAAATAAGCTCATGCCAGGTCACACCCTGACTCCAGCAAAGGCTGTGCTGGTATGTGAGTGCCAGCCAGTTCCTTCAGAAGATGGAGGACTCAAAGATACAGGTTCCTTCCAACTTGGGATATTCTGTAAGTCTATGACTGAGTTCAGATCCCTGCAGATCTTTCATACTCAGCTTGGGAGAACACATTTCCCTTTGGAAAGAAAAAGGCAGCCCATGGAAGGGCGTTAGCCCTCCCATTTACACTGAAACCTCAGCAGTGCCAGCACACTGAAAATAGGAGTCGTATACCATCTTCTAAAACCAGAAGAGCTAGGATACTTTCCAAGACTAGAAGCAATCTTAAGGCCAAGGCTGATATTTCAGAGACTGCTGCCAATTAATTTAATGAATAAAACTCTCCCCTTCAGTTGTGCCCTTCGTATGCAGAAGAGCCAGGTTTTTTTCCTGCCCCAGTTCTGGGTAGTAATTTTTGCTGCATTCACTAGGAGACATCTGCCTGTTTTCATGCCCACAGTGTAAGCTGCATCTGCAGAGGAGCCGCTGTACTCCATTATCCTGGGGGCTATTTCAGGGCAAAAATGCCTATTAACCACTTACACAGAAGCACACAGTGGACAAAAGCATGAGCAAAGCAAGTAATGATGCATCACGCTCTACACGCAACTCACCTGCCAAGGCCATGCCCGCGTGCTGTGGCAGTGAGGCTGAAGATGCTGTGCCCACCCTTCACCACTGCTCAGAGGTCTGGGTGGTGATGTGGGACTGTGTAGCAGCCACTCCCCATCCCTTGCCTGGAGCAGTGAAATGAAACAGGAATGAGCTCTCAAGCAGATAACAAAGTGAAAAAGAGCTACAGAAACCAGAAAGGTCGGGTGTGGTGCGTGTTTCAGGGTACGTGGCTGACTGGAAACAAAAACAAAATCCTTGAAAACTCAGAGAAAAGAACAAAAGGTGGGAGAAAACTACAAAAGCAATATGAGGCACTGAGGGGCTCTGTGTATTGATGTCTGAGACGGCTCTTTAAAAGGGAAGATAATGACACTGGAAATTATTCCGAGCTTTTCAAAGGCATAAATGACCAAACTGCCTCCTGACTCCTGAATTACATTATCCAAAAAGAACTTAATAGCATGTTATTATCGCTTCTCCTCACTGACAGGATTTCGGCACTGAAAAGACAAACAAGAAGCGCATTCACAATGGCGGCCGCACTCACCTCTTCATGGCACCCACGACAGCTGATTTTGGGAAAACGTCCAGCAGTGCGTGTGGGGAGGCCAGCAGTGCTAATTAACCACCATGGATGGGTAATTGCCCCAGTCACTGCCCGGGGGATGGGACAGGAGTCCCAGAGGTGTTGGCCTGCAGGATCTGCAGCTGCAAGGACAGGTAGAGCCCTCAGGCATGGCTGCCCGGTGCTTCACCTGCCTCCCGGAAGGCCTCTGTGTAGGCCGCAGGGGCCCACTGCAGCACCCTGCCTGGCCCCACAGCAGGAAACTGCAAGGCACAGCCATCAGTGGCTTCTTGTGGCCCTTCACCACATAAAACAATCCTCCCACGGCCCCGGCTCACACCTGTGTGTTCCAGGTGTGCTGACACACCAATGCAAACCCCCAGCCCATGCCACCATGCTGCTCAGCCTTCCATACACTCTGTTGCAGAGCAGCTTTCTACTGCTCGTCTCCAGTGCATCTTCTGTGATGTATGCATCTTACATTGCTGGGCATTCCTTTCAGCCTTATCAGCATGATGGATAGTTTAAGCCTGACAAAGGACAAGATAGTAATAACAATGGCTGTGATTACTATTTTTCATATTTTCTTTAGGAGAAATATTATATTACCAGACTTAGTGCATGTCACTTTATTTATTAGCTACCATTTAGCAACCTCTTCTGTCATTGGTTTATTAAAGTCAGAGGCATTATGAGGCAGTCAGCTGAGAGGCCAGAGGAACCTGCAGTCCACAGACACCACAGAAGACAGCCTGCAGGGACAACCACACTGGATAGACATTTGCTTGGTCACTTACATCCACACTAAACCTACAGCTGCAGGGCTGCAAACTAGCAGCTAACCTGCATTTTGCATGCATGCGCACACACACACACACAAAACCTCCTCCTTCCTACTCTATATTGTGCAGGCTGAATGGTTGAATTAACAGTTTTTAACAGAACACTGTAAGTGAGAATAGCTGGAATGCAGCAAGTTGGGTCAAGAGGGAAGCTATGCAAAGACTGCAGCCAGTGATCTGACACTGCCACTGATCTGAAGTGTCACGGAGAACTCCAAGCAGAGGGAAGCTCTCTGTGTCACACAAGGCGACTCAGAAAGGCAGCTCCCTTTTGAGAACATAATTTTGAGCTTCACTGAAGCTCCTGAAGGAGGCTGGTGCTCCTGAACGTGTCACAGGTTTAGTGGAAGCCACACAGAGAAGTGCAGAATCACCTTTTGCTTGAGCTGCAACTTTCAGAGATCCTTCAAGCTTAGCTGAGGGTGAACACACTGCAATGATTCCTGGAGATGACAGAGACTTGGATCACTACACTTCCAAGAACTGGCTGCAGCCTCCCAAGGAAATGCAGGGAAGGTCTCAGCTGTATGCAGCTCCTGCAAGGGGCTCAAACACTCTCAAATGAAGAAACGATGGGTGTTTCCAGCATGGGCCCCAATTCCCACCACACAAAGGTCACTTAACATCCCTTCAGCTTACTCAGGAAGACTTCATCTGGATGCAAGCAGAATTTACTCCTATTTTAAAGCTTCAGGCAGCCTTGGTGTAAGTGGGCTCCCAGCAGGATCCTGGAGAGGAGCACACAGAACCTTCACATGAATGCACCAAAACATGCGGGTTTCATCTAAGAAGGGACTGAGAAATGCTGGGCAATTCAAGCTGCAAGGTAACTAACCCAGCCTGGCTTCAAGCCAGGGCACCCAGACTCACAGCCAGTCTGCAACAAAACCAAACAAAATGGCTGGCAAGCACCGGCCTGGGCATTATTTCAGAGGAAAGACAAGCCCAGGGTGGGGAACTTTCTCTTTGGTTCCAGTTCAATTGTCTAAGGCATAACTTGTGGCCATTGGCCCACATTAAATTATCTGGCACTGCCAAGATGATTTTGGCTCTGTTGTCTCTCTAACTTCTTCTCAGTTGTTACCCATTATCAGGACATCCCTTTGCTTCACCTTTGCCAGACTTAATAAGCCCATCTCCTTCTCAGGCTGTAGGAAGCAAGTCCTGGCCATGCTGATAGCCCTCCAACAGACCCTGCCCAGTTTATCAACATCCTCTTGACATGAGAGACTCAAAAGGGGAACAATGGTTCAGGTGTGGACTCACCAGCACCAAACAGAAGAGTACAACAATCCAGCCATGCTCCTGATATAACCAAGGATGTGACTTCCACCAGTATAAACGAGAACACACTGCAAGCTCATGATTATGTGGGTCCACCACAACCCCCTCCTGCTCCTTTTCAGCAGGGCTACGACTTTGCTGGTCTCTCTTTTCAGGAGAAAGGCTCTAGTGACTCTTCATGAAGTAAGAAGTCAGGGAATTTCACTGTCACCTGCATGATGTTTGGGAAGGATAATGTTTCTCAGGAGGGTAATTCATGAATTACTGATGCCACTCTCTCACTCTCCAGCTCTTTCACAGTCCTGAGCAAATGCCTGGAATAACAAGGATGCCCCCAGCCTGCAGGCATGTTGGTGGAGCTAGAGCCAGGTGGCTAAGAGGGATTGCAGAGCCATGCCAAGCCTCCCAGCTCTGTACCACAGGGAGCCAAGACATGCCCCAAGCTGAGGGCTTCAAATGCACCAGCCTGCATCCCCAGCAAGTGACAGCTGCTAGCTGACCAGCTGGAACAAAAAGCTCAGGAGAGCCCCCAGTCTCATATGGAGGAAGGAGGATAACAGCCACATGAAAGCTCCACAGAGACAGAGCCAAAAAAAAAGCTCAAGATGCCTGCAAATGGCTGTGCCTCAGCATTACACCACACTGCAGTGGCATGTGGGGTTGCGGGAGGGGAACTCTTCACTTTGTCTGCTTGTGTCTGGGCAACCTGCAAAACAAAAAGCAGGTAGAGCAGACCAGAAGCTTTTAAATAAGATTATGCATCAGCTTACAGACACAACAGTTTTGGGTATTTACTAAGTGGAAAGATGGCACATCTTTATTTTTCCTTTTCCTTTTTCCTTCCTTCAAGTCTCCTCCCTTCCAAACCTCAATCTCCCAATGTGAGCTAGAAACATTAACTGCTGGGAGCACACAGCATCACACGGAACCTCGTGCTGCTCTCCAAAGAGCTACCTGCAGCCTGGCAGGACTGCCAGCACAGCTATTAATGGCTCACGATGAAGCTGCCAGAGCCGGTCCCTCTCGCAGGCAGTGGGGCAGAATGGCCACTGCCTGCCCAGCCAGGAGTGCATGAAGATCAGCAAACCAGAAGCAGAAAGCCTTTGGGCTTTGCAGGTTGACCACATGTAGCATAGTAAGAGGCAGTGAGTGTGGAGTGGCTGTTGCCTCCAGAGACAGTTGTAGAGGGGAAATGGACAGAAGCAGTGGCTAGAGGCAAGAACTATACCAAGAGTTACGTAGCCCTAACAACCCCATTTGGAATCAACTTCAGTGGTGGCCAGGCTGAGTGCTGGTTGCAGTTCACTTGCTATGAGATGCAGACAGTGGCTTGTTTGGAAAGCCTCTACACTATGACTGCACCAGGTTCACAAGTCCTCCAAGATGGCAGATGGCACAGCGCAGCCTAAATCTGTACATCTGTATGCAGCCAACCCACTGTCATTAAAATTCACTGGACATGTTAGGTAAAGCTCTGGCGTTTAGCTTGGACTAATGCTCTCTCACTTTTTGATTTGGTTATGAAAGAAACCTGTTCACCTGCGACCCTAAACTCCTGCACAGCTTTGCAAGGCAACATCATTCTCACTGACTACCCCCATTTTCCACCTTAAGCCAACCCAGTGATGCACATTTAAATATCAGTTGGAAGGCTTTTTTGCCTTCTCAGCACCTCTGAGAGCATCGAGAGCTATTAGGAAGGGAGACATTAGCAAGCTATAATGCAGTATTTCATACCATGGGAGCAGAAAGTGGCACATTAGTTTTGCATCTCTGGCTTCAGCTTAACCACCCCAGTTGTCTGTCCTGAGAAAGAGTCTGTGCATTCAGGAGTTTGCTTTAAAGCAAATGCTCAATACCTGCACCAAGCAGAGAGCAGTTCATTCACAGCTAAACCCAGGCAGAGTGTCAACTTGCAAGCAGAACAGCAAAGACTGAATTTGCTGGCGGTGAGAACACCAATAAATGCAGGTTGGAGGGAGAAGCCAAGTGCACAGAACTGATGCAGGTTATCCATGTTCGACAAGCACAGTTGGGATCACAGAATCACAGAATCACAGAATCACCCGGGTTGGAAGGGACCCCAAGGATCACGTAGTTCCAACCCCCCTGCCTAGCAGGGCCACCAAACATACACATTCAGATCAGGTTGCCCAGGACCCCGTCCAACCTGGCCTTAAACACGTCCAAGGACGGGGCATCCACAACCTCCCTGGGCAGCCCGTTCCATGGAGGATGAGGAGGTGTCTTTTCAAAACCCTTTTAACAGATTCACCTTTGAGAGCATTCAGCAAAAAGACAAAGCAAAAATGTTAAAGGGTCAAATGCTGGGTGTTTGCTTGTTCTTTCCTCAGGCAAACTCTCATTGATTGACTATGGGAAGGGAGAGAGCTGAGCAAAACTGACTGAGGAGTCCCACTGCTAATTCTGCCGCACACAGCCTCCCGGCAGAAACTAATGTCAATAGACAAAGCTCTTTCAAACATACCCTGCTGTCTGACTGCTGCATACTGCCAAAAATGAGTCTGAGGGACTGATGACACCCTTCCACTTTTAGAGCTCGCACCTTCTGCAAGCAGCATTGTTAGCAGTTGTGCAGCTGGGTCTTGGTGGGATGAAAGAACAGGGTTGGCTGGGAGCAGGCTGTGGTTCAGCAATCCATGCAGATATCAGCTGCAGGATCCTCAGGAAATGAGTCATATGACTAGGATCCCATTAAGGAATGAGCTTTCACAGATCTTTGAGAGATCCAAACCGTGCTCTGGTCATTATATCTAGACAGGGCTAAGCAACAGTTTTTGCAGAGGCAGCTAAAAGAAGGGGCTGCACAGTAGGTGACTGAGTGCATTTGACCAGTTTTTTGAGCATAGCTCTGCTTGTGAAGAGAATGAGACAGGCATATCCCCCAGTGGCCAGGCTACCAGCTTTAACTGCCCAAGAAAGGTACTGATTCAGCAAGACTGCTCACATGACCAGTTTACTCACATCCAGACTGCAGGATCACTACCTTGGGATTCCTGTGACTTCATGTCGACTCAGGAGTCTCATCATTGCAGTCACCTCCACTCTATTCCCTGATGCTATTACACAACCCAGAAGCAGGGAGAATCTCTGACCTGTCACTGCATAGGTGGGGGACAAGCTTTGTGAGGACATTTGGTCTTAGTTTGCTTTCTGTTTTCGTGCTTAGCAAAGATGGGAAAGCACATCACTCCTGCTTGTCCCCATCATAGGGAAGGCTCAAGCAATTGACTGCATAGGAGACCAAAAACACGCAGTCACTGTCGCAAGCCACATTTCCACAGTCACTAACTCAATATGTCCAAGTGCACATGCAGTCAGGTACCTTTTGTGAATAAATCCATTCCCTCTTCTGCACAGCCAGTAAGAGAGTCAGTTCACTGAGGACTCACACAGGTACTTACCCACGCTTCTGCCCCATGATTCCCTTCACATGCAAGTGGACATACTGCAAGGTGATGTTTCACAACTGTGCAAACTGGGAAGCTGTATGAAGATGGGAGGACTACATGCCTTTTTTGTGCCTTACTCTCAGGCACAGCCTTAATGATTCAGGGAACCTCAGCCAAACCTGAACAAGCTTGGTGGCAGCGAAGGAACATTCCCATTCAATCTTTGCTACTCAGCATGGAACCCCTTTTTCACCAAGACAGCTGATGAAATAGCTGAAATGACTTCAGCAGCCACCTCCATCTTGCTGGCTAATGGAATCCTCACAAACAGTGGGGTCACCTCCTAGGATCAGCAAAAGAGATACCACTGGGCAAGACTTCTTGGTAACCATCCCACAGTTGCAGTGAGAGTCATCAGATCTGTCACTTGCACCACCGAGCAAGTGGCAGGTTTTCATCTGAGGCAAGAGCAGTGAAATGTCACAGGCAGTGACAAGGCAAAATGCTCAATGCGCAGCACGGGGATGGTGACATCTCACAGATGTGCTGCAGCACACCTCTGCAGACAGGGAGGAGGCAGGCATGGCATGGATCTGGCTGGCCAGGAGTGGTGTGTCCTACCAGGGGGATGGTAACCACTCCTCCACTCCATCCCAACACACTTGATGCAACAGCAGAGGATCTGGATGTGGAACAAACCGGTTGAGCAGAGGAAGGACCAAGACGGTATTTCATTCACCTCGCAGTTAACAAGCACTGCCTTGCATCACTCACTCCCCTGGAGACAGGTTTGAGGTTAGAGGTCACAATATCACCCTGAGTACAGAGCTTGGCATCCTTCCTACAAATGTCTTTGATGCAACACATTTATTTTGGCTGTGTGGCAGCATCTGTACAGTACACATACATTACCAGCAGCTTCAGAGCCCTGAGTTGTCCTTCCTCTTGCTATCCCTGATTTTTGAAAAAAGAAAAATAAAAACCACAAACCATAGGACCACTTCTCCTTCATTACAACTGCAAGGAAACAGGACTGAAAAAGTCCAAAACCACATAGGCACTTGCTGACAACAGAAGAGATGAACCTCAGGAAGCCAGGGTTCCAGTCCACTGTTCTCACCATTAGGGTGCCCTAGTGCTGGAAGTAGAAGCCATATTGCCAGCTCTCCACAAGGTCTCACTTCTCTCTGAGAAACTCTCTGCACATTTGATCAGATGTTAGACTAGGGAGACTCTGCAATAGCTAAAATACATCATATTGGAATTTAAAGGGATGGGGTTTGGGGGTATTCTAGGCAGGGCAGTGATTTTTTTAAATTTTGTAAGATTGTTTAAGAAAGAGACTAGAAAAGTCTTTTGCTTCCAGTGCAGTACCACTGGAATCTGTGTGGAATTTCCCCAGTTCAAATGGGGACAGAAAGTACTATGCCTTTCCTGACACACAGTATACCACACCTTCCTTTCCTAAACTATAAAGCAGCAGAACCCTCATACCTACTCCACAATCTTGATGCCACAGAGAAAGCTGTGTTGTAACAAGCAAGGACAGTGCAGCATGTAACAAGGAGCAAGACCCAAGAACAGCCCACAGAACAGACAGAAAAAATCATAAATGCAAATGTGCCATGGAGAGTAGAAGTGAGGGCGGGAACACTTGAGCCTCTCCCATCAGTTCATGTCAGTTACATGGAATGGTGCATCCGGCTCAGGAAAGCAATGACCCAGTTTCCCAGACCAGACCCTTTCAGCCACAGAAAGAGTTCATACAAGTTGATCTGCCATAGACTCAGTGCTTCTGTGAGTGAGATGTGGATCCTCCTGAAAATTGAGTGACTTTTGCTCCTCTGATACCTAGAACGAGAGAAACAGCTGCATTAGATCCAGCAGGACACAACCCAACAGGAAGATGGCCTATCCTACAATTTCCTTCCGTACAACCAACCCTTCCCAGGGGAGTAGACTGTCCCACTCCTGGATAATCACCAGCTGTCAGGTCTCCTAGGAGTACAGATTTTCTTCAAACAGAAGTTCCTGAGGAATTGGAGTCTCCTCTTCTGGCACAAATTTGGCAGAAGAGACAGCCTGCTCTCACATGAGCCCAGTTCCCTTTGCACTGCATACAGTGCCCAAGGCCATGGCATCCTCTCCCTCCATGCCCAGCTTTACTTCAACAAGGACAGGTGCATACCGCCGTAGCCTTCACTGGCTGCACATCTGTAGCACTCCAGCAATCCTGACACACTGCTTGCTCACATACTTGCTGTGAGACTGGTCCATTGGCCTGCTGGCCCTAGGATTCCCCTTAGCCCTCAGAGAGCAGCCAGCCTTCCATATGTGGAGGCTGCTCTGTGTCTGGGCTGCGATGTCTGGAAAAAAGACTTACGTAGACACGGCTCTGATGCAGCAGCGAGACATGTTGAGGAAGGAACTGGCACTGGCCCGTGTATGCAGAGCTGACTCAATTCCCCTTAATAAGTCATTGGTCTTCAGCAGCAGCAGCATCTGGCGGGGGACACTGTTGAGGAGCTGGGTGATCTGGGGTAGGTAAGCAGCAGCATTGGACCGGATCTCCACATCCTGCATTCAGCCAGGTCATGTCAGGGAGAAAGGACAGAAAAGCTGAGTGTGGGAAACTCATGTCCAGACACAACTGAGATTTGCAAGGAGGAGACAGCATTTTACCAGGTACTAAAAAGCAAAAACAACCAGCTGGTCCATGTCACATGTGTTCTGCTGTCCCATGAAACTGAAGGCTTTGTGATTTACTGGTAAAGCTATTTCCAAGGCCCCGTTTGGTCCTTGTTTTCAACACAGCTGAGTGAAGGTGAGAAAGCATTATGCATACCTTCACGTTAACCCAAAATATCATAAAACTGTAATTTGTAGGACCCTTGGTCTGACACACCTATATTTTGTCTCGCAGCAGCCATGATCAGATATTGAAAGAAGTACAAAAATCAAGGCACACACAGAGATCTTTCCTTTTCTTCAGTTCCCCAGCTTACAAATAAACTAACCAAGGTAAGATCTCTACCTAGGATGGCACAGCTCAGCAATTACTGACAAGCTTGAACCATGTAAGATGGCTACTATTGTAGCACATACAACAGCCAGCCCTCTGCCTCAGGCCTGCTGCTTCTTGCATCTGACAGTTTCACCATCACTCCAGGAAATGTAGGACAGGATGGTAGATCTGATTCCATATATACTCTGCTCTTACCTCTTCCTATAAAGGCCGTGACATGAATTGGTAAACCCCCCAAAAAGTCCCTGAAACACTTGAAATAGCCAGAATCCAACAGGACAGATGTAGAGGGTAGTAAATGACTTCTTAAAGAGAGAGAGGGTCCTTTGTAAGGAAAGGAAAGGATTGCTATAAAACATTCTCTCCTATGGAATGACAGATTGTGTGTATGTGTACATACTTCATGATATGAGATCTCATACTCAACTTTTGCAAACTTAAGACTCAATACAGAAGAAAAAGCCCACACAAAAGCAGTATGCAGGCCATGGTGGTCATAGGTGTATCTAGCTCAAGTACCACCACGGTTGCTTTGGTGTTGACAAATAAATTATAAATGATGTTCTGGCTCTATTGCTGACCAAACACATAAAGCTTCAGATAGAAGATGCTCAGTTCTCCTAAATGTTAAATGTTTCATTCCACTATTTGTTGGCAGAAAATTCTCTGCTGATATTCATTATCCTCACCAGCACCACAGCAGAGGGTACTTTATCTTCCACAAAGAGGTTTTGTTTTCTCTTTCTTCTCTTTGTGTTTTTAGCTCCAGCTGTTTGTACACACCACATAGCAGCCACATGATCTGTCATCAAAACTGCCATTTTCTGTCAGGAGTGAAGCCTGCACACGGAGGAAGAATTGAGATGTGCCACAGGACCTGAGAAAAGCCCCTTGGCTGCAATCACAGAGACAGCTGCGGGATGCAGCAAAACGCAATCATAAAATCTGATGAGATAGGGCTAGCAGCCACCTTGAGCAGTCAGCTGCCTGCCTTGGCTTTAGGCATGAACAACTACACCTAGAGAAATCCTCACACATTTGCCCAGCCTGTCCTTAAAACTCCCCAGTGATGTGACTAGCATCCTCCCCAGACCACTGCACCAGTATCTCACTATCCTTTCCATCAGATCTGGCTTTTCTCATATTCTTACTCAAATCTTCTTAGCTGAAATTTTATGCCCATTATACTTCCTGTCCTGCTTGCAGCAGTCTTTAACAGACTGAAATCACACACACAAATTCTCAGCCTGAACTCTTCTAGATTGCTTCTGCCCTGACTTACCTCCTGAGTTAGATCTGCTTGAACACCAGTCCTCATAGCTTCCCAGTGGCCTCTCCCAAGTTTCATCAAACCTTCCTCCAGAGGCAGTGCCCCAGATTGGACATAGCACTGCAACTAGGATTTTGTATCAGGAGGGTCTCACAGAACATTCTCCTGTCAATCCACCCTCACGCACCCTCTCACAAGCCCCTAGCTGATGGCAGCTGCCTACCAGAGCCACTTGGCTTTCCCGGCTGATACAATCTTCCAAATTCACCTCTAAACTAAGGGTAAACAGCAGCTCATTTCCTAATGCCACAGTAAATCTGCTCAGCTCCCCATTATCTGCTACAGGATTATCTAGTTTCAGCATTAATTGTGTCATGTAGGCAGAGCCAACAGAGCTGGCTCCATACAAGCAATCCAGTTCTGACAAAGTTCGTTAGCCCACACAAGGTACCACGCAGCCATGGTTATATCTCTAGCATAACTTACATAAGCCGGTTTAGGATAAACATTGCTTACTAGCTCAGATTCAACGCTGGCCTTGAAGTATTAGCCGTGTAGTCAGCACTGTGTTGGTTCACTTTAGTGCCCCTACTTTTTTTTTTTTTCTGGAGCTATCAGCTTCAGAAATCAGCAGACCAAAGCACAGATCTGCTAAACAGTCATTAAATCATTTCTAATATGCACAAAATTAACTTAGGTAGGAAGCAATCAAGTTACCAGAGGTGTTCTTTTACCCAAAGTATCTGGCCTATTCACTACTGTGTGTAACAGCAAGCCAGCAGAGCAAATTCAGCCACATCCACCAAAATGAAATGCCAACCCAAAGGGATTTCCAGAAGAGAATTTAACAGAACAATATTTTAATGCTACTTAAATTATTATCATCCTATCGACAACAAATGTTTGCAGATAAGAACAAAACATAGAATACAACATATTTCTCCCTACAGACACTGAAATCACATCAGTATATGCTCATCTCTAAAAAAAGCACAGCTGGCAGGGGCTGCTACTATTCTTAAGGCACTGCGTGCACATAACAAGCGCTAGGAGGTGTGAGAAGGATCCCAGCATGTGCAGATAGGGAAGGGGGGGGAAGAACGTAAGTCACAATTTCCCACATTTGTAGTGATTGAGTTGACAGAACCTGCAGTTAAGCAACCTTGACTTCAAGTTAATAGGTTTTGTGATTGGGAGGTAATTTCCAAGGGTTTTTAGGAGTTTGTATCAGTGCTGATAGTCATTTACATGAATAGTGATAATGCATTACCCTTCTCATGTCTTCTTCCCACTAAGCCTTTATGTCTCCTCTGCCTCATCCTATCCTCCTTGCTGGTTGCCTGCACAGCTGCATTAAACACTTCTTTTTAAGAAAAGGCTGATTTGCCTTCCCAGAACTGGTGAACACTAACCCATTAAAATATCGCACAAAATTTAAGCAGCCCATGACAAGTGAAACTGGGAAATTAAGTTCAGCCACTATAAAACACATTGCAGAAAAATTCCTCACTTTTTTCTAGCTTAGCTGTAAATGCAGAATTTGTCATGGAGCTGCCAAGGGTTATCCAACATCACTGCGATAGCACCAGTGCAAGTGGTTAAAACAGGGGAAAAATATCCAAGGAGAAGGAAGGACTCCCAGTACGGAAGGGCCCATGAGTCCTACCTCACTGGCTGAGACTGGTGACTGGTCAATTCCCCTGTTGACAGACTCCCAGGACCTGGCGGTGAGCATGCAGGCAAAGAGAGGGTACAAATCCCCTGCCCCGAGCCGCCGGCTGTACTTCTGCACCCTCTTCATGTCAGCCTTGATAAGGGCCTGCCAAAGGCGGCAGTAGTCCATGCGGAATGACTCACTCAGCACCTGAGGAGAAAGACATGACCCCTCAGAAGTCCGCAGAGAAGAAAGGAGGAGGAAAACTGTGTCCCCTAGCTGTGCCTTATCCCCCAAGTCAGGAAGTTTCCTTGGAGAGTTACAGGAAAAATAGGAAAAATAAATTCATACAGGCTTCAAGGAGCAACAGAGCAGCTGGTTATGATCTTCCAGCCTGATATTCAAGGGAGCCCTGCAGAGACCTGGAAGCCCCCCAGTTACATACCTGGTAGAGCCCATGGTCCAGGAGAATAATGTAGGCCTTGCCAGAGTCTGGGCACTTCTTCACCAGCACATTGCCTGGGTGTGGGTCGCAGTGGACAAAGCCATTCACAAAGATCATTTCACTGTAGAGTTTTCCCAGGTTGCGAGAGATCTGTGAGGAAACAGGAGCTGGTCACACAGTGCCACCCACAGAAGGGTGCCTGCTAGGGACAGGAGCAGACCCTGTATGTCTCTGCAGGACCAAAAGGTTGGCACAAGCCAATGTCCTTATGCTGCCATCAACTGCAAAGTGATCAAGAATGCTTAGGGAAGGATCCACACAGGAAGCAACATGAAGATGTTTGTGGAGTCAGAAGTTATTTTAGAACATTTGCCTGGCATAAAAAAAGAAAAAACATCTGTGAGTATGAATAGGGTTTCTAGTAAGGAGGAGGAAAATGAGATGGAAGATATAGGCAGATAAATATCAACAACGAAGGCATGGAAGAAGCTGCTGAGATGGGTTCTAGGAGGACTCGTGTTTCCACCCACAGATGACAGCAGGAACCAAAAGTGAATGAGTGGGAGGAGATTCAGCCTGTCCATCTGCTTACTAGAGCAAATGTGGGTTCCCTATGCCCTCCCTCCATCACACCATTCCCCACTTTCACTCTTCCTTTCCTCTGTCCCATACTAATCCGACTTATAATATCTGTGAAGATGCAGCAGCACAGGAAAGCTGTTTAAATCATCCTATCATTGCTGCATACCTCCATACCAGTGCTCAGAGATGTTATTCAAGTTAACAACCTCCTATGTGCAAACAAACAATACCAGGGCCTCAGATCAATCCCTCACCACGGTCACACAGAAGCCTCTCAACTCTGACATTCCACTGCCAGGCCTCCCTGCCACCAGAAAGTGGCATAATGTTCCACAACAGAGTGCTGACCAAGCAATTAAAAGCCAATTAAAAGACAATCATTATAAATGCCATCAGACTCACAGTGTAAGCAGCATACAGATAGCTGTCCCCATAAGGAGAGGTAATGTTATACTAACCAGTGCGTCCTGCAGAATGCCTGGCAGCCAGGCAAGGTCTTGTTTTACCACCTACAATACGCAGCAGCCTCTGAGAGGAGCACAGTGACTTCCTCTTTAGGTAGCTATAGAACAAAGCCATACTACTGCAGCAGGACAAAGTATGCGAAGCTCCGTACCAACAGCCTGGAAGAGAAACTGGAAGACCACCAGCCACCAAGCTAAAACACCATCCTTATGAGGAATGCTCTCGTAACTACAAATGATAAGGAAGCGTAAGAACTGTTTCTGCAGCACACCGACTGTAGAACAAGGAGGGATAGCCCTCCATGCCTCAGGTGAGTGCTGGAGCCATTACAGAATCATGGCGAATGCTGCCCTCACACCAAATCAGACAACCAGGTGGTATATCACAGTCATGCAGTTCCTTATTTCCACATAGGTATTACCATAAGTTCTGACAGAGGGGAAAAATGTTTCCTTCTGAATTACCAGCACAGATCACTGAAGCAATGAAGGACAGTACAAGAGAGACACGGACATATGAAATATTGACATCCTGGAAAGAGATGCAAATATACTAGAAATAGTTCAACATAAGGCCATTCAAATGAAGAGACTGGAGCTCCTCTCTTGTGAAGAGACTGTTCATATGAAATGAAGAGGCTCGGAGGCACCTTATTGACATCTGTAAATGCCTGAATGGAGGGTACAAAGGAGAGGAGCTAGGCTCTTCTCAGTGGCATTCACTGCCAACAAAAGAGGAAACGGGCACAAACTGGAATATGGGGGATTCCATCTAGAGATGAGGAAGCACTTTGTTACTGTGTGGTGGGTAAGCACTGGCACAGGCTGCCAGAGTAGTTCCACAGTCTCCTCTTTACAGATCCATATTTCTAAGGTTTAGAGTGCAAAATGTGAATAGTGATCTGTCATTATAGCTCAGACAAAAAGAATTCATATTTACAGAAAGTTAAGAAATAACTGTAACCCCTTTGCATACATTCAATGCAATATAGCCCCTTAAGTTTTCAAAGTTGCATATGCTATATATGACCTCCGATACAGACATTTCTATATATCCAACTCTGTAAGACTTACATAGCTTCATTTTCTGTACACATTTATCTCGTGCACACTTGCTGAAGGACTGAAATGCAGATATTCTGATAGGATTCTTAGGACAAAAATACTTTCACTAACCATTCTAAGTGAAAAAAATAAAAAAAAAAATTGAATTCTGTTTTTTACCAGCTTCCCAGCTTTCTATTTCTACATCCCCAAATGAACAGTGAAAGGGGACCAGGACAAGGTTTGATTTTTGAATATTTATGGGAATAAGGTATTTAAAATACTTGTAGAGAAACAATTGGAAGAGCTTGTCATCTAAGCCACCAAATTCCCCACATGTGCTTGCCCCTGCTTTGCTTTCTCTAGTACAGTAACTCCATCACTATTAGCCTTCAGTGCACTCTTACTGAAAATGCCACTGGATAGATAACTTACAAAGAATTCATTTTGGAAGAATGCAGTCAGTTGAAATGAGAAAACAAACACATGAAAACCTCTACTGTGGTGAAGAGAGGAATTCTAGAGGCATTTAGGCTGTGTAAGACCTTGAGGTGAAGGTGCAGAGCAAATTAGACAAAAGGTTGCAATGATTTACGGTAGCAAAACCAAAGTAAACACAAACAGACATTATGTTATGACAGGAGAGGTCACCACTCCTCTCCCTGATTGTCATTCAGTACGAGGTCCTTATGACTACCAGGGTCTACCAGCTTTACTCTATTGAATGTAGTAAAAAAAAAATAAAATTAAAAGTCACCCTTGGAATTCTGCATTCACTTTAAGACACCTCATTAATAGAGACTCAGACAACATGGAATGTGTTTACAGAAAGCAAATAAATGAGCAGCATGCAGGAGGAATTTACTTAGGAAAAGGATTAAAATAGCTGAAGATTCTGAAGGTGGCTAAGGAACAGCAGAACAGAAGCACTCTAACAATTTTAAAAGGTTTGAATACCAAACAAACAGAGGCACTTGTAGTGCTGAATGTGCTACAAGAAATATAAGTAAGTAAAAAAAAGGATGTAACTAAGAATGGGACAATTCAGGCATAACATACAAGAAAAATAACTACGCTTGTCAGCAAGCAGAGCTGAGCTTGATAGATCGAAATGACACCAGACTGTCTCTGGCCAGAAGCATGTCCTTACCCATAGCCAGAAGGTATGCTACTGCTTGAAAGAAGTTCAACTTGTTCTCCTGTGCAGCACCAGAACATGACGACTATAGGTACCAAGTGAGCCAACAAAACCAAACCTCCCATTGCCACGTTACGTGACGTGATCATTGCGCTGTGTCAGGCAAGCTGCATGTTTTCAATTCATTGTTTTCCTTTTTGAAAACGTAGCTGAGGAATAAGTAAATTGTACGAAGACTGCTCCAAAATTAATGCCTCTGGTTTTGTTATGCTGGCCTGTAATGTCAGAGGTAGACACTGGTGGCACAGCAGTAGAGGTTGAACCTTCCCACCAATATTCTGTTACACGTTGTTGCTGGGCAACAGATGGCAGCAGAGGGGCAATCTGACAAAATGGTGCCGGACAAGAAAGTGCATATGAAGCAAAGGAGTGGAATTGAATTTCTTTATGCAGAAAAGATCCCACCCACCGACATTCATTGACACTTGCTGAATATCTATGGAGACCAAATAGTGGATGTGAGCACAGTGATGCAGAAGGTGGTGCAGACTTCTACAAGCACAGCATGCACACTCTTCTTTATCACTGGCAAAAATGCATAGCTAATAATGGTGACTATGCTGAAAAAACTGATTTGCAGCTGAGAATTTGCTCTATAAAACAGCGTTAATGTTTTCTTCATATTCGTTGTGCTTTCCATGGAAATAAATAGCAGACATTACTTTCAGAGCAACCTATGCATTGGCTTGTAACTCAAGTCCTGCTTGAGTTACAATACAGAAGAAAATAAGAATGCAGTACAGACATCAAAATCTGAGACTAATTTCAATCATGTCCAGCTTATGTCAATTGCTTCTTTTCTAACAAATCCCTTGAGTATAACTCATCCTCTCCCCCAACAGTGTGTTTACCGAAATAATAATTACCAGCATAAATACAGCATGAACACAGCCCCATTTCTACAGAACATCCCTTTATCTGATGTGTTGAAGTAGTCAACCTACCTTTAACACAGTTGCACCATACTGGACACATGCACTCTGCCAACTGAGTAATATCCCAAATTTAATTCTAATATGTCACTTTCCTCTGATGAACTCCCAGCATTTTTAAGAAACTCTTCTCATTAGTTTTAAGAGTACAGCTTTTCATTTGGTATTTCTCATTTTTATCCCTTTCTATCACTTCAGTCCTCAAGGCCACCAAGTGCTATTGCTACTTTAATCCTTCTCTATAGTGACAGACCCTCCCAAATTGGTGCCATCTGCAACCTCCTTCAGAAAGTTCTGCTCATGTCAAGGTCATTACTGAAATTACTAATAAAATCAGTGTGAAGGGCAAACCTTGCAAAGCTCAACTACAGTAATATTTTTCCACAATTGCTTCTAACCATTTCTTACCTACCTTGTGGCTTACCCACCTTTTCTAGTTATCTGACTCATAAGTAGCACACCAACTGTTTTACCAAGTACACCTACTGCATTTCTGTCACCTAATTCAGAGGACCTCAAGCTGCATGGCTGCACAGACAGCAGTAGTGATATATTTCTTCTTGTACATACACATAGCTTTGCTGTCATCAGTGTTACCTAGCACTGCTGGACTACAGGTGACAATTTGGAAAGTATAGACAACGTTATCCTTCCGTGTCCCACTACTTGATGAACTCATATCTCCTTGCAAAGAACTCCGTAGCAACAAAACTCCAGATACACACCAGCCCCTGTAAGTAACGAAAATCTTAACAGCACAACCAGCTGACAGAACAACAAATAAAAAAAACACTGGAAGGCTCATCACAAATAAATACCCTTACAAATACAAGGGCAGTGTGAATAATTATCAAGAAAAAAAAAAAACCATGAGTGAGTGCAAATTTAAGCCTATGTACACAAGATGGCAAGTATATCACCTTTGTTGGTAGCTGCAATGTAACCAACTGGCTAGTGTTACCCAGCAGATGTCACTGATACTTTCATGGCCTCCTGACCAAGCTGCAGAGGTCCTAGCTCCACTGCACCAACTGAGACAAAGATGAAGGGCAAATTAAAAAAAATCTTGTGACATGGTCACTGTAGAGCAGATCTCTCTGCCTGCCCTGATAAGACCCATATTACAATGCCTCACAGGGCATTATCCTTTCCTGTCCCACCTCCATTTGTGACTGTCTCTTTAGATCGGGAGCAGATACTAGTCTCTGGCCTTAATTTGGCTTTAATATTTGCCAATTATTTTAAGAGATGGCGACACTAACTTCTATTGATCTCATTAAAAGTAAAGGTCGTTGTGCAGCTCATTTCTCAGGGCTCAATATTACCTCCTCAGGCCAAAAGAATAGCATTGATTTTGGAACCTTAATCGAAGGTTAATTGGATTGAAGTGTGTATTGGGCTTTTGCTTTCTTTTGCTGTTGTTATTATAGCCATCATCTATGGGTTTGCTTAATACTGCCAGGACAATCCTGCCCAATTAAACTGGTGTCAAATTAGCAAAGGGTGTGGATGGGCAATAGTTACAACTTGGAGCCTGCTTTTTGTCTCTGCTCTGTAATGGCTCCTTTCCATGGTCACACACAAGAGAACCTATTTCAGACTTTGTCTTCTTTGATGCAGTTGTGAGGATCTAAACACAGTGCTCTGTAATGCAGCACCATCAGTATGCACTGCTGGACACATAAGTTGTCATTAAGATACAGGAGTAGTTTTTAGGATTCCTGGGGTGTACATCTAGCGTGCTCCAAGCTCTCTTTTGAGAACTGAGAAGATTGCTTTCCCATCGAATGACCCATCTTCCGTGGCACATAAGTGGAGAGAATTACTCAGACTTACCTGGCCAGGAAACTGAGGGATTAATTTGGTAAGTTTCTACAAAAAAGATCAGTTGGTGTTTAATTGCTACTTGCATATTAGCCAGACCTCAAATGGCTAGGGGGTTCACTGGCTTGGCTTCAAGTGTAGATATGTTTTCCTTTGGTTTAATGTAAAGCAACTTGCTGAGATTCTTAAGCCATATGCAATTGATTTACACTGATAATTGACACTGACTTTCAACGAGAGAAGGGTTTACCTGTAATTTAACTCTTTATGTGGCGCCTTTTGCATCTCCCTGGATTAAATCAGCAGGGATAAGAATAATCATTTTCCCCACGAACTCCATGCTCCATTTCACCTAACACTTGAGTTTTATAAGTACAAATACTTGAGACATGAGAGTTTTCCACACTTGCATTGACAAAGAGATTTCAGTCTAGGAAATCCCACTTAAATTTTGGCAGCTTCAAGACAGCAGCTCCTGCCCCTAGGCAGAATGGTAAACTTCACACTAAAAGCATATTTTAAGTTGCAAAGCTGTTAACTATGGGAGGGTAGTTGGACTCTTTATCAGACTAAGAGATACTGTTGCTGTAAGGATTCTATTTAGTAACTGAAGGAAGCAGAAAGCCACATAGGATGGGGTGACAGATGGCAACAATTGCACGCAGTAGCTCATCTTAAGTACCTCAGCTGTTTGCTTTCACTTCTCAGCTGGACAAAACACTGACTTTTGAATCATGCACAGTCCCTGAAAAAGCTCTTTGCAAGCTGAAGCACAGGACATCATTTCCTTTACCTGACTCAAACTTAACCCATGGCAATCATGGTGAATACTCCCTCCAAACAATTAGAAGAGAAGAAGGTTATCAGGAGTAGTCAACATGGACTCATCAAGAGGAAATCATGCCTGACAAATCTGTTTGCCTTCTATGATGTCATCACCAACTGGGTAGGCAGGGGTAGTGCACCTTGACTTCAGCAAGGTGTCTGACATCATCTCCCACAACATTCTTGTTATCGAACTTAGAAAGTGTGGGACAGATGAGTGGATGGTGAGGTAGATTGACAACTGGCTGATTGGCACAGCTCTTCACAGAGTCTGGCTGGAGGCCTGTGACTAGTGGTGTTCCCCAGGGGCAGGTGCTGGGTCCAATCTTGTTCAACATCTTCATTAACAACCTGGATGAAGGGATAGAGTCCATGTTCAGCAAGTTTGCTGATGGTACAAAACTGGGAGGAGTGGCTGCCACAGTTGGGCAGGGAGGAACCTGATAAGGCTGAACAAGAGTATGGGCAGAGTCTTGCACCTGGGGAGGAATAACCTCATGCATCAGTACAGGTTAGGGGCTGACCTGCTGGAAAGGAACTTTGCAGAGAAAGACCCTGGGGGTCCTGATGGAGCACAGGCTGGCGATGAGCCAGCAGCATGCCCTTGTGGCCAAGAAAGCCAATGGTATCCTGGGGTGCATTAAAAAGAGCGTGGCCAGCAGGTCAAGAGAAGTGATCCTCCCCCTCTGCTCTGCCCCGGTGACATTTAGACATTTAAAATACTGTGTTCAGTTCAAAAAAAGATAGGGATTTCTGGGAAAGAGTCCCATGCAGGGCCACAAAAATGATAAAAGGCCTGAAGCATCTACCATATCAGGAAAGGCTGAGTAACATTGGTGTGTTCAGCCTTGAGAAAAGATGACTGAGATGGGACATGATCAATATTTAGAAATATCTAACGAGAGGCAGGAGGCAGATGGATGAGGCCAGGCTCTTCTTGGTGGTGTGCAGCAATAGAACAAGGAGTAATGGCCTAAAACTTGAACATAGGAAATTTCATACAAACGAGGAAAAATATCTTTACACTAAGGGTGACAGAACACTGGAACAGGCTGCCCAGAGAGACTGTGGAGTCTCCTTCTATGGAGATATTCAAGACCCTCTGAATGCCTACCTGCGTGATCTACTACAGGGTACCTGCTTTGGCAGGGGATTTGGACTCAATGATCTCAAGGTCCCTTTTGACTTCTGTAATTTTATGATTCTGTGGTAAACTCTCCACTTGACTACCTGAACTGGCCGGTTAGTTGAAAGCAATACGGCACGTGCACATGTGCAAGCTTCACAGCTCCCTCAGCCTGCTGACCCAGCAGCCTCTACTAAAACAGGCTTTTAGATACCAAAGTATCTAAAATAATGGATAGGGTGGACACCTACGCAGCAGATCAAAGATAACATCAAAATTTGTATATGGACAAAATCTCTCTAAATTGATCAGATAAAATCAGAATGGGTGTAAAAGAGGAGGCATTTGTGCCACTTGGGTCTTCTTTAGAAGTACATGCTCTGCTTCCTTCCCTCTTTATATGGTATGCTACAAATGCGCTGAGAGCTCCACAGACCATTTTTCCTTCCTTCTCTGCTCTACTCACACCCTCCAAATATATCTTCCCAAGCAAGAACGTAAATAATGTCTTAAGACAAGAATGATTCAGTTTCCAAGCGGTGCCTTTTTCAACCCACCACGGCCTGGACTTCTCTCAAAATTCATACCAGCTTATTTCTTCATAACTCCCCTCTCCAGCTCACTGTCAATATCCCAGCTGCATTCTCATCCTCTGCTACACTTGCACATGAATAAGTAACTGTTACACAGGCAGATATTTCAGTGTTTGCACTTGTCTTTAGAAATCAAAGCCTTCTCTGATTAAATGCCATTACAGTCCAGCGCTTGGACGGATCCAGAGAGATTAATGTGCTCTTGGGCAGCTTTAATGATAATCCTGCTACAGACGGTATTAAGTAAATGTCAGTAACCTGGTTTGAAGGGAGCTTTCACCTCAGGGATCTTTTCCATTTAGAGAAGAGAAGCTCAGCTTGATTTCAAGGCTGCGTTGTCACAAAAGAGAAACCCTGCTTACTGAATACCCCTCTTTCTCAGCTCAGTAAAACAAAATGGAGTAAGATGATAGAAGGATTGACAAACAGATTGAAGTGATATATGGGGAACTAATGCATCTCTTGAAAACAAAAACTGCTGTATAAGTCACATCGTAGTTTTGGAACTTTTGTTGCCACCCCCTCCCCAAGTTCCTTTCAGTGCCTGCCGCCTTTTGCTCATTTTGCCACCACGCCATGTAGATCCTTACCCATAGCATCAAGCAGCAGCAAATACTGGACTTTGGTCACACCTGTTCCCATCTGCTGCATCTCACACCATTCCTACCTCACCTTACAGTGGCCATAGTAACAGACCTTATACCTCATCATATACTTCTCACAGGGCTGGTGCCCTCTCTTTTGTACTGTTACTTTATTGGCAGTCAGGAAAAGATGATCATTAATTTGGAGGAGCAGGGAGAGAAAGAAAGGAAGAACGGCTCAGCACAGGTACTGAAACAGTCAGCAGAAATGTGTGATTCTACCACTGAGATGAGGAACATCAGACACGTGACAGACTACCAGAAACCTCCACAGCTTATACTTTGCCATAGTAAAAATTTGTTGACAACTTTTTTGTAATTACATTTTTACAGGTCAGTAAAATACGTGGTTTCATTGCTGCATGGAACCTATCCTGCCAAGGTATCACAAAACAACCTTCCCAAAGGAATAGATAAACAAAAACAAGAGCTCAATTTTCTAAATCTAAAGGTTCTAAATCTCTTCTATTGAAGCAAAGACCCCTGAAAGTTAGGGGGAAAAAAAAAAAATGAAGTCAGCTTCTACTGTACTTGATTTTGACATATACTCTCAGCAAAATACCCCATCGAAAAGCTGAAGTTACTGAGTTTTCCACATTGGCTGTCTGGAGAAAGCCCTGGAAGATTGCCAAGAATGCACTTCCCTGGGCTTCTCCATACAACTTTGAATTCTCAAACTGCTGGAGGTAGCAAACAACCGAAGTGTCAAGCAGATCAGCTGGGCAGGTTACCTCAGTCTCAGAATAGCTCTTCTGTCCAAGAACTCTGAGGAAGCCCTGCCCAAAATGTGCATGTAAATATCGTTCAAGAGTCCTCCTGCTAAGGCATCAAAATGAGCCTGACTATTTCAAGGCTGGATTTGAGAAATATTTAGTCTTGTATCTAAGTGCTGCGGACTAGATTTGACCTTTGCTCATATAGCAGAAAAGGGCTTATGTAAGATATATTTGCTCAAAGAAACAACTCACTTTTGACCAGTTGTTTTGTCTGGGAGAATGGAGCTGACTGGTTGTTCTGAAGTCTAACTAGGCTTTTTAAATTTCAAATGACAGAGAAGTCCACCAGCTATCATGTTCTGAGTCACACAATGACGCATCATGCAGGAACCTACCTTGGTAAATATAAAGGAAGATAATCAGCACAAAATAGACACAGAATTGTGTCTACCTCTGATCAGCTGACAATCATTTCTCTGACTCCCTGATGGGAGTGAGGAGAAAAACTAATGACCAAAATGCTCCAAATGCTTCCTGATGGAGATGTGAAAGAAGACAGACTGCATTATATACAAGGAAGTTATTCAAGAAGCCTCTTTAATAAAAATTGATCAGACATCTTTCAGAGAAGTCATTCACTCCTGCCCATTGACCTTGACTTGTTCATCATTATTAGAATGGAAAGAGACTCAAAATCTATTTTAACCTTTGAATTTTCTTTCCCGTATTTCAGTGGTGAAACAAGAAAAGGTGCCTGTCTTTTGCCTGCAGCAGTTACTAGAAAATATTTTATTGGCTTCTGCTGGGTGCAAGAGCAGAGAAAGAAGTGTTCTATCCAGAGAAAAAGGCAGGTTGTTTAGTCCTCCATCAGACATTTTTCTGTTATCATGGTGACTTAGGGAAGCAGCTGAGAAGATACATACAACATTCTCTCTTTGTGAGGCATACCAAACTCACTTTTCCCTTCCCCTGAAACACCCCTGGTATATCTTAACCAACATCACAAGAACTTTCTTATAGATAGAAAGAAGAAGCAGAAAGGAAGAAGAGTAAAGAGAGAGAGGAAGCATTCAGAAGTGAGAATTAAGTGGATGGACAGATTAAGTACAATTGATTTTGCTAGCTTTAATAGCGAATCAACCAAGTGTGGCTTTGAGGTTCACAAACAGGGCACAATGAGAAAGGCAAAAAGCACCGCCTCAGTCAGCATTCACAGACCAAGAGGGCTGGTTTTCCACATTGTTGAATGGCCCAAAACTCTTTCCTCAGGCACCTTAGCTTTCTTGTAAGTAATGCCTTGTTTCCTCAAGAATCTCTTAGCCACAAAGAATCCAAATCTTCCAGCTTCATGGCACACAAATTATCTTATCCATCAGAGAAATGTGGCTTCCCCAGGGATGAAATCTAGCAGTTGTTTAATGAGGGACAAGAAAATTACACAGTAGTATTGGAGCAAGAAACAAAGAAGAAAACTATTGAGTTACATTCAAAAGAAAGATTTTGGAAATCAGAATTGAACAATCCAAGAATATTATGCAAAACACCATGGGTCAAGCCACTCCAGTAACTATGATCATACAAGGCCTATAATCTGTGCCTCCTAATGGGTTACAAAAGCTACACCCCATGCATTTGCCCAAGAGAAAGTTAATCCTGAAGAAAGATAGAGGAAGAAAAGAGACAAAAAGATCTGAAGCTGAAGCAGTTCTACTAGGATAACACAGACTGTCACATTGAAACAAAACATTGGTGTGCACAGTATAAAAGTATGGTTATCACTCTGAAGATCTCTAGCTGTACAGTCCTACAGAAGAGTGTTCCCAAAAGGGATTGTATACATTCCCAAAAGCAAAAGAACTAAGATCTTTCAGATTGATTACTCTCTTCATACAAATATATGCTCCCTTTTCTGCCCTTCCTGTCCTATCAGCCTTGTTCTAACATTGCTCACATGCCCAGTTCAGAGGCGGCTGAGAAAATACCTCATTGACATCAATGCCATTCTTCTCCATGTATGCCTTGTCGTTCACCTGTCCCCCTTCCATGAATTCCATGAGAAGAACACGCCTTGTTGAGAACTCCCAATAGATTCTGGGGACCTGAAAAGGGAATAGATGGCTTTGGTCAAACAACAGGCTGGGGAAAGGAAGGAGAACATATCACAGTTCAGAAAAGGAACAAAAAAAGCAAGAGGTTGAAATAAGGACTTCTTTTCTCCCCAAGCACAACAGAGGTAAATCCATCTAACGGCACTGCAGGTCGCTTCCTGGGACAATACACTGCAAAACAACACACCAATACAACAGTAGAAGAGTCTGTGCTTCTGGAACATTTCAGGCACTGCTCTATGAGATTTTGACCTCTTCCCACTCCCACTATTGTCTGATATCTCTTCCGTATCTGCTTCACAGCTCCTAAAACTGACTTGCTCAGTACTAACTACAAGTCTCTGAATCATTCACTTGGTGCCTTTAGACAGGAAATAGATCTCCTTCGCTACACACAGGGCCCACTTACACAGTTCTAGAAATGATAAGACATCATCATAAATTGCTTCTCAGTAGTGCTCCTTGAAACACAAACGCATTTGAGCTGACAAACCCCACGTATTTAGGCCATCTGCAATCAAACTAGGAGAAAAATCAAGTGTCACAAATAAAAGGCATGTCATAGAAACCCTGGGATACCCTTAACTATCTAATTGCCAATGTGACACAGCAATGAGTGTAAAATGTCAAAGCATTTTTCATTCAATCCGCAGTAAATCAAGCTGAGTTAGGTCTAAGGAAGAGGCGCTGTATCACACAGGGATGCAGTGACGCAGTATAACAGAAGTCTTAGCTCAGGCAGGCTCCCCCATTTCCAGTCTCTATGAGAAATTCTTTCTGTGCTGAAGCTTCCACTGTCAAAAGACTGATATTACTGAAGTTCCCTTTGGACACTCCTCACACTGTTGCTCTTCAGTGTCTCAAGCTGTCCATATTTATCTTCATATGTAGGAGAAATGAGAGGGGTACATTCTACCAAGGACATAAGAGAGCTCCATCTATTCCCACTACTGTACCCCAGTTCATAGAATCATAGATTTGAGTTGGAAGGGGCCTTTAAAGGTCATCTAGTCTAATTCCTCTGCAACAAACAGGGACACCTACAGCGTGATCAGGTTGTTCAGAAACCTGTTCATCCTGTCCCTGAATGCCTCCAGGAATGGGGTATCCACCACCTCTCTGGGTAACTTGTTCCAGTGCTTCACTACCCTTAGCATAAAAAATATTTTCTTTATATAACCACTTTTAGATTGAAATGATTTCCACTTATCCTGTCACAATAAACCCTGCTGAAGAGCTTGCCCCCTTAAAAGCCTCTGTTTAGATACTGAAAGGCTGCTCTCAGGTCTCCCCAGAGCCTTTTCTTTCCCACACTGAACAGTCCCAGCTCTCCCAGCATTGTCCTTGTAGAGGAGGTGTTCCACCCCGAGTCATTTTTGTGGCCCTGCACTGGATATGCTCTAGCTGGTCCACATCTTTCTTGTACTGAGGATTCCACATCTGGATGCAGTACTCCAGGTGACTTCTCACCAGTGCAGAGTAGAGGCAGGATCACCTGCCTTGACCTGCTGCCCATGCATCTATCAACGCAGCCTAGGATACAGTTAAAACAGATACATATTTTGGACTCTGCAAAGAGAAAGACACCCATGCAGCTTCCTATCCTTATTCACAACTCAGATGTGGACTTAAATTCACACACTTCAAATGTCCACCAACTGGGGTAGGGCAGGAAAAGATAAGAATTGTTATCCATCTAATTAAATCTAAACCGAAGTAACCAGCCAAGCTGCTTTTAGCTTATCAGAACTCTTGAACAAACAGTGGTTGTTTTATACTCTGCTTGTAACTACTGACAATGGCTCAGTCCCTCACAATTCCACAAAACTACCTGCCTCCTGCACTGTTCCTATTCTAGAGAGCTCATTTATCCAATGAGCCGATTCTACATTACCACATACGTGAGGCCAGACCAAAGAGTCCTTTGCTGAGCAATTTCAATAGCTCTCAATCTTGCTGCTCAACACTCCTAGGACACCTTGCATGTTAACCTCACATACACTTGGATGCTAAGGGATTTTCCCTTATCAACAGGATATTTTTCCCTATTCAACAGGGATTCAGTTACCTGCACTTGTGGTGGTTTCACATTAATATACAGCTATGCTCCACCACATTGCTCTCTACTATCAACAACTCTATATCCAGGTAGAGACCAGACACAGGTGCTATCTCCTAGTGCTCTTCAATATCTTTATCAGTAACATAGTGGGATCAAGTGTGCCCATAGCATGGTTACTGATGACCCAAGCTGAATGGTGCAGTTGACACAATAGAAGGGAGGGACACCAACCAGAGGGAGCTGGACATGCTCAGAAACCATGGAACTGGAACATTAACTCTTTAACTCCCAGTGCACTGTATGATGTTATGATGTGATATACCAATAACAATCATAAAACCATGACAGAATCTAATCAGGTTTAACAAGGCCAAGTGCAACATGCTGCATTTTTCTCAAGGCAATCTCAGATATGAGTACAGATCAGGGGAAGAACTCCTCTGTGGAGAAGAATTTGGGGAGTCCTGATGGATGAAAAGCTGGACATGGGCCACCAGTGCTGTCTTCTGGCCTACGAGGTCAACGGTACCCTGGGCTCCATCAAAACACTGTCAGTTGCCCAGTGAGGTTGTGGATGACCCTCTATGGAAGCACTCAAGGCTAGGCTGGATAGGGCTTTGAGCAACATCGTCTACAGGGAAGTGTCCTTGCCTATAATAAAGGGGTTGAAAATAGATGATCTTAAAGGCCCCTTCCAACCCAAACCATTCCATGATTCTGTGAAAAGAGCAGTGACCAGCAGGAAGGAGGAGATTATTGCCTCTGCTCTGCCTCTGTAAGGCCCCATCTGGAGTACTATGTCCAACCCCAGGGACACCAGCATAAGAAGGATGCAGTTGTTGAAGAGGGTCCAGAGGAGATCCATGAAGATGATCAAAGGGCTGGAAACACCTCTCCTATGAATAAAAATTGAGGGAGTTGGGCATGCTTAGCTTACAGAAGACTTCGGGGGAGTCTTCACAGGAGTCTCCCAGTATTTAAAGGGTGATTGTAAGTAGGAGGGAAATCAGCTTTTTACATGAGTAAATAGTAACAGGACAAGGGGGAACAGCTTTAAAATTAAAGAGGGGATATTGAGGTTAGATGTCAGAAATAAATCCTTTAATCAGAGAGTGGTGATGCGCTGGAACAGGCCGCTCACAGAAGTGGTGAATGCCCTATCCCTTGAAGCATTCAAGGCCAGGCTGGATGAGCTATTGGGCAGCCTGGTTTAGTGGCTGGCAACCCTAACCCTGGCAAGGGAATTGAACATAGACGATCTTTAAAATGCCCTCCAACTTAAGCCATTCTATGATTCTGGGACTAGAACAGTGAGAAACAAAAACCAAAATGGTTTCATGAGACCCCATCTAGAGTACGATGTTCAGTTCTGGAATCCACAATGTAAGAAGTACATGGAGTGCGTCTAGAGAAAGGCCACAACGAGCTCAAGGACAGGCACAAGAGGGTTGGAGCATCTCTCCTATTAAGAAAAGGCTGCGAGTTGACATTGTTCAGACTGTAGAAGAAAGGGTTCTAGGGAGAACCCACTGCCACCTGTAAGAACCTAAAAGGAGACCAGCAAGAAAGATGGAGAGGGGCTTCCTTAATGAGGAAATGTAGCTATAGTAAACAGGCCAATTGTTTTAAACTAAAAGAAGGTAGGTTTAAATTAGATACTAGGAAGAAATAATTCACTAAGAGGGTCCTGAGACACTGGAACAAGTTGCTCAAAAAAGTTGTTGTTCCATCCCTGCAAATGTTCAAGTTCGAGTTGGACGAGGCTTTAAGAAACCTGATCTACTGAGCAGTGTCTCTGACAGTGGCAGGGGAGCTGGAACTAGATTATCTTTAAGGTCCTTTCTCACTCAAACACTTTTTTGATTCCATGATTCTACAGAAACACCTTCCATCACCATCCATCCTCTTCTTGCCTGCATTAGAAATACTGTGGCCAGCAGGAGCAGGGAGGTAATAGTCCCCCTGTACTCAGCACTGGTGAGGCCGCACCTCGAGTATTGTGTTCAGTTTTGGGCCCCTCACTACAAGAAAGACGTTGAGGCCCTGGAGCGTGTCCAGAGAAGGGCAACGAAACTGGTGAGGGGTCTGGAGCTCAAGTCTTATGAGGAGCGGCTGAGGGGGAGCTGGGATTGTTCAGTCTGGAGAAGAGGAGGCTCAGGGGAGACCTCATCCTTTCTCCTCCTCCCTAGTGGTGCCAGAATACAGAGAATGAGGATTACAGTCAGCCTCTGTCAGACCACATTCACCTGCTCTATGAGGAGCTCCTTCCCACTGCTGCAGGGGAAATTCTGCTCTGTGTCTGGAGCACAACCTTCACTCCTTCACTAACCTTAGTAGCTGCAAGGGCTGCTCATCTGTTTCTCACTTCTCTCTCCCCCCACTTCTGTGGTGCAGCAGTTGTTCCCTTTTATCTGACATGGGTCAGTTGCTGGGCTCTACTCACAAAGGCTACCCCTGCAGCTCTCATCATACCAAAATCCTGCCACACAAGTCCCATACAGCAATCTTCCCAGCTTATCTGGATGTTCACTCTTTGAAGAGTTATATTCATGAGAAAGCAAACAAACTCCAAAACAAGAAACCCCCCAGAGTCCCTCTAGCTGCTGTGGTCTGCCTCCTAGACACGGATCCTCACTGCCTCAGATCATTTCAGACGACACTCATTCTTGTCTCAAGATTTACAGGGGCAAGTCAAAGGGCTTACAAAGAACAATCTAAGTTCTTGGAAATACTTCTCTCACTCATACATGAATTCTTCAGTGACTTTTTTAATTACTCACAGATGCTTGGGTGTAATGCTAGTGCATGGAAACAATTTATCTCTGGCTTTAAAAGCTCAACCAGGTTCACAGCACAAAATCCACTTCTTGGCTTTCTTGCGTGTTTAGGAAAATTAATGATACAAGAGCCCAATTCTTCTGTTGCCTTCGGGTGATGAACACGTCTCTGAATTGGCAGGTCAGACAGCAGGATCCATTATTTAGTCATCTCAAGCCATTTGTTACACATGTTGATATCATGATAGCTCCTTAACCCAGCAAGAAAGCGATTGGCCGTCTCCATGGGGATTTACTTCACAGTCGCCTAGTTACAGCTGCAACGGATACAGCTCACCAAGGTACAGCCCTTCTGATAAGTGCCCACCCAGCAAAATCATTCGCCTTTGGCCTTCTGTAACCCTGGTGGCTTTTAGCTGTGTTTACAAAAAGGCCAGTTGCTGCCACTGAGCTTCAAAAGGCCTGCCTCAAACTTGGTGACAAGGAATTGTAGCCTTTGCACGGAGGAAGCAAGGAGAAAATGGACACATAGGCGTGTAAAGTCTAACAAAAACTCAATTCACTTCAGACATCTATCACTTCCATCTTGGGACTTCTGCATAAACAGGAGATCAAAATCTTGTGTTGATATCTGTATGCAGGAGGGTCCAAAGGAACAGGTGTTTTTTGCTGTCACTGGATATGTGCAAATGCAGTTATGTCAGTGACTGTGGCCACAGGTCTACAAGCGCTTGAGCATACCTGGGTATTTCCAGAATGCACACAGCAGAAGCCTGTGCCTCATATGCGTCAGCAAAAAGATGCTCATACGCAAGTATGAAGATATGAGCACGTCTGCAGACAGGGAGATGAGTGCATATCTGGTTGTACTTGAAACATTTGTCAGTGACCTCTGTCAGTGTGTGGCAGGAGAGGTGGCATATGTGTATCAGCGAGGAGAAACACTGTATGGGTGCAGCTGTTTGTGTATGAAGGTAACATGAGTGCATTAGCCATGGATGTGTAAGGACAACGTATGCTTACTTCAGAGAAAGAATATACTGTCTTAAAGGAGGAAAGATATATGCAGACATGTTTCCTCCTGAAATATACACACAGTACACCAAACCCTTCTTGACATCCTCAGCCTCATTCTAGTTTTGTGGTCAGCAGAGTAATCTAAGAACACAAAAGGACTGACCACCACTCTCCCTCCATATAGTTCTTCCAGGTGACAAATGAGTTGCGTGAGAACCATAAAGTGAGACTACCAATGCACATACATACATGGGAACATGTATTCCCTCACCTTGAGGAAGTCAAAGTTCTTGAGCATCTGAGCAACCCTTTCAGCATTTCTGCCCTCATTGAGAAAATCCAATTCCAAAGGCAGATTCTTTTTTGCTTCTTCCACCAGCCACATGAACTCAAAATCTGGAAAGATGTGCTTCACAATCAAGAGAAGAACCTGAGAACAATGAAACAGACAGTCAGCCACACTCCAGCTCCAAAGCCACACAGCTACCACAGTGCTGCGCTGGCAGCTACACAAAGCAGATGCTGTTTTGACAGGATTATTCCATGTAACTTAAACATATAAAAATTTTAAAATCCACCTTAAGTACTTGTAGGATTTCTGCAGCATCATAATACAGTATATGGCTTCATGCCTTGATTCTGCAACACAAATTTTGGCTTGGCCTTCCACACAGACACATCCAGGAGTGAAATAATAGGACACAAAAGAGTAGCAGCCGGAACCCAACTGCCTGCTGCCTAAAACTGAGTGACCAAAGCCCTGGAGATGAGAGGACAAGACAGATCTTTCCAAGAGAATAGCCCAGCAATTACTTTCTGTTGAGTCTTTAACTCTTTTAATTCCATAAGTCATGGTTTGGCTTCACTGGAATAGAAAAATTGGAATCTAGAATAAGATTTATCACCTCTGTGTTACTTCTTCCACTACCAAACAAAAATTTTGCTAATTCAGAAAATCCATCAGGCAATTCAAAGAAAACAGTGGAATTCAGATACAGGGAGTAAGCAACATGTCTTTAAACAAACTTTTGGCGAGGAGCGAGTTGCCTCTCAGTGTCAGTGACAGCAACTCTGAGGGAGCGTCCTCTTCTTAAGGAAACTAGGCAGCTTCACATGGCTTTGAAAATATCTACTGAAATGATTCTGGAAATCTTTGTTTAGAGCAACATGTACTAAAGGAGCCAGTGAAAGGCACTCCTTCCTGAAGCCTATCCAAGACTATGTGTCTGGATGGCAAAACCAAAGCTGCACAGCAGCCAAGAATGCTTTCTATTCAGATGAAGGGCCAGTTTCTCAGCCAGTGTCACAAATATATAAAAGCTGACAATTTGGAGCACACATTAAGGAAGAAATATATATATTTTTTAACTACTGAGTCATGAAACAAAAATAAAACTTAATTCACAAACTTTATCTTACTTGTTCTGTACATCATCTGAAAATGAAAACAAATATGCCATTGTGTTCCCGGACAGTTTTCTTTCTTAGATCTCCACCAACAAGGTGGGGATTCCTGTACTGCAGGAGGAACATTAAAACAAGCACAGAAAGCTGTTATCATTGAAACGTATGACAAAAAATAAATTTGTGAACCATCACTGCCACTGTTCAGCTATGTGAAAACATTTATTCTCCACCTCTCTCTCTACTTCTCTTATCTAAATGTCAGTTCCAAACTCAATGTTCCTTTAAAATGTAATCACCAGGTTCCAGACACTACTGAATGATTTTTACTGTTATATCTAAACCCACAAATCCTTACAAATTTATGTCATCCAAATGAAATGTAACCAACAATCTTCATGAACATGTACATAAACTTTATAGGAGCTATTGATGCTTGATGTGAGAAAATTCAGACATTGTTTCTGCTTCCTTTGAATGCTCTTTAGAACCAATTTGCCAACTTGACCATCAGCAGTGACATACTTGAAAATATTTGGCTTGTCACTTTTCTGACATCTGTCTAACACATTGTCCTGAAATAAGAATTGACATAAGAGCAGAGGGATCTCTCCCTGGATTTATCAGATGGTGTCCTGATTTTTAAAGAGTCAGAAAATTATGTTACGAAATCACAAGTGGATTCAGGAATTTTCCATCTATATTCAGATTTTTTTCCATCAGTCTCTAAAGAAGACTGTCTCCAACAACATTTAAATTAACCTCCTATCTAACTGCAGTGGCTGTCTGATTCTTAAAGGACCAGAACCTCGGTGGATATAACCCAGCTTTAAATGCAGCCTTGTCAAACACAGTTCCATGCAAGGATATGATGATGCATATTTAAACCAACACTCCAGTGAAGGACCATTAAAAAAAGACCAAATGCATCACGTTGCAAGGTATTTTCCCAAAAATGCGTGCACATAATGGAGCTCCAGTATGACAAACTAGATTGTCTGCAGAAAAGACAATACCAAACTGACAAAAGGATGCACACTGCTTTAGTTTTACATTTCCAAGGAGGATTAGTCCAAAAAGAGGAAAAAAAAAATCATTAAATTATTTGTCTGAATCTCTCTTAACAGCATAATTACCAATCACAGTGTCATAAGGTGAGGGGGGATTTTTTTTCTGTGGTGTCCACTGTTTACAGCACAAATGGCTGAAGGTGAATCTAGGTCTTGACTCATTCATACACAATTCTCTTACTGTGCTGATCTCACAGTCCTTCTTCATCTTGTTCAGTCTTGACTGCTCAGTTTCTGCCATGCTGTCCTGAGCAGGAATGAAGGATGCCAAATGACAACTCACAAAAGCAAAGTCATGGGGCAGACTACTGCAGTCAGTCCTGAAGAAAATCTGGATCAAATCCAAAACTACAACTGAACTGGCTTTGGTGCCAAACTGTTCTCTGTTCTTAAACAAGTCCAGAATCAAACATATTCCATATTAACAGAATATATATTTATCGATCTCCAAAATTTATGCTACTAGTAATTCAAAATAAATGATGCTACAATTTGATGTGCTCTAACTGGAACCAGCTGTGTTGGTTTGCAGACTACCAAGATTGCTCAGAGCAGTGTTTTACTGGTTTAAAAAGTTTTAGTTACGCACTGCCCTGTGAAAGGGCGCTGGATCTTTGTTTCCTGATCTGCTGTGATGGAGAAGTGTGTCACTGCATCAGCAGTGTCCTCAAAACTCAGGCAGGCTTCCTGAGCTTCAACTTCTCTTTAGTCCCAAGAACATAATGTCTACTAATAGATGTATTACTGTGCATTTCTGCTATACGTACAGATATGTACCTACTGGAGAGCTAAAAGCATTAGTACTAGCACTTACAGATCTAACCTTTCATCTCTCCTCCATCTGAGCCTCACTTCCATTTCTGTACCATACCACTGGCATCTCTGATTATTACAATGCAAGCACAGTACCACAGCTTTTCTCCAGTTTCTCTCTTCAGTGGACTAGACTTCAGGAGATTGAGAGAAGCCACAGCACTGCACTGGGAGCACAAGCAGTGCCTACCATTCAGGAGAGAAACTTGTTCCTAGCTGAACCCCTCCTTTGTGCATCTGTTCCTGTTACGTTACACTCTCCATATTTCAATGTTCTTATTTCCACCATGAATCAGGTCAGCATTAAGGTGCCAATCAAGAAATAGAACTGAATCACAGCAGCCTTAACCAAAAAAAACACACTGACGTTGGTGAATTATTACTCTTCGGTTACACAGACCAGAATGCAAGGGGAACTGCAACCAGTATAATCAACAAGGTAATGGGCACACAGACGTAAGAGTAAACATGGAAGTCTCTCTAATCTTCAACTCATAAGGACTTGATCAGCTGTGATTCATGTTTTACCTGTCTGTCCTTCTCTCCCCTTTTTCACTCTCACCCTCTTGTTCAGTCCTTCCATTCACACAACCATCCTCACAGCAATCTTCACCAACTTCCTGTGTTATGCCTGTATGACAGCATTTATGTCTGTGGAAGTTCCAAAGCTACAGAACTGATTAATGTTATACCTGCTCACTCCTTGTCATTTGCATTACAACTGTCAAAGTCACCAGGCAGCTTTACCTCCATGAGGAAAATATCCTTGGAGCTCTGAGCTTGGACCTTTGGGTGCTGGATTTTTACTGCCACCGTTCTCCCGTCCTGCAGCACTGCCTTGTGCACCTGGGCTAGTGATGCTGCTCCCAAAGGTGTGTCCTCAAAACTCACAAAGAGTTCTTTTACCTGTCAGGAAAAGGGAAAGAGGCATCAGCTTGGGGTGCCAGAAACCACCCATAAGGAAAGCCTTGACCACTGGTCAGAGGCAGTATGCACCAAATCTGTGCAGTCTCAGTTCTTTCATCATTTCTATGTCCTCTGCCTACCCTTTTCATTGCTTGGCCTCCCAATGAAGCCTGCCCAGCAAGGAAGTGTTCTTAGAAGCGGTCTGTTTATGGAAACCTATGTCAGAGTGTCAGCAGCACATTTCATCTAGGACGTGGAACGGCCAAGGCACCAGGAGAGGGACCACTGCAAGCTGTCTTGAAAACAATTTGGAGAAATTATGGTCGGCATCCTTGGCTATTGAGGGGTGCTGTAGCCACTATTAGCACAGTAGCATGATATCATCCTGGCAAACTAGGCAGGCTCCTCTGCTCCCCTAAAAAGGGGTGCCAACATGGTTATGCTTGTGCTAGTTTGTGTAACGCTGATCAGGAATTTTTGTCCTGCTCTGCAGAGCAAGATACACACAAGCTCTAAGATATCCCTAAGAGTCAGCAAAGGGAACACTTCCCACCCTTTGCCTGGGCTGGACTGATGTTGAGTGAACAGTTGAGAAACCTGTAATTTATGCAGCCAAAAAAAAAAAAAAAAGACAAAGAACATCAGTGCATTTTTATAACCTGCTTTTTAAAAGGTAATTAAAGATGGAAGCTGCAGTGAGCTAGTAATTAAGTATGAATAAAGACTTTCTAAGCGAAGTCTTCATGCAAAGTGTTAAACGAATATTCTTTTTGCTGACAAGGAGAAAAAAATACTATACGAGGAGCAGCTTGTTCCCTTCTGCAGCTGCCAGGGAATGAGCCCCCTCCTACAGCACCCTACCCCCTTCCCTCCCAACCCCTTCCACAGAAATCTATTGGTCGCAACAAACTGGAGCGTTTGCAGCAATTAGATTCCAACAGTGGCTCAGCTGCCTCCAGCAATTCACGAGGAAGGTGTCTTATTTATTTATTTAATTCTGTTTGGTCCTGGCAGCAAAATCAATTAAGTAAAACAACTGCATTTAAAAACAACTAGTTATGTGTTTTTTAATTACAGCAGGTCCATAATTCAAACCTATTGACATTCCTGTCTCGTGAGAAAAAACGTTTTTTTCTCTTCCTCCTCCCTTTCTTTTCTCTCTCACTTCACTGGATTTTGAGATTCTCATTTCAGATTAGTATAAAGAAAGAAACACCTACAGGATGACAGATGGCTCAAGGGATGTGTTGAGAGACAGATTTCTACCTTTGTGTGGTTTGTCTATCAGATGAAGAGGGAGCCCGTTAAGAAGAGACTTAAGGTGCCAGGAGGAACACATTGGATACTACGATATTCTTAAGGAAAGAAAAAACACCAACAGAGAATTTGCTACCTGAGGTCAAGCTGGGACTTTCTTCACCTCTTCTACTACACCACATCCTCACATTAAAGGAAAATACCCTTTACAGGATCCCAGACAACATTACCAGTCCACCTGTCACAAAGACAGTAAGATCCTCTAAGAGGTTAAAGCACAGAACTGGGAGTGCAATGGCCTGAATCCATTGTAAGGTACATTTTTAGCAAAACTGCATATGAACTGCATAAAATTCCAGCTGCTCTGGATCTCAAAAACTTTTAATTGCCTACACTGTCAATCCAATCATTTTCACCACTACTGAATGTGTGCGGGGGGGAAAAAAAAGCTGCACATATTCCTTCTGGTAGGAATAATATATACAATATTCTCATGTGACCAAGTTTTCCAAGGAAATATCATTTGAAGAAAGCTGTCTCAAGAAATTCTTTCGGGCAGAAGGATTTCATTTAAAATCTTTTTATTAAGGACAAGAAAGCCAGGTTAGCATTCCTGTCCACTAGAGCCAGCCCAGCAGCCCTGCTGCAGTTCAAGGGGAAATCTGTGCTTGCCTGCAGGCTCCATGCCAAGGCACCAAGGGGAGGGACCACAATGGGGTCAGAGAATTGATGGCTCCTATAGGAGCAGAAGAGGAACGCATGCACATGAGGGAGGGAGCAGATCACAGCCAGACCATTACATGAGCAGGTGTGAGACTGAGATAAAGCAGCAGCAAAATTACAGCAGGGCTCCAGGACCCCACTTAGCAAATTGCCCTCATTCATTATGAAATTGTCCTTTTGCAGCGTGCTGGAGGCAACTAGCGCCTCTGAAGTGGGCTGCACGTCCCAGAGAGGCAAAAGTGAGTATGAGGCTGCATGCTATGGAGGCAGAAAAGGGGGGAGCCAGGCTCCTACAGTGCCTGTCACAGAGGTCCTTCCCAAGAGAATGGGTGCACCCAGTTCTTGGAGCAGGCTGTATGCTCTTACTGCTCACGAGTACCCAGTGACCCTTACAAAAAATTCTACCCACCATTTCCACGGTGGCTAATTAGCAAGCAAAGGTCTGGGGGAGTTTTGAAGCTCACCTGATGTGGTACTTAAAGAATTTTTCTTCCAGGCCACAGCTCATCTCAAAGGGCTTTATCAAACTAGTTGTAACAATCTGCAATCCTAGCAGGAGATTAAACAAGCATAATTTCCAGACAGGTTTAATAAAGGTTTAAAAGAGAGAATAGAAACTTTACCAGTGTTCTTCCAAATGAGCATGACAACCAGCTGCACAGGTGTGCAGCATCCCTACACACAATGGTTTCCCTCATTAGTTTTCTGCACATCCCGCTCCACACTGGGCACGTGCTCAACCAGCAAATGAATATGTCACTGTACTTCACTGGTCGGAAACAGCCCTGGCTGCTTAATTCTAAAGAATGAAGCTTGTTTAAAATATGCAAAATCTTTTCATGATCGTTGGTATTAGTATTCACACCTTAGGGAGCTGATATAAAAGCTCTTGCAGGATCCATCTACTCAGACACTTCTTAGCATGCATTTGTGCTGAGGTTGCACCTAAGCACTGTTGTTAAGCCCAGAGTGCTATTGTACAAGGTGCAGAGCCATGCAAGCCCCGCACAAGCTCTCACGTTCTAGTTGTCCCAGGTTGTTGCCCACAATTCTCCTCATGCACTGAAGCATCTTCCCAAAGCACACACCGCTCTGTTTGAGTTCCATGGCACACGTCAGCTGATGCTGCAATGTTGAGCAACAGAATGCCTCAGTGTTTTTTGTGAATCTTGTCCTTAAACACTTAGGAAATTACTGGAAGTCAATTGGATTTAAGATGCTAAATCCTAAGTCTTTTCTGAAAGCATTGCCTTACATGACCTGCCCAGCATTTTCTGAGAAGTCTTTGGCAGAGCTGGGATTTAAACCAGATATCCTGAGTTACAGCCCAGTGTCTTAATCTTCAAACCATAAACATTAAATGCACGTCTTGCTAGCTAATTTTCTTTTGAAGTACATTGCTTCTTAATCCCAACCTTTTTATATCCATGTGCTGCAGTAAATGGTCAAATACTGCTTCCAGGCTCCAACCTGCCCACTCAACGCTGAGGTATACTTCACACTCCAGAAGGGCTGCCAACAAGCTATCCCCTTGAGCAGGATCTAAGTGATGGAACCCCCTCCTGACCCAGCACTGAGAATTCTGGCTTTTCACATCTATTTATAGAAAAACTTTCCCAAGCTCTGCCAGAGCCAAACCAGTATGGTACAGGTGGGTAACTCAGGAGACCTCCAAATGCTCAGTATTTCCATGGGAAAGGGAGCTCTTCACCAAAGCATTTCAAGACTGTCTTCAATTTATGTTTTTTTTTCCCCTCAAAGGGCCATTCAGTGTGGAAAGAGACAACAGGGAGGGAACGTCACAGAGAACTTCAGTCACAGAAAATGGGATTGGCACTGTTCATTCGTTCTGCAGAAAAATTCAGGAGCAGCAAATTGTCCATTAACACACAAGATTAGCTGACAGCACCGTTAAAAACAAGGAAAAAAAAAAAAAAAATGTATTTTTCCCCATATTGCTGAAATAAGCCATGGAACTCATTGCCACAGGGAGTTACAAATTCCAAAATTCCTGGCAGGTAGATTAGCCAGTGTAGAAAATCCAGCACAAGTTACTAAACATGAAGATACAACCTCTGACCCAAGAAATAGCTAGCCATCAGATTATGAAAGGTGGAAGATCGTATCAGGTAAAGCTCAATTGTATGCCAGCCCTGTCTTTATAGCCTTTCTATGGCACTGAACACTCCCTTCTAAATCACAGCTCCATGGATGGCAATTTGCTAAGGTGAGCAAGCTCAGACTGCAGGAGCCTTCTGAGATTTACACAAAGACTGTGCAGTCTGCAGCCTCCCAGATGGGACAGTGTGGAGCACAGTGATAATGAGATTTGCGCGACAGAACCACACGTGGGAACAGGAGCAAGTTTCCCAGGGAAGTTTTGGGCACTGCAGCTGTCATCTTCACATAGCTTAGCACAGGGTCGCCCTGCTCTCTCATGGCAGAGTAGCCAAAGAGTTATTCAGCTCTAGGCCTGACACAGCATTTCTAAGAATTATGGCTCCTAGAACTTCTAGAATTCTCCTTACTGATAATGCAACCCTACTGCTTTCAAAAGTCTGGATGCCTTTCCTGAATCAGGTCCAAGGGATGTGAACCTACCTGCTTACTGGTCACCTTTTCAAGAACGTAGACCTAACTGTCCATGGCACCAAAAAACCACTGACCCCTGCAAGAGTGAAAAACCTAGTTCTAGGCATGAGAAAATGCTACACTGGGTAGAGTAAGCTATTTCTCAGACAGCAGATGAGGGCTGTTTTTTTTCCTACTGCCCCAGCCTCTCTATCCCCTCTATGAAAACAAAATGTGACAGCGTTGCTCCAAGAATTATTAAGACAGCAAAAACTGAAAGATTAGATTTATCGCAGCAGACAGTGGATTATGAAGAATAATTTATCAAACGTCAGAACAAACAGCCTACAATTTATAGGAGGCTTTGTTGAGTCAGTGAAATCTGATTGGGCTTCTCCCCACCTAATGAATGCCAAGCTTAATTGATGGTTCCTAAATGCATCTGTCAAGAATATGTATTTATTAACTCAATATATTTAATAATATTGCAGATATACAGAGGATAGCACTTTTCTTCTGAATGGATTCCATCGTGTTCACATTACACATACACATAAGTGTCCACGTATATAGAGGTATGTATTGCATCCAAACGAATCCAGGTAAAAGGAGCATGTGTATTCTGATGCACCAAAACAATAATGTAAGGCTTATTACACAAGATTCCTATGTCTTTCAGTGCACAGGAGGGAAAGCAGTGTGGTCCTTTTCAAGGGGAGATCTGTTGTACTTTACAATGCCTGCCTCGAATTCAGCAGAGCTGAGCTCTAACATTGGTTCTCCCTGATATCCTCCTACGGAATGCTGGGCTACACCACATTGCAGAGCATCAAATAACCACGTTCAATGAAAAGTGAGGTCAGACCATAACAAACCAAGTCACCTGGTTCCACCAACCTATGCTGCTGAGGAGGTAAGACGGTAAATACTAGCTTTTGTTCTAAACAGAAGAAATTGCAGTACTCAATCCAGTAAAGGCAAGGACTGTCACAGCCAAATTGGAATCCAGCTGTCTCAGGAACACCTTCCTGATTGTGACAAGGAGATAGTTGTTTTTTTTTTTTTTTTTAATTTATTGATGAAGCTATCAGGTGTCCTCTTACCTTCCCAAGCCATGGAAAGCCAACATTAACACAGCTCAGCCACCCAGGAGTAAACATTCAACAGCAGGACAATTCCTCTTTATTGTGGCCCAGAGAAGCCAAAGGGTTGGACACCCTATACACTGCCTAAACTAGTCAGAAGCTGCATCACAATGTCAAGCTGCAAGTCCACTTCCCTTCCCCAGAAGCCAGAAGAAATTCACATCACTGAAATGAATTATTTCCTCAAGACACCTCTGAATAGTAACAAATTGCCATCCCCTCTAGTACCTTGGTATGGACCTCTTTCCAGATGCAGTTAATAAGAACAGCAACCAGGCTCCTTCAGCATCGCACTTCCTTCCACTTCCGAATACATATCTGATGCAGCTAGTCCCCTGCCTGCTACCTTAAACAACATCCACAGCTCACTCTGCCTGTAACTTGCCTTCAACAGCGGCCAGTGTTTTCCAATCCAGAGTCAAGCTAGTCCTAGCAACTGTACTTTTGGGGAACAGAAGGTGGAAGACATGCACGCTAAACAGTGTCCCTGCACACCGTTTTGCACAATATAAGCATCTATGCAAAATGCATAGAACAAAGCAGAGGCATATATATATTTATATTCCCGTTCACATCCTCCCATTTCATCACTCTGAAAAAGAAAGCAACTTGTGAGCCCCTTTCTCTCTCTCCTATGGTGCAAGCCATGGGGCAAAAGATGCCCTAACTTGCCCCATGTTTCATGCCCTCCCTTTGCGCATATAAATGATACCTTTTTTCTTAATTTGCTCTTTCATCTTGAGCTGTCTCCCACTTGAATTGAACAACGTTCATTAAATCCACTCTTTTATCTCTGTCGTTTTGGAAAAATATTTCCTCTCTTGCATCCTTCCTGTCAGTGAGGATAGAGCCACACCTGTCAATCTTTGAGACAGATTGAAAGCACGGTTCTTCAAGAGCACACAACTTGTCCACTCCATGCCACTTTTTGTGTTTTAATTGAAAAGACTTTGTTTCTCTTTTTTTTTCCCCTGCTAATAAATGAGGCTTCCCATCCTTGTTATACTAGTGAGCAGTGAAAGCAAGGCAGAAGACAACTGTCTGCTGCCAATAAATGTTCTTTTGCACAGTGTCTGCTCAAAGGGTTTCTCTTATTCCATGATTCAGTACAGGGACTCTTTCCTACTGAGATCCTAGGCTTTGAGGTTTAAGGCGTTCCCTGTAAGCTCCTCTTCTGCTCCCAACCAATAGAGCTGAAAGTGCTAACAGCAGGAACACCCCTCTAACTCCTAAGGAAGACATCAGTAGTCTTCTGCTTTTCTAACAGGTCTGTTAGCAAGTCTGAGAAGTATCCTTACCTCTTTCCTGTCTTTCTAGAAACATTCCACCAAGCTTTGCCTGCAGACACTACCCTCACCAGCACTTCCAATATCATCACTCACAAAATTCTCACCTCCTTTCTTATGACTGTAGATCAGACTGCCACTGGCCAAACTAAAAATTTCAGCTCATCTCTCAGACATCTTACAGATACTTGTCTCTTTGTTCACAGACAACATAGCGAGAGTGCATTTCCTAATCCTCTAACTCAAACCAACCCTTCTGTTTCCTTTCTCATTGCAATAGGCAGCATCACCAACCTGTCAAGTATGCCTGCAATCTTGGCCTTTTCTTCAACATAGACCTCCCTCTAGATTTCATTTCCAGGCCAGGTATAAATCTTACATGTTTTGTAAGAACAACACCTCCCTCCCCCAGCAGTTTTTTCAACACTAACACTTAAAAATATCTAAAGGCCAAGTGTCAAGGACCAGGCTCTTTTCAGCGGTGAACAAGAACAAAACAAGGAGCAACGAGCACAAACTAAAACACAAGTAGTTCCATATGAACATGAGAAAACTATCAGCCCAGTTCCCATCCTGTCACACTTGGATAGCAAAACACCTTTTTCCCTGGGGTTTGACATACACACATTGGTCTCGTCTGGACCATAAGTACTCCAAGACAAAAAAAAAAAAAAAAAAAACACCATCCAACTTCCTCAACTCACTCTGTCTTACACCTTTCCCCTCACCATGGTCTGTTAATAATCTTCCAGAAACTTTCTATCTGCTGACCAAAATTGTCTGTTTTCCTTCACCTTCAAGCATTCATGACTTGATATCGACCTGACAGTCCAGGATGGCTCCTGCCTTTGACACTCTGCCAGCGTTGATCTGTTGCATTCTATCTTACATCAAGTCTGCAAGCTTTCTAGGACAGAAGCTGATTTTCAGTCACATCTGTATAGTGCCTGGCATAGTGGACTCTTGTCAATGACTAGAGCACCAAGTACTAGAATCATAGAATCATAGAATCACCAAGGTTGGAAAAGACCTAAAAGATCATCCAGTCCAACCGCTCACCTATTCCCAATAGCTCCCACTAAACCATGTCCCTCAACACAACATCCAGCCTTTCCTTGAACACTCCCACGGTCGGTGATTCCACCACCTCCCTGGGCAGTCCATTCCAGTGCCTGACCACCCTTTCTGAAAAGTAATACTTCCTAATGTCCAGCCTGAATCTCCCCTGCCGTAGCTTGAAACCATTCCACCTATGAGTCACCTAGTGCTGATGGGTGACAGAAATACAACTGTTCTGCCCTTTGCCACTCAAAGTTCCCATTCTTCCCAAGCCACACATGCAGCAAGATACATAGAGGTATCCAATACTCTCATAACTCCTTGATCACATTCCCAAATACATATTCCAAGCACCATATCTCTCCTACAGTTATCAGTGGCCTGTCGCACATTTGGAAGGAAATGCTCCAGAGATGGGGCTAAGCTGGCACATTAAGCAAGAAAGTGAGATTTAAGAAAACACACAGAAGCAAATGAACTTCCAAGACCATTTTGACTCCTGGCATAAATACATTCCTGCCACAAATTAGCTGAAAGTAGAGCAGGAAAGGGTCAATGGATCTACAACAACAGGCTCAGTTTAGTCATGGTCAGGAAGAGGGAAGGCTCTGCTGACTGCAAAGACGCCCCAAGGGCCCTGTCAGCAGTAAGCCTGAACTACAGCAGCAGTCCTGTGAGAAATAACCAACTGCCAGAGCCTGAGGATATATAGGGACCTTTGGGAGCAGACATCACCTGTGCCTCATCTTAAATGCCTCTGATTCAGTTTTTAATGCCTGGGGGCTTTGAGAAGCGTAAGAGAGAAAGGGCTGGGAGGAAACACGTTTATGGGCAGGTTTACGTGACTATGCAGAGTGGTGAGGAGTTGAGACAGATGAGTTACAAGCATCTTAGCAACATGCAAATCTGCACACAAAAAAGGAGATAGCACAGCACAGTGCATCTTTATGCACAGTTTGTGTGAGGAGTGGCAGACGAGATCCATAGAAAGCCACGTAAAGAAGAGGCCAGGATGGTTGTTGGAGTGTCTCTGAAGAGGTAGGGTGTGCACGAGAAACAGAGTGCTGCACTGCAGGGTACAGATCTGGGAGGACAGCACACTGCTTACACGTGAGTGTATGCTACAACAGACCCATCTACTCCACCTCCTAAAACTGACAGGAGAGGGGGTGGAGAGAGGAGAGATCAGTGCTCCTGTGAGTACTACAAGGATTACTCCTATGTTTCTTCAGAAAGGAATGACGTAGAAATGCTTCCAGGCCTAAGACAAAAAGCAGGAATGGCAGAAGCTGCATTGCACTGCCCAGCAGCCTGTCACCAGAGTAGACAAAAGTGTGACATGATAAAAACAGGCAGAGTACAAAGCCCCAGTCTTAGCTAGATTCTGCCCAGCTACGTTGCTTCGTTGGGCCCTGGACATAATTATATCAATGCAAGTGAGATAAAGTGTTACTGATGTAAAACATTACCCAGAAGAATATGGAAGAGTCTTAGAAGAGCAGCTTTGAAGTAGACATGGAAGTACATGCAGCCTGGTAGATAAGGCTATCAGTCTGAATGGCATGCATTTCACAAAGCAGATATAATGCACTCACTACATTAGAAGAAAGATGCTAAAAGACAGTAAAGCCCTGCTGGAGATGTTAAACTCATCACAGAATGGTTTGTGTTGGAAAGGACCATAAAGATCTAGTTCCAAAGTCCCTACCAGGGACAGGGACACTTGCCTCTAGATCACACTGTTCAAAGCCCCATCCATTCTGGTCCTGAACACTTCCATGAATGGGGGATTCACAGCTTCTCTGGGTAATCTGTTCCAGTGTGTTACTACCCTCATAGTAAAGAGCTTCTTACCAATATCTAACCTAAATCTAATCTCTTTTAGTGAGTCAGTTACTGGTACTGATTATACCTTGATGAAATATTAAAACACCTGTACATCTGGCAAGAGGCACAGCTGTATAGTCCACCCCACATAGAAAAGGTGCAGTGACTGAAGGGAAGCAGAGGTAGGGTAACTGTATGGGACTCTGGAGTTCATGTCCTTGGCAGCATACTCTCAGAAAGAATGTATGCAGATCCAGAACACTCGTTCAAGAGAAATAACAACACAGCAAATGAGATCTACAACTGAATCTCTGCCAAAAGCACCACTGACACCCTGCTGGGGAAGGGCAACAATGCTTCCCCTAGTGACGATGCCAGAGCTTTCAGAACTAATCCAGGGAAGAAAGCCCTGTGTGAAGCCAGCCACATCATTTCCTGCTTCCTTCTTGTCAAACTCCCCTTTGAATATCAGTCTGTCCTTTCCACTCCTGCCCATATTTCCACTATTATTCATGGCTCTACTCTGATACATCTGCTCTTTTTACAGTTTGTTTATTCTCTGTCCCTTCCTCCTCTTCCTTCCATGTTTCTTCCCTTGCCCTCAGATCTTGTTGGGCTGCCAGGTCTCGAGTTCAGTGACATAACTCAGCTGATTTACCCTCCTTAAAGCAGTGTCTACTCTCATGTAAATCACCCTCCAAAACCCGCCTGTGAAATGGGCTTGTTCACTAAACTCTATGAATAGGAAAGTAGGCACAGCTGGCCTATTCATAATCAACATAAAAAATAGATTAGCACTTTACAGATTAAACATTATCGTTTCAACAGTTAACATAAATCAACTGCACTTACAGACCTAGCATTGCTGCTGCCACTGCAAGGTGACAGGCGTTGCAAAGGGAAAGGCTGTCAGTCCGGGGTGCAGTGGTGAACAGCTCATCTGTCTTCCACCTTGATAAGTTCTCATCTGGCACCCCAAGGGTGCACTGCCAGAGGTTGTTACAAGGAGAAAAGTTGGCTAGGGAAACAAAGGCAGGGGGTTAATTTTTATTAATTCACACGCATTTCTGAGCAATCCAGCAACCCACAGTTCTAGGGCCAAAATCCAATTGACCTACATCCCTCCCTAGGGCTGATGCAGCGAAAAACAGCACAGAACAACACAAAAAGAGCAACAGAGTCAACTCCTGGAACAGAAAGAGATCAGTCACTCTTTAGAGGCTTCCCTGTTATCTAGCTCTGTTTTCTATAGCTCAGAATCTTTGGGCCCTTGTGGCTGAATCAAAGCATTCTATCTAACGTAAGCAGGGACACCCATTCAAAAAAACAACAACAACAAAAAAAAAAACCCTCACCATTAACTGAGGGAATCACCTCATCAAAGAAGGGCCAAGAACTGAGATTCACTCCATTGCCCTGTTGTTAGCAATGTTAGGAGCGTGGACCAGAGTTAGCCACTGACCAGGCTGCACCGGTTCCTTCACCAGGTAATGGACACCAAGTCATTGGAGCTGTTCTGCCATGCACACTGCCACCAACATGCTGTGGCTGTGTAGTCAGTGGAGAGATAAGACCCACAGAGCCAATACAGTCAGTATCATTCCCTTCCACCCTGCTCACACACTGAGAACCACTCAGTGTCTCAAAAAGTTAGCTCAAAAAAGCCAACCTGAAATTTCTGAGCTGGTCCTGATGATTCTAAGTGTCTTTAACAGGACATGCTCTTAAGAACTGGTCTCAGCTCTTTCAAACAAAAAAGAAAAAGAAAAAAAAAAAAAAGAAGAGGGGCACACAGGAGCCCCTCAGGGACTTAGGTATCTCCTTGCCAGCAGGGTCAAAGATGCCAGCAAGCCACAAAGGACAGGGCAGCAAAAGTTACATTGAGTATTTAGTATAAACCCTTTTAACAAGCCTTGGTAATTTTAATTGCTCTAGCCTCTTTCTGCCCTTTCTTGATAAATGGGAATAACAGTTAATAGACCTGAACCAATCCATTACATCCAATAAAATGTTTGGCAAAAATTAGCTTTTTTCTCTACTCAGAACTGATACCACTATGGTTCCATCCATTATCAGAAATGAGCCAAGTAAAGTATATTTTCTACTAATCTTCTGGAATTTGGAAGGGCTGGTGCTGAACAGCCTCTTCTGAGAATTTGCCAATTTGAGATGGAGTGGTAATGTGAGTTTTGTAAAGGAAAAGAGCATTGGTTTGCTTCAGCTGAGCTCTCCTGGCACAAGCTGTAGGTCACGTGATTTTATTGCTTCAGTTGTCACAGACAGCTTCATGTGTTTGGCTCTGAATCATGCATCTTGTAAAACCAAAGCACTGCAAATCTCACAGAAAATAAGTGCAAAATGTGCTTAATGCTCACAAATGTAACTTGACTGTTATACAGAGAACATTAGAAAACTTTCTCTTTTCAGGCTGGCCTGCTTAGTATGGACTGAAACACTTGGCTCACTAATGGTGGATAGAACTTGGAAACTCCCAAGATCCCAATGCTTGCTTCAATTTTCAAAGCGCTTTTGCACGTAAGGCTTCCCATGTGGAGGATTTGCCACGTTCTCACCCACAGCAACCCTTTTACCAGAAAGAAAATCTTCAGGAAAGATTGAAGCTCAGCATCCCTTCACAGAATCATAAACTCCCAGACTGATTCCATAGTACCAGAAAACAGCTCACCAGATTGCCTGCACACCTCAAAAACTCAAAAATGTTATGTCTATTCTACATGTTAGAAAAATGCAGACACACCAAGCTGAGGCCCCATAACTCGTTATTTTATGTCCTTTGTTTTGCCTACAAACAACCTTTTGCCAAAAGATGCCAGATTCACCACGTCATGTTTTTAAGTTCTTGATGGGTCAAGAGATAAACAACTGGACAGACCTAAAATTCTGACAGAAAACAGGAGATGCAAATGGGGCACAATCAAGTAGGAAATTAGCAAATCAGTGGATGGACAAGTGACAGGATTCCCTGCTCCCTAAGAGAAAAATCAAGCTTGTTATACCCAGCCTGTGCCTGTATCAGAGCATCAAATAGGAGTACCTATGAGCGTACAGCAGATACAGAAGCCTGGAACTGGAACGGTGACCCATGTGCTGAGATGTGGTTTGTGTCTATGGATAGAGCACTGCTGAGCACATCCACCACCTTCACGGGGTGAAAACGTGGAGCACAACCTGGCACAGATGTGCTGTGCATTACCAGCTGAGACCTGCACCAGGACAACACTTCAGGTGTCATCAAATCTCTCAGAAAACTATACTGAAGAGACCCTACCATCTGCACACAAGACACACTGAGCCAATAAATTCCATGCAGGTAAGCTATATATTAGCCCCTATGCACCTAACTAATCTGCAAATTAAAGATTAGTTATTTTGCAATTAGTAATTCTGCAAACCAGAATTACTCCTTTCCATGCCATTCTTCATTGCATTTTCTGAACTCAAATATTTCAGTTTCTTGCAGAAGGTTAAAAGAAAAGTAATCCCTCAGAAATTTTGCTGTCCAACTTTTTTTAATTGTAAATCAGTAAAGTTAAAGGATGACAAAGAAGATTAACCTCCCACCTATACACCAAAACTTTCCTTTTCATGGGCAATGGGGCTTAGTGCACCTGGGAAAAGAAAAAAGCCTCCTCACGCAGGGCAGGAGGGAGCACCCTGTCTCAAAGCTCCCTGGGAATAAAGACACCAGCTTGTCATTGGTGTGGCATTAAGGATCAATAACTCTGGAGCCTGAAAGCAGAGCATGCAGGAACACAAGTGACAGAGCAAGGAGGACTGCCTGACTCACACAAAGCACCGTTTACTTTCCCTCTGCATTTAGCACTGGGGCCCTGGTTTTGGGCAGCTGGCACCTGCATGGTTCCTGTGCAGGGGCAGCAATACTGAACTCCACCAGCACCAAGAGGCTCATACCCACAGAATGGCAGAGATGGGGCACAGTAGAGGCTGTCATAGCAGCAGGACCCATACAGTGGCTGTTCCTGCCTTCCAGTTGAGTAATGCAAGCCCATTTGTTCTGGGTGACATTAATGCTATTCACCATCCATCTACAGACTCTTTAAATTACCTATTTATGGCCAAAATCCCTTTCATAATTGATAAAAATCTCTTTTTTATAACTCAAGTTATTGAAAAAAGTGAAGATTTTTATTCCTCATTATAATTTTAATACAAATGTGTTTTTTTTATTGACAGCTGCTTGAAAGCCCTGAAAGGCCTACTGAGAGAGACTAGAGGAGGGGTGGGAAAAGGGCCAGATCTTCCTGTCCCACAGCCAGCCCTGTGCTCATTACAGCAGCATGCAGAGTTATTGCCATCACAGCCCCCACTCTGGGGTGTAACAAGAGGCTGGCAATGTCACAGAGGAACAGGAGATCTCCTCTGCTGGATACAAAACCCACAGCAGGCACAAGAGGCTTTCACTGACCTAATTGCAATTTCCCCGTGTCTGGTAGTCATGTACACGAGGGCCAACTTCAAAGCACACACCTGGTACAGCATTACTAGAGGGTGCTTAAGGTGTACTATTAGAATCAGGATCACAAGCAACAGGAGACCTGGACTCAGAGGTTTTGCCAAGGCATATACAGCATGTTTGTGAGAGCCATCTGGTATCAGACGCACAGCATCAAGAGTGAGAGCAACTGAGCACTACCTGAGTCACAGCAGCACATTCACGCAGAGCACTCTACCACTCTGTGCAAACCTGGGGTAAACAGGCAACTCTCCTGGCATCCTGGTCTGGTTTAACAACACTGCCAGCCTGGGAGGTGGCTGGCTGGGGCCATATCAGGATCTGCAGCATCATAATCTGAAGACCTTGTCATCTAGTAGGGCAAGTGAATCTTCTCCAGTATAACATACGGAGTCAGCTAAAGAAAGTGTTTCACATTCCCTTGGGAACAACTTGGATGCTGCAGGACATGCAGTGTAATATCCAACAGCATACTAAGTCTTTAATACTCTCCCACAGAGTCAAGTACGCTTCAACAGTCCTGCACATCAGAACTAAGCATATGTCTTGCAGTGCTTAAAGAGCAGATAAACAATTCCTGAAATAAAGGAATCAGACTGTCCTCTCTGCCATTGCTGTGGCAAAGGCTGCCATGCTGTACCAAGAGTTCATACAGAAATAACAGTAAAAAGAGATTCTCCTATTCCTGCTGTCCTTTCTCAGACTGCAGCAGCTCAGTGGCAGGGAAGTTTCTTGCTATAATGATTAAGGTTGTCATAGCAAAAGCCAGGGCATTAGTACCTTGCTGCATCCCAGCTCTTTTCCCTGGTAGGTTCACATGGCCATGTGGCATTGCATGTGACCATGCTCCCCTGGTGTACATGCTTATATTTCAACAGTGGATGCATAAGGCCCGTGTACTCAACAGAGAAACTGTTGGGATCACCACGAGCAATTTAAAGTAGAGTGACAAAAGGGCAAGCCTCCCTCTTAGCAACAGTTTTTGTACAGGGATAACATCTTCTCAGACAAGAAGTATGTTTCCTCTTGCACAGCACTAGTGCAGTGCCAACACAAGGGTAGGAACGCAAAGAGAGCAAAGCCCATTGACTAAATAAAGGCTGGGTCCCCCAAACACCGCTGTCTGTAAAAATACATCTTGATTGAGAAACCACAGCACAGGACCACTGCCTCACATGCTTTGTTCACTAATCATAGTAAAACCATCAGCGTATCCCACCTTGCTCAAGCAGCAAGCTCCATGACTGTACGGCTGCAGGAGGATTCTTACAAACGGTAAGCTTGTCCTTGCACTGGTATAAAAGCCACAGCCTTGGAGGTGCAGGCTAATCATGCAATTAGAAACTACTTCCCATTACCAGTGCTCCCACAAAGCAAGGCTGGACTGACATCCTTCTAAATGTATAGCTTTACACATATTCAAGCTCCTTATACGATTTGCCTTCAACAGAGAGAAGAGTCAACCTCTGGGCTCACCCCAGCCCTTTCTCCCAGCTTTGAACTAAGTGAGCAGTGGAAGCAACAAACTCAATCCCTGCCAAGCTCTCAGTAAGGGCCTGTTTTGCCTTTCAGTCTTCCCTGGAGCCCAACAAACTCTCCAGCAGTAGTGTAAGTGTATGCTGATGTGAGAAATTTTGATGGTCAAAGTTTCTAGAGGCCTTTAGCTTAACAGCAACTGAGACTGCTCCCGTTCCTGCAATTTTCACTCAGCTCTTGAACAGCTTCAGTAGCTGCTTGTGAGGGGCCAGAATCATTACAAAATCATTACAAAAAACAAACAAAATCCTAAATTTACCACCTTGTAACTAATAACCATGGACATTTACCTGTGATTTTAATACCTCCCAGTTTCACCAGTTATTCCACTTTCATATATTCCATTCTCTTTCATTTCTCTCTTCTTTCAATCATTGTTCTCTTTCTCTTTAGCATTTCCTCTTTCTCTTCCCATTCCTATCTTTTTATCCCCCCTGTCTCTTTAAAATTAAATATCGCCCAGCACTGCCCATGTGGGTGCTGTGAATGCTAAGAGGAAAAAGGGCTGCTGTGGAGACTGGATTCAAGCTGTCTCGCTGGGAATCAATGAGGCATGGAAAGCTTGCCTAGCTCCCAAAACGCTGAAAGAGACCAGGATATGTCTGTGGCAGCTGAATAGAAGGACGGGCCCACCTCCTTAGCATGTGGCTCTGCTTCTGAGAGACACCACACAGGCAGACAGAGGTGGCTGTTTTGATCATTTAGTAGCAGCTAACCTCAAGGTGGTTTTTCCACATCTGCAGAAGTGAGATTGCAGGGTGAAGCCCCATAGAGCAGCAGGGAGCAGACAGCCTGTCCTGCTCCATCTATCCACTGAGCTATGAAACACAGCTGGTACTGGCCAGGCTCTGAGGACACAGCGCCGAGAAATGAAGCATCTAGCTTGCAGGAAGGCAAAGAGAATGCAGGCCAGAAGCTGACACTAACCCTGCCATTCAATTGCAGGGAATACAAACTGTCATTTCTAACAACAACCACCACATCCAAATCCATCCACAATTTATCTACTATGTAGGTGCAAATACTTCAGTCAAACCCCCTTGTTCTCTCCACACCTCCTCACCACACAGACTTCCTGAAACACCCCCAAAGAGCCCCATAAACCTCTTTTGTATCAGCAGCTCTGTATGTGCACATTGCTTCTATTCTTCAACAGCCTGTCTCTCACCCAGCAATTCCACCTTTTCTACTACTGCCTTTCCACAGTTTCCTCCTCCCTCCCACATCAGCTGTGCTCCTTGAAATGCCCCTGGTCAGCCTGGGAGTTGTAAGGCAGATCTCTTCTCATACAGGGCAAGACAAAAAGCAGCAGAATGCTCTCTTTAAATATCACAGTTACTTTCCTTATATCTGATGAACACAGACACCCACCTCTGATCTCAGTGCTGCAGCCTGTTGGGGGTTAATGGTTACAAATTCCTTGGATATTATGCTACCTGACTGCAAGCACCGAAAGTGATTTATGCTATTATTTTCTTCAAAGGTTAATTAGGGGCTCAAAAATCTAAAGGGTTGTCAGTGCCAGCTGGAACTGGTCTACTGCAGTCAAGGGAAAGCAGTCTTTCCTCACAGAGCCCTGCAAATGCATCTTTGTCCTGAACAGCCCTTACCTCTTTGCCCAGATCCTCGCGGATGACTTGCTCGATCTCTTGTCTGGTGCTCTGTGGGGCCTGGCTGTGCAGCACCTTGAGCGTGCGGGTGTACTCCTCTGGCAGCAGGTAGTCAAGTGCCCCCAGGTGCTGGCCCACCTTGATGAAGGTGCCTCGGTTAGCACAGCACAGCTCTCGGAGGCGCTCAGCAGAGCGCAGGTGCACCTGCAGAGAGACAGAACATCAGCCAAGCCCTTTTGCTACCTATTACATGCACAGAACCACGTGTACACCTTCTATTTACCCGCTGTTGAAACACCCTAGGAATTTCCATTCTTAATTTTGGGCTTCGTCTGCGTAAGTTAACTATTAGGACTCCACCTTGATTTAGTGGGACTGAAGTAGACCAGGACAAGATACTCCAGAGCATAAGGGGCTTCCATGTGTATCTGCACAGGCACCATGATCACGGACATCCAAACAGCTTTTGGCTCTGCCCAGGGCTACATCTTCACACAGAACATAACATCTACCATAATTATTATCCACCACTATGATGCACAGGGAACCCTTGTCAAAAGACAAGTGTCAGTACTGCAAACAATACTGGACCATGTTTGAAAGAACAAAGAATTCAAGTGAGAAGAAAATTGCAGATACCAACCTAGGAATAATCTGGAGCCTGGAAGAAGAGTCTGTTAAAAAATATTATTAAAAATAATTAAAACTACAAATATCTCTGGTAGTGAGGAAGGGCAATACATGGAAGTTCTTCACACTCCTCAGCCAAAAGGAGAAATTACACCACTCAAGTCCAGACACATCATAGTCTTACTACTCACATTGCCAACAAAGTGACAGTAGTTTTATGGACTGGGAATTAGGAGACTTTAGTTTTGCTTACACTAGCCAAAAAGCATGGAAACGACAAAAACTATCATCTACCACTTGCCCATTCCTGAGGTTCACTCTGCCTCTCAAGAGCCAACCAGTTACCAGATCTGTTATTGACAATAATTTATTCTGCTATTATTACTCTCAGTAGGAAAGCCTCCTGCCAAGGACAGAGCTACTCAATATTCTTTCATAAACTTCAGATAAGCTTACCAATACGTTAATAAAATCTAAGCAAATCAATGACAAAAAGCAACTATGTGCCCATCTCCTGGCAGTGCTCAGCATCTGTCTTAATAGAGGCCCTTAAATTCCTATGGCTTCCATGTTGTAAGTCACTGAAGGTCAAATCCTGCAGTGCAGACCTCATCTGGCCAGGAAATACCAAGATACCGGGGTAAGGAACTCTACTGAAAGCCGTAAAGTACGTGGTAGAGATGAATACCATCACAAAAATGCAGAAATGTCACTACATCCACACCCACAGTCTCCGTTTAGTGGCCGCTTCTGCCCTCCATGCAAAGCAGTGCTATGTCACACCACAGGGCACGGCAAATGTCTTGCTTCTGGGAATGTCAGGGGACAGGCTGGATGCTGAGCTGCAAGTGCATGAAATACAGGCCAGGGGGAGTGTGAGGAGAATGTGAGAGTCTCTCACACTCTGCATGTGAGATCTGACAGCTTGATGCACACATGCACGCATATACACACACACACACACACACCTTCCCTAGGTGGCCACACACAAGCAAGCATAAATGCACAAAGAACATGCTTATCTCAGCATACTGCCTGCTCAAAAGCTCTCACAGAGGCATAAGTAGAAAATAATTTCCACAAGCAGTCCTGAAGCCTCCCATATTCCTGTGCTAAATCTTATACACCTCCTTTGAAGCTCTTGCTGTAACAAGCAGGGCTTTATCCTGGTTGCTTTCTGCTTTTCCCTTCTATGTGCAGAAGAAAAAGCAGGCCAAAAGGGGATATGGAAAAGAAGCTGTGAAAAGGACAAGAAAACAAAGGAGAACATGGGAAGGGAATAATGGGATGAAAGAGGAAAGCAGGAGGAAGGAGGAAGCCAGAGCAGCTGGGTATTTTGTCACAGCACAGGAAACTCAGCCCATTACAGGAACGCAGCCTGCAGTGCAGCTTTGATAACTGCCCTCTGCATAGTCCTCTAGCAGCAGAGGAAGTCCTGCTGAAGGCTGAGTGGGGCTGACTCCCCGAAAGTGCTGGGCCAGCTGCAGCCCAGGGCACAAGAAGGACACAGCACCAGGCCTGCCTCCTTGCAGATGCACTCGAAAACCTCCAGCACCAAGTGAAGGCCAGCACATGGTCTGTGATTCCCACAAGATGCAGCAGGAGCCCATTGAAAGGCTCTGGGCTGCTGCACAGCTCAAAGTAAAGCACCAGACATAGATGCCAGGGCTGTAAGACAGGACTGTCTTACACTGGCCAGCTAGGACCAGAGGCACTGGCCCCGAAGTATTTTGCCACCTTGCAAGGATCACTGGGAAATGGCTGGGTGGTGAATGACCAAAGGCAGCTGGGAGGAAGGAAAGCTCAAGTAACTGCATATACAATCAATGCAGACACACTTGGATGCAAAGTTTATCTTCTTGCCTGTCACTGCAGACATGACAGGAAGTTTTAGCCCTCCCAAACTTATCCATCCAGCAGAGAACGTAGTTTTGCCTTGTGATCACAGCAATCCTTAACAACAGAGACAATGGCACTCTGACAGAAGAGTTAAATGGATCAGGAGCCCCACACCCAGCACTCTCCACAGCATGTTTATGACTGGTCTGGCTGACACTGAGACAGCTGCCCTAGATGCTGTCAGGATCAGGGAACAGCAGCTCCTGCCCAGAGAGTGTTGACTGAACAACATATATTGGAAAAAGAAAACCTAACTGTAGCCTTCAACTCAACAAAACTTCAATCTTCATTAAAGGTGAAGGTGAGAATGAAGCAGGACTGTGAATCTCGCTGTCAAGGTCTCTTTTCTTATCACACAGGACAAGGTGTTCAGAAGAAAAACATTCTTACTGCTATTAATTGATCTCAAGTCAGGTCATTGTCCAAATGTAGTATTTGTTTCTTTCATCCTAGCCATAGGCAAAGTAAGAGAGCCACACTCCTCCTACCGTGCCTGCCTCTGTTGACCCACGTTTCTGCCCCATCTCAAAGAAACTGCACGGTGAATGGAAATCCCCCAGAATGCCTCAGAGCTTTCTCCAAGGAATCTCACAAGATACTGCTTTGCTACATAAGCAATACCTTGAAAATTCTTCTTATCGGGGAAAGAGCTAGGAACAACAGCTAGTTAGACATGGACCTGCTTGTATGCACCCTGCCTAGGAGCATGCTGCAAGGAAAGGAAGCGTTTCACATACAGAGGATTACCAAGAATAAGCTTCCCTCAGGAAGCACTTCAGATCACAAATGCTGTCTGAGCATGCAGATGGCTGCTTCCCTAACCCACATGGGCATCTCTTTCTCACTCCATACTCTCTCCAAATTTCAGCACGATCAATTGTCCATTAGCTTACAGCATGGCTATCCAACCTACGTGGCTTGCCTAAACCCTGAGACTAGAGTGGGATTAACACTAATTACTAAAATGGTTCCATGTGGGCCATAATGAAAGCAGGAATTCTCAGATTTAGAGACACCTCTGGTATGAAGCACATAGTCTCTGCAAGCAGGAGAGCACGAGGACATTTGTTAATTTACTCTTGATGTACAAGCAGATCTGGCTGCTCGAGCCATTTTGTTGCTTTTGAAGGAGTCTTTGCTCACGGAGACCCTGGCAAAGCAACAGACATGCAGGTGCCACAAATGAGCAGACATTAATCTGACCTTCAAATGAAGGAACTAATTTAGAAGATAATAAACACCAAAGCTAAGATTTCCTGGTGCCAACTTGAGTATTTTATTTAGTGATAGAACTGGCAACAAAAGAGCTCAGAAAGGCCACTTAGGACAGCAAGGTAAGTGGCAGAAGCATTCTTCATATGAAAAATCCTTCAGAAGAGTCATTCCAACCCTGAGGGGTATACTCAAAGTTGGCAAAACGTGAAATAAGGATTAGGGATGCAGAGAGAAGAATCTGAAATGCAATTAGTCAAAGACATAACAAACAAGTCAGCAGAAATTCCTGGTGATGAGAGCTGCCTACAAGAATACTGCAACCACAAATTCCTCGGAAAGCCCATCAGTCTGGATTTTTACAGGAAGATGGGTCTAGAACAGCTGCTCCTTCCTCTCACCCCGCACAGGGCAGCACACTTGGACAGGTGAACAGCAGCAGTTCCACACTGCTTCCTGCCCATTCATTTTCACTTTAAGGCCTGGTTTTATGAGGTCCTGGGCAGCCTAGTCTAGTGGGTGGCAAGTCTGCTCACAGCACAAGGTTGGAACTTGATTTTTAAGGTCCCTTGCAACATAAGCCATTCTATGATCCCACCTACTTCTCAACCTGAGCAAGAGAGGGGGGGTGGAGATGCCTTCTCTTGCCACTGCCAGATTCTGAGAAGTCTGCCATAGGCCTGCCCATCACTGCTAACAGTGGGGATACGCTCTCCACATCAATATTTTTAAAAAGCTGAAAACATCAATCATGTAAAAATTGCACATGATTTCAAAAGGTAGCTGAAATGTTAATAATGATAACAAAGAAAAAAAGACTGTGCATTAAAACTGTTAGCTTCCAGAGAACCAAAGGGGAACAAATGGTCTTTTGCTTTTAAGAAAGTCCAGAATAATCTGGGAAATTACCATCTTGTTAGCTTTTGTTCTGTATCAACTAAATTAGCTGAGACACTAATTACAAAGAGCACTAAAAAAATCATCTTGTTATCCGTGATACCAATGTAAAAAAGCCAACAGGAATTTGGAGAAAGTAAAAAAGGAAATCATTCTTCACCAGTCCACTAAAATACTCTGAGCACATTAATGCAACAGTCAATACAAGAGAAAGGGGGGGGATATTCATCAGGGCTTTCTAGTGCCTTTCAATAAAATCCCCCACTAAAAGTGAAAGGAAAAACAATGAATTATTGGACAAGATGTAAGAGCATTCTTTTACATCGTTTGCTCAGTTGTCCCATTCCATGCTCAGAATTCCATCTTCACAACAACAAGCCCAGAGCACTATGGACAGTAAGAGTGGGAGACTCTGGATAGGACAAGGGTGCAACACGTAGCGGTGTTTTCACCACAGCTTCATTCCAACTTGCTCTGAGCAATTTTAGACGAGGTGATACTGCAGAAGTCCTGTCCATATTAGCACCTGCAATGCTGTCATTCCATTGAGGCTAAGCTAGCAGCAAAAACACCAAGAAATGTGCTGAAAAGGGAAACAGGTAGCACCCATAAGGCAGAAGGGGCTACAATGGGATGTTCTTCATCACTGCTGAAAACTAACAGTAGTGTCCTGTTAATCTCCTCTTACACTAAGTTTTAATTTCCCTATTAGCAGTAGAAAGAGAGAGAACAGCACAGTGACATAACTTGCAGGAGATATAAAAGAAAGTATTCAACACTATGGAAAAATAAGTGCTGCCAGGTCCCTCCCATAGAGAGGAAAGCAATCAATAGAGGAGCAGATCACAGTCAGCACTTACCGCTGCAAGGTTACATGTATCAGAAGGAGCAATGTATCCTACCCACACACTCTGGTGGGTTCTAAACTACTTGTAAGCATTGAACACGTGCATCCTGTTGCTGCGGACGGCTAAGCGAAGGCACCTGCACAGCGCACCCTGTAGGCCTCAGGAAAAAAAAAAAACCAAACGGTGTGTAACTGTACAAGGAAAGAGAAAAAGACGTGAGAGGTATCAAAATGCTATTGTATAAACTGAAAGCACAAAACTAACAGATTCTGGGCATTCCATCACAGAATGAGGAACAGAAGAAAAAGCAAAGAGGGCAGAGAAAGGCAAGAAAAAAATTAACATGCATTTGAGAAGAGACCATAAAGAAGAGATGCGAAAAGTCAAGGGGCTGTTTTGATTAGAGAGAGTTACTGTTCAAGAGAGAAAGGAGGTACATGAAATAATAAAAGGCAAATCTGCCATTCCTATTTCAAGTTCCCACAAAACAGCAAATAATGTGGTATTCCACAAAACAACAATCTTTTTAGTCATTTTTTTTAAACACCATTTTGTACAGCATTAACCAGGGGCACTCACTGTCCAAAAAGCCAAGAGCTTAATGGTAAAGGCGCAGACATTCACGATAAAACAACCATAACTGATTTAATATGGAGCTTTTCATCTCTAGAAGTGCTTTCACAAAGCTTTTTACAAAACTCAGGATTGCTGTCCCCCGTGTTACAGACTCACAAGATCATTACCTGTAATAAAACGCCTAAAGGGCTTTAAACACTCTTGCTCAAGGCATCAAGACAAGAATCACCCTATTGATCAGCCGCAGTGAGAGATAGAATGAAATGGGGTGGCTCCCACCATCATTAAAATCTCCGAAGAACCCATTTGGTGCATTCAGCTCCCATATTCCAATAACACTGGGCAACCTTTTTGCTGTGACTCAACTGGTTTCCAAGGATCTTCTATATTTATTAAATTCTCTGCCACTGTAAAGACTTGGAAATCCTGATAACAGTGGGGCTGCACGCACATGACTAGCAGATCTATAGAGCAGCTTTAAATAACCTAAGGCAGCACAAACTGGAGAGGAACAGAAGGAAGTCCACCCCAGTTTAACACCGTGAGCGACTGAAATCACATGCCATGACAAATATTTCTGTACTTCTGTGCTTTAAAAATAACAACAGAAAGCCTAGAACCCATTGAAACAACAGTGTGGTTGCATCCAAGAGGCTGTTATCTCCTTTAACATGTCTGAATAGCATCCAGTTAATATAACTACTACTGCCTTCCCTAGCACTATCCACCTGGTAATCAAACTGACTGACAGCAGGGATGTGGCAGTGAGACACAATACAAAATGGAATTCTTATTGCCTCCTTTATACACTACCTTTTATTCCTACTATTTACAAAAGCTCATTCTTATGCACACCAGAGACTTCCCACTCAAATGCTTCCTTCCACTAATACTAACTGATCGCGCTGCTGATTGCAAGCTGAAAGTGTATCTTTGGAACTGGAATACTCCGGATGCAATGCAGCCCACAATCTAATAATTCATTATTTGTGTAAGTCATGTACAACACTTACAAAAATTTCTCTGTGGGTTTCTGTCTGCCCATAGGAGATGAAGGCGTTCCACATGTTCTCACTTAAGCAGGTAGGTTGGTACCTTTTCAGTCCTGTACATTTTAGTCAGCTGTGTTCAGGGGTAAAAGAGCTTCATCCAAATCCCAGATCACACTGCTATACCTCATAAGAGTCCTGGCAGAGACCAAAATCCTTCAGAAATTCCAGCACAACCATAGGTAGCCAGTGAAACAGCCAGAAAGCAGGAAAGAGAGAGCTATACAAGGACTGCTCTGAAAGTAATGCCTCCTATGACATCAAAGGCAGATAGCAGTGGTGGTATGGGAGCAGAGATTGAATTTTTCCATCATTTTGTTATATACACATTACATTTTGTGCCCCATACAAGACGCCAGCAAAGGGGCAGTCTGACAGAACGGCATCTGACGTGTTATTGTGGATGAAGAGAAGGTGCATCACTGAATCCCTCCACATGAAAAAAAATAGCACCTATTAACATTCACCAATGACTGCTGAACATTTATGAAGACCAAAAAAACAGGGGTGAGTGGTGTGTTTCAGCAGAAGCAACAGCAGATCACCTCCTCTGGTGCAGATTTTTTTTTTTTTTTAAAAAAACAAGCACAGCATATAGGAAATTGTTCATTGCTGCTGAAAATGCTGATAGTGGTGACTGTTTCAAAATTGTGTTTTGTAGCTGAGAATTTGCTCTATCAAATAGTGTTAATGTGTTTTTTGTATTTGTTGTAGTTTCTGTGGGAACAAACAGGAGGCATTATTTTTGGAGCTACCCACATAGCTTGCAAAGGATAAAGGACAGAAATGACTTTTTAGACTGAAGCAACCATTTCACAGCCTTCCAGTTCCACAAATACAGGAGCAAGGTGTCACTCAGCTAGCACAGGCAGTGAACTCTGACAAGACGGAAGGACGATCACACTGAATGTGTCAGCTGAAGTCTAGTGTTGCTGCTGGGGCCTTGCATCACAAATGCTTGAAAAGCTGAAATTTAAGCAAAGGAACACATTTCATTACTTAGGCAAATTTGTGGAAATCAGGAAAAACTTTTCCTAACATTTCAAGGCAGCCCACTTGCAGATATACAAGCTGCCACCCTTGAGGTCATCAGATCCACAAATTTCCATGCACAAGCACACGCAGACAGCTCACGTCTACATTGCACATATTCCCACACTAATACCTTTAGTCACAGTATGGTTTTCAACAATAAATATAGCTGACAAAGGAGAGGCCCAGCAACAAAGTCCTAAATCAAAACACCACATAATTAGGGAAACATTTCTGCTTGGCTGAGGTACATCTCTTCCAGCAGTCACTGGAGAGGAGGAAACAGTGCTGCTTGGCCACAGTCACCTTGTTGAACTCTACCCTTGCTGACTGGTGCATGCACAGCCAGTGCTGATCATCTGCTTATGCTCCATCTTCATTTTGCTCCAAGCTCAGTCATTTGTGCTCTGATTATCCCTCATTACTGACGACCTTGCTGTAATGAGTTATAATCTGCCTCATATTAATTAGAAACATTTTCATTAGCCAGCTCAATTTTAGGTAAATAGCTAATAGAAACAACTGAGCAGCAATTAAGTTATCTGTGGGGCAGTCCTGGAGAAAAATCAGAAGGGAGCAGTTGATTCCCCTCCTCTGTGATACACAGTACTATTCTTTCTAAGTCTCCTTAGCGGAGAGAATAAGCAGCATAGGGAAGGGACGGCCACCTCCACTGCTCCAGCATTACCTGCCTGTTCTCACCCACTTGAGTATGGGAATCTGAAACTGACATCAAGTTGAGCCCTTTATCTACAGACATCACCTCCAGTGAATGTGTGACAGCTGTGCCAAAATAATGATTGATTTGATGCTGCAGACAAGAGGTCTATATGTCAGACACAATTTTGAGGGCTTGAAAGTACAAACATTCAGAAAACTAGATCTCTGCTGCAAGGAACAACTAAGACATCCTTCAGCACAGATCAGCAGTAGAGTTCCTGATCATTTGAGTAACTTAACCACAAGGAGGAAATAAAATCAGCTGTAATACTGTGAGGTGATGGCGTATTTCCTGTGGTAGGTACAGGCACTGAATATACTGCAGTATTGGACACAAGCCATAAAAGCAGCTGTCAGCACGTAATCCAGAGGAGAACCCAGTCCACCAGTTCATACCCACACTGGTTGCTGAAAACTTAGCAGGAATAAACTCTGCAGTAATTTAACACAACAGATTTGATTCAGACACATTCAAGGAGCCAGTGGAGACAAGGGCTCTTACGCCCCCCTGGCAGAAATACACTTGAGTTCCATAACAAACTTTAAGTGATAGTTCATTCTGGATGGATTCAGAGACATCTTTTGCCAGCCAAAATTATTATTATTTCCTTAAAAGAGAAAACCAAGACCTCATTTTCCTTTCTCCTTCCTGAAAGATACTGTCTGTAAACAAATCCTCAATGGTGGCAGCAGTCCCTGTGCAAGCCCATAATCTAAGAGTTCCTACCATAAAGATCATTTAACGCTATTACTGCTAACTTTATGAATACCCCTGAAAGCATTTCACATTGGTAAATCTCCATTCTTCCTTTTCAATCGTAAAAAAAAAAAAAAAAAAAAAAAAAAAAAAAAAAAGAACTCATATCAGCAAAATGATTTGAGTGGGTCCCACAAAGAACAATACTGTCAGGACTGGGAATAAAAATCAAAGTTCCCTGTTCTGTTCTCATTGCTAGATTATCTACCTAATTCACCAAAAGCAAGACGACAGGCAGAACTGGACAATAAAAAAAACCTGTTACTGGTTAGAATTCTTAGAGACATTTTTTGCTTCTGGTTTCTACGGCTGTTTGAAATGGTTACTCCTTCACAATTAAAAAAGTTGACGATTTACTGTAAATGAACATTGAAGTAACACCAGAGCATTGACTCACTAGAGATACAAAAGTAAAACTTCATAAGGTAAGAAAGGCAGAGGAATTTAAAACAGTAATATGTTCTAAAGCCTCTGGGTAGAATGGCGAACACACATTTCAAAGCCTAAGCTACTTCATGGGAAACTTGGAGGGCAAAACGAAGGCCAGTTTCCACTCCATATGCCAAATCAGACTTTACATTTCTCACACAAGTGAAATTCTCTCATAGCTCTGTGCAGCTCTGTGCAGCTCTGCGCTCATCCCTTGATCTAAGCCTGCTGAGGACAGTGGGTACACAAGGGTGTCCTGCGATTCACTACAGAGTACCCACAAACGAAAGGAAGTCACTCAACAGCATGGCTGCCGGAAGCAGAGACATTCACAGAAGCTGCAGTGAAATTAGGCACGTCTCAACCCACTGATCACATCGTCTGCAGCTCCTGTTACAGAGTCAGGTGAAACAATAATAAATTTGACACAGTATCTCAAATTCTTGCTAGCAAAATTAATTCAGCTCAGCTTCGATCAAATCATGAGGAAAAACAAGCTGAGGGCTGTGAAGACACTGTCTTAAACTGTCTTGTTCATAGCTGTGGTTGGGGTCTCCCAGTTAAGTCCTGCTTTAATTGCTTTCAGTTGTTGTAGGTAACAAGATCAACTGAAATGTGTTACATTCAGAAGTGTTCCCTAAACGAGAATTGCTGACACACCCTATGGAAACAGTAGACTAATGAACTAATGGCAAGAGACTATTTTTGCAGGAAAAATGCTCTAGTGTGATACTTCCCAGACAGCTATACCTGCACAAGAAAACATTGGGTAGGAATTAGCATGGGAAGCGAGTTCTAGCCCTCGGCAACAGAAAGCGAGGGGAAACTAGCTCAAACAAGGCCACAGTAGGACTTAGTTGCCACTGGTCCTTAATGGCTATGCACAGGGAGCCTTCGCAACAGGGACAGGGGTGTAGAGAAGATCTTTTTTCACTGAAAAAGTCCCAAGTCCCAGGTATAGAGCAAGCAAAACAAACCAGGCAGGGAATGACAGGAGCCACTGCAAGACAGCTGAGCCAGGATGGTATTGATGAGAACTATTTTCATGATTTGCTCTCAGTAATAAAACCAGTGATACCAAGAGGATTAACTTGGTAACATCTTCCAACTGCTCAAGCAATCAGACACTGTAAATGCGAAAGGAAACATACAGTGTTAATGGGGGCAGTGAAGAGGTGAAAGATGAGATGAAATGAAAATCAATCTGTTCAATACTGAATATTCCTGACTTTCAAAGAGAAGCAACAGACCCCAGCAGCAGACACAAGGATGGGCACTTGATTGCCTCTTTAGTCCCCTTACCCCATCCTGCAATAAAATGGAGCTGGAAAAGAGTCTAGAGGAATTTCTAAGATATGCTGACAGACGAGATTTATAAAGATGGATGTCATATACAGAGAAGGAAAGATGAAGAAAGCTCAGCTAAATCCCATCTAGTTCAGCAGCAGCGGCGCAAGACAGTAGCTTCACACAGTCTGCTCTCCTAGTGTGGGTGTGCAGGGAAGAAGGAAGAGCGGAGGCAGCCGTTGCTGCTGGAGGGGAGAAATCATCACATCCACTTTGTCAGTGCCAAAGAATCTGGGCTGACATTTTTTTCTTCCCGACAGTCGAATCCCATCCTACCAGCTGCATGTCACAGCTGACCTCCAGTCAGGACCTATCTCAGTCAAAGTCAGCAATTGAGCCACGTGACAGCAGCTTCTCCCCCTTCTACATATGCAGCTTCACTCCTGGCAGGTCACTACAATGGCCAGGAAAGCACAGAAAACAAGTTAAATTCCTCAGTGACAGTCACACAACAGCGTTTGGTTTGGTCACAGAATCCGGAAAGAAGAATTTCCATTGCAGTCTCTCTAGAGATCTCAATAAATCATTCCCTTACCAAACTGACACAGGCAGATTCTTCTCCCTGAAATGCCCTGACCTTTAAAGCACAGCCCTCTTCCCATAAGAAAAGGGTACCTGAAGAGGAGAAAGAATGCAATACATGAAATACCTAGAAGTGATTAAATTAGATTGACTAGGAACTCAGGAAAGATAACAACCATGGGATTATGCTGTCAATTTAAAAAAAAAAAACAATTGCTACAACTGTCATAGCACTACATCCAACCTATGGAGTGGCTGCAGTGGCACTAAATCATCACCAGTAGTACAGCACAGTTCTAATTTTAAAAGGCCTATGTTGGGAAAAGAAAAAAAGCCCGCATGTTACTCAGCAGATCTGATCCCCTCTGGGTATCAGAGTTGCTATCTTCAATGAAAAACATATAGATGTCTCCAGCTTTTTTTTTTCCTTCTAGTTAAGAGAACACAGCTCCACACCAAGAAAGGAAGCTGCATCAGCTAGCATCCCAACAGTGGCACCACTATGGAGACTGAGCTGGTGCCTCTTCAGATTCATGTACAAACAGCAGACTTGCTAAACTGCAATTAGAAGGTCAGATCCCTCCTCATAGCCACTCCTCTGCTTTCACATTGGAAACAGCTGGTGTGCATAGTTGCCAATCAAAGCAGAATTTGGAAAAAACACACTGATGTGGGTGCCCCTGGAAGTGGCATTTGGTCTGCTGAATCTTTATGGATGGTATGAACACAAGAAACAGTGAGAACTTGCATTGACTTTCAGGGTGACACTTAAAAATAGCACAAGGTAGCAGTTTAAAAAAAAACTAAAAAGTATGAATATTATGGCATCACATTGAGATTAGCAAAAGGACAGCCCAAGTGTACCTGTATGATGTTTAGGCACTACCCAGAGCAGATTACTTTTGCTCCCACATTAGGCAGAAGGAATTACCCTCAGCAGTACCAGAGGCAATTGACTTTATTGTATGCAGTATCACAACAAAAAGCACTGCATGCATTCACCCTGCACTTGGCTATGGCTCACCTAGGTTGTGAAGGGAATGAAGTTGAGATCATCTTAACGTACATCTATATATTCAACATTTTGCCCTTTCCATTGCCCAGTTGTTGAGTTTTACCTCTCACCTAGGAGATGAATGAGTATCCACAAGGCAGGGATGCCACATTTGTAAACATCAAATATAAGAAACAAAAGTAAAAAATTCAGTAAAGCTGATGGATGTCTTGTTTCATTATGGATTTTAATAAAATGAAGTGCCCAATCCCACTGTAGACTCACTGTCAGCCATTACTCTACTTATGAGGAACTGGGTACAACATGAAATAGTATCAGTGCACAAGAAGCTGGCACACATTCAACAAGAAAAGGAGCAGAAAGACTTCATTTCTTCATTTTCAGATTATCTATTCTATCCAGGACCAAAATGTTTGGTCAATAGTCATTAAGAGCGGTTCAAACTGGGGCATTCTAAAACAGATCTTTTCTTCATTGCCTGTGGAAAAATATCACCATCCTTACTTCCCACTCTCCCAGAGAAGCAACTACATATAGCAAGAAACGGGTTTTATCCAGTAGAAATCTAAGACAGATCTTTACTACAAATAACTTTTGCAGGTAGCTGAAGAAGCGGGGTAAGAAAAGCTTGCTCCTTCATTATCTGGTTAGAACTCCTCAGTGGAGAATACTGCTAAACTGACCATACTTGTCACAATTTAAAAAACAAAACACCATCTAAACATCCAGAGGCTTCAGTTTGAATCTCACATGAGCAAAAGTCAAGGTTTTCCTTTGCCAAAAGGAGAAGAATCTGTATAGGAGGCTAACGCTGGACAAGAAAAAAACAAAGATGATACTACAGTAGAGACAGACAAGTCAAAACCAGGCACTTTTTAATGCTGACTAGAAGGTAAATAATAAACTCCAGACAAAAGGTCTATCATAAAGTCAATCAGTATGAGACCTGACAGAAAAAAATACATATATATGTATACATTGAAAAAGATTCTCAAATGAATCAGACCTTGCTGGTAAAACACAATCACTGTGAATAAGACCCAAAGACAAAATTTGAGTGACAAAAAGGACTACAGAGAATTAAGCACTGCATAAGATGGTTGTGAAGCAAGCAATGAAAGCATTATTTATGGATTACTGGCATCTGATATCTATTAGTTCTTACTGAATTTGCATACTTCACCTGGAAATCCCATAAAAAAAAGGATGAAGTTAAAATTAAACATGGAATTGATTTCAGAAAGCAGGTTAGCATGGAAAATGTGATTGTCTTGGTTTTGTCTCTAGAAATAAGCGGAGCTTCTATCTTCTCCTACTAGGGAGATCATGGCACAAAGGGGGGCTGTACCACTGAGGATCCTTTTGAAGGAAGGGAGAGAGTGCTGTATAAACAGTTAGCGTTGATAAACTCAAGAGAGAGGATGCTGGTCCCAATTAGATTTTGCTAAGTCACTGCTGCGTAAGAACTTGAATGAGACTTCAAACAAGGCAAAGCTGATGATACGAACAGGATTCCCCCAGGAGGCTTCTTTAAATCTACATTATGCCTGTTCTAGAGCATAAGACAGACTCATTTTTAATTGTGTGCCCATCAGCACGTGATTTACTAACATCCTGTAGTAGGCAGTCAATTATGAGATATAATCTAACTGCCTCTTTGAAAGCACAGATAACAAGTCCACATGAATTACTGTCCGGACTACACATAAGATGGGTGAACTTCTAAACACAGCCACGAGCCATTCAGTTATTTCCAACTCCTACTCTCTTGGGCTTGAACAACACAGACCTTATGTCCTTCACAACAAGAACCCTTAGAGAACACGAAGTAGTTCAAATAATGACTTGGTGCCTCATTCTAAAACCCATCAAATTCACAAGTCTATCACTGCTGCTGGACCGAGATCCTACTGATTCAATACCAATCATGAAGACCTCCCCTCCATATGGCAATGCCTTACCTCATGCTTATTTTGGCACATAATACTGGAAAACCAAAAGCTCAATTAAAGTAAGCTTGGAAACACACTATTTCTAGTTTCACATATCCCTCATCTCCAGCAAAGCACATCTTGGTTTACAGAAAAACACATGATCCTAACAGTTATATGGAAGCTGCTAGATTTTACTATTCAGTTGCTTGAAAGAAGAAGAAATCTCTGTTGGCCTATTAATCTGTCATAACGAGACTCTTCATAATTAATTTGTCCCTAACAGTTGCTTTGTAATGATAGCAAGAGAATATTTCAGGAATGGCAATTACCTGTGGTGTCAAAGTGATGAGGAAAACAAATGTTCAACCATCAACAAAATGCAGGGCCTTTTCCACTCCCATCTGATGGTGGGTGACAGCATTGCACATCAGAATTACAGTGTGGTTAATTACTAGGTAGGTTGCAATTGAGAATTCATTCCCCTTCTTGAGATGAAATTTCTTGAGCAATGTGGGTAGGAGGAGGGGCATCTGTTACTGGGATGGTGGTTGTGTGACTTATCTACACATTATTTCTTTAATTAACTACACATATGTCCAACAATTATAAGCAGTGAACATTTTTTTGAGATATTTTAAGCAACCTTCCTTCATTAGCTGCACACATGCCCCTACCATTTAATGGATTTTGCAAAAGGACAGAGCCTTTTTTGTTGTTGTTGCTTTATTTGCATTTAATATTTTTCAACTAGAAGCCATATGCCTGTATTAGTCTTTCATAACTAATATGCAGTATAATGGCTTCTGTAGGCTGTTTGTAATTGGAAGAGTTTCTCATGCCATGAGTTCATCAGATTTCAGCAAACTATGGAACCTGACACTACACTTTTTCAGGAATGAAAGTTCCAGGAAAGAAAGTAAGGCACAGCTGCTTCTGACTCCAGGTGAGGACCAAGCTCAGGCACTGCTCAGGACACTACTCCAGAAGGGAACCGGGAAGGGGAGACCTCTCGGCTCAGCTGCCATTGACAGAAACATGCAAAGTTGCAGCATATGAGACCTGACTGGGCCTGGCAATGAAACCACCCTGGGCTTGGGTCTCAATTTTCTCTGAAAATTAATTCTGTGGAGAACCTTTGCCCTGTGAGCAACCAATGAATGCAGCTCTGGGTGAAGTAAGTCTGTATCCCATCTGCCAGGAGGCAGAGAGCAAGGAAGGTGGCAGCCAGTGCTGAAGCATTAGCAGTGGGAGGTAAGAGCAGAGCTGCAGCAGGCTGGAAGTGAAGCAAGAAAACAGGAAGTGAATCCAGGCCAGGTACTAACCTGCCCCTAATCTGTGGCCTCTGGGGCCAATAGAGATGAAGGGAAGCTACAGTGAATCTACAACCTGCCAGTCAGGAGCAGGTATAGCACTTGGGACCCTTTCACAGTCTTCAGGCTGTAGACATGTCATCTTCAAGCAAGCAGCTCAGCACAAGCACCAGCACAAAGCAAGGAAAGCAAGGTCCCTGCTAACAGCCCTGCTGTTGCTAACTCTTTACCACATAGAGACCATCACTGGCAGTGAACATTCAGACTACAGCAGCAAAACTTCAGCTTACTTCAAGAAATAAAAGTAAGGAAGAGGAAGAGATACAGAACAGGCACTACCAGGGCATTTCAGAGATGAAAAACCTCCTGCTGGGTTCTGGAAATGCCCAGCTGTGCTGCCTAACTGTGAATACAATGGAAAGAGCTCCAGGGAAGAAACTGCACCTTCCCTTCTTCACGCAACAATTCTACAATAAACAAGTGGGAGTGCAAAGCCTGCTGCCCTTTAGCAAAGCTAAAAAAAAAAACAAAAAAAAAACAAAACAAAACACCTGTGTTCAGAGCAGCCCTATGATAACAAAATGGATGCACAGAGTTCACAGGCTACCCAAAACCAACACATTTTCACATAAACTGTAGGGGCAGTAAAGACATTTTAGGATCTGGTTTGTTGTTGCCTTTTCGTTGTTGTGTGGGTTGTTGTTTTGTTTTGTTTTTTAAAACCAATTCGCTACTAATCTTTCCAGTGAATTTTCCTCTAAATTCAGCAAAGCTGGCAAGCCAGTAAACAAATCCAGGCTTAGCAGGAGGTATTTCATAAAGCACTGTGCATGTGTGTTTACGTATAGGCTCACACGCAAATTCATTGTTAAAGTGGAGGTAGGAACAGAGTTGAGGCTGTATAAAGACGACCCCTGTCACTATGTTTATCTGCTCCCTGTGGGCCCCTTGCAAGTCACATCAGCTCAGTACACTGACAAAAACAAGTTGTTACTGGTGTCAGACTTGCCAAAATGATGCTGCTGCAGAGGAAGGAGCAGCAAGCTATTCTGAATGGTGCACCATCAGCAGAATTTGCAGTCGCTGAAACTGGACTCTCTCAAGAAAAAAGCGGGGAGGGGGGAGAAGCCTCAAACCAATTCCATGAGACCAAAAGTAGGCTTAACTAGGCCAGATGTCAAGATTCACTCCACCAGAGACATCTTGGATTCTGCCTTGGAAGTGGCTTTTTCAACACGAATAAACCCTGGACGTAGGCACATACCTACAGGCGGATAGATACGCTCGTCCAGATGCACTAAAATGCAGACATGTACTCACATCAGCAGATTTTTCTAGGCAGGGCATCTGAACACCCCAGTCAATAAATGAAGGGGTTGCTTTCAAACACAGTACTGAACTCCACATTTTGTTTTGTTTCTAGACTACATCAGCAGCTGTTCCAACTCAGAGACACACTGCTCCCTTTTTTCTAGTCCACAAGTCTTCCCCAGCCTCACAGACTCCTGCCTGGCCCTGAGACACTGGATGGAGGAACACAAAAGAGTTCCCAACAGAGGCACTGTAACCTCAAGAGTGCAAACTGGGTAGCCCTCACACATGCAAAAGGATTAGCCTGAAACCCACTAAGATGCCTTCAACATTGCTAAAAGCTTCAGGGAATTGTTTGCAAGACATCAAACAGCACTCACTTAAGAGACTAAAGCCACTGGCTTGACAGGTAAGATAATTGTGTGCTACCCTTCAGCACATTCTTTTATCAGATACACTTTGGGGATAGTGCTGTAAGGTCACTAATTTAGCATATCAAATCTACAGTTTTCATCCCTGCTCTGAAATTCCAACCTGTCCTGATATCTTCTGCATGCAACAACAGTCTTTCTACCTCTGTTTTTATATCACCATACTCTATCCTCACATGACTGATTAGATACCTATTTTACCAGTCTCATCTACTCATATAACTCTCAAGCCAATTGTATTCTTTTTTTTTTTTTAAATAGGTAAAGCACTGGAGCACTGGTTACTTGTTATCCCTTCTGATTTCACAGGTAACCTACAACAACCAAGTTGTTTCAGCTTCTGTCAATTCCCATGAAGGGCTGGACCTGGTGGTGTTCCAAGACCCCTTCTATCCTCGGCTGTATTATGATTCTATTAAGTTATATAAACTGATTAGTAGTTGAAAACTACCAAATCTTCACTAAGAAAACATCCCTACATAGGTACTGATCCAAACTCAGAACAGTCTTAAGTTACATACAGTAGCAACAATAAGAAATCTCACTTCCTTTTTGCTTCCTTCCCTCTTCAGTTCTCTAAGAAACCCTGCATGCATATCTATTTGCACCATTCAAATCCAGGGTGAAAATCCAGGCAAACAAGTCAGTCTAAACCCTGAGCTCTTCAAAGCCAAAGCCATCTCTTTCCAAGTCTCCGACTTTGCACCACTGACTGTCTATTTCACACCAAGACTCAAGATGTAGTCTAAAACTAAATAAAACTATTTCTTCATGTTCCAGTTGCTCCTCTCATGGTGCTCCTCATGATGCAAGCTCTTTGCAACCCACATCCTTCAAGAGTTTCCAATAGGTTCCTCTCCACACCAGCTGAAATGTTCTTCAGATGTTCCTCTGGCTATTATGTGCACCCCAGCAACTATAAAAAAGCAAAGTAATGAGGTCCTCACGGATTCAAATACAAAGGGATAGCCCCACCTGGAGGAGAGAAGGCAGAACGTTCCCAAGCTCCACAGTTTCACTCCAGTTGGGGAGGTGCCTGAAAGACACATGACTACTTAGGCAATCCTTGCAGATCAGCTGCATACCTGATACTCAACACTCATGCTCCTTGTGAGGCATTTCAGGGATGAGAGTGCTGAGCCAGCAAGAAAAGTGCAATGATTTAGGTATCATTTCCCCTCACTTCTCTCCTTCCTTCTCCTCCAGAAACACCACAGTGAGATGGCCTATTTCTCTAAATAAACCTGTGCAGAGAATTGAAGGACTTCCTGCTTTGTAGGCACTCATCCTAAAATGGACCTTCTGCACTACAAAATTAAAACCTAGAGATGCTGTGACCGTAACATTCAGCTGACTGTACTCTAGAAAACAGGAGAAGGAAAAGGAAGTGTCTTAAAATTTTAAGATCTATTTTACAGCTTGTGCTATGTGTTATGTGTTTCTGGTGCAAAGCTTTCATGCTTTACATGTTGGCAAAAAGTTTGCTAGACAGGACACTTGGAAGTGGAGAGTCATCAAGGCAACAGCTGGTTCTGCTAGTAGCTTTTTTTTTAGGCTGCATTACTGTCCATCATTCCATTTAGATGAAGATAAATCCTTGGGAGAACAAGCACGGGGCAGCCTAACATTATCAGCTCAGGTACCGCAGACAAGCTGTGGAGTTCTTTATCCCCCTTACTGGTTTCCCATTTAGCTCAGTGACAGAAAGTCACTACTACCTAACAGCTACTCCATGTCTCTTATGGAATTTCATTGTTCTCAGCCTTTCCAACTCAGTTTGAAGGCAAAGAGAACCACCAGTGCATGCACCAACTGTGGTGGAGAACAAGCCCTGGTCCCCACACAGAGCCGTCAGTTTGCAGGATTGCCGTGGAGACCTCCCAGGCATCTCTCTGCAGGCACAGTCTAGATACAATGTGAAGAAACTATTTTAGTATATTTCTTCCTATAAAGACACACAGTATTACTAGATCATGGTGGAAGGCCACAGATACAGGCTATCTGAGCTATCAGGAATTGTATGATATTAAAAAAATAGCCAAACATACACAGGTACATTCATTTGTTTTCTTACCTGGGTGGTAGGGTCCCTCAGTCAGGCAACATCACTCTAAGACTTCCCCCCCCCCCCCCCCAAAATACTCACCTCACCATGAGAAACAAACATGACATACGACCATAATAACTGAAGGAACAAGAAATACTATTCTGTTTAAATGATGGCACAAGGTCATAAGGTTACACCTTCAAAATATTTGTCCAGATACTGAAAGCCCAATAACCAAGAGCCTGAATGAGAACATCCACATTTTGTTCTCTAAAGGAGGAAGTTAATTAACCTCCCCAAATGGCTTTTCCCTGACAAAGCAACTCTATTGCCAAAGTTAATTCAAGAATGGATTCTTACTGTCTCCAGAGACACCTTGACCAAAGATCCTCTCTCTCCTTGCTACCTCCTCTCTGTTAAAAAAAAATTATATATATATATATATCTGTATCCACAATTGCAGCAGTAACTTCTGCCTTACATAGTAAAATGACAAAATAAATGCCCTGCTCAAGATTTTTAGCTATGATCACTAGTGTAGAAATTTGCAAGCTGAACAACCCACTGCAATTCTTTTACTCTGATGATGATAACTTTGAAGTCCACTGACACCAGTTCTTAAACAAACGTGTCATGAGATACCTCCTGACAGCAGGATCAACAGAAATTGACGCTAGCAATATAGGAAGTGTCAAACGAGGCATCCAGGTGCTATGATGAGAGGAACAATGGAAATGTCAAAGGGTAGGCTGACTCAGGACTGGGGAAACAACTGTTCAAGGAGGCAGGGGGATATCAAAGAAATGTAGCCCTTCACATAATAGAATCGTTTATTGAGAAAGGAATACATAAGAAACAATCCATCTGGGAAAGGGCACCATACCCTCATGATTCCTCTGATTCTCCGTACAACCAGAGGCAGGAACAGAAAGAAATGTCCAAGCTCATACGTGCAAAAATGGTTGGAACCATTTAATAAAAAAAGGCAAGTACTGAAGAAAGCTTGTACCTTCCCAAAATCTTTCTGACACTAGACCTACAGACATCCCACATCTTGAGTCTAACTCTGGCTACCACTGGCCCTGATATCAGTATCCTAGCAATATCCTCACAAGCAGAAGAAGAACATGCCAGAAAAGAACTTTATCTCAGTATGTCCAGACATCAGCGATGAGGTGAAGGAAGCAATGTTATGGACATTGCTATGGTCTGACTTCGAGTAGATTCATCCCTGCTACAGAAAGCAGCAGCAATGAAAAAGTTAAGGCTTCTTTTCACTACTGTTGAAGAAGGTCTATGAGTGCCTTCAGAAAGGCGGCTCCTCACATCTTGTGGCTGCTAGGAAACACACAGATGTACAAATGATAAAACCAACCCCAGGGACACACAATGAAATTCCAGCTACTGCTTCTTGCCCTGTAGAAAGTAGCAAATACTTCACCAATCTACTGACCATAAAAAGATGCTTAGAACTGACTAGCTGAGAACATTAGCATCAAAGTGGCCCATGAGGGACAGAAAAATAGAGTAAGATTGAAGAGGTTTCCTTGGAGCTAAGCAGGAACCTGGCTAAAAGCCCTTGAGGAACCCACTTCCTTCTTAATCTGATTTGCATTTAATTGCTTCCTAATGACTATGCCCGTTTCACCCCAACAGGCTTAGGCACTGGTGGTGCTGCCACCAAAGCTTCTCATCTCCCATCTAAATTACCCTGTGGGTAATTTAGAGGCCCCAGTTTAATGGTTGACAGAGGATCTGAAGAGAGTTAAGTACTATTTGCATTCAAGCAGCACCCACCAGTATACTGAGTACCAGGACAAGCTACACCAAAAGTAGCCCTTTTTGATTCACAAGATATATCCCCATCTCAGACATGAATGCAGCTGCATGCATCCTATCTCCAGAAGGAGAGGCACAGTAGCTGCACCTGGACCTGCTGGTACTATACACAGCCCTAGTGTCACTAAACCCAAACCTCATAGAAACTCTGCTCTAAGCACAGCACAGAAAAAAAAAATAGAAGCTGGAAATCAGTAACCAACTCATACACATGTTTAAAAGGAAAGTCCAAACTCAGTATATGGAGAGGAAGTTCACCTGGCTTCACTGGAAGGACAGAAAGGCAGAAGAATGCAATTCATGGCCAAGAGCACCAAAGATCTATCAAGAACAGAGGCAAGTACAAGTACAAAGCATCTGGATAACTATCCTTCACACAGAACACTTGGGAGGAGGATTCATATTCTCTTAGTCTCATCCAGTGCCTAACCTTTAGAATCAACTTCTTAAGTATCACCCTCTTCAGAGCTGGTTCTAGACCAACAAACTTTTTTTTTTTTTTTTAAAACATTTGCCAACAGGAGGACAGACCTTCACAGGTCAAAGAATTTTGCCAATTCACACTATGTCTGCATTTACTCTCTCCTCTCCATCTCCCCAATCATTCCTCTTCACACAGCCAAAGGCTAGCGCTGGCCACGCCACTCTGCCACAGACAGATGCTGACTCGGCTAGTCTTGGCTGCCTCACAAGGAGAGCACAGCTCTGAGCAGCACCAGCAAACAGGGCCTGGACCGGCTGCAAAGGTATGAATTGACAAACCACTGAAGCCTGCATGACAGAGGTTAATGAAGTCATGGACACATACAGCAAAAGGTCAGGAATTTGCAAGGGCTGCTACAAAAAGCTGCCAAATAACGAGTTGTCCACAGTACTGATGACTCCATAACTTGGTTGTTGCCCAAGAAAGCTACAAGCAGTCCTTCTGCAAACCAGGCTTCAAAGGCAAACAGCAGAAACATGGGCAGGTGGAAAGCAAAGCTCAGGAGTCCAACAAGCCCATCCCTAGTTTATGTCAGGGTATCAGTGCCACTCACTTAGGATGAAGCACTGTAACAGAACTGCTTAACATCTTTACATAGGAGAGGATGAGAACAAGGCTAGAGAAACTGCTCTGTAAACTATCCTAAATACTCTTTAAGACCATGCTGTTGGTGTCAGTTTTCTGCCAGAAGAACCCAAAGCATGCTTAAGTCCAAATGCCATTGATTTCTAATTTTGGATGAGGTTTGAACCAGTATGGCTGACACACACCATGGTATGATGCAGGAAATGGAGCCCAATGCTCAACCACAAGGCCTACTGCTGTGTCCAGCTTTAGAGCTCCTCTGGTCTGAGAGTCCCTAGAGAGCACTACCCCATGCATTTCAACCACATCAGTTACCTACATTTTGTACATACTAAGAAGAAAAAAGTTAAATATCTTATTTTAAAAGTATTGCACAGACTTGTCTAATTTGGCATAGACCATATTTCTCACTCCAACTCAGCCCTCAGCTTGAATAGAAGAGAGACAGTGGCTACAGTGTACAAACAGAAGTAAAACTTAGCAGCAGTCACAGATCAAGATACTGTATAGCTGCAGGATAGAGTGAAAGGTGCAGCACAGATCTCAGAGGAGCAACAGGGATTCTTATATTTCTCACTAGAAGTGCATTTTCTATTCACATTAGTTAGCTATATCAAAACACAACAAAATAGAGTCTTAGTGAAATATATCATTGCCCAATTACCTCTGATTTCTTGAAAGACTGAATGGCCTAATTCATCCTTATTATTTCCTGTCCAAAACTCTGCTTTTACTTAAAAGTCTCAGCCTTCAAGCATTATATGCTTGGATAAACAGTATAAGAAACCACTGCCAGACCATTCTCTGCTCCTGACCTCCACACAACCACTCCAGACAGCAGGGATCTGGTAACAGGGCCCAAACACATCTTACCCCATACAATAAGAACCTGAATCTCCAACAGGCATAAGCAAGCAGTGGTTGCATGTGCCTCCTCTTGACAAAGGAACTTCTCCATTCAGCAATGCAGGTATTGCCCAATTCTTATCCAGAATGCTCCACAGTTTGCCTCTGCAGTTATCAACAGTTTGGTAGAAGTTATGTTGAATCATTAAGCTGACAGCTTGATAGCTTGTTTTATGGTAATGGCTTTGGCAACACATCTGTGCCTCAAAGAGCTTCCGAGGAACACAACCAGTAGTATAACCTACCTGTGATTTGAGGAAGTCATATTCCTCTGATCCATATGGGACATTGCGAAGGGAGGTGAGGTAGTCATAGGTGATAACTGCCGTCTGCAAACAAAAACAGAAAAGTTGATCAAGCTCTGCAGTTATCTTGGACTGAAAAACAACAAACCATCTGTTTAGGAGGATGTATGTAGTTCAGGCTACAAAGTTTAAGCTCTACAGTAGAGTTCACAGTAATAAACTGTAGAAACAAAAAAAAGCATTAAACATTTAGAGAAAGCAGTGCAGGGATCTCAGTGGCATGCAGCTATTAAAAATAGTATGGAAATGCCAAACATTGGCTATCTTCCTTTTGGGAAGCTCTAAGCACTTTCATAATCTCTGTACTGCACCTTGCACCGTGAGCTCAGATTTTAGCCAGCCATCTGGGGTTTCCACAATAAGGTCAGCAGCTAGTAATGCTACAGAAGCCTTGTTTGTGCCCCACCCATTATCCTATTCCTGATCTTCACACCTCCAGCTTGTCTAACTGCACACCGGTACATAGGGAGCTCGGTCTAGAAAGAAGGCTCAGCAGGGAAACAGAGTGGCTACACAGGCTCACTGATAACCACAGGCAGTAGTACTGGCAGGGATACTCAACTTCATGAAGGACTAGAGGGCAAAAGGGTCAGATACCCAATTACAAAAGTACAATATGGAGAACCAGCTAAAGCTTATTAGCTAGACATAGCCACAGACAATAAAATGAGATTTCTAAATGCCTTAATTTCTGAAAATGAATATTGGGTATTTCACAGTTTTAACCTTTAACTGAAGTTCCTCTCTTTCCACAGTCAGGCCAGCAAATGGAACATAAAAACACAGCTCATGCCCTCAAAATTTACTTGGAGGGAGAGAAAGGAACATCACTTAAACTTTAAGATCCTTGCCGTAAAGAACCATTCGCATGAAACAGATCTAAAGCTTTCCTAAAACCTCCCTAGCAAAGGGGTAGCATCTCACTGTGGAATGGGATTCCTGGCCTTTTTACACTGCACATGTGCTTAGGAAAGGCACAGATGAAACACCTGAAGCACAATCAGAGGATCAGAAGAGTCAGGCAGAAAGGGAGATTCTATCTGTTTCAAAACAAAGTGACTGAAGTCAACAAAGCAACAGTCAAAGGCTCAGAGATGCATCCATGAGGAAATCCAGCTAGGAATGAGATATAAATAGATGTATTTTTTCCTTGTGGAGTTTAAGTTTCCTGTTTTCCAGACTAGAAACTGAGCAAACCAAGTTTTTTTTTCTGGTTTTTCAGGCTCTCTTGCCCCTGATGAATTCAGAAGGTGCACAGCTACACAGACACACACTCAAAAGAAAAATTTTTCAAAGTATCTTTCCAACCTCAAGCAACAACTGTGAAGTGAAAGGATGTTCAAATCAGTCTTGCATGAATGCTTGAGTTGGTTTGTATTTTATCTCTAGTCTGTGAGGGTAATTATCACCTCCAACTTGAAGAGAAGCAGCTAACAGATTGGCCTGTATTACTGAGGACAAGGGAATTAATTAACTATTTGCTAATTACATCATAATCTTAAACACTAAATTAGTATTACGATGATCCTGATAGGCAACACTGACATTGCCAAATCCCTGTTACTATGTGAGAAATATTCCAGCTACAGCACAGTGCTCATTTCACATACTCAAAACAACTTGGGCTACCCTCAAAGAAATATGGCAAATGCGCAACGCTCCGCCAGGCTTCTGACTTCATCAGAACACAGAAAACTCTGAAACATGATGCTGTCCAGGCTACCAAATTCATTCTCAACCAAGAATAGTTCACATTACAGAGTGAGACTGAATCTCAGAGACATAAAAAGACCTACAAGATCAACTGGTTCCTCCCTTCTCCAATGCCAGATTACTTTCTTTAACTGATGTATCCAGTGCAGCGTTCAATGTCCCAAAGGCTTGGCCTTCCTTTTGATTCTACTGACCCTCAATTCCTTATGCTCTTCCCACCACTCCTAAAACCATCCTCAGATCTCCCCAAATCATGGTACAATGTTCCCTCAGTTGTAAGTATATGTTTCCACATATAAACAAAAGCCAGATCTCTCAGCAACTGGGAACTTCATCAACTTTCTGATGAAGATCAGCAAAGGACTACAGAACCACTATGCATTAAGTACAAGCAGATTCAAATCTTTCTAATCCATCTCAAATGAAATTTGTCTGAAGTTTTATAGTTCTAACCCAGCTTTCCTAACCACATATCCTTTCTCCTAGAATTTTTTTGTTGTTGTTGTTTCACCATACCTTATCTTAGATTTTTGCATCTGCTGCTGCAAAACTCACTTCTTAATTATCAGGGAGGTTGCTATCCCCATCTACTTTGCCCTTGTGAGATCCCATCTGGAGCTCTGTGTCCAAGTCTGGGGCCTCCACCTCAAGAATGATGCAGAGTTGTTTCAGTAGGTCCACAGGAAGCCATAAAAATACACAGAAGGCTGCAGCACCTTTTTGATGAGAAAAGATTAAGAGCTGAGCTTGTTCAGCTTGGAGAAGGCTCCAGGAAGATCTCACAGAAGCTTTACAGTACTCAAGGAAAGCCTATACGTAAGGAAGGACTTTTTATAATATCTGACAGTGACAAGACCAGGGGGAATGGCTCAAAACTACTAGAAGGGAGATTTAGGTTAGCTGTGAGGAAAAAATTCCTTACTCAGAGGCCGGTGTGAATGCCCCATCCCTGGAGGGATTCAAGGCCAGGCTGGATGGAGCCCTTGGCAGCCTGACCTAGTGGCTGACGACACTGACCACAACAGGAATCTGGAACTGGATGGTTCTTAAAGCCCCTTCCAACTTAAGCTATTCTATTATTCTATGAATTACAGCCTTTCAAATACAGCCTGCTTTTGGTTGGATATGCTCCAATGATTAAGAAACCTGGCCAGACTTAGATCAAAGGATATACAGGTTAGGTCCACATAGATTCCACCAGTATCCAAAGTTGCTTGCTACAGAACCTCAGTTTTCATTTACAAAATGAGCAAGGCCAGGAAATGAACATGAATAATTACTCTGTGTATAATCAAAGAATAATAGAATGTTATAATCACAAAATAAATAAGAGCTAGGCAAAGTAGACTATGATAAAAAAAGAGAATAAATAGAAGGCTTACCCCTATCCTGGGCTCACCCACAAAACACCAGCAGAGGCAATCTCCAGAAAAAATCCTTCCCCACTGGCAGCCAGCTCTTAAGCAGGTCTAGGAGGGGTGCAGCCAGGCTCCACCCCTTCCTGCAGCACAGGTGAATTGCCTTCAGCTGTGGCTGACTCATTGCTCGCCTCAGGTGATCAATCAGAGGTTCAGGCCATGAGCCAGCAGTTCCCATATACTCTGGTAGATTCAGCCTCTTTGTGGTCCAGAAATCAGACCAGTCTGCACTGTTCAGATTAGAGCAGATCCCTGAGCAGATCTCAAAGTGGAAAGGTAGAGATCACTGATGCAGCAGAAATGAAGAATCTCTCAAGACAAATCTGACCATATACAGTCCCATATATTAAAGCAACAGGATTCCAAAAGAAACAGAAAATTCTTGTTTGAACAATATACAGACACAGACATAAACACATTCTGCCACCAGAGCACTGACAGTACTTTGGGGAGGTCACTTCTAGCAGCAATGGATGCAGAACCCTCAAATGGATTTAAAAGCAAGGCCAGCAAAGGGCCACAACTTGTAACTCTACTGAAAGCATGCAATGTGAAACTCAAGAACGTTTTTAGGTTTGGCAGCGTTTAAACTAAAAACAAAAAACATCAGACAGTGTCAACAGCACTGTGTCAACAACTTGAGGAGCTTCCAGCTGACCTGTTGACACCTGGGAGCTAGTTAGCAACTGAAAGAGAAGGTCTGTACAGAATCACAAGTATTTGTGAACTCCAAATCTCTGAAACCCCTCTAGGAATCTTTCTGTACTATGAAACTTACTGTGGCAATGGCTCGGCCCACACGAACAACTCCAAAATCATTGGGATCCACGAACTTGTTGCCATACAGATAGATGCCAGAAGCAGCTGCTGCCAGCGAGGCAAGTTTCAAGGCCCTTCTTGCCATGACTGGTGAACCCTGCTGAGACACAAAACAGCAACAGTTACATCAGAGAAAGACACAGTAATGCCTGGAGGGATCTGATTATCCAAGTTTTAATTGCTCCTTTGCTAATGATGTGCTGCTAGCACTGCCCCTAGCTAAGAGCTTGTGCAACTATACAGCAGCCAAATGCAAGCTGCTCTGCTCTAACTTCATTGTTTTTTCTAACTCTACAGTGCCTACAGACCACTAACCCAGAAGTGGTCTAGACTTTGCATATCCACCACAAAAAGATTTATTCGTGGTCCCAATCATTTTACAACAAGAAACAACAGGTGGACAGAGAAAAGGCAGCATATGCTCATCAGAAGTCGGTTCTTTATTACAGGAATAGGCTGCCTCCCTATTGCAAATGTTTTGAAGGTATGACAGCATAGTGAAATTATAAGGGTGTACTAGAAGAATTTAAAAAGCAGAGTTTAAAGAAAGTTCTAACAATATTAAGAGAGCCCAAAACTGATTGGAAACTGCTAGGCTGCTTGTGAAAGCTCCTCAGTATTGATGAACACTGGAAAGAAGACGTGATGCATCCCTGCTGGTGGCTCCAGATAGCTGCATCCAACACAGGGGATGGGGTCCTGATCAGTCACCAAGTGAGTGAAACTTGCTTTCTCATCAGCTCATCCAAATGCCAGGTTAGGAATGCACTGGCAGAACAGACAGATGCAGGTACCAACAGCCCAGGCCTGGCTCAACAGCCAACCAGGGTGGGCCTCGAGCGCATCACTTTTTTCCTCAACCCCCTTCCTCTGGCAGATGTGGGCAGAGACAAAGTTGTCAACCACACTAACCACTCTGCAGCACTGTATTCCTTACTTACGGTGTGCAAGGCAGTGTAAGCATGTTGTTCATTAAAAATATTACATTTTTTTGTCTCATTCTGTCACTTTATAGGATTTAAACCTGAAAGAAAAACTATGGATCGCCGGTATTTTCCTCTCCTTCCTCTTATTAGTCAGACAGAAAACACAACTGAGCGGTCTTTCTGCTTACACCATGAATCAAGCAGCACGGATGGCTGCCTCACTCTGCAAACTCTCAAGAGAACCTTTGACAGAGTGCAGGATTTTTACCCCGTGGAGAAGGACCGCGCTAACTGCCTTCATTCCAGAAAGTTTCCTGCTTCTCACTGTGCCCCTTTAGCAGGGTCACCGGCTCGTGCCTTTTCTCTCAGAAGCCTAGTAACCAAAACACGCATGCAGCGACACGGGTCGCTGTTTCCAAAAGAACATCCGCTCGCGTCCTACAGGCCCACAACCAACCCCGAGCTGCCGGGCCTGGCACTGAGGGGGCCCGGCGGGCGACCGAGCGGGAGAAGCTCCGCCGAGGGGCGCGTAGAACGGCCCCGCCGCTCCTCCCGCTCGGCCGCCCGCAACAGGCAGCGCGCACTTACCGCCCCGCCGGCTCCGCAGCACCCGGCGCCCGCTCCCCCCGCGCCTGGCACATGGCGCGGCGCTCCCCGCGCGGCATGCCGGGACGGGTAGTTCCCAGCTCCGGGGCGAGGCCGCCCGAAGGGAGTTGGAGGGAAGGGGCCCAACGCGCGCGGAGCGGGAGCGCGATAATTCTTTGACTTATTGTCTCCAACGGGATTCTGGAATCGACGATGGAAATTCAGTAATGTGCCTCCGCGCTGCGTTCGTATTTGCGTGGATACAGTTGCACACAAAGGCAGCCGGGAGTAAAGAGGGATTTAGGAACACGGCAATTACAAAGCAAAAGATGCTAGTTTATTGAGGAAGGAGTAATTGACCACGATGCTCAAGGACATACCTTGATGCCCAGCTCTCGTCCATGACGAAGGCAACCTGCCCATCTGTACCCTGGCTGTGAGACAATGCTAGACTAAAGACTTCCCTAAAAGATCCCAACAATACTGAGGGTATTTGCTGTTCCTATGAGGTTTTTTCTTTTTCTTTCCCATCCCCATGGACATAAATGCCTGCACAACGTGGTCTTACCAGCAAACATTCTCCTAAGAAACAAAGCATCCACAACTTAGGAAAGCAGAACTACAATGTTTGTGTTAGCACATTCACCACCTCCACGGCTGGGGCTGATACTGGGCATAGCAGTGAAGTATCCATTTAGAAGCTATCACCCTACTGTATCAAAGAGATCCAAAACAGGGGCTGTGTCCCCAGCACTACCTCTGATTCCTGATCACAGCTTGCTGGTTCTACCCAGGATGTTCAAGAACACGGCCCAGCCCAAGCCCCGCTCTGACTGCTACAACACAGGCATCGGCCGCATTCGCAACAAAGGGAGCAGGTCAGCACCCGACTTTGCCAGCCTCTCCTGGAAAATCTGTGTGAGGTTTCTTCATATTAATTCTGTTCCTTGCAGCTCTCCATTAAACAGGCTGATGCTGGGTCTGCTGGGGCCAAAAAAAAAAAAAAGCTTTTGTAGTATAACAATGCCATGTGCTGAAGTGCAGTGGGCAATTTTGTAAGCAATGCTCAATCTTTCTATAATTAGAACAAGCACCTAGTTAGAATGATCAGAGCTCTTTTGTGCGAGCCTCCACAGGGTACTCAAGAAAGAGCTTGGTTCAAAAGAAAGATGATGGCTTGATTTCCGCTTCCCTTTCAACTGGTGAATAAATTAAATCTCAGATTACCCCAAATTGCTGTGGAAAACGAAAAGTGAATAGTGTTTTCTTTTTTTTACCTCCCAGGTGTGCATCTTATGAAATGCTGAACCATACACAAAGCCTCGGGCCTCACTGTCCAAGCACTGGAGTGGGAAGAGCAATCAGATTGCCTGAGCAGAGGACCAGCCTTCATTGCTGAGAATCAACCTCTTTTTTAAATTTCCTGTGATGAAAAATACAGAAAGCTATATGGAAAGTATCACCAGCATCTGTGCTGCTTGGAGAGCAGTGCTTTATATGAGCTGCAAAATCCACTTGTACTACTTTTTTATCCCTCTCTGCAAGAATCAAAGCCTTTGCTCAACACTGTTGCCCGATGTCAGTTTAGACAACTGCACTCCACCTCCATACCCCTCTCTTATAATTTCTGCTGGCAAAAAAATTCCTTTGACTCTGCTTTCTAAAGATGCGGGGAAGTTTCAACAGGCCACCACATCCCCTGTCCAAAGAGGATATTTATTAGCTGTGAGTGGAATGCATAACCATGTTTACAGAACCATAGTAACAGAAAGGTTACTATCACCTCAGAAGCATCTGAGATGATTTTTGCCCATCTGCAAAATTTTAATCTTCTAAAAATTATAACGAATATTAGAAATTAAACCAGTCTCCCTTTAAGTCATTCCAGATAATACAGACACAGCTTGAAGAATTTAAAGATTCCTCCAAAAGCGCTAATCTAAATAGACCTGAGCTTTTTCCCCCAGCTATAATTATTCCTTCTGAATACTGCCTGTAATCCCAAAGAAGAGCAGGGGTTGCTGATGTTGCTGAACTTTTCCATCTAGATAAATCTCTTCTTTTTCACTGTTTAGCATCTTACCTGTGGCATAATTTATCCCTTGAGTTAAGAAGTGTCATTTATTTTGATCATTTTTATTCCACAATGCACAGTGACTATTAGGCATACAGGTATCTGACATTAGCAATAGCTTATTACATTACTTTGTATTGTCATCTTCATTTGTTACAAGATATTTCATGAGCCATTTAATTCTGCATTTGCAAATGTGGAAAGTGCTGAAGTAGATAAAAAATGATGGAGAGGATTTAACAGCCTAAATCTACCCCAAAAGACTCCTTGGAATGCACCAGAAATACACACTGGAGGAAGTGCTCTCAAAACCAGCTGTGGTATTCACATGGAACTAAAAATGTCCCCACTGACAGCCAAGCCAAGGATGAAGTGCCTGAATACTTTACTCACCACACAGAAGATTATTTTGGCGTACTTGTGGAAATTGATGCACGTGTGAGTCTGATAGCGTTCCTGCCCAGAAATGCTAAGCAAAAAAGAGCATGGTAAAACAGAAATGAATTAATCTTTCTTTCCTACGGATACGTATACTTGGGAAAAAAAGGGTTTAAGAATCTCAGATCCATTTCTTGCTTAATGTTTCTTTTTATCAAAGAATTTTATCAGCCAGAGCTGGCATCTCTAATCATAAATAAGTCTGGTGCACACAAAGCCCAGAACTAGAGGATACATGAAGATGCATGGAAATGATCAGCTCACAGAGCTGGGAGAGAATAGTAACTTTTCTTGTCTGACGCTGTGTATACTGTGGGACATGATGCTTCACCTGGTCTTTCATGTACAGACCCACGCACCCCAGGTTTGCCCGAAGGAGTCTTCTAATACTGACAGCATCTCTTCCCAGAATGCTTTCAGCTTTGATTAGAAGGTAACAAGGAATAAAAACCTAAACGAACACTTTTCACAGTTTTCCAAAGCTTAATCATTCTCTTTGTTAAGTGTTTCTGCCTAATTTCTCATTTGAATCTCTCTGATTTCCTGTTTCCAGGGACAACACATTCTGTACTTAACCTCCACTCCTGATATAAAAGTTTGCATGATGTGGTATTGGATCTTAAAGTAAACATGCTGGTTTTAAGAATTTACCTGCTCCCAACAAACGCTGCTTTAAACCAAAGCTTGAAAGTTCCATTTGGAAAATATTCAAATTTTCCAAACTTTCTACATCGACTTCATAATTTCTCAAAGAAATATATTTCAGTAAACATTTTTGTCCAGTTAAACCATTTACATCAGCATTTTCTAGTTTTGACATGCAACAGGTAATGCAGTGCAGGGACAAGAAGTTATCCACAGCTGAATTAGCAGCACGTGCCTAAAATACAGACAGAGATGAGCTTACAGAGCCATGGGATTTTGAATAAGCCCATACAGCCTCATCATACCATACAGTCCGGTCTACACTGTGCTATGAACCCTACATACACGTAAACTCTACATCAACCAATTTGCACATTAAAAGCAAACCACAAAAAGAAGCGGGTTCAGGTGAAATAAAGTATTGAAAAAAGAACTGCTCCTGCTTATAGCCAAGGCAGCTATAAAGATCTGCAAACACAAACAGCCTACTGTCTGCATGGAGAGGGCAACCATGCAGCTGTGAGACTGAGGAAACCAGTAAAGAAGCAGCAGCACACTGCCCACGTTCTATTTTAGTTTGTGTCTGCCTTACAGGTTGGCTGCAATAGATCCCAAAGCTGTGTATTTACCACACAGTGGTAGATGATGCACAGGAAGAATCAGGAACGCAGGAGGGAGAATAAGTCATTCCTCAACTCCAGACAGAAACAGGCAAAGGGCTTCTGACCAGGACCAGAACTGTCAGACAACAGCAACTCTGCTGCTAAATGACTGACAGGCAAGGGTAGGAGAGATGGCAGGTGAGCTTTGCTCGTGACAATTACTGATAAATGATATACGTCACAGTCTCATATGCTCAGCTTTGTCTGAAGAACTCCTGAGAGGCCCGCTGTCCTGGAGAGAAGGCGACATCTCTGTCACTCAGAGACGATGACAGAGCTGCTGCCACCAAAGCACAAACGCCAAACCCAAGTCCCAGCGGAGACAAGGCGCGCTTTAGCACAGGATTGCAATGGGAACACCTGACCCCTCCTCCAGCCTTCCCTTCCTAGAAATTCCGGCGGCTGGACGCGGGCTGCAGGACAGCAGGCAGCGCGCACAAACTGGGACACGGGAGATTCCATCAGAGGACTGGGGAGCACTAACTCACTGTGCGTGTGGCAGAGCGCCGCCACAGGCTGCCCAATGGGATCTGTTCATTGCAGATCTTCAAATACCACCTGGACCTTGAACCACACGCACCCACAGGGTCCCGCAGCCTCACCAGCTCTGCGGCTCCACGAGGCGCCACGAGGAGCCTGGAGGCAACGCAAAGCAGCACCGCGCCGCGCGCTACCCGCCAGCCGCCACCCTCCCCACGGGCACCGCGGGCCTCCCAGCAGCCACTGCGCCGTTGGCGCGCGCACGCGCCCGTTCCGCAGCGTGCTGTCTCCCTGACTACAACTCCCAGCTGCTCGCCGCGGCGCATGCGCGTCTGCGGCGCGCGTCCCTCCCCCGGCCCGCGGCCTAACTCCGAGTGAGCGTTGGCAAAGATGGCGCTCACCAGGTGCGTTCTTCTGCCTCCCGCGCTGTTCCGGTCGCGGTGACGAGGCGCTGGCGGCGGTGGGTGCGCAGCCGGGCGAGCGGCCCCTCCTGGATGCGGGCCGGGCCCGCGGGAGCTGCCCGCGCTGCCCGCTTTGTGCGGCCTAGAGCGGGACGGGGCCTCCGCACCGCTGCGTGCTTCGGCGGGCCTCCGCGCGTTTTCTGAGGGAGAGGATTAGGGCCGCTGTGGGGTATCTGTTCTCTTTTCGGCTTTTCCTTTCCGCGAGCGAGGCCTTTGTCGCGAGCTGCTGCCCCGGGCGCGCGGCTCCGCGGCCTGCCCTGCCGTACCGAACGCTTCCTGGCGGTGCGCGGAGGGCGGCGGGGGTGCGAGAGTGCGGCGTGCCCAGCCGGGACGTGGGAGTTTGGCTTTGTGGCGAGGTGTCCGCCTGGGGAAAACTGCTCGCAGGTTTGTCTGTGAGAATTCACCTTTCTAAGATTTACCTTTTGATGTGTCGTTTTTTTTGGTGGCTGTCTGGGGACGTGCAGTTTTTTACCAGCTCCAACCCAGCTGTCCCAAGACCAGCTAGAGCTAGAAGAAAGAGCGAGGGCTCAGAGATCCAGGCAGACTGCTCTGGTCTCATCACGAAGGGAGCCTCCTCCGTACGGCTACCGGAAAGGATGGATACCGCGGACACTAGAGGTGGGTGTTTAAACTCTCATCGTACTAATACAGCTGCGTTAGCAGTGATAAAAGTGTGTTTTTCCAGAGTAGAGATAAACTGTCACGTTTCCTGAGATTATTACAGAGAACTGTGCAGGTCTATATGCAGAATTTCCATCCAGACTAATGCATTCTTTGTTTGGAGGAAATTGTCCCAGTTCATGCAGTTACTTGAAAAGTTTGGTGGTAAACAGCAAATTTTAGAGTTTCTTCTCTTCTGTGGTTGTCACCATGGTAATGTGGAACTAGGTCTGTCCCCTTTCTATTTAAGGTCTGCAAATTCAGTGACCCTCCAAGAATGATGCCTGTACCATCGCTCTATCATTATTTGTTAATTACGTGTCCGGATTACAGGTGGAATAAGTGAACAGGTGCATAGCAGAGAAGAGAATGCTCAGGTGTTCTGTGTTCTTAGGGTAGCAAAAGATAACTGCTGTTGGGGAGTGGTAATGGAGAAAAACTTGTTAGGTGTGGGAGTGCTGGATAAGGTGACTTAAAGCAGTAGTTCTAGTGGTTGTCTAAAATAAAATAGTTTTATGGAATTTCAGCATTTAATAAAGGTCATGGTAATGAAATGCATAGTTTAGTTTTTTCCTTACAGTGCTCATTACTAAAGTTACTGTTTGAGTACTTATTCTAAATGTTAAGGAGGAAGAAAAAGAAAAAAAAAAAACACACTTAAATTAGTTCAATCAGTTTCCAGCTGGCTGGGCCAGAAAATGCTGCACATCTCAGAAAGATCACTAGAGACTGCCCTTTTTGCCTCATAGACAAAAACAAATTCTTAAAGAATAGTAATTGCTTGTGTAGTTTCTATCTGGTTATCCAGAAATGCCATAATTGAAAAACAGCATCTATTCTTAATAGATTTGGTCATGTAGAAAAATCTGAGGGACAGCTGAATTTAGTTCTGGATTATGCTTAAATATTGATTCTGTAGTTAACTGTTGAACATGGGGCATCCAGAGGAAGGCTTTAAACAACTGAAGTTGAATTTCAGTGAGCGCTTGAGACTAGCATGAGTCCGTGCTGCTTTGGAAAGAAATGTTCTGCCCACTTGTTCCAGTCTCAGCTTGTGCTGCCTGCTGCAGTGGTGATAGCTGTTTGGTCTCATGGTGAATATGTGGGAGATCAACCTACCCAAGACAGCCATCCTTTCTCCTTGCTGTGGTTTGCTGTTGGGCAAAATGAAAGCCATTGCAGAAGGGTGAAAGGAGACAATAGTGTTGCTTAGAGAAAATGCCTCCTTTGGAGAACTGCTTTTGAAACCGTAGCCTGAACTTGGTTTAGCAATTGTGTACCAATTCTGTTTGCATCTTCAGTGTTAGTGAGCCAGGATGGCCTGCTTAAAGAGGTCTTTAATTTATTTTGCTCCTTAAATGGTTTTACAGCAAGAAGTTGAACAAAAGGAAAAGTAAACTGTTAAGAACACCAAACTATTGGTTGCTTGTCCAGTTTTCAAGTCACGTGTCAAAATAAGGGAATTGGTAGCTTAGCATTCATGCCATTGTAAAGCTGTGAGCTGCAGGCTTGGGAGTGTTGGAAAGCTTTTTAAATTTTTTCACATAATTTTAGTTATCCTATCATAATTACAAGAATAGCAATTTTATGATGGAAATCTCTAGTGGTTCATTTTTGCATGTTTCAGCAGTTGCTTTATTGCAGCAGATAAATTCTAGAAGTTCTAATTAATAACTTGCATGTGAATTAAGTACTTGATCATTTACTGCCTGTCATGCTGTACTGCCTGCATGCCCTAGCCAGTGGTACAAGCAATTTCTCTGAGTAAGGAATAATTCTAGACAGTTTCCTGCAGAATGTCTTTGTATTTCCTTTTGACAAGCATAAACTGTAGTCATCTTTTCTTTTACAAGCCGGAACAGTAACGCTGCTAGAGCATTTTAGCAGTGTTTCATTTTGTTAAAATCAATCCAATGCTTTGTTCTGTTTCTCACCCGTGCAAATGTTATGACCTGCTTCAGTACCAGATCTGGAGGGTGGTGGCCCTGCCTGAACTTGATGATCCTAGGGATCCCTTCCAACCCAAGCCATTATATGATTCTATGGTTGTACCACGTTTTTGTCTTTCAGTCATTCCCACCTTTTTTTTTTTTTATGTAGGATTTTGGAGATGGAGGTGCTTTTCCAGAGATTCATGTGGCCCAATATCCATTGGATATGGGCCGAAAGAAAAAAATGTCCAATGCTTTGGCTGTTCAGGTGGATGCAGAAGGAAAAATAAAATACGACGCAATTGCTCGACAAGGACAATCAAAGGACAAGGTAATCCTGATCTCAAAAGTGTGGACTGTGACATATACACACGTACCTGGAGAAGTTGCACGTGTTGCATAGACTTGTAGTCACTGGTTTGACATTAGACAAATGAATTACCTCTTTGAAATACATTCCTGTTTTTCTTAAGAGCTGAAATGATGTCAGACAGATGTGAGCATTTAGACTAGGAGGATAGAATGAGCAAGAATTTTGTTGCCGCATGTGTGATGCTGTTCTGCAGTTAAAAAGAGGAGATAGAAATGATGAGAGTCTCTAAGGAAAACATAATCGATGGCGTAACAGCTTTCATGAGAGGGCTTTCCCATGAAGACAAGAAATTGAAAGCAGACCTGGTCACAGATGGCCTTATTTCAGTGTGGAAAGAAAAGAGGCTTAAAAAGTCAGAAGACACAGTTTAGCTTTCAGAATACTGAAATGCATCTTGTGTTTTACTAATTTAGTATTTGAAGCTAAATTATTATTTATTATATTATTATTATTTATTTAGAAACTTACTATTTTTAAATAAGTTGCAGCAGAAAGCATTGCTGGCGCTTATGTAGCGAAAATCTTGTGTTAGGTTCAGTGATTTCACTGAGTTTAATGGAATTCATCTTTCATTTCCCATCTGCAGTTGTCTTTCTAAAAACAAAGAGGTTATATTTTGTCTTGTGCAGCTCAAACTAGTGTTGATGAAACAGTTTGATGTCTTTCAAGTTCCTTTTGTGGAATATCTTACTTCTGCTTTTTCAAGTATAATGAAGTGGACTACATTAATTTTTTTATTTTTTCTGATAAGTGTTGGTGGCTGGAAATGAGGCATGACCAAATGTTTGATGAACTCCTTGTTACAGAGAGCATCTCCTGTAAAGAATAGGGCAGCTCAAACAAATGAAAACGTGGTGATTATTGTAGTTGATAGATTTGAATATTTGTTTTCAACATAATATTTTGGTTTCTTATCCTTTAATTTAGATTGTCTTGAAAAGCTTAAGGGTCTGTAATATGCCTCTTAATGCTCAGGAGCAGAACGTGACCACTGTCTCACAAAAAAAACAGGGCAAGCATTCGAAGAATATCAGTGGGATTCTCTGATTAAAATGGGCTTTTTTTGTTGTTTTAAATTGATCCTACAGTTGCTAAAGTTGCAGACTTAATGCCAATAGGATTTCATGTTTAACTAATATTCAGCTGAGTGTTAGAAGCGTTACAAGTTGTGTATGCTTGTCTCATGCATCTTAACTTACTGCAGCACCTTTGGGAAAAGAAAGAGTTCAGATCAGTCAAAGTGCATGTCATATGGATGGGGTGCAGTCTGAGAGAAAACAGAAACTAAATACTGAGGGGACTCACACTGGGTTTTAATCAGACCTTATGTAGCATCTTGAAATATTTGTCAGGAGAAGGATGCTAAAGTAATAATGACACAAAGAGAATTTTGTGACACTGAATACTTGATAAATAGAAATTTTACTTATCCCAAAATGGGGGGGGAAAAAAAAAGTGGAGAAGAAGAGTAGATGGGAAGTGACAGTCATACCTGTTTTAAGGAGAAAGCTGTAGGACAAATAAAAAGGGTGGGAGGGGAAGGTATCGTTAAACCCAAAACCTTTACAGCTTTGTCAGAGATGGATTCACTTATAGGATCAGATTGAATTTTAATATAATAGGCTTGTTCAGATTTGAACATCAGCATCTAAATGTATTTGGAAGAAAAATATTAGAAATTGCAATAAACTTCAGGGGGAAAAAAAAAGACCAATCTCCTGCTGTATGTTATTTGGTTCAGAATTATGGCAATACTGTAAAGAACAGGTCTTCACAGTAGTGTGCCTCCAGCATTGCTTTCATCTGCTAAAGAATGTCACATAAAAGCTTAGAAGAAGAGCTTGATAAGTGCTATGGGAAAACTAGGAGAGTGGTAGTAAGTTTAACTTCATGCTGTTAACGTTTGTCATATCAGTTCCATGAAGATCTGTAGCAGCATTTGTTACACGACTTGTCTGTTGCACTTGTGTAAAGAAGCAGGGATGTTCTCGTTTTGTGGCCGTGCTTACTGGTGTGGCATAGCTGGTAGCTTTTCCAAAACCAGGCTCTGTTAGCAATTGAACTAGAAGTAGGGTTTCCTAGCTTCTTTCCCTCAGCTCTTCCTTCTGGTGCAGTTTAATCCTAACTGCACCCAGCTGGATGTAAACGCTGAGGTTAAAGACGAGTTGTGATTCAAGGAGGAGTAAAGTTGCAGGAAAATACAGTATTTGAAACAGTTTCACTGGAAGTCACAGAAGTGTTATTGCTTGATTTGTTTTGCAGAGGGCCTGATAAAGTATTGGTAAATATGTCATAGGGAACTATTCTTCAGTGATCAGGGATAAGCTGAATCATGCTTTCTGTATGGTAGCACTTTCAATAGTGCATATTAGTAGGATTACATACAGACGTTTTATTATCCTGAGAGCAGCAGCTGTAATTCAAGTATTTCTTCAATTCTAATACTTAGAGCTAAGAGAAACAAATACTTAACAGACTACCAGGAACAAGAAGGATTTTCTGATGCTCTTCTGTGAGTTACTTGTTTGGTCTGAGTTAAGAAGCAGATTTTGCTTTTGCAACAATTTATGGCTTATTTGAGGTTGAATTTAGTATTCTGCCTTCTTGTAGAGGCAGCAGTTCCATCATCCAGACCCTGCATCTAGATGGCTTGTCAGCAGTTTGTACTGTTGCACTGGTTCATCTCTCTTGCATCTGTTCCTTTACAAATTTAAAAAATAGTTGCTTCAGAGAGTTTTCCTTGAAAAATGCTGACATGATTGAGATTGCCTTCCCCAAACAGAAGGCTTGTCAGTCTGCAATTCTGCTAGATATGAAATGCTGAATAATGTTGATGAATCTGTATGTATGACCTTACATATCTGAGGATGAAGTTCCATGCTGTTATCCAGAGAAAGGACTTTCAGCACTAGCTGTGTCATTAGGTCTTGAGAGTTCTTCCAGTTCTTGTGCTCTTGACAAAAGTCAGACTGAAGTAGTGCTTGGAGCATTGATAATTGACCTGCAGGTTGGTGAGACTGATACACTGTCTCCTTATTGGGAGAAAAAAGGGATGTAATTGCTTACTGTGTTGTTATTAGGTCAGTAAGGGAACTGAACTATTAGCTCAGTTACTTTTTTAATGGCAAGAATGGTTTTTCTTTGTGGCCCAAGGCTGTGGCTTAGATGGTAATGGAGAAGAAAAGAGCAACAAGCCTTATCTAGAGTTTACTCTCATTATTGTGAAATCAGTTGAAGCATTCACAGGAGAGTGGTTCCACGCTTGTAGGAACTCCTGTCACAGCAATAGGACAGGTTAAGAGACCATGAACTGAGCTAAAATAATGTCAGAAGCATTCCTTACTCATAGCGTTATTTGCCTTCTCAGTGGAGTTTGGTTTGAGAGTTTGTTGCTAGATTTCCCATAGTACGTTTGCTAGACTTCCAACCAGATAATTGTGATGGCTTCTGAAATGGTCTGTGCTCTGTATGGAGAAGTCATTTGAGGAAGGCATTCAATCTGCCACACTTAATAGTAGCTTCTTGACAACACATGGGATTGATGAGAGCTACACAGGGCTGTTCTGGATAGATAGAATAAAATGTATTGAGGAGAGATGTTCTGAGTGTTAAATTAAGAAATTGCTGTTAAGATACATGCCTCTGTACGTTGTCTTTTGGAACTGTGAATGTGACTCACAGCTAAATCCTACCATGAGCTACTTAGGTGAAATTGTTCTCTTTCTCATGGCATGTGGCATGCAGATTTCTGGTCACTGCCTGAAACAGAAAAGGAATTGCCTGTCTGTACCAAAAATTGAGCGTTTAATTTGTAGCTAGAAGGCTATTCTGCTTTTCAGGCCCTTGCTTCCTTTTAAATTCCCTACATGAAAATAGTAGGGAATTAGCATATTAGAATATCAAACTGCCCCAGTCTCCTTACCCTGGATCAATAGGACTTCTGAATATTAATGTTAAAATAAGATAATGTCTGGAAGAACCATGCAGTGCAACATCTTTCATTTCTCTATGCCAGCTCATAAAAGGGCTCCAGTTAGAACATGCAGTCGTATCAGTTCTTCAGATTTTGATGGAGACAAAAAAAAAAAAAACAAATCTGGTATTCCCAGGCAAATTCCATCAGTATTACTGATTATTTTTTTTTTCTCTGCATTGCTGCAGCTTTTCTTTTGTGTGCAGTATTGTATGGTTTAACTAGTTCATGTAGCTCAGTTGCACCCCATCATGTGGTAGGTTTGAGAAAACCTCTTAGGCTTTTTTCTTCTCCTGCCTTCAGGGGTAATCAGAGTTCTTGCAGCATCCTTGGTTCTTCATGCAGCAAGACATTTGCATTTAGAGTTGCACAGAGAAACGCTGCTCTTCATGTCTCCTTCATTTTGAGATGCTGCAACACCATTGTTACTAATCTAAGGGATTAAAGTGTTAGCAGTGTTGGATGAGAAGCAGTAAATGGCTTTTGTGTGCCAAATTAATACTGAGGCAGGTCAGCTTCCTAGTTAGATGTGGGCTTTACACATATAAGCTTAAAATAATGACTTAACTCTTTGAAGACTTTCGCATGTTACTGTAATGGATAAATGTGCAACATTAATGCAACACAGTGGAGCTTTTTCCCTGTACTTCTCTAACAACGTTCTTTCAGTGTATTTCAAATTTGGGCCTTCAAAGGTAGTGACACCCAGTTGCATATTGTATGAAGACTGAAGTACCCTTGTAAGGGAAAGTGGTGAGAACAGATTTCTCAAATTTTCCAGGAATGTACAAATGAAATGAATCTAAATGCTAAAAAAAAAAAAAAAAAAAAGGCATATATGAAATTAAGTTAATCTTGGAAACAGAAATAAAAATGCAAATTTTCTGTCTGCTTTGGATCCTGAAGAAGGAAAAATGTGGGGAAAGGAAGCAGCAATTTGTGCCTAATCCCAGTTCCAAGAGTGATTTCCATAATTGTATTCAGTTAGATTGGTTTTCTGTGATTATCTTATCTGTAAATTGGGATGAAGAGTGTTTCCTTGTTCTGTGGAAGTCACTGAAGAATGTGTAAATATAACGTATTTATTTTTGTGTACAAGCTTTAATTAGTATCAAACCTTTAATCTAGGGCTGAAGTATTGATTTTTTTAAAATTTTATTTATTCTGTTTTCCAGCACTAATAACACATGTTGTCTTTTAGATTATTTACAGCAAGTACACGGATCTTGTGCCAAAAGAAGTCATGAATGTGGATGATCCTGAACTGCAAAGACCAGATGAGGAGACGATTAGAGAGGTGTCGTATGCACTGATGTGCCTCGTTTACCTGAAGTACATTGTATGTCTTGTGTGTTCCAATGAGATGCAGACCGTGGTGTTTTCTTCTTCAGATAACAGAGAAGACGAGAGCAGCCTTGGAGAAGTCAGTGTCCCAGAAAATTGCGGCCGCTATGCCAGTTCGAGCGGCAGACAAACTGGCTCCTGCGCAGTACATACGGTGTGTAGTGCTGGTGCATGCACCAGAGCTTAGGTACACAATTAGGATGCTCCCTGACACTCAAGTCTGTCCTTCTGGAGGTTCTACGAAGCTAGTTTGTGTGTTATGAATTAACCTGCTCGTGATAATTTAGTTTGAAGTGTGTTGAGGTATGTCTGAGTGCATCATGAGTGGCAGTGCTTCCAGTGGCTTATTGCCTTAGCAGTAAAAACAGATCTGTCAGGGAGGACTGTGGATGATGTAGTCCTGGAAATAGGCTCCTCACTGGGAGATTCAAGCTGAAACAAAGTTTGTTGCAAGATTCATCCTGTAAATAAGAAGTTCAGTTGAAAGAATTTGTAATTATCAGGAAGCTAGTATTTGTGGTAACTTCATGAGTCCAGGTTTAAACAGGAGAATAGAGCCCTGGGGAGATGCATTCTATCCAGTGCAATTGATTACTTGCATATAGATAAGTGTGCTCTGTGAGGTTACTTGCTCCTGGCATTTACAGTGGAAATGTCTTTAGTTAGTATGGATAAAGTGAAAATGCAGCCAGAGCAGTGAACTGAGGGAAAACGGTGGTAGGAAGGGAATACCTGGCTGCCTGCAGAAAGCTGAAGCACTTCCTTTTATTCAGGTACACTCCATCTCAGCAAGGTGTTGCCTTCAATTCTGGAGCAAAACAGAGAGTTATTCGGATGGTGGAAATGCAGAAAGACCCCATGGAACCTCCAAGATTCAAGTAGGTATTCAAAACATCTTCATAGCAAATAAAAGATTCTGAAGTGTATTTTCATACAACGTTCTGATTGCATTTGTTTTGTTAATTGTTCAGAATTAATAAGAAGATTCCACGTGGACCACCTTCTCCTCCAGCACCTGTGATGCACTCTCCTAGTAGAAAGGTACGAAGTACCATAGCTACCTTCTCACTTCTAGCTGGAATCCTAGATTGTACATTGATCTAGTTCATTTCCATGCACCTTTTCTTCCTTTCTGTCCTTGCGATATTTTAAGTGACAGATTTGGTGCCTGGTACAGCCTCTTTTTTTATTCTTTTTTTTTATTTCATTTGGACAGTTCTGAAACTACCTCTTCTCCTACATCACTTGTCAAGGGCAGAGTAGATTGCCCATGCGTAGGTTTGCATTGCAGGACTTGTCTGTGGCATGGGTGAGTAGACTGAGGCTTTAGCCTTGGTGTGCTCATTCTACTCTTAGAAAAACAATGGGGCATTTCTTGTATTGAGAAGGATTATCTTCTCTCAGAGGTATCTGTAGAGGTTCTTCAGTTTCCTACAACTTGAACTGCCATTTAATGTTCAAATGTTAACAACCTGACTGTAAGTTCTAACCTGTGTGGTGAAAGTTTAGGTATAGCTAAATAGCTGTACCATAATGTTTTGCTATGTTAGCAAAGGTACCATGCAGGAACATTTAATTCCTGCTAGGAAGAGCGGTTGTTTTTCTGGTTTTTTTTTTTGTGTGTGTGTGTGTCCTTTTTTTTCTTTTTCTCCAGTGAGTGCCCTGAAGCTCATTAATGTCAATGGTACTACAATTGCATTTGAGAATGGAAACAGTATTTCCTTTTGCTGTAAAACTAAAGATTATTTTCTCACTTCAATCAGATGACTGTGAAAGAGCAACAAGAGTGGAAAATTCCTCCATGCATTTCAAACTGGAAAAATGCAAAGGTAATCAAGTCGTCATAAAATCACCTTTCAAATATTAGACTTTGCTGTTAGACATACATTTTTGTACTAGTTTTAAACACCCAGAGTTAGATAAACTGTTTTTTTTCCAGCACAGAGAATACACAGTTGTACAGCTCAGATTTTTTTCTCTCTGGTGCATGGTTGTCAAAATAACAGCAGTATAGAACTGAGAATACATGGCTGAGATTATACACTTTGAAAGGAGAAAAATGGTATTAGTTAAAATCCCCATAATAGTGCTGTATATGGAGCAAACCAAAGTCTCTGGAGCTGATGCAGTAAAGCCATCTGAACTGAAAAAAAAGGAAAGTTCTTAGAGAATCAAGCAGGTTTCTTCTTAATACTTGTCTGAATCTCCAGCAAGTTATCCTTCTTGCATTCTTATACTAATTAGTTTTTATCATAGGCTAGCTTAGCTATTTCTTGTTGGAGTAGTTATGTCTTATACCTTTGGTTTTATCAGCAGTAAGTTTACATTCAGAGGGAAATGATAACTTAGAACATGCTGCAATGACCAATCTAGCTCTTGAACTTCAGTTGTTACTGTGAGACAGCCTCTTCAAATGGAGAAAGGACAGCTGCATGCACTGATGTTATTTTTCCTACCCCAACACAGCTGCATCACTGGGACTGACACTAATTAGTAGATCAAATTTTAGGTTACAGATGCTAAAACCAAAGCAAAAATTTTGTAGAGTTATCTGAAGAATCTTAAAATATCTATAGATACTTGCAGATTTCAGCTTCTGAATGCAGGCATCTAGTGTCTCTTGCTTTTGCTTGCAGCCTTGACCCTTAATTTCTCATTTTTGAGTCAGCTGATCTCTTAATAGCTGATCTCTTAATGAGAGCATTTCAGGGAAATCGAGTTTTAAAAAGAAATGGTAAAACTACCTAGAGAGTAGGAAAGCTGTCACCTGCAATTCTTAAAGCAAAAAGCAGAGCTTAACCAGAAATTCATTCTCACTCATACTTGAAGGGAAAACGTGATCTAGATTTGGGGTGGGATGGAATTGGAGGAAAGCTTAGTATTGCCTGATACGAATTTGGAGTACATCTAATGAAAGTCCATGGAGGTAAATTAATGATTGGCTGAGTTCTGTGATAGTGTATTTTTTTGTTTGTTTGTTTTCTTACCCAATAAATGTAATAAAGTTTGCTATTAAAAACCTTGCTAATTTCTGTAACTGCCTGCCTCCCCTTTAGGGTTACACCATCCCGTTAGACAAGCGGCTGGCTGCAGATGGAAGAGGATTGCAGACTGTTCACATTAATGAAAACTTTGCCAAGCTTGCTGAGGCTCTCTATATAGCTGACAGAAAGGTCAGTTGGTTGTTTAAACTGTTCTGTTCCATGTGCTTTTACCTTTATTATGTGTTTAATTCCTTGGGAAAATCAGCTCAGGGAAGAGCCATAGCTTTTTGGTCTCCTGCTTCTAGGCTCCTGTAACGTTTTTATCCCCAGTATGTTTGAATCAGTGGTTCAGCATGGATTAAATTATTGGAGGTCATGTCTGTTGTTCCTCAGCTCGAACTGTGATATTTTCCTGGTTTTGAACTTCAACTATAGGACTCAATTCTTCCCCTGTTTACTGTGTAACTCCAGCACAGATGATCTGGTGCTAACTAGGGGTCATATGTGTGCAGGCTCGTGAGGCTGTGGAGATGCGTGCCCAGGTGGAGAGGAAAATGGCTCAGAAAGAAAAAGAGAAACATGAGGAAAAGCTCCGAGAAATGGCCCAGAAAGCAAGAGAAAGAAGAGCAGGAATCAAAACCCATGTTGAAAAAGGTACATTTCTTTGTTGCTGAGATACTGTGGGGTTGTCTGGTTTTGGGATTTTTTTTTTTTTTTTACACTCTCTGAAGCGTAGGTTTGCAGAAGTAACCTGAGAAATTAAAATACCCAAATGTTAACTATAAATGTAACATCTGGTTTTTACATCTTTCCTTGAACAGCCAACATGTTTGCTTAATTTGTGGGGATCTGAATTTCAACCCCAGGTTTAAGGAGATCGTTGAGGAATTGATCACTATAACTGGATCAGTACAAAGTAATGGCTTTCATGGACTGTTCTAATCTAATTTCTTTTTCAGGAATGGCTTGTTTTGACTTTGTCTATGAGAACTAAATGATCTTTAAGTTTCCAAAGATGGTAAATGCAGTATTCTGTCTCTGATGTTGTTATAATTGGTCTTAAAGAGAGGCAGCTTTGGCTACCAGGCTCAGAATCTAATAACCTAACTAAATTGTACCACTGTGGTGTCTTATGTCTTGATTGAAGTGACATTTCAGAGATCAAGGTGCTGAACTTACAAAGCAGTTCTCTTAATGTCACTTAAAGTTGGAGAATATGATCATATATTGCAGCTGAAATGGACTAATCTGATTCCAGCAGTACAGGCTGAGAACTAGCAGGCTGCAGAGCAGATCTGTTGAGGAGCACCTGGGAGTCCTAGTGGACAAAATGCTGAAGAAAAGCTAGCAGCATGCCCTGGCAGCAGTATTCCTAGGGGCATATTAAGCTGCATCAGCAGGAGTGCAGCCAGAAGGACAGGGTTGTTTTTCCTTTACTGGTCATGTGCTAGACTGCATCTGGAATAGTGTCCACTTAAGAGACTCTCAGTTCAAGACAGGCATTGATGAACAGGAATGACTGCAGTGGAGGGTCACCAAAATGGCCGGGTGGGCAGAGCATCTGCGTGATGAGATGCTGAGAGAATGAAGTGTGTTCTGCCTGCAGAACAGAGAGCTTGGTGTTAACCTGATGTCAGGCTTCCTATGGAGAGATCAGCAGCTACACCGCGGAAAAATGAGTTAATGGTTGAAATTTCAAGTGGGTACTTCAAACAGTGTAGGAGAAAAAATTCCCATCAGGACAAAAACAAAAAAAACAGTGGAATGGGTTGTCCAGAGAGGTTGAATGTCTATCCATGGAGGGTTTCCTGACCTGAAGGGGAAAGCTCAGAGCAATATGGTTTGATTTCAGCATTCGTCTTGCTTGGAGCAGGGGTAGATGTATTCCAGCCCAAGAGATTTGGTGATAATGAGTTACAGAATGTTCTTCAAGATGCCTGTGTATGAATGGCATTTTTATACTAACGTGTAACACAGAAAAGGGTCTGATACAATCATCAGCAGGTATTTAGGGTGTTAATTTGTAGAATGACAAAAATTCTGAGCTCTTTAAAGTTCAGAAAACATAGTTGTTGTGTATGTCTGCTGTAGGTCTCTTATCAAGTATGTTTAAGTGAGCAAGTTACTGTTCTCCTTATGTCCGGTTAGTTAACACCTAACATACAGTTATGAGGGTCACTTCTCTTATGGAAATGAATATTGAACTGAATCACTGTGCTAGTGTCTGTGCTGTAGTTAATTCAGACTTCAGTAGCTGTCTGTAATAAGCAATCTTGCATGTGTTCAGAGGATGGAGAAGCTAGAGAAAGAGATGAAATAAGACATGACCGGCGCAAAGAGAGACAGCACGACAGAAATCTCTCCAGGGCAGCTCCTGATAAAAGGTGAGTCACAAACAAAGAAGCTGCTTTATTACTGTACTGATACAGGATTCCCCACTATGGCAGCTATTGCATACAGCTTTCTCCATTTCCTTGGCATCAGTACCTGGATTTTACGTTGTGGAGATGCTCACTGGTATGAAATGGTATAACTGAGTTAGACTATGGGAGTGTTGTGTGATAAGGGCTTCAAGCTCTGTTAGCGTCGCTGGCTATATACAGGAAATAGTTGGATTGCAACCATAACACTTAATGAATGTATAATAAGTGTTCTAAGTTAAAAGGAAGTGTGGGGCTAGCCTGGGGTAAATTTTAGTCATTAATATAGCACTTGTTTGTAGAATCCATGTCTTTGGAAAGTTAAGCTTAGACTATCTGCAGTCAGACATGGCTGATTTAAGAAATTTTGATTTTTCCAGATAAAGAGAAGACTTTCACTATTTATTTGTTGTTGGTGTTTTGGGTGGGGTTTTTTGTGCCCTTCTGGGGGAGGAGAGGGTTGGGTGGTTGGCAGATCCTCAGCATATTCAGACTTTATTACCATGTTCGCAGAAGGAGGTTGATACCTGTGTTTTCAGTGAGATTGAAATATAATCAGTAGAATTTTCTTGAAACTGTACATTTAAAATGTGTTTAGATCTGTGAATGTAAACGGAAGTAACTTGTTTGTGCAAGCTAGATTTCTTGAGGACAAATGGTTTCTGGAGCTTAAAATCTCTAATATCTTAAAATTAGATTGCCCAGCCTTTCAAGAATATAATTGTACTAGTTTGTGCAAAAAAAAATGACATTTTAGCCCAAATCAGCTTGATATAAATTGCAGACAGTGGAAAGTAAATTTAAATGTCATGCTTAGCCTGAACATAAGTTTCCCAAATGTCTCCTTTGCCAGGAGACAAATTTTAAATGTTACCTAGTGAGAAACAGTACCAGTTAAAATCTGGTATCTGGGGCAAATCATGAGCTACTAATAGAGAAACGGGTCGCAATTGAGCATGTTTTTTAAAAACAAAAAAGGCTTATGTGACTTAATAAAACTCAGAATTTTCATTTCAGGTCGAAGCTGCAGAGAAATGAAAACAGAGATATCAGTGAAGTCATTGCACTAGGTGTACCCAACCCCAGGCCATCCAATGAAGTCCAGTATGACCAGAGGCTGTTCAACCAGAGCAAGGTAAAAATACCTTGTCACAGTTGTGTAGTTTTGTGAGAACAAGCAAACGCGTTCCAGCGGGCACAGCTGGAGTCCAAAGGGGGCCTTGTTTTAATGGATGGTGTGGATGAGCTCTGAGGAATCTCTGCTTAATGGGTAGCAAACTGCTAATCTCCCTACTCTGTAGCTGATGCAACAACCATTGGGATATTCAGAATGTGTAACTGTTCTAAAGTGGATTGGGTCTGTGGGGAGAAAAGGAGGAGAGAAAAGCTATTTTGCCTTCAAGTTCCAGTAGCTTCGCTTTCTTTTGTGTAATTGTACTGATTGAATAAGGAGAATGTGCTCTGAAAGAGCAGCAAGTAAATAGTTGCCACTCTCATTACTGTTTATAATATAAAACCTTCTGAATATACAGACAACAGAAACATTTGTCCCTGAAGTTCTTACTATTGAAAGATTAAAAAGAGAGATGAGGCTTTTAGAAGTCCCACAATAGTCCTGCAGCGTATCAGTCGTTCTTTTCCATGCCTGTAACGGAAGACTTGTAGGCAGAAGGGAGAGCTGACAAATCAGAACTGAGCAAGCAGGCATCTCTCCTACTTCCATGGCTTACATAAACTTGTGTGTGATTTAGATGAGTCGGCTTAAATCACATTTGCCAGAAATTCTGATTAATATGCATTTCTGTATGGCTGCACTTGGCTTTTATAGCCAGCTGTACTTGCAGGGCAGACTGAGATGATGGATTATTCTGAAATATGAATGGCCTGCAGTCCTTCCTGCTGCTTTCTGGCAGTGTAGAAGTAGTCCTGACTGAAGCTTGTAAACATGGTGTTACGTTGTCTGGACTTTATCTCAGACCCAAAACCACTCATAGCATATGAAGAGCTTGAACTTGATAGAAATAATAGTAAATCATATCATAGCATGTTTTTATATCTGCATGACAGCAAGCCCGTATCTTGATGTTAAAATAAAGTAGCTGAAGTTTGGCACTCATTTGCATTATACAGCTGTACACCTTTCTCCTTCACAGGGTATGGATAGTGGCTTTGCTGGAGGAGAGGATGAGATTTATAATGTTTATGACCAGCCCTGGAGAAGTGGCAAAGATATGGCTCAAAACATCTACAGACCAAGTAAAAATGTTGATAAGGATATGTATGGTGATGACCTAGAGGCTCGAATTAAGACCAATAGGTAAGAAAATAAAAACAAAATACTCTTAATTACTGTTCTGAAGTCCCAAACACTGGAGTATAATATCTTCTCCCACAGGTTTGTTCCTGACAAAGAGTTTTCTAACTCCGACCGTAATACCAGAGGAAGAGGCAGAGACGGACCAGTTCAATTTGAGGAGGATCCTTTTGGTTTGGACAAGTTTCTGGAAGAAGCTAAGCAACACGGTGGTTCTAAACGGCCCTCTGATAGCAGCCGCCCTAAGGAACATGAGCACGAGAGCAAAAAGAGGAGGAAGGAGTGAGTGCCTCTGTACCTTGAGTAGCAAGGAAACGGACTACAAGCTTGGACTTCATTAAAAAAAAAAAAAGGTGTTTTTAATATCACAGAGGTATATAGGGTGATGCCATGTAAAGAAGCAGTTCAGAACTCTTTTGCTGTGTGGAGATGTATATACACACACTAGTTCCTCTACCAAGGAGTTTCCTATGAAGAATGGAGACTGCTTGGAAATGTTTCACCGGGGAACTGTTCTATAGCAAGTTCTCTGACTTTGCTAATTCCCTGTTGCCCAGCATCTCAGGGTAAGAATGTAGCCCCTTCCCACCACCATGGTTTTATTAAGTAGCTGAAGCTTTTATTTCATTTGTTACAAGCTCTCCCACTGTAAATAATTACTGTATCATGTTGTAATAGATGCTAGAGAGCTTATACCTGCGTTTCTGTGTTGTTCCATAGTTTATTTGAACAAGGAAGGGAAGCAGCTGGATTCTGTTTTAAATCCAATACTCACAGTTTCTCCATAATCTTTATTTCAGTTTCTTTACATTTAGTGAAATAAAGCCTCTTTCCACAGTTCATTCACACTGATTCTCTCTTTGGTTGAAGGTATCTTCTACCTTGCTGTTGTCTGAGAAATAGCTGAAAACAATGGAAATCGTTCACATTAGGCAAGAAACTTTGACTTCTTTTTGTTTCTAGAATGTTTATATGGAAGACCTTAATGTGTGAGATCTATAGTGACAGCTGCTGAGTCCTGGAAGGAATATTAAATAAAATTTACTGATAAGACTAGCTGTGGTCATGCAAAACACATCTTAAAAGTTTGGAATTTCAAGTGGAATTAACAGAAGTGCTCATGTTCTGCTTTTAGAGAGGCTTGTCTTTTTATTAAAAAAAAAAAACTAACTGCCTTCTGTTCTAAAAAAGCAGCATTTTAGCTCTTGTACCTCCTGTTAACAGTCCATGGCTTCACTGGTAGGTGAGCAAATATGGATATCTTGCAACTTCAAGAGTAAAATGCAGCACATTTTGCAAGACATTGAGAATCTCACACTAAAGACTCACCAGTGGTAGTCACAGTACTTATTTTGGTAATTGTCTACAGATAACATCCTGTTATTTTCAACTCAGCTTACCTAGTATTAGCCTACTGCCTGGCTTATTGCATCTTAAGAGCGAATTCAGTAAACTACTACTGAAGCTTTGCTTTTCTTCTGCACTGTTGTTACCTCCCAGGCCAGCTGTAAGACACCATAAAATAACCACAACGAACAAAGGCTTCTGTAGGACGAGCCATTTGAAGCAAAATGCTTTACCATAATCAACACTTTGCAAGACCCCCTGAAGTCTCTTACAAACTGGCTGTACTCAACACTGCTTGTCAGAACAATAAGGGCAAATTCATAATGTGTATTTAAAGTCATTAAGTGATAATATCTGCTCCAGCAGCCTGCTGGTTGCTCTTTAGCTAGGCCAGCTGAAGCATGTGCAAGTCTACAATAAAAATCCCCTTAGTAATTCACCTTATTTAGAGACTGTACCAAAAGCAAGCTTCCAGCTGTCACTGCACTGTCACTTGTTTTCACTGGTTTAAAAGCTTAGCTTTGTATTCTGTCACATTCCAGCCTCTCCCTAGAATGCAAATTTGATGCTGGAGTCTGCTTGCAGAAAACTTTATTACAGATAGATAAAGGGTTGTACAGCAGTTCCTGAAGAACTTTACCACATCTGTGTTCCTTTAGTTTAGCATAATGGAAGACCTTTATGTCTGGACATGGTTTCTCTCTGTGGGTCTATTACAGTTACACAGCTATAAGCAGTCAAGCTGAGACAATAGAATAACTATAAATAATTTTCGAAACACTAAAAGTATACTGAAGTGGCAAAATGCTTAATTTCACTTGAATAAGTATGGCATTAATTTGATATTACAGCATCCACTAGGGAGCAGAATTAAAGACCCAACTCTGCACGCTACTGCACTAAAGGAGTGAAACCGTTACCTTGGCGCCTTCCAGTATGTGGGAGTCCTTCTGGAGCACGTTCTGAACCTCTTCTGGAGATGAGAATTTAATCCAGCAGTAACGTTTGTGAAAGCCTGTGTCTTTGTCCTAGTTACAGATTAAGGGAAGAAGCTGGTTACTGTAGGAAGTTTTTATTACATAGGCTGTTAAGCTTTCTATCCACGTCCTGTTTAAGGATTCAGAAATAAGAGACCAGTACAACTGTTTCAAAAGTCTGCTTCATACTTTACAACACGTATTTCCATTGACAGCTGGGAGGGGGCACGAGCTATTACAATGGAATAAAGCAGGGCTGGTAGTCTCAAATTGTCCTGACCCTGCAGCCCCGCCTGAGCTTCAGCAGGGATGGAATTTTTTCTTTAGAGCGCCCGCTATGACGCTCTGTTTTGGGTCTGTAAGAAAAACAACGCTGGTCGTTTCGCGCCTGCCAGGTTCAGCCACAACAACCCGGCTTTCAAAGCCCGCGGCAGCCGTGAACCCCGAGAGGCCTGGGAGAGCCGGTGCCGAGGAGGGCAGAGCCCGCGGGCCGGGCGCAGCGGGGGACGCCGGGGGGTTGCGGGGGCCGACGGCGGATACTTACGAAGGGCAGCTGGCACCTCTGCACCGACCCGAACTGGGAGAAATACTCCTTCAGCTCCTCTGCGGGAAAAACGGACGCATGGTTACGCGGCTCTGCGCCATAGGGGACGGAGCCGCGGCAGCCCCGAGTGCAGGGGGCGGCAGGGGAGGGAGTGAGTCGGCGCGCACTCACTGCTCGACACCGTCCAGGGAACCTCGGCCACGAAGATGTCGAAGACCCGCCGGGAATGCCGAGCTGCCCTACGCACCGCCGCCATCTTGTGAGCTGTGGCGCTCCCCCGCTCCGCCCCGCCTCGGCAGCGCGCGCGCCGTCCGACAGCGGCGGCGCAACCAAAATGGCGGCGGGGGCGGCGGCGCTGGGCCGGGAGGGCGGGGAGGACGCTTTTCGCCGGCTCTTTCGCTTCTACCGGCAGCGCGACGCGGCGGACCTGCGGGGGGTGGTGGATTTCTCCGCGCCGGGGGGGCAGGTAACGGCGCGCCGTCGCCGCCCTCATAGTGTGGGGCCGGGGGCAGCTGGGTGGCACGGCGGGGCCGCGCCGGCCTTCCTCCACCCGCGGGAGGATCTGGGCTCTGTCCCTGAGCCTTTCCCGCGTCGTCGCGGCGCCGAAGGGCCTTACGGGGCCGGAGGTGGGCGCCTTACGAAGGGCAGTGCCCACAGAGCCCTACACGATGGGCGGCAGCGCCTGCCACGGTGAGGCGCGGAGCGGCCCGGGCCCGGGCACCGCCTCGGCGGAGCGCCTCGTGTCGGGTGTCACGGCTGGGGGTGGTGCCGCTGTGCAGAGCTCCTCCACGGGACCGGGGGCTGTGAGGGATGCTGGTGTTCGCGGGCGTATCCCCGAAGCTGCCACAGTAACAGAAATCCTCTCTGCAGAGATACTCTTTCTGCTTATGCCTGCTTATTGCTGCTGCTAGCTAAATTTCAGCGCGGCAGTGTGGTCTCCAAAGCCTCCACCAGAAGTGTGTGTTACTTGAGAGAACCAAACAGGCTGTCGCTGTTTTCTGGGCCTGCCAGATATCTTGGGCCTGGAAAAACGTGGAGAGCCAGAAAAGGGCCAGGCTGTGTTTCTGCCACCCGAGGAACACGTGGCTGGAACTGGGGCAGCCCTCCCCTCAGCGAGGTTCCTTTTCCTGTTGTCTCAACAAACACGTGGTTTAGCCGTGATTGGGAGAGCCTCTGAAAGCTGTACCTGTGTGGTTCAGTAGTTTCACCATGTGGGTGAAGCGTTGTGGAAAGCGGTCCTTGGAGCTCATCTCCTATTTTGTCACCTAATAAAAGGGTAACAGATCTCTCCTGAAGAAGTATTAAAATTTGGATTCCCTATGAGACTATGCAAATAATAAAGGTGGGCGTATAGCTAAAATGAAACCTGACCTAGTTTTTCATATTCCCAATACTTAGCCTTTTATTTTTATTGTTGTATTATAATACGTACTTCTCTGTCTTTTCAGACAATAGTTTTGATATTGTTAACTGGACACAAAACTTGACCTATAGGAAATTGTTCAGGCACTAGCATTGAATAGAGTAGTTGTTAATATTTCAGCCTTTCCTGAGCTTGCAGCAATACTTTATCAAAGGATTCTGGCGTTACAGCCCTTCTGGGAAGTTTACAGTCCTCGAAAGCATCACAAGCATCTGTCCTCTCTCTGTGTCGTTCTCTTGTGCCTCTTACCTTCTGGGATTAGCTGACAGCTTTTTTGTGAAAGTATCTTTGATTCCTCTTCCCCCCAGGTTAATAGCATATAGTTTTTCCCTTGAAGAAGGACTGCAGGCCAGCCAGATTGGCCTAGATACTGTTCTTTTTCTCTCTGAAGAGTGCTTCAAGTGATGGAGATTTCCAGTGAAGTGTGACATCCCCAGCTGCTTTGCTACAAGGCATATTTTACTAGTTCAGCACATACAATCTTTCAGTGTAGGAGCAGATCTTGTTCTTGGGAAGCCCTGGCAGCAGCCGGTGTGTAAGCAGTTGGAGAAGATGGAAAAACAGTAAAGGCTCAGTCAAAGCAGTTTCCCTCTTGGGTGTGTTCTGCAGACAAGACTCAGAATAAAGCTCTTCAAGGCTGGCAGTTACAGAGCTGCTTTTGGCAGAATTGAGAAGTTGGTAAAACTGAGTATGTTGCCAGAAACTGCCCCTCAGTACTGGTTTAGAGTTGTTTTCTCAGCCTGTAGCAACTGATTTGTACCTCATTTGGGAGCGCTCACACTTGGGCTTTAATTTCATGTATGCTTTAAACTGGTACAAAATGAAGTCTTGTCTACCTCCCCCTGCTTATTTCCCCAATTCCTAACATAAAGCTGTATTTCTGCACAGCTGTACAGAGAACAGGACTGGGTAATTGAGCTGCAACAAAGCCAGTGTACCTCTACTATGTCCTCCCTGGGAAAGTTCCCAGTCCTAAGGAAAGCAGTGAGAATGAGGTGGATATGTTTCTTTCAGAAACAATGTGGGCTTATTACAGTTGAAACAGGTATTATTGCAATCCAGTGTACTACACTGAAAAAATACATCCTGCTGACCCCTGAGCTCCTTACCCTAGTGGTAACAATGTGGTATTCAGCATTTATAGGGTTTCTGCAGTCCTTTACATCAGACTGTTTCGGCAACTTCATCACTATCCCTTTTCTCTTGTAATTACAGATGAGAACAGTCATTTATCCTATGAATTCCGAGCAGTAACTGTGATTGGAAAATGCTTTGAAGATGTAAAGTGTTACGAGGACTACGTATTGCTCTCTCATGGAGACTGATATTCAGCAAAATGGTTTTTACAGATTGAGCTGTAATGTGGAAATGGATAAACAGTGCAGATCTTTTTCTTAATACAAATTGTTCTTTATGAATGAAGGCTGTCTCTCCCAATTCCTAAGTCTTGTAAGATCTGTAGATACTAGCTCTTTTGCAGCTCTGTGTGTCCTGTTCTGGTTGCAGTTGTTCAGACAACAGTTCCCTTGTTTTCACAAGGTTCCCTTTATTTGAATGGAGTATGGTAGCACTCTACAGGTGCTGTTTTTGAATGAGTTTTGTGTCTATTGCTTCTTTTTCCTCCATTTAACAGATCTGCTTTCTTTTACCAGGTGTTCAGATCACAGCTCAGTGTTTCTTCAGTCAGTGACCAAGATGCCTGCAGGGCAGGACTGCAACCAGTCAGCCGGTGGAAAGCCTATGGCCTCAATGGGTACCCAGGTAGGTGCTCTGATTTCAAGAAAAATAATTGCAACATTGTTGTTTCTGATTCAGGCATCCTCCATTTTATCTTTCTTCCCCCATCTGAAAAATCTACTTAGGTTTACCTCAGCATAATTTAATGTTTGTGATGTTGATTTGTTGGGTTTTTTTTTTCTTCTTGTTGGTTTGCTGTTTTGTTTTTTGTTTTTTGTTTTTTTTTTAAGTGCAGGAGGACAAACACATCAGTTAAAGGATGAGATGCAGTGATACATGGAGGTTAGAACAGAAGAACCAGTAGTTTCATGGTATCTTAACCAAACAGACCATCCCTTGTGGGAAAGAATCCACATTGCCAAAGCCTTTGATAGAAATGTTATACTTATGCAGCATCAGTTCCTCCTCAACATATATCATAAACATTAGATAAGTGACTGAAATACAGCCACTTCAGGCCTGAAGCATGGCCCCTGTTTACTGGTGTACGGGAAGTGAATACTGACCTCTTGTCCTATGTAAGGTACAGAATAATTTTGTTAGGTTCATTGTTTAAATAAACTGAAATTGATACTAGATCTTCAGGTCACTTATTAGAGATACAGAAAGATGTCAGGTTGGGTGGGACTTTTGGAGATCTCTGGTCCGTCCTCTCTGCTTTAAAGCAGGGCCAGTTTGAGAGTTAGATCAGGTTGCTGGGAGCTTGGTTTGGGTGAGTTCTGCAAACCTCCACGGACAGAGATTACTTTCTGTGCACTTGATCCAGTGCTCAGCTGTTCTCATTGTGATTTCTTTTTTTCACCTTTTATCTAATCACAATCTGCATTGCTGTGATTTGTAACTTGCTTCCCATAATCTTGCTGTGCACCCTGGAGAAGAGTCTGGCTCCGTTCTTCACAGTCCCTCTTTAAGTAGCTTTTAGTCATATAGGCCAACGTGCAATCAGCCTTAATTGCCACAAGGGTGCACTACTGACTCAGGCTCAATTTGTCCTCCTAGACAAACTGCCTTTATGATAGGTTGTTCTCATTGACACCTGCTTGTCTTACCAAGATTGAGGCTGGAGACCTTCATACTCAGTGTGCTGCAGGATTCTGCTGCAGTACAAAAACCGCATTTGTGTCTTCAAGGCAGATTTTATTATTATACAGATCCCCAAGGAATTCCTCTTTTGCTTATTTCACTTGGGCTCTTTCAAGGCCAAAAATGTTGCCTTTGATGCTTGGATTCTTGCTCTCAGTTCTGTGTGTAATTAGCCCTCCGGGCTTCAATTCCTTCATTAGCACCTGGAGGCAATACATCCCTAGTACAGTGTAATTCATATAGGTAGTAAAATGTTTTAAAACTGCACATCAAAAGCTGTTGACAGAAAGGGCAAAGTTATTACTCTGTTCTGTACACAGGCCAACAGAAAGTAAATTTAATGTTTCTGGCAAAGAAACTTGTTGTAATCAGACCTGTAAGGAAGCTACCTGTAGACTGAAGGTGCAGGGAATAGAATGAAATGAATGACGGTGTCTTATGACTATACTGAAGGCTCTTTTTCTAACCACTTAATTTAATTTTCTGAGGTCTGTGAGATATGCTGGCAGGAAGATTTTTCCATGCTTTTATTACCGCTTTATAAAGGCCACAAGGCAAGTTTGTATCCTGCTGAGAAACCTAGACTTCCTTCTTCCTTTTTCATCTATTTTTGTCTGTTTGCCTCGATATGACTGCAAGTTCAAAAAGACAGAATAGGGCAAAACCTTGAAACCTCCTTTTCCTTCGTTCCTGCTGTATCCTTATCTTTCTTTGTATGTGAATGTGTTGGTGAGTTTTACTGAATTGGCAGTTTTTGAAAGAAAGCCTTGGTTCTCAAAATAAGTATGATACAGATTAATAGCATCTTCTCAGCACTCTCATTCATCAGTGCTGTCAATCTTGTCTTGGAAGGAAACACCCCTGGGGTGTTGGGGAAAAAATCCAGTAAAGAATCCTAATATGCTTGTATCCTTATATATCCTTAAATATAAGACATGCCTAACAATGGCATATCTTATGGCAAGGACTCCTTTCTGTTAAGATACGGACCAAACAGATCCACAGATACATCTGTGCTAACCCTCTTGTTTGGGCTATTGCTTGAAAGCTGCCTGAAATGCTTGGCTAAATCACTGTGCTCATTAGCTACTTATTTACTTCATTTTGTTGATATATTGTGCTGTCATTATTAATTAATAGACGACAGCAACGTAGCTGGAATGCAGTTTGATTTTCATTCAATTTGAGTAATAGCATACAAAAGTGTAAAGATTGATATAACCACACGTGTTTGGAAATAAGCACAAAGCAAAGGAGAAAACAGTTTATATTCTAAGAACTTTGTCCTGTGGACTGCTCTCTGCAGTTCATGACAATGAAGGAGCAATGAAGTAGCAATAAGAAGACAGAATGAATTCTGAGACTTAATTAATGAGTTCTGAAACGTAATTCCCTTATTTAAAAAACAAAAGTAAAAACACCCCCCCCCAACAAAATTCAAAAATGTGTCAGCATCATGAATACAGAATGCTGATACAGCACAACTTTGTATGCAGAAATGAAACTTGAAAGCTGCATACCGAAAGCCTTGCAAAATTTCTTTTTGTGTGGAGGTTTATTATTGTGCTTTATTATCCTTTCCCAGATTCAGGAATGGGGGGATGGGGAAAAGCTACAAATGGTGCTGCGTACAGGTTTCCAAGCTTAGTATGGTTATAATCTTTAAGATGTCAGTAGGAGCAGTTTCTGGTTCTGTGCTGGGCCGTGTAAAAGAGGAAGCACTTGGCTTTTGGGATGATGCATGGGGATCTTTGTGAAGTAGAGGTACCCAAGGTACTTAGTTGAGCTGTGCTCTACAGCTGGGGAAGAGAGATTGAAGCGCTTGGTTAACAAGACTACAGTGCAAGAAACGTAGGGAAAGAGGAAAAATGGGACTCTGTTTTAACTATGATGTTTTAAACATCTGCCTGTTGAGTTCAGCTCTTATCCTTGTGTGGATAATGGAAAAAAGTGAACATAATCAACAGGTTGCCCAAGGAGTCTGTGGATGCCCCATCCCTGGAGGCATTCGAGGCCAGGCTGGATGTGGCTCTGGGCAGCCTGGTCCAGTGGTTAGCGGCCCTGCACATAGCAGGGGGGTTGAAACTCCATGATCATTGTGGTCCTTTTCAACCCAGACCATTCTGTGATTCTGAGACAGTAACAGGGTCATTTTGAAGACTATAAATTAACCATCACGACAGCTGTAATAGTTATAAAAACTGTAACTAAAGGGTTAAAGAGAAGAATTCTGCTGAAGCATTTCAGTATCAAATTTACTCCAAAGCAGCTGGCTTTCAGAGTTCTTTCCCCTTTATCTACCTGCAGTCTGTATGCTTTACACAGATACGTTGTTGCCTTTGAGTGCCCTCCATGCCTTCTAACTTACAGGGATACGTTTTTTGTTTTGAAAGAACAGTAGGTCTTAACCTTTCGGACCTCTTAATAGATTCCTAAGGTGTTCTTTCAGTACCTCCAACCCTTCTCCTTTGCTGTGATTTTATTAAAAATAGGGATATGCCTAACCATACTTTCTCACCCATCCCCTCTACCTTCTTCTTCCTGGTCAGGGTTTATTTTCATACAAAACCCTTTCCTTCCGGGCTGCCAGCGTCACTGGGTGAAACAGTGTCTCAAGTTATACACCCAGAAACCCAATGTCTGCAACCTGGACCTGCATATGGCTCCTGAGAAGACCGCTGATCTGTGGGGGCAAAGCAAGGAAAAGCTGAGGTGAGTCCCAAACAACCTTTAGTCAAAACTAATAGAGCCAGAAGTGCTCAGCTCTGAGAAGGCTGAATTAAAAATGGCAAGGAAAGGAGGCTGAAAAAGACTGAGTACGTGCTGGCAGTATACAGATCATATCAGACATGCCAAGTTAAAGATGTATCTTTGTATGATGTGCATCCTTGTTAAGTCTCTTCTTTTACATTAACAATATGATTTTCTAGTAGCAAATTATGCCAAATCTGTCAGTCTAGGGTAAAACAGCAACCCTGGCTGATGTCGTGGTGCTCAGAAGCTTGCAAAGCTCAACTACAAGTGGAACCATGAGGGCTCCTTAAACCTCAGTTTTTCTTGAGGCAAAATGGATCCTTTCCAAACATGCTGTGCCTGCTAAGCTCTTCTTTCCAGTCAGCTGCTGGATCTACTATGCTGTAATTGAAAAGCTGTACGTTCACCTTTTTGTATATGCACTCAAATTGACCAGTTTCCATGTTTTGATTTTCAGATTTTTTCCTTCATCCAGTCTGAGACGGCAATTAAATGTGTGCCATTTTAATGTCAATCTTGTTTACTCTGAAAGATCCCCACAGGATCAGAGTTCTGTAGCAGACAAAGCTGCCTTTCTTCTACCCAATTTGGAGATTAATGGAGAATTTGTCCAAGTTTTAAATTCAAACAGGAAACGTTAAAATCTAAGCTTTTTTAAAAAATAATACTTGTAAAAATAAAAGGAAGTTAGATGCTGTTTACAGTATACAATCATTATTTGTCATTGTTGATTTAATTGCTTATTTTTGATAAGGCTGTGTCATGTGCTGGAGTGACCAGATTTCCCTGCAGCTCTCATCTTTTGCTACAGCCCGTTAGGAAAATGGATGTGCTGAGATTTTTCTTAAAACAAAAAATAAAATAAAATAAAATTCTTAACATCCAGAAGAAATGGATTTGCCAAAGCAAAGTTTGAACTTCTAAATATTCATACCTGAGACAGAAGTTAGACTGCACTTGAGTCTTCCAGGCTCAGTTGGAATTTGTTACAGAAGTTCAAATGCTTTTTTTTTTTTTTTTTTTTCTTCCATCACATATGAAAAAAATATTCTTTGAAAGCACTGTGGACTGTGCCCTACAGCTGAAAAAGGTTGGGTACTATTCCAGCTTGACAGACCTTTCCCAGCAGTACCTCCTGCACACTTGGAATGATCAGAACAGAGGTTAATTTGCAGCTGAATCTAGTTCAGTTGAAAAGAACATTTGGAAGAGCAATGGCTGGCAGGAACACCACGTTGTATTAAGCATTCGGCTTGCTCTTTACATCTGCAAGCTGCTGTATCTATGCTTTACCTAGCAGGAAGCAGATCAAACTAACAAACTTGTCTGGTAATTAGGAGTGAGAACTTTTCAGAGAGTGGAGAAAAAGCATGCTTAGCTAGAGGGAGGTCTGTTGCCACAGCTTTTTATCTTTCCATCTTCTTCTTCAAGGCTTTTTAATCTTCCATCAGATAGATACCTAAGTGTGCTTGGATCATAACATATCTGCTGTTTGCAGGAATCATAAGGTAGGGAGAGTCCATACAGTTCCTAGGAATGTACGCTGTGCTCTCTCTGCAAAGTGGAGGACTTAAAGTGTAGAGGACGCATGTCCTTGCGAGGGATACATATGCCTGCATATGTGAGAAAACAGTTCGGAGGATTTTATGGATGGAATCATTTATCAGCAAGTAAAGAAAAAAGAGAATGCTTCAGAGCATCTCCCCTCATACTCTTCAGTCTTGCTCTCTTTCTAACATAGCTTAGCCTGAACTTCTCAGTGTCTTCTTGCAGGAGCACCTCTGCTACAAGCTTAGGAACTCACTGTTTCCAAAAACATAACACCCCAGTCTTTCCCCTTCTAATCAGTCACCTATGAAATCATATGCAAAATAATAAATTCTGGGAATCCGGACCTTCTGAGCTATTGTTCCTGCTTCTGTGTGAACATTAACTAAAGAAGATGAAGGGCATTTTCAGAAGGCAGGTGAAAAAATGTTTAACTATGAACATTAATTTACTGTTTGGAAGATGCAGAGGAATGACTTGTGGCCTCTTAATTTTCTAAATGTTGTTACTTGTTGGTAGGCTCCATAAACTGTTCCAAGCAACATGTATTTGATGCGTACTGTATTGCTGCATTATGGCAATTACAGTTGCTATTACCCTGTGACAAAAAAGGAAACTGGAAAGATGACTTTCTTTCAAGATTCAGTGAGCTGTGAAAAAATCACTACAGGTAAAGAAACTGGCCTTATTTCCTGTTCCCAGCTTAGCTTACAAGCTACTAATACTAAAGATCAATAAAGGGAAGGGCAGAAACAAGCTGTGTATCCAGTAGAAACGCATGCTGAATGCACATGCTTGGCTGACACTTGACCATGGCAGCACAGATACCATTAATTCAGTTTTGTAAAGATCATGTCTTGCTGAACTAATGAGGCTGTAAATGAGAGCCGACCATCTGGCGCTACTGTTCAATTCTGTCTCCTCCTTTCCTTTCTTTCTTTACCATATCTCACGACTAAGCATGAGAAAAGAAACTGAAATTTCTGGTGTAAGTGGACTAGGAGATATGTCTACCTTCTTTTTTTGTATTTGTCACTAGCATGCTTCTGTTTGATTCACTACAGTAGGACTCTTTGGTGTAACTTTGTGAGGACTTTTCTTTAAGCCATAGTAGAAGCCCATCCCTGAGGTCTCTTCCTGCCTTCCACATCTTCAGGTACGAAGGGAAAATAGTTGTGAGGTTACAGGTCACTGCATTAGGGTTGTCACTTGAGGAAAACAGTTCTGTATGCATTATGCTGCTCTTTCCTCAAAAAAAAAAAAAAAACGAGTGTACTTTTGGTCCTCTGTGACATCCTGGATAGAAAACACCCATAGTCTAAATTCCTTGACATTACAAGATGCATATATTCATATCTGAAGTCACCTTACAGAGCTAATTCATCCTAAGGGCTTCTTGTAAAAGTACCGAGCAGCAGAACTAATGGCCTTTTGCTTAGGAGAGTGTTTTACAGCTTCATATACTACACTGTCAGCTAACACATTTCTCTTGTAATTCTCCATTAAGTGCCTGAAATATTTCATTCTTGTGTTTATACGTTTTAGATCTTTACAGATTCTTTTCCAGCTGCACAAATAGTACATGCTTAATTCTGACTTATAAGTGTGTGCCAGTTCACTGTGTTTTCTCTGTATGATATCCCAGCTTAGGCATCAGAGTACAAATACAGCAGCAATTGGCAGTAGAGTCCACAACTGGTGCAGCTTGAATGAACTGAATTTTTTGTTCTGAAATGCAGTTCAGAAACAGAAAATTCAACAATGAACAGTGGCATAAAAGGAAAATGAATATAAAAGTTTAGCACTGATAGTTTTAACAGGCTGACATGGATGAGTGATTCTCATTACTGCATACTATAGTATCATGAAATCTCTCAGAAATTAGCATGTATCCTGTTTCTTTCAATTTTGTCTCTGCAGAAGGAAAGGTTCCAGTAAATGTGAGCCCAGAAGCTTACTGGAGAAGTTGCGCTGGGTGACCCTTGGTTACCATTACAATTGGGATACCAAGGTATTGCAATTTAATTCCTTTCCATTTCTTTTCTTCAATCTAAGTGCTCAGGATTGCAGACAGAAAGAGGGTATTATGGAATAAAATTTAGTAAGGTTCATAGGATCCTACACAACAGTCTGGAGGAAGGGCTGTAACACCGTGCTCCTAAGAACATTTTCACCTTTTTGGATTCACTGTGGAGGATTTGACAGCAAAAGCCCATTGCTGCCTTCTTTGCTTCAAAAGGTAACACAGTAGCATGTGCTTGGCTGTAGACCTGTGACTCCATTTCAGCATAAGTGAGCATTTTTACCTTTCTAAAAGGGAATATATCAAAAGCACTTAGAGCAAGATTGACCTTCGTGTTCGAAGACAGGTACTTCTGAGAAATGCTGCTCCTCAGTGGAGGGATGAGAGCAGGAAAAGTCTGCTTAAGATGCGACTTTGAACTTACAACCTGAACCAGTATAGTACAGTCTCACCAACTAACAGCTATTCTGGAGCTCCTCAGTAATGGAGACAGATAAACTTGTTCAGCAGATTGAGTAAGATAGAGGCTGAGACAGGATAGCAGAGTGCTTATGTATAGTCTATCAGTGTATTACAGACACTTAAGCAAATCAGTTTGCAGCCTTATATTTATCAGATCAGCATATTATTTTGAGGCCTTAAGAAAACTTGATTACTCCCTTTCACTCTTGTCAGTCAAAATCACTTGAGGAAGAGAGGGAGAAGTGGGTTTGTCTTATCCTTCAAAGGAGCAAAGATGTTTGTTTAAGAGCTCTGAGATGAGCTCTGTTGGTAAGATACAGAACTCTCAATTAGCAGAATTAGGTGGTGACTGAATGACCTAGGTAAATCCTCACGATGTTCATATATCAACTTCAATTATAATGTTCAACTCCATGATTAAAATGAAAGACTGTTAATTCAAGCAAGTTCAGCATAGGCCTAGCATTAAATGATTTGAGGAAAACTTCTTTTGTCATACCTATGTTGTAGTCCTTCTTTATGACTTGCCAGATTTCTGAGATATGATTCATTGTTTATTTCCGGTTGCATTTGCTGTTCTGATGTTCTAGGTTTGCTCTTTTTGTGTTTTTGTTTTGTTTTTTTTCACTTTCCTTCCTCCAGAAGTACTCAGCAAATCATCACACTCCTTTCCCCTCAGACCTTGCATTCTTGTCAGAACAAGTGGCTGCAGCCTGTGGATTCCGGGGTTTCCAAGCCCAAGCAGGGATCTTGAACTATTATCACTTTGATTCTTCCCTGGGAATTCATGTAGATGAGTCTGAACTAGACCATTCTCGTCCCCTTTTATCATTCAGGTGAGTCCATTTGAGTGTTACTGAAGGCATGGTGGATTTACTTATTTATTTGTTTTTACCACAATCATATATGGTTATAGGAAGTTAGTATGATGCGCTTAGTTAATTGAGCATATAGTTATTCTCCAAAGACCTGAATTTTGGGAAGCTGTAGCTCACGGACATAGGTTGCTTGAAGACTGCTTGAATAGTATGGATGTGGCATCTCAGTGGAATTGCTGTCAGTACAGGGCACGGTTATGTTTTAAAGCAGCAGAGTGGCAATTTGGGTACTAAGCAACAAGCATGAAATACCTCAGCAGAACACCAAAACTGGGCAGAGCAACTGCTCACACTGTGTCTAAAGTAAACTAGTCCTCTTGGTCTGTTTTCCATGTTCTCTGTGTTCTAACAAGGAGTCCATTGGCATTTTTGGTTTAGTTTGTTTTTGTTGTTGTTTTCTAAAGAAATGCAGTTGCTGCTAATATTTTCCTATTGTACATACAATTTTCTCTACCTCAATTTGTTTTCTCTCTCTATCCTCACACCATTTTTAGTTTTGGACAATCTTCCATATTTTTACTTGGGGGCCTGAAGCGGGAAGAGGCCCCAACAGCAATGTTCATGCACAGTGGAGATATCATGGTGATGTCTGGCTTCAGCCGTCTGCTGTACCATGCTGTCCCCCGTGTCCTTCCCAACCCTGAAGGGACAGCTTTGCCTTTGTGCCTCGACCAGGCACTTTCTACAGACCTTCCTGTTGGCTCTGTCATTGAGCACAGCTCTGATGAGGATTGGCAAGTCTGTGCCAAGTACTTGCAGTCTTCCCGTATCAACATGACTATTCGACAGGTGTTGGCTGAGGGTCAGAAATTTCCAGAGGAGTCTGCGACAAACACAGAGAGTTGGGTACCCTCGGAAGACAGTCACCATCAGGAGAACAGCAGAGCCAAGAGACATAAACCAAATATGGACAGCTGAGACCCAAAGATTGTGCTAACGTGGACTGAATGGACAACCTCAGTTGTACCAGAAGTCTTTGTCTATACAGGCATTCAGAAACAGCTGTAGAATAAAGCAGTCCTTGCTGCTATAAGGAAGAGGTTGGGGTCTGGGATGAAGAAATAAAACAAGAAAGAAGGATAAATTTAGGACTAGGACTCAGAAGATGAACTTTGCTGTGGGCATTTATTGTACTTGGTTCCCTTTATGATGTATTCTCTGCAGCTTTCTGATCTGTATGCCAGAACTGTAAGCTTGGTTCAGTTATGTTTGTAAAATATTTTCAAATAATTGGGCAGAAAGTGCTAGCAAATGATACCGTTGCTATTTATTAAAGAAGCCAATCAGGCTAGTAAAGCTCAGCTGGAGTGCGTTAACAAATGTGAGGGAGAGTAGGTTGCTATGAAACCTACCTGCAGCATTTCCAAGTGAATTACTTCTACTGCAAAAACTGGTTCAGTGATCAGAAACTAGCAGCTCCCTTGAGCAACACATGGTAAGCTTGTTCTAGCCTTGTGCTCTCCTTCTGCTTGCTTGCAGCCCCCCCAGCTGCAGCAGAAAATGATTTTGAGTGGATCTGGACTTCTTGCATACCTCAGCTTTTAAAGGGAAATGACATGGGGCAGCATTAGAATACCAGTTGAGTATGTCCTATACCCCCATTCTTTCACATCTGCCTCCTCTAAGTGCCTGCAGATCAGGGTCCTGCAGCCTCAAGCTAGTATCTGTAAGTTACAGAATGTCCTCCAAGTAAAAGCAATGAAGTTGTAGACTGAGTACATAAAAAAGAAAATTATCAGTATCTCTGCACAAAGATATACTGAAACAAAGAAAAGTACTGACTTTTGTTCTCTTTAAGACTCAGACCTTCCTATCGATTTTTTTAATGCAATTTTAATTGTTGTAGTGGAATGCTCTATCCCTAGGGTATTTTGTTGCACTTTCCAATGAATAAACTTACTCCGTTTTTAAATTAAAGATCTTTATCAGTTTGGGGCTTTTTTCTTTTTTCTTTTCTTTTTCTCCCTGTTAGTTATTTCAATGTATTGTTCATGCTGTTGCTGCATCCCTTGTACTGTTTCCTCCAGGCATCTCTTAGATGTATTGCTCTGCCATCTGCCAGCTCTGGCAGAGAAGCCCTACGCGTATTTCTGCAGGGCCACTTTGCTTAAGAGTTCTTTTGGGCTTGTCAGATAGTTCCTGAGTGGCACAGCTTGCGGTATCAAAGTCCAATTTAGTGTATATATGGCATCTTTTCCTCACAGGAGTGTGTTTGATTTGCTTAATTCACTGCAGGTGAATATTTGTGTGCCCATCTGTATGGGAACTGCTGAATCATGGCCTGAACCTCTGATTGATCAACTGAAGTGAGCAATGAGTCAGCCACAGAGCACAGGTGAAGGCAATTCAGCTGTGCTGCCGGAAGGGGTGGAGCCTGGCTGCACCTCTCCTAGACCCATTTAAGAGCTGACTGCCAGTAGGGAAGGATCTCTTCTGGAGATCCCTTCTCTGGAGTTTTGCAGCGAGCCCAGGACGTGGGTAGGCTTTCTATCTATTCTCTTTTTGTTATTATAACCTGCTTTGCCTCTCTTGTCTATTTCATAATTTTAACATCTTTATATTCATTGATTATACAGCATCTGTACAGCTAATTCTGCATACAATACTGCAATGAGTTCCATTAATTTAGTGAACAAAAAAATCAGATATGGTGTTTAGTATCTTACTTCAAATTCCATGCCAGAAGAGTATCCTTTCTATGCCCTAGGTAGGTTAGGTGTAGTTACAGCTAAGCCCTTGAAGTTTGAATACCGTTAAGAGAGAGGTTACAATATGACCAGAAGAGAAATGTTAACTCTCTGGGAAGGTCTGGGAGAGTAGCTGAGGAGCTCCATTAGTGGCTTTAGATGGAGACAGGGAGGGGAATGCTCATCTCCCTTAGATGAGATGAAAAGGCAAACTCTGTTCTTAACTCAGAAGAAAACATAAAACTTACCTACACCCTTATCACTGAAGCTGAAAGAAGAGGGGATGCGTGGATCTAGACAGTTAAAAACTAAACCTGACTGAACCAGGCTGAGATTGAAGTATCTTTACATTTTCATTTCTTAAATGCCTTCAATTCCCTACAAATATGATAGATCATAGAATGGCTTGGGTTGGAAGGGACCTCAAGGATCATCAAACTCCAACCCCCCTGCTACAGGCACGGCTGCCAACCTTCATATCTAATACTAGACCAGGCTGCCCAGGGTCCCACTCAACTGTGACTCGAGAACAAGAAACCATACTGTTTGAAATTGTAGTAAATGCTGAAACACAGCAATAACTATTACTGATGTCCATCCAGGCTTTTTATTTAGATATGGCTGTGCTGAAAACCTGAGATACAAACTTGCAGTCAAGCTTACTATCTAATGCTACTGTGAAATACACTCAATATAATTTTGTAAGACACCCACAAAAAGAACAAGAAATGGGCATATCAGAAATGACCCCAAAGAAATGAAGTCATCCTTGTATGAAGACTAGGAATATAAAATGGAAGAACTTCCTGAATAGCTGTTAATAACAGCAGTGTTAAGTCTGCAACTGTGCTCACAGCAAACAGTAGAGTACAGATGGGCAAACCACAGAACTTCTACAAATTATACTCCTGAACATGGTTTTGAAAAGACAACGTCCCTTGAATGACAGAGTAATGAGCCTCCATCCAATAAGTACTCCACTAATTTTTCCTTCAGGGCAGAATGACTAGAAATCGGTGGCCAGGTCAATACCAGTAACAGGTTGTGGCATTTGCACTTTACCTGTTAAGGTTTGCAATGACTCAGTAGGATTTTTCATAGCCCTAATTTTTTATATCAATCAATACCACAAACATTTGCCTCTAATCAGAGGAGTACATGCTGAGGTAATCTCTGTAAGTTCCTTTTTTTTTTTTTTTTTAGAAAGAAGCATTGTCCAAGTGCCACAAGCTGAAATGCTTCAGTACCATAGGTATCAGTCTTCTAGGATGCCCTGCTGTGTGCAGTTGAGGGGAAGGAAAGAAGAGGTCATCTAGGCTAGCTCTGCAAGAAAATGTATGTAATAAGCTAATTACCACAGAATAATGATGTGTTTAATTCAAATCCACCTGGAAATGAAACATCTTGTTTAGCGTATGTACTCTGTTTACTGTGTGATCAATAGATAAACTGTCTGTCCAAAAGAATACAAACAACCACTGATACATATTTTTTTTAATGTTCTACAGTAAAGAAAAAATAAAATCTGCAGTTAAATCAGAATCAATGTACAGTGGGATAAATATTGGAAGTAGAAGAAAAAACTGCCAGTACAAACCTAGCATTTTAGTGCACCTGATAATACTGTGCTAGAGAAATCCACTGTTATCAACTGGGCTGCACAGTAGTGCCCAACACAGATATACTGCATGTCTTTTTTCTTGGCAACCAGGCAGTAACTTACTGGCAAAGCAGTCCCTAGAGCTGTGCCTGCTGCCTTAAAGATTCTGCTCTTAGGTATTTTTCCTTTGAGAGCTTGTTGATGTTTTTTTCCTTCAGTGTTCCATGTCAGATAAAAGATGGACCTAAGGAGTAAAATGGATCTAACCTCTGCTGTTTATGCTTTGCTGAGCTAGTATATAGGAGAAGCTGGTGGATAGGGAAGAAGCTAGTTAGTAAGAAATACCCACATAACAGCACAGTATCTCAATCTTACTGCCATGCCTGTAAGTCCAGGTTGAAACTGGCTTGCATTTTACCAACTTCAGACAAGAGCTTGGATTTATCTTCACTTACATAGGTCACCGCCATTCTCTGCATTACAGCTCAAGCAGGACAGATTTAACACAAAGAAAAAAGTAATTAGTGACAAGACTTACTCCTATTCAATGAAGATAAAAAATTGAGTTACAACTCAGTGAGCTCTAAGCTTACTGTAGTTCCGATGAAATCAGAAGACTTGCCTACATCTGAACGTGTTACATCAAAAAGTTAACAGATGTACACAGAGTGTGGGAATTAATGATCCAGAAAAAGAAGTTGCTGGAGGCCTCAAAAGACCACTACATTTAAAAGCTTTGGACTGTGCCAATGCCTCTATGCATTGTAATAACCAAATCTAGTTGATCTGGTACAAGTAGCGCAAGACGCTGTTGACACAGTTTTAACATGGTACAAAATAAGTTCAGCTGTTTATACTTAGTAAATGGCAATCACAAATACCTTAAAATAACTTTCCTATGCAAACAACTGAAGACTGTCTAATAATACATTCACATATACTCTAATGGAGTTGAGATAAGATCAAAGTTGCCATTGTGTGAGTTACAGCTTAGCTCATACAGGTCTTTCCTTGCATCAATTGATACCTGTAGTCAATGGGCCGCAGAAACAGTGCTTTTAAGGCACCTCTAGAATTCTCATCCAACCTCCCTCTGAAAGAGTACTGTTGCCAACAGATTATCCATGCTAGACTTTGAAACCTCCCACTATGATGACTGCCATTTCTCTCAGTAACCTGTACCAACGCTGCCCCCCTCACCTTATGAAGAAGTTTTGTCTTATGTCCTGCCTGAGTTTCCCAAAACACCCTTTCTTTGCCTTGCTTTTCTCTTACCATCTACTACTACCTCTAAGAATTTGGTTCCACTGCTTTTGTAACTCCCCAACCTTTAGCCTCCTCTGTGCCACACAGAAGAAGGACTCAACACCCACATTTATTTGCACATCATCTCCCCTGTGTCCTTGGCTCCTTTGTAACCCTCCCCTACACCTTTTCCAGTTTCAGGTGATAGACCAGCCTCTCAGCTAGTGCTGATCTCTATTACAAACAAGGTGCCAACAACAAATGAATGACTGAATCCTAGTTTCCAAACTCACTAGATTCACTTAAATCCACTGGATGGATAGGGTGCTTTGTTTTTGGGGTCCCAGTGGACAAAGTAACAATCTGAAGTGCCAGAGTAATTCTAGCCCAATTAGCTCTATCCCCATCCAGTTCCTGCTATTTTAAATGTAAGACCCATCTTAGGAGGCTCTGACTATGCACAGAGACGCTGAAGGAATTAACCAGCTAGCCATGCATCTCTCTAAGGTGTAAGCATTTAGAGGACAGCAAGGAGCCAGATCCGACTTGTATTCACATCCAAGAGTTTGTGCTCAGATAGGTACCACAGAAAGTATCTACTGCATCTACTACTACAAGGAAAAGGACAGAGGGGATGAAGTGTAAAAGTCTACAGCAGCTTTCCCTCTCTTCAGAATAGAGAATATGATTACTCCACATCAGTACAGTGAAAGTTCTAACCCTATTTAGGCATTTCCCATCTCATTTCCATTCCATCTCTGACTTTTTCCTACATTGTTCCTATGTTGCTGATGAGCACCTTCCACAAAAATTCCCATGTGCAGTGGACTGTACCCTGTATACTACCTGGGGGTTTCTTTGGGTTGACTCCCTTTTTTTGTCTGTAATAACACAGCTTAGCACTAGTGTGAAATGAACCGAATGGTAGAGTCCTCCTTCACGGTCCCTTGATGCTTATTAACTCAAGTGCTCAGTGCTGTTGACTGAGCCAAAGGAGGACATTTGCTCGCAACAGCTTTTCTAATCACCTTCATGCATTGATCTCAAGGCTCTTCCAAAAGTTAGGTCAAGACCATTACTCTTTGGAAAGTCGCAAGCGATGTCAAGTTATAGCAAAACACACTAAAACTGAAATAGAATTAAAGCAAGGTACAAAGAAACATTCACCACAGAGAGAATAAAAAGTGAATCAGGTGAGAAGACACTATTCCTTTATTCTTTCATGTTGGGAAGTCAGCACTTCACGCTGGCTTTTAGCTTCCTTCTAGGTGAATTTAAAACTCATTCTATATTTACTGAGAAAGGCCAGAAGAATCAATAAAGGGCTCGGCTTTCTAGACCTGATCTTCTCACCAATCATTTCTGTCTCTGTTCTGTGCTAAGGGCTCAGATAAGAAGGCTTTGTTTTTGTTTTCAGTCTCCTTAATGGATAGGTTTCTTAATTACGATGGGGGAAAAATGACTGCAATTTTGCAGTGGTAAATTAAAATCAAAATGAGGTAGCAAAGAGCAGGGTCTGGAGGGGAGGGGTGCAATCAGAAACAGCTATTGATTCTGAAATGATGGAGGAGGCCAGGGGAGAGCATACAGACTGGAAAGGAGACTCATCTTTCAAGTGCTGCTCTTGCATAAAAACAATCAGGCAGCAGTGTTGGTTGTTGCTGAAACTTTAACATTAGCTTTGTTTTCAAACTGAATTTAAATTTTGGAAACACTTGCCTGTTCATAAGGGGATGGCTCCTCACACAAATCTTGAGATGATGGAAACCTGAGTGTGAAGAAACTCTTAGTTGTAGCAGTAATAACAAAATATTTGGAAATAATTTATTCTAAGAAAAAACATCACTGTTCACAGCCAAGTAGGCAGAGAAAATGCAACATCTTTATGCTGAGCACAGGACAAGCTGCAAGATCTAACACCCTTCTCACTCACAGTTATTGCATAGGATGTCCCAGCTTTTCTTGAATAGAGAGGACTGATCTGGCATTGTCTTACCTCGTTGCAGTGACTGAGACCAAGTGTGGGCACAGCTTTCTGCCACTCCAGACAGCACGCTTTCATATATTCTGGCTTTTTTCCCTTCAGCTTTTCAGCTGTTCCTTTAACAATGAAATCAGATGCTAGCCGGACATTTTGTCAAATACAGCCAGCACCTGGACAGACTGTGCAACAGGACTAATCTTCTAATAACTGGTTTGTCTGACTGTTCTCATTGCTGTGATGAAGCCTGACTTCATAAAAATGCTGATTATCAGGTGTTTGGGGCATAGAATCAGGAAGATTTTAACCCCACTATTGCAAATAATATTCTAAATACAGCCATTCTAAATACAGCTGAATACTTCAAGTAAGTAAGACTCTATTTTCAGCACAGACAGCTGAAAACACCTTGGAGGTCCTCTGAAAGCAAGAGGTTTGTTGCACCATGCAGGAGACATCTCTTCCACTCTTCACACTAACACTGGTCTACAAAATCCTCATCCCAATGCTGGTGACAACATGGTGTTTCTCTTGCTCCTCCCACAGGGGCTGGCATTTTGTATGACTATGTCCTTGTTCATAAGCCATTTTCCTCTCATTCTCCTCCAAGCAGTGCAACAAAATCTGTTATTTTCTCACTTCCTCCATCTTTGTAGCCACGATTCTGCCATGTCACCTGTTCCCTGCCTGACTCCCAGCAGTAGGGCTAATTATCTGGCAGTGAGAACTCCTCATCTTTGCCTAATACCCTGTCCTCACTTGAGAATGGCAGAAGCACACCTTTCCAACAACTGTATCTGTGGCTGCTCCTGCCTTTGACAGCTGATCCTGGATATCAAACTGAAGTGCAGGACAGATATTTCTAAGCCCTTCCTGGCTGTCATTGTGCTCTAGAGAAATCTGGATTTGGCACAGTGCTTGGATGCTTCAACACTTACCTGGGCCAAAAGTGGAATCAGTCCACAGATATCTCCCTCATCATCACAGGAGTTTTACGCAGCACAGCAAGTCTTGTATATTCTTATCACTACCACTGTCTAATTCACTGTCAGTTCTTTTCCTAGGACAAAAAAAAGGACAGAAGTTAAAAGAAAGATTCCAGGTGAGCAAACATAAGAAGTGAAGATATGGCATGCTTCTGAACCCTATGACCTACTTACTCTTTCCCTGAAGCTTCAATGATCACTGCTGCTTTTTAGGGAACAGCAGAGGCTGCTTAACGCTGAAGGCTGCAATCCCTGGCTCCACAGATCTCTAATGCCTCCTCTTCCTGGTATTCACACAGGAAATGCTGTTTTTTCAGGTGATATGGAACCTACCAAGAAACCCTGTATCCTATTCTTTGATTAAGTGTGCAGGTACTCAGTGTTGTTATCATTGGATATTCTTTTCTGCAACAGAAAAGCAGGAGAGAGAGAGAAAAATATTGGTCAGCGTTGCTTAATTGAGATCTAATAGCCAAGGTCGGTGCTAAGCCAAGAATAGATAGCAGAAGCCTCCCATGATATATTTTTGTGATGAGATGTTCATAGCACACAGACTGATCTATTATTGGTTTTCACCATGAAAAATTTAGCTATTGCCCGGAATATTCTCAAATCTATTTTGCATTATTTCCTTGCTTTTTCATTTAAAAATATGTTTCTAATGAGACCTCATGACTGTGTGAATTAGCAAATCTCTGCTGAGTAGAGAAATTGCTTCACCTTGCACAATTGCAGCTATATGTTCTTCTGCCAGACCTCTGCAAGATGACAAAACCTGTTTATCCAAGTCTAGCATGCTCTTCTGGGCTAGAAACAAGAACCTTTAAAGGGAAAGGTGAAGACTCAATTGCCAATGTGCTACAACAGGCACATCTGTGAGGAAGAGCACTGAGCAGTTGCCTCTAGCAATGTTCTGCACATCTGTAATGTTACAGTGCAACAGAAGGAATGTGATGGTCTGCAGCACCTCTCTGGTATTATGTGGCACTTCAACCTACAGACTGGCATGACCACCTACTCGCCTTGCATGCAAATATTGGAAAGAACAAGTCTGTAAAAGATGCATCAGTGCTCTTCCCCAGCCCAATCATTTCCAGACATCTTAGGCTTCCTCCATTTTTTTTTTCCCCTCCACAGATCACAAAGCATCCTGCTCCTCAAATCTTTAACCGAGAACACAGGAGGGAGATGATTCGCATGACCTCACAGACATGTGAATACTAAACCTAGAGAGCTGATGAAAGAGTTAATTCCTCTGAAGATGAAAGGAATAAGGTCTCCGAGGAATGCATCTTAGTACATCTATTCCCTAGAAGATGCTGCTCTACTTTCTTTGCCAGCGTCTATAGCACAGGATATGGTCTGATCCTACTCAGTAAGAACAGAGAACACAGTCTGCATAGGCATCACAAAAAACGTGAATACAATAGGTGCAAGGAAGCATTGTCTTCTGGTGCACGGTTACCTTGTGTCTACCTTAGAGCCTTCTAATACCTATCACTGGAGAGCACCAAGCTCCTATTGCTGCTATGGTTGAAGCTGTTCACTGTGATGCTCCCTAGAGCACCTCTCTTGCAGTATGGGTGCAAAGTCCTCCAACAGACAGCTCTCTGCACACACACACACTATGTACCTAACAACTGCCAACTGGCTCACTTCACTGCTCCTGAGAACACTGTGTGGATGATGATCATAGCAGTTCAAACCACAGTTGTTCCGCTTCTGTACTGCACCAGCAACTAGTGTGGAAGGTGCCCAAATAGCGGCTCTCTTTTACTACACCCCAATGTTCACCACTTCTTCAGTCCAGAGACAGGGCAACACAATCCTCAAACCTTCTTGTAAGAGGAAGATTGGGTCCAGGCCTTCCAGAACAACATGCAAAAATAATTGCCTAGGAGCCTGGCATCCAGCATGGAAAGGAGAGGAGAGTGTGGTCGCCATGGTAATGCTGTGCCTCATTTAACTGCAAAGCAACCTCTCGTGTCCTTACATGCAGCCATTCCCACACATCTGCCCCGTGCATAGCACAGGCAGCAGACTGCACATGTAACCAGACACAGGCATTGCCCCTCTGCCCACATCCGCCCCACACAGGGAGGGCACAGATATATTGTAACCTCCACTATTCCTCATATATGATGCACACAACACATACTTGCTGAGCAACACACATTCTCTCAGCTCTCTCCCACTCATGCACTCTCCGTCTCAAGAGAACCAGACAGACTTACAGTCTCAGCTCCTACAGCTATAGGCCCCTCTGCTGCATAGGTATAAGATGCTTTATAAGCACAAAATCAATCAGTCTGCCAGCCACCAAAAGCTGCAGACTCTTTGCCTCCCTCAGCCTTGCCACAACACCTGACTATGGATCCTATGCAGATTATTTTTGGATGCATTTTGTTTCAGTTCCATGGGATGAGCACAGAATAAAGGCCCCAGGAAACTGATTTATAACAAGGCCATATGCCACTGTGCAGTACAAAACCCAAGGGAAGCTGATGGTTAGGTCACTTGGTGCTTCAGATTGGATCATGCTGCACTCACTTCTTGGCAGATAACCATAGGAAATCAACATCAATCCTGTTTCTCCTCAACGTATCCTATGGGTACCTGAAGGAAAATCCAACTCCCTGCAGGAAAGCAGAAGCACAGCAGCAACTCATTTCATAGCAAGAACAAAGTAGGTAGGAGCTGTGAGCAGCATCCCTACCCCCCTACCATGCAACAGACAGGTATCAACAGATATCAGGTAACAGTCAGCTGTCATAACAAACCATTCAAACTCAGCTTTCATTTACATCACCAGACAGCCTGGAGTCCTATCCAGAGATGCCACTGTCACAACATATTCCGTGAGTTCTTCAAGAAGGTGCTGGCATAGCTAGAGCTTGGGCAATGCCACTGTGGCAGGTACAGACCAGCCCTCAGTGAGTTCAGGCAGGAAGCAGAAACTTCTCAAACACACATACATGGCAGCTCCAGCTAACAGGGCCTGTTGGGCCTGGCAGGCACAAAGTTGCTGGAGCCTGAAGTTTCTGTATCACACAGTACCAGTGTCCTTTTCTGCTCTGTGCTGCAGAGAGTTTTAATCAGCACTTGGCAAATGACTGGCATCTAGCAAATGATGAGGTAGCTCATACTGTACCAGCCACTAGGGTCCAAGCAGTTGCAATCATGTTCCATTGCCACTACTTTGTTTGTGTGCTCTACACACGTGGCCTCTAAAATGCTCAGAAAACTGCCCCAGGTAATGTCTCAGACTGCAGGCAGGATGCCTGCCCATATTCTGTTCTTCGTAAACCTCTCAAGCTCCCCCTGCTTACTTCAGCTCACTCTTGAGAGTGTGATCCAGTTAATAGAAGAGTGACCTGATGTACTTGTATGAGCACACAGCTGAAGTAGATTTCCCTACCTGCTTGCTCAGCACCTCTGGACAAGGTGGCCCCAGTTATCGCAGTACTGGTCAAGATTGCACAGCACATCCTGCCCTCTCTCCAAGAAGGGATAAGCACATAATTCCCATGCATCTCCTTTCTCTGTTCACTCCCATCTTCACTACCTGTATGCCTGACTATACCTGACCTCGGGTACCTCTCTGAAAGCAGAGGCCCCACGTGCAGCCCCACACAGAGGTAGAACCCGGGAAGGGTCTCTGCAGCCTGCAGAGCCTACATACAGCCAACCAAGCTGACATCGCTCTGGCACAGAGAAAGGCATCTAATGTCTGAGCGCACACTTCCCCCTTATGGCTATGTCTGATATAGCAACGGCCCAGACCTGCAGCACCTTCGCCAGGCTTGTGATTTTCCCATGAATGTTGAATATCTTTCTTACACTTGCCACACACACATCTCTCCTTCTTCTGCATTAGGGGAATAAACACAGAGCCACTCTTACCAGCCTGTTTGGCTGATGCAGATCAACACACACGGTGAGCAGCACAAGAAAGCAAGACAACTCCAAGCACTCAGTATGTGTCCTGCCTCAGATGTCACACTGTCCCTCTGACGGAATCTTAAGCATCCATCCCTGGTTCTGGGGCACACTTCCCCTACTGGAACATCTTTCCTTTCCCCAGATTGAATACAGCTTTTACTTTGATTTTGAATTGAAAGTTTTTAAGTAGATAGTTATGATTAATGATTCTGTTCAGTTTCTCCCTCTCCCTCCCATTGCACTGCATGGCTAAAGTCTCTCTCTTCTTATCTGAGTAATAATGTCTTTATCAAAAGGAGAATCAGCAGTCTTTATAAGTCTTCTGGTTTCCGGTGCCCATCTTCTTCTCTGGACTAAGCTTCAAGTAGCTGTTTCTCTCTGTTCTCCCATCACCCCAAATACCATATTTGTAATTCAAGAACAATTTGCTTCACAGGAAAGGTAGTTTCCTCTAACATCTACCCTATGACCACCTTACCCTTCCCCCACTCACCTCTTATTTCTGTTCACTGCTCTGAAGGAAAATGAGTCAATTTTCTGGCTGATTCTTTTCTGTTGGATCGTTGAATTGAACTGACCTGTTGCAGATGGACACTGAAGTACTGCATGCTTCACTCATAAGAGGAAGGCAGATATTTACTGATATAGATAAATGGTAATTTGAACAATGAAGACAGCAACTTAACAAGATTCAAAATGGCTAGATATCCTTGACTATTTGCTATGCAGAGGGTGGGGGATGCATAATGAATCTAAGATCAAATCTTAGTGAATCTAGGATAGCTTAAAAACAATAAATCACTTGTCATCAGAAAAATGCAAAAAAACCTACTGACCCCTATTGCTAAAGGAATCTATATCACACTTACCAAGGATCTGTCAGCAAGGCATCACCACATACTGGGTGAATTCTGCGCAGGCATGAAATGACCTTGAGAGGTGTCCCCATTCAAGGAGAATTCTTCTCACTCTGGAAGTAGAAAGGTGAGTATATAAAAAACAGCAATAACAACAAATCTTTAAGCCATCTCTTCTATCAAGCTTTTCCTCCCTTCATCCAGGTTTTTCTAAAGAGTACAGGAAGGAGAACAAAAACCTGCAAAACTGTGTGGTACCCAAAGGGGGACAAACTTCTCCTTCTTTCATTCCTTCTCCAAGCTAAGGATTGGTCACTGCTCACATGCTAGTATACCATCCTTGCCACCTCTCTCTTCTCTACAGGATGTTCTCTTCTCATGTATCATCTATGTAAAAGCATCAGGAAGGGATGAAATGAACGCTATCAACAAAGACATGTTTTCAATGGAACACTGCAGCCCCACGTGCCCTCCTACTTCAGTCAGAGGACAATATGCCCAGTCCTGACTCCTACGTAATAAACATGTAATGCCTGTTGCCACTAATTCCCTGGCTGATCAAGCTCTCTGCCAAACTGACAGACTTAGCTGGATACCACAGTTTCTCACAGCTTTGGCTCTATGACCTTTATGGCAGCTCTTCAATGCTAAATGCCGAGGTGAGGAGCTGTGATTTAATTCCCATAAGTTAAGCATGTTCAAAGGTCAGTGACTCTTCGCATTCCTCTATGGACTCGTGCCAAGTGCTCAAGGCGCTCTCAGCTGACAAGAATTATGTTATACCACAATCTTCATCGTCAGAAACTGGGGGCTACAGGGACATGGAGTTAAAGAAAAGAGGCTGTGTCGCAGTTCAAAAAAGAGGCTGTGTTGCTGAGCCATGGGACCAGGGACAGTGGCTACAAAGGAGAAGGCTTCAGCAAAGGACAAGCATCCTCTGATTCTCATACATGCTGCAACCAAAGGGCTGCAAAAGTCAGGAGCTGGCACACAGTTTCACAAGAGGAACAAGGATAGCCACCCAAGTGACACTGCATGGAGCATTCTCTTCCACTCCCCTATCAGTAGTGTCAGTGGTCTACAAGGGCTTTTAGTTCCGATCTTCACATAAGACCAGGTGAATAAGGGGGAACTTGACCAGTTTCCTGTGGTACCAGCAATATTGTCAGAACAAGGAGAAACAGCTGCAGTTCTCCTTGAAGTCAGCCATAACACCCTCTGCCAGTGCTTCTACCCATTTCTCAAAGTGCTTGCAGCTACTGATAAAGAAAGGCCCCATCTGTTCTGAACTTGTTTGCCAGGATATTAGTGGGAGGAGTGTTTGGTTTCTCTTCCATATAGCTAAGTCTTAGGCCCAGGCTATCAAAGGCATTTAAGTGCCTAGAAAGAAGTTAGGAATTAAGCATTTAAGTGCCTAGAAAGAAGTTAGGAATTAAACTATCGTGAGGCTCTGGGTCCTAATGAGGATGCAGTTATATTGGTATTGAATGTTTTTTGCTGATTTGGCTGACAGTGCTTGGAAAAGTTCTGCTAAAAAAAAGAAAAAAAAGCACCCCATTCTGCTGACATAAGCTGCCTGCATATAAGGAGGGCTTCACTGGTACAACTCTGCTGCTACAGCGATATCACACACATTTACATGTAAATTAGGGCTTTGTTTATTATGCCGCACAGATGCAGCCTTTCTCCTCGTCTTCCATGGAGAGGGTAATGGTCTCACTAAACTGATTCTATGGATGAAGAAAGCAAGCCACAAAAAATGAAAAATAAAAATCAACTTATTGGCTCAGTGCTGACAGAAAAAGCACAGAACCTGGTCAGTGCCTACAGGAACAGGACTTTCTTCAGCACTAGAGCTGGGGTGACAAGTGAGCATGCCATTAAAAAGGAGCCCACATCACATCAAGTATGCAGGATAAAATCCTGTGTTTGAGGTGGGAGAGCTAACAGTGAATGCACTAGGGAGTCCCAAAATGGACAAGAGACTGAGGCCTGTTTAGGTGCAGGAAGCATTATCAGCAAGGAAACGAATCCAAAACCTAAGGACAGGTTCTACCACACTGCCTTACCACGCACCAAACTGAGCAGCCATGGGCACAAGTGACAATGAATGTCCATGCAAGAATACGAAAGCTGAGGCAATACAGACGACTAACAACATACCACAGGAACCACACATGAGACCAGAAGCTGCTGAGATTACCATGCTTCCAATCACTGTTTCAGTTATATACACACTTATTTTACCTCCATTCTGCCCGTAATCCTGCATCTTGACCACACTCTGTCAGACCACACTGCTGTTAACAAAAGCTAACACAAGACGAGAATGATGATAAAATAATGAGTTTCACCTCAGCTGTTCATTCCCAAATCTGCCATTCCTGCTCTTTTAACACAGCTCACTGTTTTCTGCTAGGATAGTTTTAACTCCTATCAACTCTTGTCAGTGGTGAATGCAAGAGTTCCAGGAATTACAGCCTTTGTTGGCCCTATAGTGCTAGAGGGAGACTTGAGAGAAGACACATCACTACGTAGTTCCACTGTGATGGCATAAGAAAAGATTCAGACTTAAGACTCCAGAAAAAAGCGGGTGTTGCCAAGGGCTGGATGAAACAGTGAAGGTGGGTGAATGTTACTGCTGGCCTTAAGTCAACTGCAACCAACAGTTCATCTCAGCTATGGAGAAACGTCATTCTCCACTCTAAAGTACTACACAAGTCACTGATCAAATGAAAGGCACATATCCAGAAGTTTGAACCGGGTGGAAGAAGATACTTTCTGAATACTATTTTGTACTGGAGTCTTGAAAATGGAGGATGAGAAGAAAAACAGATAAATCACAAAGGCTTCAAACAAGGCTAGGATGACCTTGGCAGTCAGCCCCAATTGAAACTTGCAGAAAAACAAATCTTTGGTACAGTTAGTTACCTACTTCTTTCTTAACTGAAGGATTAAAGCTGTACGTAAAAGGAGTAATAAATGTAGGTGGTTAAGTAGGTGGTTAAAGTCATTAATCCCCTCTAATAAACTGGATTCCCGCCCATGCTTAGTTTTGCTGGTCAACACCCAGATCCTACACACATCATCTACCCCATCCTACATCAGTTTTATTATGGCTCATCAGACCCATATTCATACACATTTTTCAGTACCTACATCCTCTCAGGCCTCTTGCATCTCCAATCACAAATCTCCCATCCTGACTTGCTTCCCATTTCACTGAAAGCCCGGCTAATTTCTCCAGGCAAACATACAAATTCTGATCCAAAGATTAGTGAAAAGGTGAAACAAAAGCTGTGGTGATTCTAGAACTGTGGCATTCACCACAGAAGGCTTCAGGGAGACAGAGAGAGTCTTTCCAGAAGCAGAAACAGAACTCTCAGCTTAGCTAAATTTAAACCAGCTAACTACATTGTTAAAAAAAATAGTGGTACCTATTTTCACTTGCCTGCTTGCAGCAGAAGGAAGCAATCTGTTGTGAGCATTCAACATTTATCTAAGCTGAGGACAGAAGAATTGTCACTCATACACCAGACCAGCCAATCTCCCAAACAAGCATCATTCCCTCTTAAGGGCTACTCCAAGTGCTCTCCAGCTTTCCAGGAAATTTAGCTACTGTCTTGACAGATTCTCCTGGGACACTATTATTGCTCTGTGTTTTTTTAAACTGCTATTTAATTAGCTATGAGATCCCCAAAGAGCTTTCCACACTCCTGCTGATTCTTTCCCTAAACTTCAGACACATGTTCTGCCATTCAGAACTCGAGCTAAAATTCAGTGCCTCCCTGGAGTTATTTCCTTACACAGTCCCTGAAGGTTCAGTGCTAAGGTACCATAACTGTAAAAGAAAAACAAGAAACAAAACCAACACCCACCTCACAGCACTGCAGAGGTCTGCCCAAAGTGTAGCTTTTTCAATTACACCTTCAGCAGTGAGTTCACGTTTAGTTCAGCTTCACCCGGAGACTGAAGATGAAGGAGAGATACTTGGAGACTGTGGACTGTTCCTTCCCAGAGCAACCCACCTGCTACTAACCGCTTTGAATGCAAGCGCTGAATCATGACTTATTCTGTCTGAATTGCAAATGTGAAAGCCAAAGATTTAGGCTCATTTCTGACTGTAGCCACCTCGAGATGTTCGATTCCCCACAGAGCTGACTTTATTCACATAACTAGTTTTGTCTCAGCTGCCAACTCTCTCCTCAAAAGAAATTATAGCCCACAGACATAAGTTCTGACAATCTCTAATTATTGTAGAAGGCAGGCCCAAGTTCTGTTTGGGACACAGAAACACAAAAATTTTTCTGCTACCTAAAAATAAATGTCCCACTGGTTACCTAGCTGCTCCTTCCTGAGTTTGTTTTCTGCTGTTCAAACTTCACAGCTCTGCCCTGTGATCCCCAAACCTACAGATGATTAGCAACTGTATGCACTGACTCATGCCAGTGATGTAAGCTCTCTATCGATATGAGCTCGGAGTGCAGCAATCCCTGACTAACTTGTTACTTACAGTCTACTCTTCCATTTGACTCATTTCATTTTTCTTATACAGTTTCTTGCTTCATACAGATGGCTCAGTAAGACTATTTGCTTTGCCAGCTCACAGGTAAAGAATCTTAGAATCATTAAGATTGAAAAGACAACAAAGATCATTTAATCCCACCATCAACCCATCACCATTATGCCCACTAAATCGTGTCCCTAAGTCTCACATCTACACTTCCCTTGAAAACCTCCAGTGACAGTGACTCCACCACTCTTGGCAGCCTGTTTCAATACCTCAACACTCTTTCTGAGAATAATTTTTTTTCTAATATTCAACTTCAACCTCCACTGGTGCAACTTAAGGCCATTAGCCCTCATCCTATCCCTGTTACCTGGGAGAAAAGACCAGCCCCCACCTCACCACACCCTCCTGTCAGGGAGTTTCAGAGAGCAATAAGGTCTCCCCTGAGCCTCTTCTTCTCCAGACTAAACAATCTCAATTCCTTCAGCCATTCCTCTTAAGGCCTGTGCTCCAGACCCTTCACCAGTTTTGTTGCCCTTCTCTGGACACACTCCAGGTCCTCAATGTTTTTCTCGTAGCATGAGGCCCAAAACTGAACACAGTACTCGAGGTGTGACCTCACCAGTGCCACATACAGAGGGATGCTCATCTCCCTAGTCCTGCTGACTGTACTATTTCTGATACAAGCCAGGATGCCATTGGCCTTCTTGGCAATTTGGGCACACTTCTGGCTCACATTCAGCCAGTTGTCAACTAACATCTTCAGATCCTTTTTCTCCATTCAGATTTTCAGCCACTCCGCCTCAAGCCTGCAGTAACACATGGGCTTGTTGTGACCAAAGTGCCACTTGGTCTTATTGAAGCTCACAAATTGGATTCAGCCCATCAACCCAGCCTATCCAGATCCCTCTGCAGGGCCTTCCTACTTTCAGGCCAATCAACAATAACTCCCAACTTGGTGTCATCTGCAAACTTATTGAGGGTGTATTCCATCCCTTCATCCAGATTATCAATCAAGATATTAGACAGGGCCAGCCTCATTGCTGACCCTCATGGAACACCATTCATGACCATTTGCCAGTGGATTTAACTCCATTCACCACCACTCTCTTGGAAAAGCTCTCCAACCAGTTTTTACTCAGCTAAAAATATAGCTGTTTATAAGCCATAGGCTGCCAGCTTGTCCACGAGAATACTGTGGGAGACAGAGCCAAAGGCTTTACTAAAGTCTAGGTAAACTATATCTATAGCCTTTCCCTCATCCACTATGCTTGTTGCCTGGTCATACAAGGAGCTCAGGTTGGTCAAGCAGGACCTGCCTTTCATGTACTCATACCGGTCAGGCCTGATCCCCTGGTTGTCCTGAACATGCCAAGTAATTGCACTCAAGACAATCAGTTCCAAGACCTCCCCCAACACCAAAGTCAGGCTGACAGTTCCCCTGTAGTTCCCCAGATCCTTCTGACCCTCCTTATAGATGGGCATCACATTAGCAAGTCTCCAGTCATTTGAGACATCCACAGTTGACCAGGGCTGCTGATAAATGATGGAAAGTAGCTTAGCAGTCACTTCCACTAGCTCCCTCAGTATCCCCAGGTGGATCCCATCTGATCCCATGGACTTGTGACAGTCTACATGGAGTAGTGAGTTGCTAACTAATTCCTCCTGAATTAGGTGTTATTCTCCTCATCACCATCTTCCAGCTCCGGGGGCTGAGTACTCTCAGGATGGTAAACACTTTTTTTCCTGGAGTATCAGCAGAAGCTCTCTGTTCAAGCAGGCCGGTCTTCTCCTGTTGGGACCTAAAAGGAGGTTCAGAACTTGAATTTGTTCTGAGTTTATTTAGATCATCTTCTGTGCAGCCATGTAGTCCAGAGACACAAGCTGCAATCACCCCTATACACAGGTACCTCATATGTCACACTGAGCCTGATCCGAGCTGCCCACAGGTATGACACCAGGAGCTCTGTGGGATGTGCTTGATGCTGCTTATGGCATCAGCTGTGCCCTGTGATGCATCCCCGTGCTGGGACCTGTCCTCATTGACATCCTGGGCTCTTCTGTCACTACAACCCCAGGGTAAGTGTGGCTTTCCCTCCCCCCGTTCTGTACCAGAAGGGGAAAGGTGTCCCTCAAGCTCCATGTTAGCCTGTTAGTTCATGTTAGTTCACTGCAGAAGACAGGGTGGGTCTGAGGCCCCAGGCGCAGAGAAGCACTACAACAGCTGCATGAGACTGCCAGGTCCTGCAGGAGTCTATCAGCAGGTTCCTTAATGTTTTTTCTTTCTTGTCATTCCTAAACCAAAACTGAAACCATTGTATTGTACGACTCTGTGCTAGTCGTGTTTCAGGACAGTCTGCAGGTGCCCATGTGTGGAAGGGGTCTGGGCTCTCTCACTGAACAGGTAATATAACAGTGTGATCCAGTGCCCAGCAGCAGAAGCAGCTTGTCCGCTCCAGAAATGAGGCATCAGCAAATGAAACTCCTGCGTACACAGTGGGCAGGGGGCAGAGGGTGTTGCCTCAGACATTCCCTGCAGGTGCTGGCTGATGGGGCATGATCCCATGGCACAAACCGGCCAGTACAATGCAATCATTTCTGTTCAGGTGGAGAGGAGCAGGAAAGAAAATACCAACAGTCAACCATGGCAACAGGGGGAAAATCCTTCAAAAAAATGATATAGTATGAGGGTCCCTAGTACACCTCTCTCACTTGCTCACTCATTTCCTTGCTTTTTCATTCATAATCTTCTTTACATTTCCTCAGAAGTAATTTCAGCTCTACAAAAGCTCTCTGCTCCTTCTCCAGAAAAAGCTCAGCAGCAAGAGCAGTCCATGTGCTTTACCAATAGCACTAACTGCACGTGCAATGAAGCAAGTCCACTTGCCACAAACATCCAAATGCTGAGCACAGGTGATTGCTGTTCTGATCATTAGAACCTTCCTAGCAGCACCAGCTTCACAGACCTATCTTGTAACATGAGAGAGGGGACGTGGCCCATCCCATCCTTTGTCTCTGCTTACTGAAACCAGGTGAAGAAAGAATGTTTCTCAGACAAGTCTGTACGCGCTCCAGTGGCAGTCCAGATAGGGGAGCAGCCACAGCCCGTAAGAACAGGAATATGGCCTCACACAGATCTAACTCTTCGTGCCCTCACACCCAGCCTGGACTTGCAATCCTTGGGCCTGTATTTGTATCCTCATTATGAAAACCTCTCGTGTCCATAGGTGAGTCAGAGATATGAAGCATGTTGGACATGCTGCTCTGCCCATAAATGGGCTGAAAGAAACTGTAAAGCTCTCTCAAGCCTTTCTCATGAAAGAAAAATGACTTCCAAAAAAACTAATTAACTTTTGCTAAGGACCCTACATTCATATCTAGCTTGCAGTGTGATTCATGACAGAGGCCCCAGGATGCAACTACAACACAGGAGAAACGAAGAACAAAACCCACTATCAATAATAGCAAATTAGAAGAGGATGAGACTATTCACTCAACTTCATCCACCTGCTAAATTTGCACTGTGCTGAGATTTACTCTGGTTGTTTCAAATTACATTCTAGTAAATACTACAGCCCTTCCCTCTCAATTACTCTGGAGAAATCAAAGGTCAAACTCTTCTACATTTTCAGTATTTACTAAGGCACTTTAGTTTTATTGCTCTCCTCCTACCAGCTGTTTGGTGGTGTGGTTTTCCTTTTGTGGGAGTTTGTTTTTATTGGTGGTACCAGCAAAATCTGGGAATTAAACTTGCCAACTCAAATGACAGGTTGGAAAGCCAACATTATTTCACTGCAGGACTGGGTGCATGGGCAAGCATTCCCACTCAGCGTGCATACCTGTGATCCAAAGCACAGAGATTTTACACATTTTAACATGGGAATGTTCATACAATTTCTGTGAAGTACCTGCCTATTCCTGGAATCGCTGTACATATCAGAATGTGGTACTACACATGTACTGTGTTAATTTAAGATTTGAGTAGGATGTCTTTGGTGATAAAAGGTTGCATGTTACATAAACCAGGTGCCACGTATCTTCAGAAACCTATTTACAAAAAATATGGCTGTTGACTAAGTTTTTAACCGGTGCTTTGATATTGTTATCGCTCTTATTATCAACCCCAGCAGAGTAGTTTAACTCTTCCACAAAGTTGGTGGAGTATTGAGTCTCTGCTTCTTAGGCTGCAGATGTCCTCCTTATTATCTAGGAACAAAAACTTTCCAAAGAGAACAGTTCCACTGAGGTGTTCAAATTACTTGCTGAAAGTCCTTAATTTATTGGCAGGGAAGGCACAAAATCTATTAACAGCTATCAGAGGTGGGTTTTTTTCATTTGTTTCTTTTGAGGGGAGCTATGACAGTAAACAAAATCTCCCAACCTGCAACTCAGCAACCACTTCTTGCTGCCTTCTCCATGCTAGCCCCTCAGGCTGTAAACAGCTGTTTACGAGGGTTGATAGTGACAGGACAAGGGGGAACTGTCTTAAACTGAGACAGGGAAGGCTTAGGTTAGATATTAGGAGGAAATTTTTCACACAGAGGGTGGTGATGCACTGGAACAGGTTGCCCAAGGAGGTTGTGGATGCCCCATCCCTGGAGGCATTCAAGGCCAGGCTGGATGTGGCTCTGGGCAGCCTGGTCTGGTGGTTGGCGAACTGCACATAGCAGGGGGGTTGAAACTAGATGATCATTGTGGTCCTTTTCAACCCAGGCCATTCTATGATTCTATGGTGCTGAGAATTAGCAGAAGTTGTATAAAACGGCACAGATACAGACGCTTTTTGGTTCCCTCTGGTATGATGTTTGCCAGCTCAGACAAGTAATATGAACCCTCAAAACTGAGGACAGAGCATTTAGTTTGTCTGGTCTCAGGACAAATGTATTTCCAAACCCCATCAGAAAATTCATATTCAAACATACAGTGAGTCTAAACACAGGCAATTATCAGCCTACCAGCAGCCAGGGTACCACCCCAGCAAGGCACTCAGGCAGACACAGCTTTAAGTCCCCGTGTAAACGCTACTGACTTCAGCTGTGTGTGGAAATGGTCTGCAGGGTTTGTCTGTCGGGTCACCTGCTGTCCAGGCAAACAAGGGCCAGAACTGCTCCTCTCCCTGGCAATCCGAGGGCATCAGCAGCTGACTTTGACATCTTAAAATCGTTGCTTGGTGAATCTTACCCAGTAGCTCTTCCATCCCAACGCTCACTGACGGCTTCTTTTGTCCCTCACGAAAGCCGCTGTGACCCAGCCCGAGGCCCGCTCGCCAGGGACAACCCCCACGTCCCAAGGAAACCCATTCCCTTATAATTTCCTTCACTTTGAACAACGAGAGCGGGCACGGCGCTTACCGGCCAGAGCTCTCCTCCTGCTCCAGTGACCAGAGCACCGTTGGGAACTGCAGGAGCACCAGCTGGAGCAGATGCGCACACGGACGACCATCGGCGCGCCAGCCCGCCCAAGCGCCCCATTGGCTGCCGCCTCAGGCACCGCCCTGCTATTCCCCCTGTCATTGGACACAGCCCGCAGTCCGGTTCGCGCCCGCCCTCCGTCTCGTGCCGCCATTGGTTTCCTTATCCCCTTCTCTTCGTTCCCGGTTCTGTCTCTGAGGGCTGATTGGGCAGCTCTCATCATCTGGCTCCGCCTCGCTCCGAACTTTCTGCTTTGCGACTGGCCGGCAGCTCCCTTCCCCTCGTTCCCCGCTCGCTGATGGGCGTGCTGCTCTCCCCATTGGGCCGCGCCCTCACGCCTCGCTCCTCCCCCCGTGCTCCACAGCACGCCGCGTTCAGTCGCCGCTCGTCTCTTCCCCGAGCGTGACGTCTCCGCCGTCCATTGGGGGAAGCAGCGGCTCGCGCTTCCGGTGCGGCGCGGCGCGGCCGGGTGGGGGCAGCGGAGCGGCAGAGGCGCGATCGTGTCCGGCAGCGGCGGGATGGAACGGCCCGAGCGGGCTGCGGCGGCGCCGGGCGCTCAGCCCCGTGCCAACGGCTGCAGCGGCGCGGTCCACGGAGGGCTCCGCAACGGCTACGTGCGCGGCCTGCCCGCAGCCGACACCCAGGTCAGCGCGCCGGGAGTGTCCTGCCTCCCGGGCGCGGCCGGCAGCGATGCGAGGGAGGAGGTGGACGGGAGGGGAAGGGAGAGGGGGGGCAGGGCAGCGCCCGGCTCGGGAGTTCGGGGCGGGCGAGGCAGCGCCTCCGTGCTGGACTCTGAGCGGGCCGAAGGCAGCCGGCGGGCCGAGGGGAGAGCTGGGGGGCTGCGGCGGAGCCCCGCGGAAGTTCGGGTCTCGCAGCCCGGTAGTGGCCCGGAGCCCGGGGGCCCCGCGGGTAACGGTGGCCGGGCCGCTGCCCATGTCTGGGATGCCTGGCCATCCGGGCTGGCCGTCCCGTGCCGCTGGGTTTCTGTGGCTTTAAGCTAGAATCCCGCTCCCGTGTAACAGGTCCATGCTTTAGCAGAAAGCAGCAATTAGTTCCTTGATGCTGCTCTGTTGCTACAGGTGCAGTGTGTCCTCTGAGCAGGAGCTTCCTAATCTGGGAGAGTGAAGGGCTTTGTGCAGTGCTTCTCATCTTGCTGTGTTATGGATGTATTGCTGGGCGTTTGCACTTTCACAGTTCCAGTTGTTGTCCTGCAGAGCACCCAACTTTTGTGTGTTTTGTAGTTAGTGGTTCTCCCAGAAGCGGTCCCAGCAATATGGAACTTATTTTATCAGAGATCTACACCTGATACTGCTGCTGGAGAGAAGCTTTCCCCTGCTGATGTCCTTCCTATTGCTCCCTATTCTCCCTTGCAGTTCCTCAGGGAAAGTTCATACTGTCACTGAGTGAACCAGGTTGAGAACTGATGCAGGCTAAAGGCACGCTTTTTGTTTTTCTTCCCAGGTTTAACCCAGGTCATTTCCTGCATTTCTTTCCCTGGGTGGGCACTCATGGTCTCTCCCTGGCACTCGGGAGCAGATAGCAGCACACTGTTGGGAGTGAACAGTCGGGGGAGGTTACGACACCTTTTCTTGGCAGCTTATCCAGGTTTATTGTTGAGGAAGTTATGGCACTGTCAGTCTTGCTTTGCAGGCACCAAAAATTGCTCACTATGAAGCCTTAGGTTTAAATCTTTGTACTAAGCACGAGTAGTGGTGGTGTGTGTTCTGTTGTTCTTCTTTTCCACCCCCTCCCCCAGCCCGTTCCACACATTTTAAGTGGAGGTTCTGCTTTAGAAGAACAGCAAAGAATGGAGTGAGGGAACATTTTCTTCAAGGATTGTATACAGCTGCATGTTTGGAAAACGTGAAAGATGGAGTATGTGAATGGAAAAGCTGCTGATGTCAAGCTGAAGAAGTTCAGTGTGTTATGAGAATTCATATTCATTTGTTGGCTTGTGTATGATAGTGTGTTTGAATATGTCTTGCAAACCAAAGGCACTTGAGATGATCGCTTCTACAGGGAGGAACTCTTACTGTAGTGCTGATGATCATTAAACATCTTGGCAAAAAGCTGAAGTCTAGTCATGCAAGGTGATTATAAGAAAGCTTTAAATCTTTCTGGCACCTGCTTGTTGATCAAGAAGTTGTTTATGATTAAAAACCATGTGTTCCTTTCTCCAACATCTTACATGGTCCGGATCCCTGACTTTCAAATTGAGGGTCAAAGTGTTAAAAGTCCCTTAATTGATGCTTGGGACTGCTCAGGGCTACTCATAGTTTACAGGATTTTTTGTTTGTTTGTTTTTCAAATATCATCTGTTCTAGGAGTTCAGGACCCCCAAAGATACTGTCCCGAAAACAACAAAGATTTGGCTGTTTGGCTTTTTTTTTTTATTTAAATCTTCATTGCTCTGTCTCTCCATAGGAGAACATGTTAATGCTTATCGTGCGTTAAATATATTTGTCTGTGTAGGTAAACGTTTGCATGTATGTATGTACCATGTATAACACTTGAGAATATGCAAGTGGCAAAGTCTGTGGAATGCAAAGTAATTGAGTACCAAAAAGGAGGTAGCTTATAGGTGTAGTAACTGGGTAATAGAAAAGAACAGAAAAGTAAAGGATGGACAGGGAAAAAGATTCTTTTGCAAGAGTGCCTGTTTGGTGCCTGAGAGAAGTAAGAGGCAAGAAGAGAGGTAAGGTCTAGAGAAAATGAATATGTTGATGGAAAGAGGAAGGGGAAGAAAAGCCTTTGGTATAAGGAAGTGTTGCAAACGCTGATGATTTATCTGGAAAAACCTGGAGCTTGTGAGAGTATCACTCAGATACATCACCACACCTTCCTGTAGGGCTATGTAGGACAGGCAGACTTTATGTCTTTTTAACAGTGTAGAAAAATAGTAAGATTAACTGTACCTAAGATGTCTGTGCTGTAAGTTGCTCAAGTAAGCTTTATTTTATTCAGTTTTTTTTCCCCTATGAAAAAGTTCAGGTTCAAGGGGATTATCTTTACAGCACAAACTTCAAGTTGTGCTTACAGCTCTCACCACAATGAGAGACTGATATTTAAAATTGAATGTTCTCTACTGCCATTCCATCATGAACAGAAGAGGGGGGAATGTTCACCTTCATTTTTAAATGCTACTTTGTCTCCTGCTGGGATCTAAACTGCTCATCCTTTTTCTTGCTAAGAGAAGAAACCTGCCTGCTGAAACTGTGGGAGCTGACTTTGGCTGCCTTGGAGATAATGAAATATTATCAGTAGCTCAGAAAGGAATAATTTGAAATTAGGATTTCAGCATGTAAAGAAAATCATTCTGTTCAAGTACCGAGATAAAGAAAGAGCTGTTATTTTGCTTTGCTAGGAAGTCCTGTGTTCAAAGTACTTTGATTCTGCAAACAATCAATCTCTTTAGAGATTCAAATTCAGTGAGTGCAACAATCCCACTGTAAGCTTTTTTTGTTAAAACAGGAACAGTAAAAATGGTTGAAGAACCATCTAGTAATTAAAAACTGTGGAAAGTTAGTGAAAAAAGTGAGCAACTTCTGATGCTGTGTACATTTAAGAGCGCGTGATTAAAATAAACTAATATTTGAGTTCTTATGCTTTAGTGTAATACCACGCTAGGTAAGATGAAGGCCTGACGTCCCAGAGAGTATTGTCTTGAATAGAGGAAATAAACATAACTGAGAGAAAGAAAGCAAGTCAAGTAAAATAATAGCACTCCAGGTTGTGTGTGATTCTGCTTTTTCTGTTCTTCTGGTCTCTTGGAGAGGGTGCTATGTGGGCTCAGTAGAAAAAACAGTAGTGAAGTTTTATCAAGACACTTTGGAATGCTATTTAGAGTGCAAGAATAATCACTTTTTCTTTCTGTGATGCAATCTTAGGCTGGAATATGTTTCTCCAATGCAGTGTCTTTCTCTGAAACGAACAACTAAGGATTTTTTTAAGATTGTGTTAAAGTAAATAAATTCTTGCTTAGAGCAGGGAGATTGGGACCTATTTAGTAAGACAAGATGCCCATGTTGACTTATTGTAATCTGTCTGCTACTTTGAACAGAAGTTCACTAATGTGTTTTTCTGGATTTCTTAATTGAGCTTCTCACATTAGGATGGCTTCTCTTACAGTTTTAGATGTTGCTGAAGAAATAATCTCAAACTAAACAAACAAAAGAAAAAAATGGAATATAGGGTTGAGATTTCAAGTTTTTAATTTGTTGTGCACAGTACTTCCAAGTCAGTTACGTAAGTGTACTGTACAATACACTTATACAAAGAATTGTACAAAGAATTTTTAAATTTCTGGATGATTCTAGGTTTTCAAATACTGTGCTAGAGTGATCTCCAGATAGTGTATTACAGACATCCTTTAGTAAACAGGGTTTCACATGACTTCCTCAGGAAGGGAAGAAATACTTTGATTAAAGAGAGGGGGATGACTGAGAAAGCTGAATTCCTTTAAAACTGTTACAAGTCCTGAATTCTCACAGCATTAACACCAGCAGTATAAGCTTTTTGCTAGTAAGTTTGGCATGTACATGCTGAACACAGCTTCTGTGGTCCTTTAAGGTTACAATTAATCGCATTGCACAAAATCGTCTCATGAAGCGCTTCAGGGTGCAATAGAATGCTGGCTCCATCCTCATTTTATAGATGCTGTTGCTGGAATCGGATTGAGACTTCTTTGGGAGACTGTACTTCGGAAGAAGAGAACAAATACTGGAAGTTTTTCTCATTACAGCGAGTTCATGATTGCGGCGATATGAATAACCTTCGTTCGAGGTGAACGAATAACCTTCACTTGAGATGAAGGTTAAGATAAAGATTTTTGAATAACTCTGTCTGCTAATTTTATATTAACATAAGAGGTTTGAGTATGAAATTGGTTGGTTTTTTTGAGCCTGTGTGCAAATTTTAAAATGCGAGTACTTCATGACAGACAGAGAAATTGAATGCTCTTGGATCTTAAGAACTAAATCTCATGAACATACTCACGAGGAAGTGAGAACACATGGAGCACTGTGCCCGGTACTGAGCTTCCCATTAAGATAGTCACGCATCTTCATCGGTCTATGAAACCATTGGAGGGCAACAAGAGGCTGAGGAAACTGAAGCATACGAGGTATGAGGAGAGACTGAGAACTACATTTCTTAGCCTGAGGAGGAAAAGGTCCAACTGGTTGGTTGGAGGTTGTAGAGAAGATGGTTCCAGGCTCTTGAAACTGTGTGGCAATAGGATGAGAAGCAACATGTTATTTGGAAGAATGAGAAACACTGACTAGATATTAAGGATGGTTTTTTTTTGTGGGTTTTTTTTTTTTTTTTCATGAAAACAGTAAAATCCTGGAAGGAGTTCCCCAAGAGGCTGTAGTCTGTCCTTGGAGGTGTTCAAGCCTAGGCCGAATGTGGCCCTCAAGACCCTGCTGTGCTCAGACCTCCTCTGAGCTAGGGGTGGACATGATGGCCACTGGGGGTTTCTTCTGACTGGAACTAGTCCATGATTGCACAGATAAACTCCTGGACTTTAGGAATGTGCCCTGGGTTAGACATGAGTGTTTCATCCTTGAACCCCGATAAAATTGTAGATGTTAGGGTTTTTAGCATGTATTCTGAGGCTTGTGTCAGGCACAAAGAAATTTATTGCGTTCTGTTTCTAGCTCGGCTTTTTCATAATATGTTGCATCAGTAACACAAAACTGAACGGAGTAGAAAATTGGCTGACCTAGAAAAGACTGTGATCTCCTTCAGATGTTTTAACTGACAGAACTATTTCTGAAAAACCCTATCTGTGCAATGAGGATACTTTCCTAATAACAAATGTAATTATTAAAGTCTGTAAGCCTTTGTGGAAGGAATAGCTAAGCACATCTTTCTAGCTAATGAGTATTAGAAGCCATCATATTAAATTAGTGACTGTAACATCAGTGTCAGACGTGTCTGAAAATTTCTTTATCCGTACTAGTATAAGAACAAGCCCACAGTATAAGAACAAACCCACAATTAATGTGACTGGCTTCTCTTAAGTCTGTGTGTGTGTTACTGAGGCCAGTTTGAATCAAATATTGAAATGATGTTGAAACTACCATTTTAAATTAAGCTACTTTGTTCCTTAAATGCTCCAATAACATTTTATAACTATATGCAAAATCACTTTTTGTTAAAGCAACTACGTGAGTGGGATCATTTTGAAGCAAGTTGTTGTCCTGTCTTAAATGTACAGCAAAAGCTGTTTTTCTTAAGTAAACATCATACTTTCAAACTCTTGACCAGAAAACCAAAGCTTTATTTTGACTTTTTTCTATTGACCTCAGTTTCTCTAGGAGCACAAATTGGGAGCCATGCTGAAGCTGGGGGCAAAACTCCCAGCCTTCATTAAAACATCATTCCCTGAGAAAGAGCTGCTCTGCCTTGAGAAGTGCAGCCTTGCTGACTGCTTATAGCTGAAGAGGCAGGAGCTGAAATATGTAGGAAGTGGTGGGTTTTAGCGTTTGTAAAAACCTGAGAGCCTGTGGCTTGGTCTGTTAGTGATCCACTGACTTGTTCTGTCTTTGAAATTCTTCATTGCACACTTAATAACTGAATGTATGTAAGGCATGTTTTATCAAAATGCTGTGTATGTATCAGACTGATTGAACATATTAAATAACGTAGTAGATCTGAGGTAACAAGATAAACTATCAGGAAAAAGTGTATTCTCAGAGTTCTAATGGTCAGTTGTATACATGTAGGTCAGTACTAATCACAGGCAAAAATAGCTTTGATTGTATCACTCATTTAAAAAAGGAGGTATACATTTAAACTGTGAACATGTGTGAGGGATTTATACTTCTTGCGTGGATACGGCAAAGGCATCCTAGTTATCAAAGGAGTGTCAAATTTGTTGGGAAATAATATTTGCAGATTCAAGTGTTTGATAATCTGCACCAACAAGAAGCAATACTTAATGGCAATACACCGGAGTGATAAAGTTTGTTGTGTTTAAAAAAAAAAAAAAAAAAAAAAGTACCTCCAATGATTTTTTTTTTTTTTTTTTTAATTTTTATTTTTCTCCTGAAAGATTAAAATGTGACTCAAACCAGTGCCTTCTAATTTTGGTAGTGAATCTCAGTGTTTTTACCATTGCAGCAGTTTGAGATGTGAAGGCTAAGAACAAAGCAGCACAAGAAGAAAGTCTGGAGGTGACAGGGAGGAGTTAACACAGAATAAGTAATAGCTCAGGTGAGGCTGCCTCTGGGAAATCACCATTTAGTGCTGTAGTTTCTTTCATTCTGATTCTCTTGATTCCATATAACAAATGTGACTGCTTTTGAGGTACATGCCCTGTCTTTCCACGTATTCCCTGTAGCTGACAGGAATCTTTGACCAAAAAAAGCAAGCAACATTGGGAAGTAGTAGTATTATACATCTAAAACCAGGAGCTGTATGACTCCTAGTGGAATATCTGCAGTATGTGTGGTACGTGTCATCAGAAGCTGCTACATTTTAATAGGAATTCTGCAAAGTTGTCTTCCAGCAACTTTTAAGGCATTTACATAAAATCACTGAGCTCATCTGGCTTTTGTTTTTCCTTGCAGCAAGAAGCAGAGCAGTTTTTTTTAATACGTAGTGTTGTGGTTTTCCTAGGATAGCAGTATAAGTGCTTATGGTGTTCACTGTTAACTGTATTGCATGTGCTGTGCTTCTCTGCCTGAAGTGTATGCCACTTGTGCAGGGTATTTACCATGGCAAATGTTTTTGATAAACAACTTTAAAAGATTCATTGATTAAATCCTGTCTGTACTGTCTGCGCTGCTGTCTATGCATGTTCCTGTGCTTACACATGTCTTTTGTCTTCTTGCAAAACTTCTGTAATGCTTTTGGAAGTTTATGTGCTGTCGTCCTGCCCTGCAGTTGGAGTTTGGCTTTTGCATGCTCCTCTGTATCCACCTGTTTCTGCCATGCTGACTTTGATGAGAGGGAGCTCTTAGCCTAACTGGCTGCTGACATAGGTGTAGCACATGCCCTGAAAGCCCTTTCTCTGACTGACCTTGAGAAGTAAACTTTTCATTAACAGATAGGTTAAGAATAATGCTAGCTTGATGTGTCCTGTTTTGGCTGCTTGCAGTGGGAACTTAATAATGCAATTTATCTGTTTGCTTGATTCTTTTTTTCCCCTTTGTAAATCCATGATAGGGTGACACATGGAGGTCCTTCTGTGAAGACCTGTCCAAACTTAGAAAAAGGGCAGTTGTGAAGGTGCAAGTAAAAGCAAGTTTACTGTTAATGACTTTTATCAGTTGCATTTTTCCCTTACTTTGATAACTCTGATGGAGTTATCTGTGCACCTAATAAGACAGCAGAGGTCTCTGCTGGTGAAGCATGCAGTTAGCTACCTATCTAGTTGTGAATTTATGTTTAGTGGGGTGACTTAAATGAGAACTGTGTCTGTGTAGAAGACACTGCTCTGTCCCTGATGTCAGGTGGCCTGTAATCGTGCTAAGAGCTACCAATGTAAGAATGTTACGTGAGAATTTGTTTTGTACTTGTCATTGAAGAATTTGCCTAAAGTGAGACAAGAAGCAAAACCTTTTCTCTGTGGAGCTGGAGTCTGGTTCTGGTGGTCCCTGAGCTTAAGGCACTGCAAGAACTGATGCTATCTGTAGTACAGAGTGTTCTTTAAAGCACAACTTTGCACAGCACTTAGGTAAGAATGTAAGCTGAGGTGTGCTTACAGTGTGTGTGTACATCCATAATCCCATCCTCTGTACCAGAGACATTATCATGATAATTGTAGGAATTGTATGTAGGTCACTCCAAATCTAATGACTCCTATTTATTTCCACGGGAATCACAACAGTTACAAAGAACACTATAACACTACTTTATAGAGCAAATTCTCAGCTACAAGATGCTGTGTTTTTGTTGTGGTTTTTTTTTTTTTGTTTTTTTAACATAGTCACTACCATCAGCTATTTGCTGCATTTTTACCAGCTGTGAACAACAGCCTGCACTCATCAAAATCTGTACCAGCGGAGGATGACCTGCTGTTGCCACTGCTGAAACACATCACCCAGTGCCTCAGTGTGCTCACATCCACTCTTTGGTCTCCATAAACATTCAGCAAGTCTTGATGAATGTCAGTGGGTGCCATTTTTTCTGCCTGGAGGAATTCGGTGACGCATTTTTGCTTTTTCTTCACTCCCATGTCAAACACTGTTTTGTCAGGCTGTCCTTCTGCTCTGTATGAGCACAGTGGTAGAATAATACCAGGAGGTGAAATTAATTTGTCTTGAATCGATGCTTATATTACTTAAAGAGTCTTTCTTAATGAAATGTTATTTTTGACAATGCAAGGCAACCTTAATTTTAGCATTTTTCACAAGCAGGGGCATCTCTAAAAGAGAAAAAGTGTTACATACTGTTTCTGATTAGAACTGATTTATTTATTTATTCATCAGTAGCTATTGGTGATTAACCTCAACTGTTAGTTTGCAACCTTTTGTCTCTTCCTGAGAAAGGCATTAGAAGCTTTGATGTGATCTCCATTTATTAGGTGCTAAGCCATTTGAGTTGTCACTGCCATCTGTCTGCTCATCCAGAAATGAGCAACTACTTACAGACAGCTATAGATGTAGATGTTACACATCTCCAGAGTAGCTGCTATTTGGAGCCCAGGCTGTCAGCTTGAGGACACCAAATTCAACTGTAATTCATCAAGTTTTGAAATTGTAGTAACCTGGGAGCTTTGCTGCATGATGCAGTAAAACTTTGTGGTTTCATGAATTGGAGCTACAATAATAAAGTTAAGAGGTCTTGAGAGTATTAGGGAAGAGAAGGCACTTGTGTTTTTTTTCCTGTGCAGGGTTGACTTACAGAGCCTGCTGATTGTCGTTTGCTTTTACCCCTCCCCAGCAGCTGTTCATTCTTGTTTGTTGAGATCTCTTAAATGAGTTTGTGGAGCAGTGCTGTGAAGATTGTTAGAGTCTAATAAATAACTTTCTGCAAATCACTGTATTTGCAGCCTGCGTCAGTTCCATGTTGTTGGAGAGATGCTGTGCTGAAAGTCAGGTTAGCTTTCATTGTGCAAGCCAGAGGGTGGTGCAGATGGCTCAAAGTGGGAGTGAGTGGGACAAAGGGAGACGCTTTGGTTGGCACTGTTTGTGAGGAAAACATACTGTGAAACTCTTGGCCTTGATAAAACTTTTAAGTTGCCTTCATCTTAGCTGCAGTGTAGTAAGCCTGGGGGGATTTCTACACTTGTCCAAAATTTTCTGACTTAAGCCGCCACTGTAGGCAGCATGTTTTAAAACTACTTCAGTATTAAACCTTGCCTCAAAGCACTGCAATTCTGCTATTTATCTCTGGCATAAGTGCAGCTGCTAAAATACATTTCTACAGTATCGTTGTTTTGTTTCCACGCATGTACGAGTTCTCAAGTCTTGACAACCACAGTCACTACACTGTGAAATTCTATATTGCTCTGCAACCACCTGGGTGTGTGTTGGCAAAGGAAATAGGTAGAAATGGGTATTGGGGGAAAGGTAGTGTGAAGTTCGTGCTCAGTTATTGACTGCGTAGCTATAGCTTGATTGTATCTTATGAAGCTTCTAAAAAATTAAGCTTAAGATAATAGTATCACACTTGAAATACAGACTTGCTACAGCATCTGGAATGAAGAGATGCTGGTTTCCAAAGAAAGTATTGCATGGAAAGCTTGTGTGCTTTAATTGATTTGTTAGCTGTTAAATAAGTTACTTCAACTCTGGCTTCCCTTCCCATATGATCCTATGGATGCCATGCAAAAATGACCTGTACTGTTCTGCGGGGTATGATTATCATTCTTTGATGTATTTAGGACCATCCTTTTCCCTAAGTGTTGATGTTTCTTTGGTTACAATGTTTTATAAAATAGACTCCTTATTGTATTTGCCTGTAAACTGAAATTTGAGAACAGTCTACAGAAATTCAAACATCATTATTGACCCGGCTCTTTTTTCAGTGTGCTGTTATTATTAATGTAGTAATTTATTGAAGCTTATCTTGGTTTCCTTCTTGTCGTCCAGCCACTCCCTTGCACATCAGGCAACACCCTCCATAGTAGGTTTGGAGAAAGTTACAGAACTGTATGCCAATAAGTAGTGTAGTTGAAGCTGTGACATTCTTACAGCTATGGTGTTGCCTTGGGTGAGCACTTGCCTTGTTATTTCAAATATTTTCTGTAACAGTCACCAATACAACACATCAACCATAATTGAGGTGCACACCTATTATGCAACTGGTCAAATTCTTTTTTTCGGGAGATAGCTTTTAGGTAACAAGATGATGTGCCGTGGGGATTTGATGCAGAAAGCTTTGCTCTGTTCTGTGTTCTGACATATATGCAATGTTGAGGCTGTGTATACAATGAGTTGTTTGTCTGTGATGCCATGTCCACCACATGGATGAGTACAGTGGTTATGTCAGCATCTTTAGGCTTAAGGCTATGGAGAAACACAGAGGATACTTGTTTTCTTACAGCAGTGTAGGCTTCCATAGCAGAATCTTGTTTGAATATTGTCCAGTTCTTTTGGATCTCATAATCCCGAGAATACATTCTTTATCTTATTGAACTGTTCATTTCTGTTTCTGGATTTCTGTGGGTTTTGTTTAGTTGGATTTTTATTGTGGGTTGTTTTTTGGTGTTTTTTTTTCCTCTTTAGTAGGTCTTGAAAATCCCTGCTCTGTGAATTCGGTTATTTGAAAGTCTTGGTGGATGAGGAGGCTTTTTCACACCAGCCTTGTATATGGAGACTAACAGTGTTTGTCATGACTGAACCTAGCTGGATTAGGGATTTGGGCGAGGGAAGGGCAGAATCAGTTACAAGATCAGAGGGATTACTCAGAAATGCCTGTTTGATGTTCCTTGAATGAGTATCTTACAGCTGCCTCTCTTTAAATTTTTACTTCAGATAGATCACATCGTGCACAATGGAGGATTATACAAAAGACCTTTCAATGAAGCTTTTGAAGAAACACCAATGCTGGTTGCTGTGCTGACCTATGTAGGCTATGGTGTTCTCACACTCTTTGGGTATCTGCGAGATTTCATGCGGCAGTGGAAGATTGAGAAGTGTCAAAATGCAATAGAAAGAGAAGAACAAAAGGTAAAGACTGAGAAATTTCAATGTGGAAATTGTGTGGCTGAGGCCTCTAGTTTAAATATTTATTTGCAGAGCAATATTGTTCAAAATTTTCTACTGTTCTTCTTGTATCTGAAATGCTCTGTGTGTTATGCTAGTACTGTGGTATGGTTAAACAAAACAATGTTTTGTTTATTTGGGTTATGTTTTGGTGGCATAGTTATATGGTCTGTTTTACTGGAAACTACATCAACAATTATGTCAATGTGCTGAGTGATGCCTCGGCTGCAGAAACAAGTGTTTCAGGGAGAAACACCTCATATGCCAGCACAAGTAGCAAGAGAAATGCTTCTTGAAGGATCGAGCTGGAGTTTCACAGCAGTGGTATGCTTTCTGATGCTGTTCTGGTTGCTGTCTGTGTTTTGATTTGGAAGCATTCCCTCCAGCCCAAGTATCTGTAAAGAGAAGCTTGCAGTAAGAGCCAGAGTGTAAATTGGATGATTTTGAATTAACATGAGATTCAAAACGGTATTGGGTTAGCTGGTGAGTAATTTGAGGCACTGACTCACTGATAGCATTTAAAGAATTTTAAAAGCCTTTTAGTGAAAGTTTCTGTTAGCAGTTAAAAAGTCTTGCCATCTCCAGCAGTCAGTGTAATACCGATAATCTTAAATTGTTTTAAATAATTTTTAGAGGCCTTTAGTCCCCACTCAAGTTACTGTTAAGGAGCTGCCACTTAAACTGGCAGTTTGTAAGCTATTTCTGCTAACTCTCAGTGTGAGCTGTCCTAGCATAGTGTGAATACCAGTGAGGTTTCCTCCGAAAGTCAAAGTAGATTGGCTTACTCTTGCTGACCAGGGTTCTGTTTTTCTCGGTCACCGATCCAGCTTGCAATACTTCAAGGCAGTTTGTTTTTCGCTTGCTGGTTTCTGGTTCTCTAGGCAGCCACACAAGCAGTTGGAACTGGCTAGCAGAAAATAAGGGTGGGGGGAAGCAGCTCAAGAATGTAAACAAATTACTAAGGATAGGAGGGTGGAAGGAGGAAAGACAAAAGACAACTTCTTTTAGAGGCAGCATGAGGCAAAGTTTGTATCATGCTGTGGTAGATGAGATAAGATGCAGTGCTGATGCCTAAAATGATTTCATGGTAGCTTCTTCTTATACTTATAGTAGCTTGTGGTAGAATTAAGCTGACTCATGGTAAGACACATAATTCCAAAACAGAAATATTCTTTCAGGAATTTAATGAGGAATAGATATTTCATGTTTGGTAACAGTGGGGAAGCTAAATTTATACTATTTCCAAAACTAACTTCTGGAATCTAGAAGCAAAACTTTTATTCCCTTTCAATATCCAAAATCTGAATGAATATTGCAAGCTAAATCTCCATTTGTAACTCGATGTGTTGTTTAATTTGAGCTACTTTGGTTTATATCACTTGAGAATATGACATCATTGTATTTTTCTACTTATATCCTTGAAATTGATGCAGAAAAGAAGAGCAAACAGCTGCAAAAATATACCAGTGCTAGATGTTAGGAGTTTAAGTATTTGTACTCATGATACTTGAGGATTAAAAAGAAGTAACTGAAAGATTGGCTACTGTATTTCTGTGAAACACTTGTTCCCATACCAAGTGGGAAAGGTGCCTGCTTACAGTAGCCTTTTTCTATGAGAGTGGTGATAACTGTACGTTCACTTCTGTTACAGAAGACCTCAGGCAGCAGTTCTGATTGGGGGTAGGTTATTGATATTGGGTTCTCCATAAGGACTGTCACAGGTGACACAAGCAGAGAGTTTGTTAGCAACTGATTATCCCAGTTCAAAAATAAATTTAATCTTAATTTTTTTTTATTTTCTGAATTAATTCTAGCATTGCATCTTCTCCTGAAAGGCTTCTGTTAAACAAGTAAGTTTCCCAGACAGATGAATTGAAACTCCCTGTGTGTTGACCTTGGCTTTCAGGGAAGAGCTGCACGTGTTGTGTTTTTGTTTTGTGCATAAGATTTCTGTGGCTGGATCTAATGAGAAGCACTTCTATCTGAAGGCTCAATTTGCTGTGTATCATGTCATGGATAGGCCAGTCAATACTGCATATGGATGGAAAATAAGAGGTCCTGTTCAAAAAAGTTCAGGAGTGAAAGAAATGCCAGTGTAGTGTACTTCCCTAAATCATGTTTTTAGTGCTTAGGTTGGAACAGCTATTTCTGATGCTGGACAAATAGAAAAGTGATCATGTTAGATTCAGAACTTGACCTCACATTTTGATGCTTTGAGTTTTTTTGTCTGCAAATGAATTGATGGTAAGGTGTTGCAGTGTACCCAGTGTGGGAGCCAGGTTTTGTTGTGGTACAGGGGAGTGCTCAATATCTTGGTTTGAGACATTTTGTCATTTTCACATACTTGAATCTCTCAGGCAACTGGCTGACATCCCTACTGATACCAGCGTGCAGGAAAAGCTTAAAACTCCTGTTTTTTAAAATTAATATATCAGAGAAGCCCTGGTGTAGTTTCTAGCAGATTTAGGTCCAGTGACCTCTTTATGTGAAGTACTATTTTTATTACATGAATCTCAAATTGATTATAATTTTCTTAGCAATCAAGCAAAACAATTGGCTTTAGTTTTCTGAAATAGTTTATAAAACACTTTGTAGGTGAAGAGCTCAAAGCAAAGGCATTGGAAGTAACTGTGTAGATGAGCAGTATGAAGATGTTCTGTGTGAGCAGAACTAAATTACACTCTGCAAGGAAACGTCCCCGAATGATGCGTCCTGAAGTCATGGAATTGAAGTATATGGATATTTCCTCGTGGTGTGTTTCTGAAAACGATTGAAGTTAACAGCACTGAGTAAGCTTCAGTCTGGAATGTGGTTTTAGGGGAAAAAAAAAAAAAAAAAAAAAAAAAAAAAGGGGGAGAAAAAAGCCTTGTGATTTTTTTTGTTTTGGAGAGCACTTGATTTCAGTAGCTAAGTTCTTGCTGAAACTGTTACATCATACTGTGTGCACCAGAACTAGAAAATGGAACTGGACAAAGATAACTGGAAGAGTAGGATTTCTAATGCATGTATGTTGGGACTGCCTCTGACAGTGGGTAAATATCTTGCAACTTATTAGAGAGCAGCACAAAGCAATGAATGATTCTAGAAAAAACTAGTATTTGCCAGCACTACACAAAAAGGTAAAGGCTTTGCTAGTGTGGATTACCAGGAGGGTGTAGTCATTGTGTTTTGGCATCAGTTCAAATATATCCATCTGGGCTTTTCCTGGAGACTGGTACGTGTAGCATATCCTGTCAGAAGCACTGGTCTGTTTTAGGCATGGGTGAGTGGAAAGATAAAAACTGCCAGTTACCCTGGAATCACTGTATGTGTACTCAGTTTAACCTGATGCTCAGGTGTAACTTCTTCAGTAGCCATGCTTGTAGCATTTCATAGGTAAAAGGAAAACTGCTTTTATACTTCTCCTGATCTGATTTACCTACTAATTACATTGTCTATTTTATACATGGAAGCAAACTGTCTGAATGGGAGTGCTAACTCTTTAATGTACCTCTCTGTGCTTGACAGCTTCCCTGTGCCAACAGTATTTCTGGTATCTGAAGCTTTCAAACATTCTACAGTTGGATTTGTGGGGACAAGTACATTTGGGGTGGTGAACTGCAGACTTCTGCTCAGTATTGTCGTAGCATCTGCAAAGCTCATTGTAGGCCTGCGAGAATATAAAAAATTGCCCACAGTTGCTGCTGGACTTTTTCTTGTCTCACGTAGCAGTGAGATGGAAGCAGCCTTTTTCATATATATATATTTTTTCCTTTTAGAAGCCTGTTTGTTGCATTTGCCTGCCTGATTTCCATTCAGAGTTAGTTTTGTTTTATTAGGGGAGGGATGCATTAGATGAATTGCAGGTAAGCCTTGTTGGTGCTGGTGGCACCATCTGTTAGCTTAGATGCAATGCTGTAAAAACTTGGCTCTAAAAGCAACATAATTGCTGTGTTTGCATGTTACTGTGCTCCAAGCTAATGGTTACAAAGCTCTCATTCTGACCTTCACTTATATTACTAATTAACAATATGATGAAATCTTGGATTTACGAGTTGCCTGTGCTAAGGCACTGCACCCCAAGGGAGAGCTTTATTCTTCCCTTGCTTCAATTCCTTACTGAAATTGCTATACTTTTCAGGCTTATGGAAGATCTCTAGTCCTTAAGTTTATGCATCTGGGGTTCTTTCACTATTAATGTTCTAGGTTTTTAATGCTTCCTTAGCACTCCTAAAAAGTAAAGTTAGTGTCCTGTATTGGACATGAGTTCTTTTACTCATAATTTGTTCCTTGAATTTCTGTTAACTTTTGAAGCACACTTTTTTTTTTTTATCTCACGATAATCCATAAGGTTTAAAGAACTTCACAATAATGTCTTCAGAATTTAAAGGTTATGCTGCTTGTCTTGTAAGATTGTACTTGCATTATATCTTGGTGATATCGACCTGTTGTGGGTGCCTATCTTTCTCTCACCAGTTGAGCTTGTTAGTCTTCCTGCTTTGTCACCTTGTTTCAAAATGAAACACGATTTATCTGATTAGAAACATGAGGTAAGATTGGACTGTATCAGCCCAGGCATACCTGCTTGAGTTAGAACAATGACTAATTTGCAGCCTCCATTCCTAGCCAAGAACCTTGGCTAAAATTTCAGTTGACTTCCTGGGTCACATATTTAATGTGCTTCAATAACTACTGCAAAGTCACATTCTTATGCAAAGTGGTTGAGAAAAGCTGGAAGTGGTTAAAAATATCTGAGGTTATAACTAAAGTTCAAATCTCTTAAATTTTTTTTTTTTTTTTTTAACCTCCACTTCATCCACCCCTATGAAAGATGCTGTAATAGAGGTTTCAAATACTTACCAGTTAACTATTCGGAATCTTAAGTCATGAATTGGGATCTTAGTGTGTTGCTCCAAGTACTGTCATGCTTATCACCACTCTGTTAGAGTGAAGTAGCTGTGTAACTTTTCATATATGAATTAAGCTTTTGAATGTGTTGATGTTTTTTTCCACTGCAAAAGGGTCAAATTTGTAAGTGCTTCAAGCCTGAAACCTGCCATCTTTTTGGGACAGTGAGATACTGAAGGTGAGGAAGGTTAAAGTTGTGTTACTTCTTCATAAAACTAATGATTTTCCAGAGGATTATAACATTATTTGTTTACTTTCCACCTTGTTAATCCAATTTGATGGAAGGCCTTCAGAGAAGACATGGCAAAAGTGAATGCCAAACTATACTTGAGTAAAGGAACAAGGAAGAAATAATTCAGTGCATCGTAACTCTTTGAAATCTCATTCCCATTGTCTTCCTTTGCTGAGGAAGGACATAGAATGACTTGGGTTGGAAGGGACCTTAAAGGTCATCCAGTTCTGACACTCCTGCCATGGGGAGGGTCATCCCCAACTAGACAGAGCCCCATCCAACCTGGCCTTGAACTCCTCCAAGGATGAGGCATCCACAGCTTCTCTGGGCTGCCTGTGCTGGTGCCTTGTCATCTTCTGAGTAAATAATTTTCCCCTAACATCAATCTAAATCTTCCCTCTTCTAGCTTAAAACCATTTCCCCTTGTCGTATCAGTACTGGATGGTGTAAAAGTTGATCTTTATCTTTTTCTTTATTCTGTGAAGGGGAGATCACTGGCTAAATCTCGTTTTTCCATAATTGAAATGATGAAAAAGAGTATCTTTGTGCCTTCTTGGCGTGTCATTATGTGCAAGAAATTCAGAAGGGAAAGTAGATGCAGCAACATTTACCTAGAAGCTGTCTTTCCTGTGCATCTTCAGGCAGGAGGATGTAAAAGGTGAATCTAGATGGTTTGTTTACTCCAATCTAAAAGTTATGAAACTTGTTATGAAACCGTAAAATGGGGAAGCTAAAGGAAAATGTACTCTTCCTTCAGTTGAGCACTGCAAGTAGAAGCTTCTCAGTACTTATTTGTGTGAATTGTTATTAAAGAAACTGGTATAAATGCTCCCAGTTCTGCTTCCGTGTTAGAAATACCAGGCACTAGTAGTCGGTCAGACAGATCTTCTATCTTATCCTGCCACCTAATAAAAAAATGCCTCTCTCCATATTTTCAGTTATGTTGTGAAAAACAGGAAGAAATGTGATGCTGGCTCTTTACCTTTGTCATAAGTCTACATTTTCCTTTTGTAGTGTTTTACAAAGGCTTGTTTTTGTGACATTAGCAAATGAATTCTGTATTGTTATGATCACTGAATGTCAAACTTCCTTTACATTTAATAGTAGTGATGGAATCTCATGACTTTCAAGCATTTTAAGTAGGCCAGAAAAACACGTTCTTGAGTGCTCAGATGTCCTTGCTCTCACACTTTGGGTGACACACAAGAATGTCAAACTGTTTTCCTGACAAAAGTTGGAAGGGAAGCTGGAATTCAGGAAACTCTTGTGCACAGAAAAATCCTGTGGGACTTCAGTCATGATAAGCTGTGGAGAACAGAGGTGCCGTAATGAAGTTTAATTGTTTGGCTTCTGAATAAAAAAAATGTGATAAGTTCTAACAATAGCTCTGTAATAATAGTAATGCTGCTTTATTATATGCTTTTCTAACATACAGAAAATATAATAGAGTGCCTCAACCTTCTCAGTGCTTTCTCATTTCCAGGTGATGTTGCACTGGCACGTGCTCTGAGAAGTAACAATACTGTGTTTAACAAAGTTCGGTTGGGATTTTTTTCAGGACTTAAGAATGAAGAGTTCTCAACTTTTTCCTGCATTTTCTTGATTTATTTTACTTTATTTTACAAATTACATTCATTGATTCAGAAAACACCTTGTTCCTTTTATTACCAGTTTGCTGTATTGCATTGTTTCCTTTCATTTTCGATGTGTTTCAGGACTTTGTCCCATTGTATCAGGACTTTGAAAATTTCTATACCAGAAACCTCTACATGCGCATTCGAGACACCTGGAACCGTCCAATTTGCAGTGTGCCAGGGGCCAAAGTGGACGTGATGGAGAGAGTTTCCCATGACTATAACTGGACATTCACGTGAGTCAGATTGAAGGAAAGGCTTCCACCAGCTACTTCTAAGTAGGGTCTCTGAAAGCACATTGAAGGCTTTGCGGTTAAAGAAGTGATGAATTATGTTTATTTTGAGATTTACACTGGCTGTTTTGAACCACGTCTGGCCACCAAGATGACTATATGATCTTTGGTAATAACACTTACTGTGTTATTATACTTACAGAACATGATTCTGCATGCATTAAGATTTCATATATAGTCTATGAAATCTATATTCCAATGGTAAGACATACGCTTTTGTGTGTGGTGCACAGAACCTGGAGTAGGTCCTTTGGATTGCCTGACTTCTCGTGCTCACTTAGAACCAGTCCAGACACTTGTAAATTTGTGAAACACAACCAAAAATTCAAGGGCAGATGTATTTTGTTGTCTTCTGTTTTTTTGTTTTTATTTTTAAATTGGAAATGACATAGCACAAGGCTTGACATGAAGAGGTTTGCAGCATAGTATTTGGTGAAACTAGTCATATTTTCTTGGCTTTCAAGGGGAAAATAATTAAAACTTCTTTTTCCACTAAACTTCTTTTTTAATCTCCTTGTCACGTAGCATCAGCACAACAGTGCCAGATGTGTTTCCTTTCCATGGTTAGAGGATATCCTGCTTGAGGGGCTGCCAAGTTAACTGATCTAGATATCTTATTTTCTAATTGGACAGCAAATTGTGTGTTTCTGAGATGGAGGAGGAACAATTTTGAAAACAAACTGTTTGAAAATCCTGAAGTAGTATTTGATATAATAGCATAACTGCCTTTTTATATAGACTGTTGCGGGAACTTCCATTTTTAGTTTGCAACTATGAGAGAAGGAGAATGTATTTTTTGTTGCTGGAGTTTGATAATGAGGATCAGTGCTGAAAAAATTTAATTGTTGATTTTATAGACTTTTTACTAATGTTTCAGTACATACTCTATGAAACTCAAAGAATAGTCTTCTGGCTGAGTTTTGCAATGTTGTGTGTCCTAATTTTTAATTTTTTTTAACACAGGTACACAGGGAGAGTGATAAAAGGTGTTATTAATATGGGTTCTTATAACTACCTTGGATTTGCACAGAACAATGGGACTTGCCAGCAGGCAGCAGCTAAAGTTCTGTCCCAGTATGGAGCTGGGGTGTGCAGCAGTAGGCAAGAGATGGGTAAGTTGGAGGAAGATAGGACGTTCCTTCAATGTTTGTTTCAAAGTATTTAATTTGATCTCAAATCTTCTAAACATTACTTATTTCAACTCTGGAACTTTAGACTAAGCAATAAAGAAATCATTGTTTTAGTGAAGATAAATTGGCCTTCTGGGTTTAGTTTATACAGCACAGCTGTTGATTTGTTAATGTTTGCAGTGTTACTGTCTGGGGTTTTGAGTAAAGACTGTACTGGTTGATGAAGATGTTTACTGTAGAATACAGCAATAGTGAAAGCTTTTAACCCTGAATTTCTTCTGTTTAATGTGCAGGAAACTTGGACAAACATGAGGAGCTGGAAAAGCTGGTTGCCAGATTTCTAGGTGTGGAATCTGCAATGGCATATGGCATGGGATTTGCAACCAACTCTATGAACATTCCAGCCTTAGTAGGCAAGGTATGGCTCAAGTTACTGGTAAGAGCACATCTAACAAAGACTGTGGGTTCAGTTTTCTAAAATCTACTTGTCTATTTTTTATTTTTTTTTTTACTTCCGTGACAGCACCTGCAAATATTCTCTGTGGAAACTAAGTCACAGAAAACATTACTAGCTTTGTAAAAATCTTTGGGCAGCAGCATCCTATGGACCAGTAGCACTCCAAATCTTGAAAGAACAGCTTAGCATGTTATGGCTTGCTTCCTCAGGCTACTTGTTAGTATAGTAAACGGTGGTTCATTGACTTAAAGATATTTTGATGCTCTTGAGACACCAAGAATTAACTGTCATTCTGCAGGACTTCAGTGGGTGGTGAAACAAGTAATTATTTAAGCTAGCAGCAGTTGTGTGTCTTTATTTACCACATTAAGGCTGCAAATCATTTCTTAGCCAGTCTTGCCTGAGCCAGCTGCATTTATGTTGGATTTTTTTCCTTTGGCTGTTTGGGTTTTTTTGTGTTCTTAAATTAGCTCTGAGCAATTGAGAGTTTAAAGGTGTTGCGTGCTGTGAAAATTAACTTTTTCAATATCTTTTCCCTTCCCCTTCTAATTCAGGGCTGTCTAATTTTGAGTGATGAACTGAACCATGCATCTCTAGTACTTGGGGCAAGACTGTCAGGAGCAGCTATTCGAATCTTTAAGCACAACAGTAAGTATCAAATGGTGGACGTTGCCTTTCTGCTGCGTCTTCAGATCAGATGGAAACTCTTTTCTAATACTTGGAAATCCCATTTCATGTAAGAAATCAGTTGCTGGTTACCTGAAAGGTCTGCTGCTGACTGCTGCTACTATTCAGTCATTTTGAGTTGGAAATTGTTTTATATATTCAGTCTAAAATAGTAGGGCTTAGATCATTAAGATGGGCTGACTTGCATCTCTGCATGTGAAGAACAACACATTGCTCTCTGGCAGGTTTACAGGCAGTAGTGTTGTAACGTAGCTTCTTGTTACCTGGTTAGCTCAGCACTGTCAAGCTCATCTAATAGTCCGTGTCACGTAGTAACGTAGTCTTGTAGAGGTCTAGGTTATGATTTGAGGCAATAGGAAAGTTTTTAACTTTAGGATGAGATGCTAGCATGGTCCTACATCTAGAGAACTTTAACAATAGAGATGTCATGGCCAAACTTGACCACTGTGTGCTCATACAGTGTAGCACAAAAGGGATTTCAGGACATGAAGCATTGATTAACTGCTACTTGTGTGTATTTTGAAAGCAGATACTTAGAATTGTCATTTTGCTGGTTTCAGCTTCCTCCAAGGGAGGCGTTTTATTTTTCAAATTAAAAAAGACTCTTCTTAGTCGCAGTGAAGGACATACCATCTTCCTGATTCATGAAGTCACTACCTTCATTCTTCAGTTACTCATAACTCGTAATGCACTTTTTATGTTATCATTCTCTGAGATCACGTTGACTCTTCTTCCTTTGAAATCTCTGGTGGTGACAGCAGAGTTTGGGTGGCTCTAGTTCTTTTTCTTTCCTTGTCCTACTGGGTGGTAAATCCTTTACTGTGTTTCTTTGTTTATTGTTTATTGTGTTTATTTAGTCTTTCTTGCTTTCTCTGTTGTTTGAGTGCTTTTCCTTAAAGAAGTACAGAGAGTACTGGTAACACTTCATTATTTTTTTTTTGGTCACCATTCTTCATCAGTCTTGAATGCAGTGCGTTTTGGTTGCTGGGCAAGATCACAAAAACTTTGCACTCATCTTCTGTGTTTATATAGGCATATTTCTGAATATTGTCCCATGTTCCAGAATTTTAGGGAGTGCTCACAGAAATATAGTCCTGGTTATTATGTGAGAAGGACTTAGAAGCTCTGGCATTATAAGGAAGAACAGATGTGGGATTATAGGGTACAAACTAGCAATGGTGAGCCTATGGGTTACTCTAGAAACTTCCTACATGTTGGGGATCCATGAAAGAGAATGGAGTAGCAGATTAGAATCAGAAGGTAAAATGCAAGCAATAAACTGCATGTATTCTTAGTACTATCTTGTTATGGTCTATGCTGCTTTAATTAATCTCATTTTTTCCAAGACACGAATGGCTTCACTCATTATTTTTAGAAATTTTCATTTTTTCCCTACTTCACTGTGTAGTTTGTTCTTTTTATTAAGGTTAGACTTACTTTGTAATCCTTCTCTTCCTTGAAAGATTAGAGCAGAAGGCATTTACTCTAGTATTTTCCATAACTGCTCTAAATTCATCCTTTTTTCCATGGGGGAGATAACGGAGAAAGGGATTATTCCACTGTTTATTTGATCTTTGTCTTTTTTCTGATCACTATTTCTAACAGTTAAGTTGACCTGTTTTATTCTCTAATTTCTAGTCTAGTTCTACTTCATAAACTCCACTTGCTGCTAAAATGGTTTTAGTCTACTGGTCGTCTTTTCATGATTTATGAGGTTCTTTGTGCTCTTTTATTTGCTTGTTTCTTGCTCAACATCTTAGTTTTTATGGTTGGATTGCTGCTATCTCTGTTTCTTCCTCACGATTTTTTATCTTCAGGACTGATTTCACATGTATGCATTTGTTTATGTTACACTGTTAGGTGTACTTGGATTATGTCAAGTGTTTTTAGTCAAACCTAATAAGGTTTCAGATTACATGTCTACTAACATCATCATCCATCTAGCTTCTGGTATGCTTAGCATTGTCATTATTTCCTGCACTCGTTCTCCCTTTTTCCTCCCTGTTTGTTTTTGTAGTTTCCCGTTCCACACCTTTTGTCTCTTTGTCTTTTAAACAGAAAATCCTTGTTCTTCACTTTGGTCAGTCTTCTACTTTGGCTGATTATCTTTGAGCTTGCTCCTTATTTCTATACCTAAAGACACTGTTGCCCCTTACATTCCTTTCTCTTTTCCTAGCAATGGTATGCCTTCCTCCACCCCGTATTCATTCTTCCTCTGCCCTCCTAGTCCTTCTTTGCAACTTGTGCTACTGCTTGTACTTTTAATTTAGGATGGTCAAATTCTTCATCAGAGTTTGTGTAATCACCCAGTCCCCCTGATCTCATCTATAGGCCTGCAGCTAGATGAAGCCTATGCTTACTGATTTATATATGGTCTCTCTTCCATACGTAATCCATTTGTGTGTTTTTGGAGCGATGCTATCTGTTGTCATGTTAGAGCTCAAGCCAGTAGCTGTTTCAGTACCATTTAACAGTAATTTCTGGTGCAGATATGCGAAGCCTGGAGAAGCTGCTGAAAGATGCTATTGTGCATGGGCAACCTCGTACACGGAGGCCCTGGAAAAAAATTCTTATCTTGGTGGAAGGAATATACAGGTACAAACTATACTTCATATTCCTAAGACCCTCTGCATATGATCTAGCTGCTTAGTGTTTGGGTTCATTTGTCAAATCAAACTGAATATTATCACTTCACAGTTATTTCATGAATCTCTTATCTGAGGTTTAATTGAAGTATGTATGCTTAACATCCTAAACTTTTTGTTGCTAGTATGGTAGGTGCACCTGGTATTATCACAGTGCTCACCACGTCTAGATCAGGTTTTAGAAGTTAATCTAAATTGATATTCATATCAGAGCTGAGGTCTTAAATTGCTTGTCTATTCCATTCTTACTGTGCTCAGTGGATGATGCTGATGTGAATGGAATTATGCAATGTGAAGGTTTTTTGTGTGTAGGAGTATGTAGTTTTTGCTAATTGGCATTAAAATCATCAATGTGACTTTCAGCACAAAACAGTTCAAGACTATCCTTAGCCCTAAAAACAGTAAGCAAGTAGGATGTCAGATCAAAATACTGATGTTAGAGTGGAAGTGTAAAAGGGATAATTTAATTTATTAAACTATCAGCGATGATGTTCCTTTGCCTCTTATTGCTACTGCTACTGATTTTTCAGTATGTCAGCATCCCAAAGAGGTTAAACAGGTAGTATATAGTTACCTGAGCAGTAGGTCCAAAGAGGACTTGTTTTTCAACTCTGCAGAAGAAAAATGCATATAGAAAGTTCTATGTGGTCACAATTAATAAGAGTAAAGAATAGAAATTTTAGTGATGTCTGGCTCTGCAAAGAGAACCCCAACCATTAAGTCAACTCACAATTAATTTCTGTTTCTCAACAGTATGGAGGGATCCATAGTCCGTTTGCCTGAAGTGATTGCCCTTAAGAAGAAGTATAAATCCTATCTGTACCTTGATGAGGCTCATAGTATAGGTGCACTGGGTCCTACTGGTCGGGGTGTAGTGGAGTATTTTGGACTCAATCCTGAAGATGTGGATGTTATGATGGGAACATTTACCAAAAGCTTTGGAGCTGCTGGAGGATACATCGGGGGCAAGAAGGTAAAAAGCTGAAAATGAAAAAAAATGAAAAAAAAAAAAAAATGTTTGAGACTGGTGTTGTAGCTCTTTATTAAGCATTTCCATGTTGATTTGTTTCTTAAATTGCCCTTATTGTCCATTTGTTTCATAATTTTACTTACTGTCTAGTACAGTGAAAGTCTGTTCAGTGCCATTGAGCCTAATCTAATAAACTACCTCATAATTCTGTAGTTTGCATGTCGTCAGTGGTGAGCTTAGTTTTGCAGAAAGTCTGGTTAAGAGTGTAGTATCTTAGGAACGGTTAGGAGCCAGGAAGCAGGAATTTCTCAATATTACTTCTAATGAAGAAGGAAGAATGCCAAAAGCTTGAGGTTTTTCAGCTCATTTGGAAAAAATCCATTTCTTAGCTTAGCATAGTGGGGATGATTTCTTCTGGACATCAAAAGTTTACTTTTGAAAAGACTTCCTCGTGTGTATGGGCACTGATTCTTTTGTATTGAAAGGTACTACTAGAACATACTGGCCTTTGTCAAACTGCTCCTTTTGGCAGGGATGATGTAGACAGTTACATGTGTCCCTTCATATATCCTTGCATGTATAGTACAGATGAGACTTATAGTAAACCTTTAATTCAGAGGAAAACTCTACTGTTTTCCTGTCAGGATGATTAGTTGTTTAGATGCAAATAGTGATGTACTTCACTCCATCCGAATGGGGATGGGACTTGCAGAAGTTCTTTTCTGAGATTTTACTGCAACTGGCATAAAATGAGTCTGACATGTTAACCAGAACAAAGCACCATCTTATTCTTTTTCCAAGGTAGCAGAATTAACTCCCTTGGTGTATGGTGAAGCAGCCAGGAGTCCTTCATGGTTGCTTTTTAGGTACTCTTGTTTGTGGAATTACTTCAGAAGAGGCCTTAAATGCTCCTGCCCTGGGTTATTTCAAAATCCTTTTACAACTTCCTTTAATTTAACTCTGACTCCAGGCAGACAATAATATAAAATTGAATGATTCTGCCTCTTTATAATATATTCCCTGCTTGTGCTGTGGATGGGGCAATCTTAACAGTTTTATGATGGAATCTGTCCTGGCGTTTGTACTGGTTTTTGGGATATTTTACTGGAGTTGTCTCATCATTATGAAGGGTTTTGTTTCAACTAAACAACAAGCAACCTGGATCAATGGTATGTTTGTCTTTTGTTCCCATATGACCTGTCTTTACCCCCTAACCAATCTAGAGTGTATACTTACTTGGGAAGTGCAGGAGTGGTAGCCTAGATTCTTGCAATCTTAAAGAGGTTTTATTTATATTGCAACAGTAAATGGGAGAAAGTAGTGTTTTGTAGCCTGTGCTCTGTTTGGTGATTTCTTTTATGGGGAAGCAATTATATTGAGCATAATACATAAGCTCCTATGGATACTGCTCCCCACTGTTTCACTTGTTTTATACTCCTATGATTATAATAAATGCTCTTGAAATAAGGGTTTGCACACAATTTAGTAGTGCAAGACACCTCGTTGCAATCTAATGCTGTTGTTATTGCTAAGCAGATCTGTCATAGTCACTTATCTTTCATCAATGGATATTCTTGCCCTGGGGATATAATTATAGGTAGTCACATCTCTGCTGCTCACATCTCAACTGTTCATTACTTATACTGTAAAATAAGTCCCTGAGCTATCTGTTGTTTTCCAGGACATGCTGGAAGAGGTTTGTTGTAATGGCCTTACTCTGTTGCTAAAGCATTCCTCTGGAGTGCTGAAAAAGCTGTGTCTGATGGCCTCTTGTGTTTTTCTAGGAGCTGATTGATTACCTCAGGACTCACTCTCACAGTGCTGTGTATGCAACATCACTATCACCTCCTGTTGTGGAGCAAATCATCACCTCCATGAAGTGCATTATGGGTGAAGATGGTACAACTTTTGGTGAGTCTTTGCAACATTAAGCACCTGGAAGAGGGCAGAGAAAATTCATTCAGCAAATACATTCATGATTGCCTGTAGGCTTACTATCCTACTTGGCATATCAGCATAATAAACGTGTAAAGTGTTTTCGGCTAAAGGTAAGTCATCCTAGGCTTATGCAGGAAAGTACTGTTTTGTATTGATTTTTTTGTTGTTGGTCTGTATGTAGCTTTTCTAGCTTTCCCCTCTTTTGTTCTTCTGTCCATTGTTATTTTCCCAACTTTTTAGAGTACTTTGTTGTATGTTTTACAGTCTTGCTTGGTTACTGGAGGGGACAGTGGTTTCAGTTTTTCATCTGTAGCGTAGCTTGATGTTTTCACCTTGGTTAAAGTAAATGAGGGCATATTTTTAAAATCCCTTTTTACTTAAGGAGCTAGAGGCAGAATTCAAGATCAGAGGATTTAATACACTGACAGAGGTGTGTTCAGCTCTCTTGATTCAATTTTTTTTTTTCATGCTAGATAAGAAAGGGAAGATCTGTAGAATTCTTGATTCATGTAAAGTCCTAAAGCCAAATTTATGCAACTTGTTTGCTTCATAAGTAGAGGTTGTTTTTTTCAGGCATGAAATAAATAACTTACACATCAGAAGGGCAGGCTTGAAACTGAAATTGTACAGCACTTTGCACATAGAATACTTTTCCATCTTCATTTTTTCTTAAAACATTGTGAGCAGCTCACACAGCATGGCAGCATAGCTCACAGAGGATCTCTCAGTGGCTTTCAATTCAGATGCTCTTAATATATTTAAGCATTTGAATTCTCATTTACAGTAGTTTCAGGCATCTGGCCACAAGGTGGTGGTGTGCACTGATGAGTGGTATTTGCTTTTGAACTTGGATAACCTGGTCAGTTAACTCAGCTGGTAACTCTTACAGTGGAAAAGTATACTGGTTAAATAACTTTAGAACCGAAGTTGTCCCTGTTAATGCCCTCAGAATGGATAATAAACTAATTTCAGACTACCTAAAAAGTTGTGCCAAAGTGCTGCATTTTGCATCTTAAAAATGATTGAGCTCTTTTTAACTAACGATGTGCTCAAGTGTCGATTGATTTGGGTTTCCTCCAATATCTGTTTAGCGTAATGAAGTTGAAAAAAGAAATGTGAAACAGAAATCAGTTATAAACTATGCCATTTTTGCCCCTTTCTGAGGCTACAGGATAGTATTCATTCAAGCTGTGATAAGGGAAGCAATGTCCATGGTCTGCCTTTCTCCTGCCATTATACCAGCAAGACCCATCCACACTGAAATCAGGAACCAGTCAGTTAAAGTAGCCTTAAAACTCAAAATACCTTTTTTTTATTGTGTTGCTTAATATGCACATCAAGCTATATCCTAGTTTGGTGCATAGGACTGCCAGTATTCCTAGCCACTCTTTCTACTGCAAAAAAAAAAAAAAAAAAAAGCTTATGGTGTTTGAAGGCTGGATCATTTCAAGGAAGCTTCTACTTCAGAATTATGATTGAGTTTTAGTGCTTTTTTTTTTTTTGTAGAAGTGCTGGGTATTGCAACTGAGTAGCCTGTATAATCAATGAATATAAAGGTGTTATAATTATGAAATAAACAAGAGAGTTTAGCTAAGCAGGTTAGAATAACAAAAAGAGAATAGATAGAAAGCTTACCCATGTCCTAGGTTCGCTGCAAAACTCCAGAGGAGGGATCTCCAGATGAGATCCTTCCCCACTGGCAGTCAGCTTTTAAATGGGTCTAGGAGAGGTGCAGCCAGGCTCCACCCCTTCCGGCAGTACAGGTGAATTGCCTTCAGCTGAGCTCCATGGCTGACTCATTGCTCACCTCAGGTGATCCATCAGAGGTTCAGGCTGTGATTCAGCAGTTCCCATACACTTGCCACAGTTCTGTCTGGTCAAAAAGGATTTCTCAGCTACAGCTCTAGTGAAAGCGTTAGTGTCTCTGTAATTATCTAACTCAGACTTTATCTGGCGTAAGTTCCTTACAGAATAATTCTTGCATGGAGTTGTGGAGTTGGTTTTTTCCTTTTTTTTTTTTTTTTGTGTGTGTGTGTGTGTGTGTGTGTGTGTGTGTATTGCTGTTTCCTAGTTAAGCTCTTTAATTTCTTTGAGGCTTTAAAGATAGTAGTACTTCATAGGATTTTCTGTGCCTGAAATTAGCTAGTGTAATTGTGTGAATTGAACAGCTGCTTAGTGATAACATGACAAAGTCTTCTCCTTATTTAAGGGATTTGGCTGAAAAACTTGTCGTTTTGATTCTGTGGAATTGTGTTTGAGGGTCTGAAGAACTGCTGTCTGCATTTGGTTTGACCACAGAAAGTCTGAAGTAGAGTAGTTCTGGAGAGTCGTTAACTGTGGAAGGCATGCAAGAAGTAGTGCTAAACTGGGAAACTGGGTTGCTGATAAGCATCTCTGAATAAACCAAGCATTACAAAAATGTAACTACTTTTAAATTAATCAAGCTGAACTAATGGATAAGGTGGGCTGAGATAGGACAGTGGGTTTTCTCTGTTTTCCAAGGGTGCAGTAGGTGGAGCTGAATCAGAACGATAAACTGTTTGCTAGATCCAAACCTTATTCATTCACAACTAACTCTTTTAATGGCTTCAGGAATGCTTGCTTGTAAAGTCTTTGTGGCTTCTTTATCTGCCTGTTTCTCTTCACCATTGTTAGTAAAAGTAACCATTCTCCGTGGCATCAAACCTTTGTGGAAACTGTGGTTTCAGATTAGGATGATCTGTAACTGAGGAATATGTCATAGAAAGTAATTCGTTTTTATGGATAAAAGATTTTTGTGTATTACTTTGCAAGAATAAATTAAAATTCTCTTCTGTGTTTAGGACTATTTCTGAATTTAGTGAAACATCTAGAGGCTCTGAATTTTCAGTACAAGGTGTTGTAGTTACTAAAACCTTACATAACTATAAAAGAAAACATCTAGTTTCAGATCTTTCTCACAAGCTGCTAGAGAATAAGCAAAGTATTTGTAATAGGCAGCACGCACAAAATACAGATGCTATGAAAAGTTGAATTGCTGTTCACAGAGAATGTAGAACTGACAGTCTGCAAATATGCTGCCTGAACTGGGACAGCAGTGTCTTGTGTCTTGGATTCATTCAGTTCAAACTAATCTGTTAATTCCAGGTACTGTTAATGCATGTAAGTGACTGTCTGGACTCAGTCTCTGAAAGCAGTTACAGGAACACATTTGTACATAAATGCAAGCATATTACTTTGCCTTTCAGCCAGACTGTAGAAAAAAAACAAAACAGAACAAAAAAGCAGTTTAACAGACAAAATGATGGTGGAGCCCTTTCTTGATTAAAAAATGTTCTTCCAATACTACTTCTGAAACTCCTCTACACTACTTGGTTACTGTAGTACATCTGTCCTATTTTATTTCTCATTATTTCTCTTACACTTGAAGACCAAGTAAATATGAAGGTAAAACATGCTTAACTTGTGATTACTTTGATAACTTTTTCAGCAGAACAGTCCTTAAGAGTGGTGAACATCTTAGGCATGTTAAATGTCTTCAGGGAGCTCTCCGGTCAGTGATAATGTACCACAGTCATTGTATTTGATTCTGCTATGTAGTAGAGTAGAGTGAGGAGAAGGGATGGAGAAAGCCTTTTCCACAGGTGAATTTTTGGTGCTGGTGTTCCAATTCAAAGTCATTATGACTGAGCCACATACAGGCAAGTGTTGCAGAAACTTGTCAGCGGCTCAAGGTGTGCTTCTCTGTCTCTCTGTTCAAGTCACAAAGTTGAATAAGTTATGGCTGGTTTTATAGATGAACATATTTTCGATAGTAACTGAAAGAAAAGCCATAAGCAGCTTTTTGGGAGTTCAGTCAGTATACACTAAGATGACAAAATGATTCCTAGAATGGGGCTCTGAAAACTTGTAGGGCCACTGAATTCTTGCCATTCCCATGGTGTTTTGTTTATTTAAATTGACTGGGGAAGATGAGTCACCTGGTGGTTATCCCGGTACATTAGATATTGTTAGCTTATATGGTATTAAGTACTTAACCTGCCTTGGTGAATTTTTCAGACTCAATTGTTCTATTTGAAAGTTGACTTTTTGCTGTTACAAGCTCACTAGGACTGGGAATCTAGTTATCTCCTTTTTTTTGTAAGAGATCGTAATGTACCTTGTGCAACTGGGGCTCTGCTAGTATTGTTGGTTTTCAAGACCCAGCCTCTTTGTTGCCCTGATAATGTTGCATGGGGACAAATGAAGAAAAACATATAAAGGAACAAGACATGGGTAAATTAAAACATGCAAGATGAAGCCAGTCTAGGGACTGGTTAACCTCTGTCAGAGATAAAATATAGTTTGTTCTCCTGCATATTAAAAACTGAATGCTTAATGTTTAAGTTTTAACTGTTAATAGCTTATAAAGAGGTGAACTGCTTCTTTCCATGTCCATAGTTCAGCAATAGTAGTTATGCATACAAGTTTACTGTCATGTATTTCATTGTCAGGAGGTAAGTATCCCATGCCTTATCAGTGCTGTACTAAAATAGCATTTGTAGAATAAGTTATGGAGACACCTTCGACAAGATAGCGTTTCAAATTTGTGTGAATATTGGCTTCAGCACTGTATAGAAAACCAAGTTTACTATCTTATATAGCTCTAAAGTTTTAGACAATGGAGATGGAAGTATTGCAGTTTGTCTGAGCTGCTAAACTATCAAAAACAACTAACTTTTGAAGGCTAGCCAGTTAGCTGCGTCTAGTTTGATAGGTGTTTGTCATCTTAGCACCTTAAACTTGAGTAACTAGTAGTGTATCTGGTCAGTTTTAATAATTAAAAAAAAAAAAAAAAAACCATGATTTGTAATCTTGCTGTTGTTGTATGCAGTGGATTTGAGTGAATTAGATTAAAAAAAAAAAAAAAAAAGTCGTGTTAAACCAATTATTACCAACAGCAATTAGGATGTACAGCTGTGTTGGCAGGGAACCGTGAGCTTAACTCAACAATTCAGAAGGCTGGATCATTGCTATGATTTTGATATACCCAGGAAGATACACATTGGAAACTAAACTAAGCCTGACCCCTGTAAATTCTAGGAGAGAAAAGACTGGAATTATACTGTATAGAGAGAAGAGACTGTATATTTAGTTAGGCCCTTGAGTGTGCATATGACTTCAGCTAAATCAGCTGCCTTATCAGTAGGCTTCTTCAAATCAGACATTCTGTAAACATTCCTCTTTTCCTTATAAAAATGATCCAGAAATATATGCAACTATACAATGTAAGCAGTGGCAAAGAAATGGCTCACATTATATTAGTTGATATAGGATTCTGAATAATGTATAGCATATTTGTAAATAAAGTTTATCTCTTGTCGTTGGTAGCAGTAGACAAGCAAATGGAAGCCCTTCTGCTTGAAGGGGGAATAAATACTCCTTGTACAGGCTGAGGTTGAAAATGTTCAATTAGCATTAAAATCGTTTCGTTTGAATTTCCTCCAATAATGCACTTGTTAATGAGGTGTTAAATTATCACCTTGAGAACCCAGGTTCCAGTCAAAACTAATTTGAGCAAAGTGAAAACTTTTTTTGTTTCTACCCTTGAGAATCTCAAGCTGAGCTGGGAAAGGGTTGGAAAAACAAATACTCTAGGGGTTATAAAGAGAATTTCCTGCTTCTCTCCAGGGGACTGACAGCTTTAAACATCACTCTGTATTTGTGCTTCCAGCTGGGGATCTTTTAAATCCAGCTTGTTGCTGCATCCTTACCTCCCTCCCACTGTGCATGGCAAACCAAGAAAAATTGCTTTAACTTGAGCTGAGGAGGAGAAATCCTTCAGCTGCTGGTGCTTTGAAGATTGTTTAGAGGCATTAACAGAGCAGTTCCCATTGTTTTCTGCATTGGAACGTGAGATTCTTCAGTCCCACTTCTTTTGAACTTCAGTCAATATTGTGATGTTTGTGCAAGAGCTCGTAAAGCTTGATAACTCTGCATTTGCTTTGTTCTGGTAATATCCCAGTACATGCTATTTATGTTCCTATATCTACATAGCCTAAATATTGATCCATCATAGCAGAAATAGGACTAAGAACAGGGCTTTGCTGAAGTATTTTCATTTTCTTTCAGTTTGTTTACTGTGTTTGAATTGAAGTGTATGGCTCTCTTTTTCCTCTCAACTCTTGGTGTCACATTTCTACAGTATGTAGAGTGCTGTTCCTCCTGGGAAAGGAGGAAAGCAGTAGGCAGCAGCTTGCTGGCATATATTGTTGGCAGCAGAGTAACTAAAAATGTTGTTAGTCTGTGAATGTCAAAGTAAAGCATTTGAAAGGAAGTAATCACAAGTAAGGTCGCGTGCCCTCTTTTGGCTAATGAGGAAATTGGGTTTGTGATTCACAGTAGTTTACAGCAAAGTTGGTTTGTTTCTGTTTTTAATACCTGAATAACCCACGTAAACACAGTTTCCTATCATCAGTCCTGGCAACTGCAGCAATTTTCTTTGTAGAAAAGCTAATACTAGTATTACAGTGTTTGCAATTACAGGCACGTGGCAAAACTTTTTTCTGTGAAGTACATTTAAGGTCATTTCAATTCAGAGCTTACAGGGAGAAAATAGATAAATTAACAGGTTTTTTTGATGTATTAGTGAAATTGAAGGATTGTTTGAAGGCTGGCATAGAGGACTTTGGAAAGATATTATAGTAAGACCTTTCCTAAGGTTATAAATGCTCAATTACTTCCCTTCTTGTTTGAGAGTAGGTTAACATGCAAATATGAGGCCTATGTAGTCCATAGGTACTTTTATTTTTCCCTATAGTAATGTCTGATGTGGAGTGGACTGGAGCCTTTTTCTTTATGATATTCTCTATGTAGATCAGATTTGTTAAACATTAGCACAATTTTTTGAAAAGATGGTTTATAGTACAGATTTTTTTTTGTATGTTCCTGGATGAAAAATATGTGGCTTTCTACGCTATTTCTATAATGTATGTGGAGAACATCTATGCTTCATAATATAGGGTGAGTTCCAGCACGGCAGCAGTAATGCAAACAACATATAGCTATTGTTTGTTTTTTTCTCTTTGAGGAGAATGGCTTCAGAAGAGATTTTTTTAACTACTAATGTGAATGAGCTTTAGAGATGAAATTATTTCTTAGAATGCAGTCGTTTTTGTTTTTCTCAGACTTAAGGTGACTCTGAATACATGTTCTATACTGAATATATCCTTACTTTTTGACTATAGCTGTCTTTAAAATGTGGAAGTGGGCTTAGTGGCTGATCTTATGCCTGATATTCGGCTGGAGGTGATAGTCTGTATGTTTCTGTGTAGCATTTTATGACATTTGGCAATGAATAAAGGAAGGTAGTATGTTAGGTTAAACTGTTCACAACTCATCCTGGTTTAAAAAAAAAAAAAAGCAAAACATGAAAAGACAATATCTTTGATCATCTTCTCTTGCACTACAATGGCACCCTTCTTATGTTGGTGTTAAAAATCCCAAAGCGTAATTAGCTTTGATATTAGTTTCCATTGTAGAAAAACAGTATGCACAAAACAGATGGTAGATATAGTTTGCACTCGTTGCTATGTTGTAACGCTACTGAACTGTCTCCATGGAAGTCTATTATAAACATCCTTTATATAACATGCTTTGTCAAAGCTTGCACATTCCTTAGCTTGTAAAGAAGTGTGGTGTTTTTATGTGTTCCTGATGTTCTTTCTCTCTGGTGACTTCCAATTGGCCTGCCAACTTGTATTGTACCAAGGTTTGAATATGTTTATTTCTCTCTTCACTGGTGCTTTGTCTTGTTCACAGGATTAAGAGCAAAGATACATGCATTTTAAGTTCCAGTGTACCGTAGTAAAAACAAAATTGAGTTCTATTTTTTTATTTTTTCCTTTGGGAGGTTAAGTTTCACTGATACTGTATTTTTCATTTTCTTCCTCCTCTTTGCAGTAGAGGCATCATGGTTAGTTCAGAAGAACAGTCTGAGCACATATTTCTTCTCATCAAGGCACAAGAATAGCTGTCAAGTAGGATATTTGCAACTGTCTTAGCAATGGCTGTGAATGTTATTCTTGGGACTCTGCATTTGTGAGAATGCACAACTTGAGTCAGTAGCAGTACCACCAATCTTACAAATCCTTTCAGAAGTTAACATACAAAGTCAGATAATATGTGTACTCAGGCAACACAAACTTAATTTGTTTGTTCTGGAGTGATACTCTAAATCTCATTATTTAAAATTATTGATCCATCTGATCAAATGCATTTTATATTGAACTTCAAAATAAAGATGACTGCAAATCATAATTATTAAGATGCAATGAATTTTATGCATGTCACGGGTGTGTAACCAGATTCAGTTAACAAAGCACATTAAGCACAAACAGTTAAACAGTGCCCATCTGTGGAGGTGTTTAAGACCAGCTTGAATGGGACCCTGGGCAATCTGATCTAGTACTTGATCTAGCAGTTGGCAACCCTGCCTGTGGCAGAGGGTAGAGCTTGATAATCTTTGAGCTCCTTTCCAACCCAAGCTGTTCTTTGATTTTATGAATTCACGGTAAGCATAAATGAAGAATGTGAGGTGTTTTTTCTTCAGTGTGTGAATTTCAATAAAGACTGAAAAACCTTTGTAAAACTGAGGAGACGGTATTTCTAGGTGTACCTGTTTTTGATCTGGTGTAATATTGTAGTTACTGTTGAAGTAAAATAGCACATACAGGCTAGACTTAATTCTAGTAGCTGTTAAATAACCAGTTGCAACAGTAACCTTGTCAGCAGAAAGTCCTTTCCAGAGTCTTAAATAAACAAAAGCACATTTACTTTATACCAGGGAAAAGTCTCTGTTATGTTCTCCTATCTAATGAGAATAAGTTCTTGGAGTAAATACAAGTCATTGGCTTTACGTTTGAGGATGAAATGGTTCTTTGAGTTAACTCAAATAGGTAGCTTACATTGATACGTATCTACTATCTGGCAATTCCTGTGTTTAAAATCAGTGTGCTGCTGACAATAAATAATGTACTTTAATTTGTATCCTCTCTTATATAAAATAAAAGCTCACATGAATACGGAATTGTGCAGCTCTTCTGTTTAGGAAACTCAGAACATTTTGTTTTTGTCTTTTTTCTTAGTGCTACAACTGTGTAATTCAGTCTTTTGCAAAGCAATGCTTACCTCATGGTAATTTAGGTTAAGATCAAACTGATGTGTGAAGTCTGTTTAGCTGTTGTCCTTGAACATTGTCTATAGCATCACATTTTGTGGTGGCCCAAGTATTTCCAAGTTTTGACAGAGAAATCAAACATAAGGGAATGTATGTCCTGCTGAATAATCCTTCTCTAGGTAATCCTGCAGACTTCAAAGACAGTTTGAGGTCAGCAGATATCTACTTTCATTAGCATACAGGGAGTCTGAGATGCTAATCACTCTGTATCCCTGTTATGCGTCACTTTCTTATCTATATAGAAATAAAAGGCAGCTTTTTAAAATCAGGAGAGGGAAAAAAAAGCACTGTAGCTCAAATATTAAGTCTTATGAATGTTACTGCTACAAACAAAGTCAATGGTACTTAATTTTTTTTTTTTTTTAAGACTTAAAAATGTAAAAACATTCTGTTGAATTCTTTACAGCTGGAGTAGGCAGTTGGTGTCCCTTTAGATGTGAACTTCAGAGGACTGTATGGTGCCTTAGAACAAAGAAATTATTTTGAAATTTGACACTTGAACTGGATGATCTTGGAGATTTCTTCCATCCTTGCTGATTCAATGAAATAGTCCCATGAAAAAAGCTCTAGACTTGGTGGCCCGATAATCTCTTCAGCAATGTGAGAACAAATGTGTGGAAGGAGAAAATGTTATGGGCAACAGGTCAGCTGATGCATCATATTTGAGGGCACAAAAAACATGAGCTTCACTGAATAGTATGTTACATGTCTCAAATGCCAAACTGGCATAGGAATTATCCAGGTATTATGACAGCTGAAATGTTTCCATATCAAATTACAAGTAATCCTGTCTTTTGTTTGTACCAAAGAGTGGTGGTCTTCCTATTTTGGAGTGGTATTTTAAAATGTGAAATGTGAAAAAATACATCTACTAATTTCAAGGATGAATTGTAGGCTGTTTTGGTGGGTTGTTTTTTGTTTTTGTGTGTCACAATCCTGAAGGTGTCTTCTATTTTTTGAGAATTGTAGCTTGCGTAAGTTTTGCAGACAGATGGAGCCTTTAAAAAATTTGGACTCCCAAGAACTGTACTGAAGTTCACGGGACATAGGTCGGTAAAATTGACTGTGGACTGTGTTACATTTTTCCTGTTGTTTAATATAATGGCATCTCAATGCAAATATCAGTCTGCTTGTATGGCAGGATGGATTGGGGTTTTTCAATTAATAATGAGTTAGTTGCTGTCTTTAGAAATTTCAGGTTAATTAGGAAATGAAAGCTAAAAGAATAGCAATAAAACCTGTAGCAAAACTATTTAATACAGCAGAGGTGGAGAAAACAATATAGTACAAAAGAATTACGGTGTAAATGATTCATTATTAAGGTAAGATGATGCAGTTAGCATGTGATTGAAAACAAACGATGTCCCTTACCTTGTGTGTTCCTGTATACACCCAATGGGAGTTGCCACACACTCTTCTGTGTATTCTTAGGGATAGCCTGCAAAATCTTCATTGGAAGCTACTGCAAAGGTGCAAGCAATGCTCAAACTCTAAGGAAAGTTAGTCATATTAGAAACAGAAACATACATCTATTTTTAGTGAAGCTTATTTGTTGACTGTGTTGTCATGGCCTCACAGCATACATTCATTAATTAAGAACTGTAGAGTCTTTACTGTCCCTAAGGTAAGAACTATCCTTGCCTGTACACAAAGAGGAGACAATTTCTTTTTTCCCTGTAAATTTTTTGTTCACGTGCATAATTGCTTCTTAGAGGACTGAGAGATGTTGTGTATTATCTCATCCCCACACACACCCTTTTTTTTTTTATTTTTTTATTTTTTGAGTTGTAGTATTCTGAGTGGCCAGCCTCTAGCTACTGGTGGAGGTAAAAGCAGAAATGTGCATCAGTTGTGTGCAAAGTCATCTCTTCAATTTTGGGCTTTTTCCTCCTCTGTTTTTTTGTGCATTTTTTTCTTCAAAGGCTGTAATTTATATGTGTTAATTTGATCTTGTTTAGAGGATCATTTGAGAGTAAATTGAGCTAAACCATCTTTTAATAACACTTTCAACAGACTTTGTTTGTTGCCATTCTAGAATTAGAACTACATGAATGTTTCCATTCTATTTTGTTCTATGCATTTCCTGGAAATGGTCAAACTTGGGCTTGTGGTTCCCCTTTCTTTTCCCGGGCCTGACACTCACTCTAGCTTTCCAAGATGAACAAAACATTCCTGTGTTATGAAAAGAGGATGTGTTTCTTAATCACTGCATGGAATATATACTATTGAAAGAAGGGGAGAACAAAAGTAAAAATTTGGCTTGGAAGCAGATTTGGAAATGTTTTGTTCAAGTAATTATTGCTTTTTATTTGGCAGAGTTTGAAGTTCTAGCGTGATACAGTCTGTAAAGAAAATCATCCAGTCTCCTATTTTGTTCTAAGGGAAGGTACTATTTTTATTATTACTTAGTTATTCTTCAAGTTCTAGTTCTCTGAATTATTTGAATGTAGTTGGGATGTGTTTCTAGATGTGTTAGTGGAATGCCAACTAGTGGTGTTTTCATCCAAAAGAGGTGGAAAGCTGTTCGTCCTTCTCCAATTTATTTTGTTAGCTAGCCTCTAGTTCTATGTTTAAGAACTCTTGCATACTAGTTCTCAGAGAATACAGGTTGCTATTCCTGCTTTCAAAATGCAACACTGTGGAGAAGAGGTACATAACCAGGAAAGTGATAATCTACTGTGGTTTATTTAAACTTCAATCTATGTCATGGACTGTTAATGAAGTACATCTAACCTTCTGTAAGACTTGTTACGGAGGAAGTTGAGGTAAGTAGCTTTTAAAGATAATTCAAGATGTCTCTCTAGGTTTTTTTTGTTGTTTGTAATTGTATATCATCAGTGTCCTTCATGAGAGAATTGAGTTATGCTTTTCAAAAAGTGATCTCCTTCACTTCTGTGAGTCTAGTGAACCCTGGAGCTGCACAGTAGGAGCCTGACAGACTGGAAGTTGCATTAAACAGCTTTGGGTTTTTATTGAAAACACTGTCCTTGGTTCAAAGGGAAGGTAATTATTCTGCCCTAGAGTGACAACTGCCCTTTTATTGACAGCATACCATCTGGTTGTGGTAAATTATATGACTCTGGCAGGGCTGCAGCTTTTTGGTAGCAGTGGGTGACTTAGATGCTTCGTGTCAAGATTGATGGAAAATAAATGAATATTGTTTATGGTAATGATTTATTCCCCTGTTGTTGGGCACAAAGCTTTTTGCTTCTTTTAGCGTCTTTCAAACATACCTCTACAGGGGGAGGGGGAGAAATAGGAAGCAAGATGGTGCATGGGGTTTTCCAGCAGCAAATTCTTGCTGCAGGTTCAGTTCCTTTAATCTCTATTGAGATAGAGCTTGAATAACTGGTAGTGAAAATCTTGTGTGCTTCACTTGTAATTGGCACCATTTATTGTCCTTTACCACCCTAGGACTATTAATGTAGTAAGGAAAGTGCGTATTGTTAAAGGGTTTTTCCTCAAGGAGTGGTAGTATTTAAACTTGTTGGTTGCTGTAGCTTCAGGGAGGTAGGTTCCTTTTCTGAAAACTTGCCAAGTAGTGAATTTGCATCTATAAGTAAAAGGTAAGAGTGATGTTAGATAGCTTGTTAGCTAATTCATCCTCCTGGCTACAACTGCTTTTTGCTTTCCCAGCCAAAGTGTTATTTCTTCTAATCTGCCTAATTTCATGATATGCTCAGGCTCAGTTCTGTGCTCTGGCAAAAAAAAAAAAATAAAAAAAAGTCTGAGCCAAAGATGATTGTTAAACAAATGTCTGCGTGGTTCTTGGGGAAGAGAAGCAGCTTTGATTCTTACATGTAAATTACAGCTCCCCTCTAAGATGGGGTTAAATAATTGCAAATGGAACACGTTGAATGTGAGACTTACTGTACTGTATGATTTGTTGAGGATGTTGGATGGTCTCCACTTCCAAATTTTAATCTTAGTTCAGAACATGATGATTTTTTTGTCACGGATTATAACTTCTGCTTCGGAAACCCTCTCCGTTTACTGTTTGTATTTGCTTTTTGTAATAATCACATCAACGCTATGTTGAAGCCTTTTCTTGCCAGGGTATGTTGATGCCTTTTGTGAGGCTAATTGCTGCAGAGAAAAGTGTCATCAGCCAGTTCTGCAAAGCATTTTAGGGTTTTCTTTACTTGGCAAAGGTAGTGGTAGTAACGCTCATTACCAGTTCTTACTTTTCTACCACTTCTATTTTTAGAGCTGGAATTCTTGCAGTTATGTTTGCACAGGGTAGCATGAATAACATTTATCTTAGATTTAGATGTAAAGAGAAAACACTTTGAACTTTGCTTTGCTATGCTTGTTATTTCTGTGGCTAAGCAGTTTGGACATTCATGGGGGGATTGGCTGCAGGTTAAAATAACTGGAGCCATGTTAAGTTGTAACTAAAATTCAGCCAAGCATTTTACTCATAATGAGCAAAGTGCCCTGGCAACTTTGACTTGCTTTTTGGCTGCCAAGATATATAAGAAACGGATGTGTGTTATTTTGGGGTTTAGCAGCGTAGGTCTGCATCTTTTGTGGGCAAAATACCTCAGCAGCTTAAATCCTTTTGGGGTAGATGGCTCATGTCACTTGTGCGCCATGTTGATGAATAAAAAGTTGCAGCATACTTATTACTAGTTTGTCAAAAAGAAAGACTTCAAATGTCATCATCTGTTGTGGAAGCTGGCTAAGAGTGCAAGATGGAAAGGAGTTAACATAGGTAACTGCAGGTGTTTTCTGTATCTAGTACATGATAAGTTTTGGATAATTTTGAGATTTATCAAAGAGAATGGAGTAGGAATTCCTGGAAATTGAAATTTAAGGTTGTTCAAACACTGGAACTAGGCTAAGTCATAGAGGTTGTGGAATCTCCATCTAGGACAACAGTCAAAACCCAACTGGTTATTGTCCTGAGCGGCCTGCTGTAGCTGACCTTGCTTGGCTTAAACCTTAACTTAAATCTACTCTTTTTCAGTTTAAAACCATTACTCAACACTCTGTATTTGTACAGAACATATCTTTGTTTAAAAAAAAACAAAAAAACAAAAAAAAACAACACCTCACTTCATCCTTATTACAAACCCTCTTTACTTATTGAAAGACTACAGTGAAGTCGTCCCAGAGCCTTCTCTTCTCCATGTTAAACAACTTCAGCTCTTTCAGCCTCTCTTCATAGGGAAGGCGCTCCAGCCCTTTGATCATCTTCAGGGGCCTTCCTTTGAACCCTCTCCAGCAGGTCCACGTCCATCTTAAGTTGGAGCAGAAGATAACCACAAAACTGAACATAGTATTCCAAGTAAGGTCTACAAAGAGTGGAGCAGAAGGAAGGCATCACCTCATTCAAGCTGCTGGTTACACTCTTTATATTGCCCAGGATATGACAGGCTTTCTGGGTTGCGAGCATGCATTACCAGCTCTTGTCCAATTTTTCATTCAGCAGTACCCCCAAGTTGATTCTTATCAGAATCACTCTCAATCTATTAATGCCCAGCTTGTATTCATGCCCGAGGTTGCCCCAGTGCAGGTACAGCACTTTGTGCTTGACTTTATTGATGGGTCCACTTCTCAAGCACATCCATGTCCCTCTGGATGGCATCCTTTCCTTTGACTTTCGACCAAGCGAATACATTATCTTCTTGCATTTCTTGTTTAAGCCTTCTACTTCAGGACCAAACCTTTTCTTCCCGCAATGGAGAATAAAATAAAGAAGTTCTCTCCAAGACATCAGTTCATTAGTGGCTACAGTCTGTATACTGATTATTGGGACCAGCTACTGCAGATTCTCCTCTAGGAGTGGAAGCATACTTTGGTAAAATATTCTGACATAACCTGAGCTAAATAAGGCTGTCTTTCTGACACTTGTAGGTCAGTCACCTCATGTTTCAGTTGCAGCTTAATCAAAATCTGTCACTGAGGCATCTGGTAATGATGGTATGTTTGTTAAAGCAGCCCTTCATTCACATACTTCTTAATGACTTGGACCCTCTTTTGGCTAATTGCAGTGACAGGGAGTCATTCTTCCCTGTGGATTTTTTTGATGTACCATTCCTAAGGAATGCAAATATTGAAGGATGTGCACAGTAACCTCCCTCTGAGTCCTTAAATGTAGGATTTGATAAGAATACAGGATGTGAATTAGTGTGACTGAAACAAGGTCAGCCTGGGGAAGATGCAGGTTGATTTTAAAAAAAAAAAAAAAAAAAAAAAGAGAGAGAGAGAGAGGAAAAGGCAGAAAGTGTGATAGTTGGTTACTGACAGTGTATGTGCATAAATGAATACTGGTATATGAGATGCTTCCCACTGCCAATTCTGTGAATAGTTATGAGGCAGCTAGAACATACTTCTAAGGACTGGAGTGACTAGTTCAACTGTATGCAGAAATATGTGGTGTTGAGGGTGGTAGACAGCTCTTAAGTGTGGAGCAAGTTCTTAAATGTTTATCTGCCACATGGTAAAGCAGCAGAAGTTAACAGCTAGAGTATGTCCAAGTGTTACTTTTCTAGTCCCAGAAAAGCCACTGCTGTTTTTGATAGGTGTTCATTTATACAAAAATGGTGCTGAGTCTAGGCAAAGAGATAACATTGGTGTTCTTTCTTTAATGGCTAAGGATTAATAATTTCAAAGTTTCATTGTTTACTAAACATCTTTAATGGAAAGCTTATTACTATTGGAAATTACTCCTTTTGTATATTCATATATGTTACTACATATTTTGTTTATGCTGGTTTGAAGCTGGTGAATTTAGGAACCAAGACTAACCAGGTTTGAAGCTGGAGGGTCTTTTAACCCATCTTATTTTTTGAGCGTTGTATCAGTAGCATTATACAGATTTACTCTCATTTCTTTAAAACTTGAGTTTTTGGACTGTTATAGCAGGTATTTTCTTGTAGAAAAGCTCCCTGTTCTAGCTTGGCAAGCATTGGCTTCAATCAAGTCAGTTGCTTTGTAATGCTACTTTTATTTAACTCCATAAAATATTTATTCATGTTGGTCTCTAACCCTATGCTGTATGTCAAAGTGCCTGCACACATAATGAAGTCTGTTGTTTGTGGCAAAAGGTGCCTCATCAGATAACTGTAATACTGTCAAGGCTGTGCTTGCATGAGTGACTGTTTTAGTTGATTTTATTGCCGTGTTACGCAGCACCTATTTTGTCACAATTTCTCTGAAAGCCTTAGGTCTGTTTGCTTGTGTCAAGAAATTACAGTTTAAATGATGCACAGATTGGGGGAGTACAGAAAAAAATAGATAATACTTCTTTCCAGTGTTTTGAATGCATATGTAACCTGCTCAGTCAGGTTCTTTTGTGATCACCAGCATAGACTTTCCGGGAAACTGGGGCAGTGCCTGTGTTACATGTCACCATAGTTTTTGAAACCTCTTTTAAGTTTGAATGTTTTAGATGGAGTTTCCTTAGCAGATCGTATTTTTTCATTCACATCAACAGATTCACATGATCTCTTTGTGGTGAGAGCTGTATCTCTTTATGATGAAGTTTGTGGTGCTAACAGTCTGTCTTGGCGAACTCTGAATGCAGTTGGGAGTTGCAAACAAAATCAGAAAGTTCAAATATAAAAACATCCATCTGGGCTTTGAAATATGCCAAAGGCTTCATTCTCACCAGTATATGTAAACTCAGTGAGTACACAATACATGCACCCAGCTGTTTTTTGTCGTGCCTTTAAACTCTACTGGAACTGTTTAGCTTAACAGCAAATGCAATGACAGATACTTCATATTAGCGTAAGTTTTATTTCTCTGGGACCTTTCAATGCTAGGAACATTAGCCGCCGTCATTTTTCTTTTCTCATTTTTCTATTTCTGAATCCCTGGCTTTGCTGTTGCTTTTTTATTTATTTATTTTTTAAAAAAATTAGATTTAACTGCTTTCTTCTCTCCTTTACAGAACTGGGCATTTTGCTCTCCATTGCACTGGTTCCGCTGTCAGCACACTCATGTAATCCAGGCAAATCCCCTGCATACAATTGTGTTACAAAACCATAGACACGAGGTTAACTTGGAGTGGTCGTTAGCCAAGCCCTCCACTGTGGCTCCTAAAATAAATTGCTGCTAATGCTGCTGCCATATGGCTGACAAACATGAGCTCTCTACAGCCTTTTGATTTCCTAGCTCATGCTTTCAAGTGTGCTGGCTCTTAAACAAGGCTTCTCCTCCCACATTATTTGTAGTTTATCTCCTGAGTGGTGAACTCAGGAAGCACGCAAGTGTGTCAGAAGAATAAATAACTTGATTCAGCTGTCCACCTCGGTTAGTGGCTCTGCAGTGCTGGGCTGCCTCCCGGCTGCACTCGGCCGGGCTCTGGCCTGCCGTGGTCTGGGCACCAGGGCGTGCTGCTTGAGGTACAGCTGTGAGAGCAGAGGGCTTCAGGTTACCCCTGTGTAGCACTGGCCCCTAGTGGAAGTTCCTGGACCCTCCATCACGTCGGGTTCACTATTAAGCGTGCTTCCCGTTTCCAGATTGCTTTTAAACCCAAAAAACCCAGCAGAGCTGTTGCTTCTCTCTTCGAACATTTTGCTAAATACTGGCATTTGAGTTGTTAAGCAGCAATGCACATCTGTAGCACTGAATTAAAGGATGATACTAATTACTTTCTTTTTTTAAAGTTTCTCATTGCTTTGGCAGGTTCTCTTGGTGTTTGCATGCATAAGCTGTTGCTTAATAAAGCAAATGGGAGTATAGTATTTCACCTTATATTTTTTAACATGTCTGTCTGCCATCTCAGATCACTTAGTGTAATTGTATATAATACTTAGCTGAAGACTTGTAATGAAAATCTGCAGACAACATCTGAAATGAAAGATGTAGAATTCTTACTGCAAATATTGGCACCAGTGCAGCATTCACGAGTGCAAATTCAAAGGAGATGGTTTGATCTGTGTGAAGCCACCCAGTTCTTAGAACTCAAACACTGACGTAAGAAAAACATGTCAGAGGAGACAAGACCTGTCATGTGTGATGAAATTTTTACTCTCATTCCTTGTCATTAGCTTTTGTGCTATGATCTCAGTACAAACCAGGAACACTGTTGTAAACCTTCATGTTTTTTTCTGAGCTGTTGTAATTCTGGTTCAGGGTTGCCTGTGTGGGGGACTGAAAAAAGAAAAGATTGCTATGTGAGAGTGACCATTCTGGCCTTGTACAGGTGAGGGCCTTTGGCAAGATTGATCATTGATTGATTCCTCCCTTTCTGCCCTAGGATGTGAGTTCATGTCATCTTTCTGACAAATGATGTTACAAACCTCTTAATATCTAGCAGATATTATGTTCCTGAGTCGTTAACATTTATTATGGCATTTGAGCATCATCACGCTCTCTCTGTGTAACTTTTCTCTGTGTAACTTGGAAGATAAGTAGTATTTGATGAGTACTGAAAAGGAATTTTGCTCAGTGTTCTGGTATTTTATACTTTAAAATCTCTCTCCTAGTTTTCACCTTGCTGGCTGTAGCCCACAGATAGGTACTACCTGGCTTTGAATCTGCCTCATGTTTCCACTCAGATGTTCTTAACTGTCCTTTCTTAACCTGTCCTTTCTGCCATTTGGCAAATCTAAAAAAAGTTTTGCTCTTTTGTTTTGTTCTGCAAATATAACCACAAATCGTGCTTGACTTTGTGCTTCTTAGGATAAGTATTGAAAAAGGAATTTTCTATACTGTATATGAAAAATACTTTTATGTAAGTAAAAAAGAAAAGAAAAAAAAAAAGGTACCTTTATGCCTGTTCTGCTTCTCTAAGAAGTTGTCTGTGTTTTTTAATGTTGAGATATTTACAAGTTTAGTGTCCAGAAAACAACTTGAGTTAGTATGTTAGCATTGCAAAAGATCTTCAAGCCCTCAGGAGGCAGCTTAACTTCTGAAAGCTTAGTGGAGAATCTGTTAAATCAGCAAAAGAATATTGAGTTCCTGGTTGAGATTTGAAAAATGCTTGTTTCCAAAACAGAGTATGTTGAATTATGTCTTCCACTGAAATAGCCAACCAAAAGACAGAAATGTAGGAATAATAAACAGAATAGAAGTGTAAGCCTTTGCAAAAACAAGGGGATTTTAATGTGGAAAAATTTACAGGCATGAATATATTATAGCATCACTCAGACTTGAAAAAACAAAGTTCTGGAGGATGATATGTAACCAAGTTTTCATCACCAGTTTACGCAGTTAAATACTTCAAAATGTCAGAAACTACAGGTTTTCTGAAGTAGAAATTATTGCTGTCTGGCTTATTGATAGAAACAGATATGGGGAAAGGGTTTCTTTCTATGCTAATGAAACAGTGTTGTATCTTCAGCTGTTGATGCTGGTGCTCTCAAAGGCATATATAAGAACATTGCAACTTGATCCATATCTTTTCCAAGTAGCATGTATTTAGACCACTTTAACTTCTGCTTAGGGAGCAGGACATGATGGCATTACTGTTCTGTCTTCATAATGGATTGTGGCTGTTTTTTTTTTTTTTAGTGTGTTTTCAGTGATGGATGGGTATTCTACTGTTTTTGTGATCTTTTACTATGTACAGGTTTTGTGCAAAAATAAAAACTTCTAAGCTGTGTGTGGTGAAGAATTTCCATAAAATTGGGTTGTATGTTAGCCATATCATTGTGGACTGATGATTAATGGTCAGAACAGTCTTTCCACTTTTATTTTTATTCCATGTGGGGATATGGAGGCTCAGTTGTTACCAACAGCAATCAGTAAGCATTGTTGTTTGTGTTATCAAATACTTTTCAGTGTTGTTTCACAAAGAAGGAAGTTGAGATCTGCTTCTTTGCTGGTTTTTATACGCACACATTTTCTCTCCCCAGCTACCATAATCTGCACAAGCACTTTTATTTGACTGGGAACTTTTTTCCTAAAATAAGAAAATTAACTTTAGTCATACAAAAGCATTAATAGAATCATAGAATCACCAAGGTTGGAAAAGACCTAAAAGATCATCCAGTCCAACCGTTCACCTATTCCCAATAGCTCCCACTAAACCATGTCCCTCAACGCAACATCCAGTCTTTCCTTGAACACCCCCAGGGTCGGTGACTCCACCACCTCCCTGGGTGGAGTCCCTGGTAATACAGGGAGAGGGAAATTGTTTAATAAATTCTCTAGATAGATCATGGCCATCAGGGTAGGAGAAGCAAGAGACCTGCCTAGGTAGTCCTGTAAAATCAATAGACATCCTAGCAAACTGTTTCTGTGGAGGTCATTTTTACATAAGTATTGCCGTGGTATTTTTCCCTATTTCCACTTCTTTTCAGTGGTCTGTGGGGACAGGACAAGGGGAAATGGCCCTGAACTTGATCACTGATATGTGAAGGAACTTCTTCACAGTAAAGGGTGATGGAGCACTGGAACAGGCTGCCCAGGGAGGTTGTGGATTCTCCTTCTCTGGAGATATTCAAGATCCACCTGGATGCCTACCTGTGCAGCCTGCTGTAGAGAGCCTGCTTTGTAGGGGGGATTGGATCTAGTGATCTCTAGAGGTCCCTTCCTGCCCCTACAATTCTGTGATTGTGTGATTTTATTCAGGGTAAACTTACTTTGGGATAAACTCCTTCCTTGACTGAAATAAGCCATACTAAGAGAAATGATTCTGCCACAAATGAGGAATGGTACATCTCTCAGTAGATGGTTTAAGGCTTCTTACCTGTACCTCTGCACTATCAAGAGTTTGTAAGGTGGGTACACCTGAAAAGTGTGAAACAAATTGCATTCGAGATCTCATCTGTTAGAAGTTAATAGAGAGTTTCCATCTCGTGCCAAGATTAACATGCCCTGATCTTTACTGAGTTCTGGTAACTTAAAATATGCACTTAATATGCTGCAGCCAATCTTCAAAATCTGCTTATTAGATGCATGCTGTTTCTTATCACAGGCAGTGTGCTGTTATTAATAAGTATCATTGCAGGTTCTCAGGGAATTTTTACAAATACTTACTAGTGTTTATCACATATAAAAAGTGGGACTGAGGACATTCCATTTTGTTACAGCTTCAGCTGTTTCAGTGAGACTGAGTACTTGGAGCAACAGATGTCTGTTTAGAGTGGAATAATTCTGCATGTACTGAACAGCAATCTGTTCATATCCAGAGATCTTTTTTTTTTTTTTTTTTCCTGTCTTTCATTTAATCATTAAAACTGAAGGTGTTAGCCTTCACGTGGTATGGAAGATTCAGATATGAAATTGCTCAGTTTAACTTTGTTGTTCATGTTGGCAACAAAATACATGTGGAATTAAGAATGCAAGATTAAAGGTATGTTGAGCAGTTACAAAATTAGTTAATGAGCAAGTATATAGTAATTTCATTATAGTTGTCTGATGTGATATATTTTCCATTGACTGATATCTCTTGATCAATTAGAATTGTATAGGAGCTTTAGCATACTGATAAGTTTCACTAGGAACTATTTTATGTGTGTCTTGCTGTGTTGCTTTGAGGCCTCTGTATAAGAATTAATTGAAAACTTTAGCACTTAGTTTCCTTTGCTACTGTTTCACACACTTTTGTTTCAGATCCAGGTGACAGCAATCCCTGGTATAACAAGCAAATAAAATCCTGCTTGTGGAGTGGGTTGTTTTGTTGGTATTGGTTTTTGTTGTTGGAGGGACAGAGTGCCGCTCACCCCCTCCCTGAAGTTGGTTTCCTCCTCTAGGACGGCAGTGTCGGTCAGTAGACAGTTTATGTACAATGCAGCATGTCTTTTATTTCTCATGAAGCCCCACTGTTGAAGTGTTGCATTGTTTGGAAGGACAGATTTGTGACTGTTTTCCAATTACTGCCTTGAGATCATAAGAGGAGCAGAAAATAAACGTGTCCTAGTTGAACTAAATTTTCCCTTGAGTCCAGTGCCATCTATGTTAACTTATTCATTAGCCATGATAGCTGACAGAAATATTATAAATATTAGATATTTGTAGTGGGGCTTTTACTACAAATTCTAGGTCGTCTTTGTTCTTTGTAGAAACTATTTCTAGTTTGGAGTTGAGAAGTTACTCAGATATAAAAGGGATCCATCTTTTACTTTATTTTTTTAATATATTCAGCCTGCCCGTGCAAAAATTCTTGGATAGTTTTTATTAATCTGCTTTTTCACTAAATAAAGAGTTGTCCAAGAATCCTCTTGTCCAAGTGTTTGGACATTCTGTTCAAGCACAAGCTTCTGTGGTTTAAAGAGCAACGTGGCTAAATGATTGTCACTATTTGTATTTAACCAACTCACTGCAAGAGTTTAGATTTGGTGCGCTGGCATGTGCAAATTTTTTTTGTTGTTATTCTTTATTCTGCAGATAACTAAGGTAAGCATCAACTTCTGCTTCAAAACTCTTGAAGTACTTGCTTGAGTATCTCTTAGATTGTTTTCACTATAGCTAAAGTTTATTTAAATAATGTGATCCATAAAATATGGTAGTCACCATGGTGATATATCATCCCTCTCACCTGTGAGAGTCTCCTCTGGCAAAGATGCTGATTTACTTTCCACCAGTGTTATGGTAGATATCCATCTTATGTGTGTTGGCTCAGCTTGCAATACAAAACACTCCTGTTGCAGTTAAATCACGCTTCAAAGGTTCTGCGCTTGATGGAATGGGCAAGTAATTTGCTTAGAGTTTAAAAATATAAAAGCATGCATCTGGCATTCTTGGCTGTGTAAAGTTGATAGCAACCACAAGTGCTATGGGCAGCACAAAGGCATTAGAGGAGCTTTTAGTTACTCTCAGTCCTGCTGCTGTGGGAGTTTGCATGTTAATAATGCTTTGGGGGGGGGAGGAGGGGGGACTGCAGCTCTATCGGGTATTCTGCATTCAGTGTGTACAGCAAGCTGTCTGTTGGTATGAAAATGAGCAGGGTAGGTTTAAAGTGACTGATGCCATCGTGAACTGGTATTAGGTTGTGTCAAGTAAAAGCACATTCCTCTTCTCTGTCAGCAGTAAATGTTGAGCTTGTTTTAACTACGTGAGCAAAGGTAGTTATTACATTTCTTTTCTCTGTTCTTGTTTCTTTCTCTGCTGAATCCACACAACTACAGCTCTGAGCTAAGGGCTGTAAAGGGGGTGTGCTTCTCCTCCTTTGATGGCATGTGACCTTTAATTCCATGGTAGCATGTTCTTTAGGGGGGTGGATGTAGGGTTTAGGTTAAATGATGTCCTGACTGCTATACGTGTTTTACTAAATTGCAAGAGCAATCTTGTTAGAACTGCAATAAACTTGTAAAAGGGTACAAAAGCAAAGGACAAGTTATTAGCTAATACTCCTAATTCCAACATAGGTCTGTCAGTAGTTAGTTTAAGCTATTTACAGGGCCCATAAGGGACTTGAGATCAGTTGCTGTGATAAGGGGTTCTAGTTTTCCAGCCTTCTGAAGAATTCAATTCCAGTAATCCTCTCTTTCTTCCTTCCCCTGAAGGTCATCACATTCCACTTTCCTAGATTAAAGGATGTTACCAGAACTGTTGCACAACTCCTGTGCAAGAACAATTGGCAAGGGTGGTGTCTGAGTAGGCCTTCTCTGAGTGATCTGAAAATGAAGCTGTGCTGGAACTGCCAGGAAAGCCAGCTGCTGGAGGAGTGTTGCAGGCCTGGCAGTCTTTCTAGGCCTTCAGATGAGTAGATGAGGACAGAGCTCTGAGCTTTAGAAAACATCTGGGCTGGGAAGGGATTTTTGAAGATCTGTATGAATACCTGAATGTGATTTGGGTAGGTGTGGAATTAGCAACACCGGTACCTGGTCACTGCTGTCTCCAAGCAATGCGTGCTTCAGCTTTGTGCTCATGGAGCCCATGGCAAAAACTGTAGAAGCAGGTAAGAGCCTGCTACACCAGTGGGGCTGAATCCCAGCTCATATTAACAAAGATTAAGACTGAGTGTATGCTTCTTGCTTTATACTGTAAACTGTACTCAAAATAACACTTGATATTCCTCTTACAATAGTAGAATCCTTAGAGTTGGAAGGGACCTTTAAAGGTCATTTAGTTCAGCTCCTCTGCAGTGAACAGGGATGTGCACAACTACATCAGGTTGCACACGGCATGGTCCAGCCTCACCTTGAAAGCTTCCAGGGACACGGGGCATCAACCACATCTCTGGGCAGCCTGTTCCAGTGCCTCGCTGTAAAAGACTTCAAGTGCAGAATTTTGTATTGGTGTAGAAGACTAAGCTCAATGATGTGCAGAGGAGAAGAGCTGCATATGGTGCAGGAAGAAGGGAAGCTAGAGGAACCTCTGCCAGGTTCTTGTTCATGCTGTCTGCACACTTGACTTCGTTCACCACAACTGCCATTCTTTCTCAGACAGTGGTAATGATGCATGGTTGGTACTGAGAAGTCACCATTGGATATACTCTTATGATCTCAGTAATTTTGTTGTGTTTGTGGCAACAAGTTTTTAGAGAGAGAATCAATTAAGCTGACAGCTCTGGAGCAGAGTAAAAGCTGACAAGCTTCTCAGGCCACAGGCCTTTGAAGAATGCAGCTGTCTTCCAAGTTTGTCTGTTGCTTTAGTAGTTGCTTATGTCTCTGTAGAGAGCTGTGCATAAAACTCGTATCTCAAAGCACTCTTCAGTATGTAAGGACAAATCTAGAATCATTAACTCATTTTATGAGAGTTTATGGAAGACTGTGGAGCAATTGCCAACTACAAATTAAGGTTGCTTTTTCATCTTTAGCCTGGAAGGTTCCTGGCAATTTGGAAAACTATGAAGGTGTGGAAGTTTCATCTTCTGCTTAGCTGTACTGTAAACTCCGTGCTGTGTGGTATGGGAGAATCTGCATTCTTGGCTGTGTAAGAGGGGCAGATCGCAGCAGTTACATCCAGCAGTGTAAGTTATCTCAGTGCTCCTGCAGCCGTGAAATTTCATGTTTAATTTGATAGAATTACTGACATGAAATGTTGTCAAAAGTTGTGCATTTCTGTACAGGGACAAGCAGATACATCTTTCTCAGGAGATAATGTGTAGCTTTTTTTTTTTTTTTTTTTCCTTGTATATAGGTTGTTCTTCTAAGCTGGCCTTAGCCATTTGTGGTTTTATTGTTTGCCTGAACGTTAGAAATGCAAGCAATGCCATTTAGCCCACTATCTCTTGTCTCTGGACTAGGCCTAGTTTGATTCTTTGTTTGTGGGATTTTTTGTTTTAGGGTTTTGTGAGATTTAACAAATACAACAAAACATTGCAGGTTGGGGTATCTGAATAACCAAGTCATTAGTTTGGAAACATAGGAAGAAGCTGAATCTCAGCTAGATCAGCAAAGATCAGGGTCTGATCTAATGTGAGCCAGTTACAAAGTAAGTTTCATAAACGCAAGAAGCATTTTAATGAAGTCTTGCTGGTTTGGGGTGAAGAAGGGAAGAAAAATTAAGCTCCTTTGGAAACTCTAGGGGATAAAAGATTAAGAAAGCAAGCTGTTAATGGAGGAGAAGGGAAGTTTTAAATGGCAGCAAATACAATTAAAAGTACCAGCTCCTGCCCACAAATAACAGACCAAGTTTTGCAAACTCAACAGGTTTCATTCCTTTTTGTTACATTTCTTTGATGGGATTTTGCCTTTGATTCTGTGGTGGTGGGTGGAATGTCTGATACTCTTGGCTACAAATACTGTATAGGTTCTTAAAACTGCATTTGTTCTGGCATAGGAGCTTAGCTGTGTGGGTGTGAATGTTTCGTTGAGGCTTGGTGTTTGTTTTGGGTGATCACCTTATGTTATCTACAGCTTTAAAGGGGGGCTATTGATATCTAGCAGCCAACTTCACTGTGGTATACATCAGCACTGCTGTAGATTTAGTGCTTAAGTATATGAATTACTCTTTTGGTGAAGGTAATGTCTAGATGATCAATTATCCAAAAAATATACTGCGTGGACCTGAGACAAGCAACTATAAATGTTACCTATTGTTGTCTTATCAATGGCATAGTGTTTAAACTTTTAAGCACATTAGAATACTAGCTAATCAGAAATGTATTATTGTCAACTGCTTAGGAAAGATGGTGCAGATCTTTTCCTGGGCAATACAGAAAAGTAATACACTGTGCTGGGTTAGAATTTAGCTGATAAATAGGTTATTCTATGCATATCTGAGTATCTGGGATATTTGAATTTTACTAGCAGTCTGATGTCCTGTGTGCAAATTTTGCCAGGTGTCCAAAAAAAATCAATTCAGAATTGGCTGATCACATGATAAATTGGCTGCTGCTGCTTGTGCATAATGAGCTGGATTATCAGAGGTAATCTGTTTAATTTAAGCCCAGCTTGCTGTCAGTGAGAAAGGTTACGGAGCAGCCGCTTGATCAGTTCAGCAGGCAGATCTGAGAGGAATGTCGTCATTCCGTCAATACAGACAGGCAGGAAAATATATGGTGAGAAGCCCCAGCTGATCAATATAATGATACCAATATTCGTTAGCTATTCAAACTATAAACCAACCATTCTTTAGCAGGCAGGTATCAGTGAATTTTGAACAAACTTTGCAGCTTGTTTAAAAGCAGCTTATTGTACTGTTTTGATACTCTTTTGATACATTTCAGGTATGGAAAAATTAGGGGGGGTAGATTAGACAGTTATGCTTGTTCTTCTCCATTCAGTAACAGCCTTATCAGAAAATGAGAAACTAATCTTGATTAAAAGAGAAAGAAGAGACTGAATTCTAGTTTGTGTTTAATTTTAACACTTCTGTAAGCACAAGTTTTGCATTTGTAGTCTGTACCTAAGTGAGAAGAGATCTTGTGCTGCAGTTACACATGTGGTTTATGAATGTTGTTTCTATTGTCTTCATTTCTTTTCTAGGGAGAGAGTGTGTGCAGCAGCTAGCAGAGAACACAAGGTATTTCAGGAGACGACTGAAAGAGATGGGCTTTATCATCTATGGAAATGAAGATTCCCCTGTTGTGCCTCTGATGCTGTACATGCCAGCAAAAATTGGGTAGGTTTAACAGATTTTTTTTTTTGCCCATCTGCTTTAAAGTTAGCATGCTACAAGAGTATTAAGACTTTTCTAAATGTAAAGAAAGACTGTTTTGAAACATGGCATGTAGTGGCAAAGCTTGTTCTTATTCACATATAGAGATTTTTGCATCTTTCTTAAAAATGTTTGGCATTAGATTAGATGGTTTTTTGGTGGGTTTTTTTTTTGTTTGTTTTTTGTTTTTTGTTTTTTTTTTTTCAATTTGAGTGTTCCCATGATAAGCACTTCAAAAAGCAGTACATCCTGTGGCTCTGTAATGTGCCTCAATTGAATTTAATTGGTAGAAACAAACAATTTTGAAATAGCAGAAGCATTTGCTTTGGGATATTGCAGCAGGGGGCATTCCTCATATAGTCAAACTTCTGAGCCTTAGTTCCTGTTTCCTATCTGAAGGATTTTCAGGCTTAGGTTACAAATCCATTTAGAAAGAGCCTGCCAAAAGACCAGCCTCTGCCACATATAATCTTTCAGCTTTGTTAGAACTTAATACAGTGAAAGCTTTTGAGGAAGACCACCTTGGGATTGAGTTAAAGAGAGCCTTTGTAATTAGATGTTCTACCTCCCTGAGAAAGAACTGGAAGCTCCAACTTGTGGTGTTAAAGGCTTGTTTAACGAAGGCATTTATAGGTAAACATACTAAGACCTTTGTGCTGTCACTGCTCTGTCTCTAAGGTGTCATTCTGACCAATTTTCCTTGATTTATTTTTTTATTTATTTATTTATTTTGGCAGTGCATTTGGGCGTGAGATGCTAAAGCGGAACATTGGTGTTGTGGTTGTGGGCTTCCCTGCAACTCCCATCATCGAGTCCAGAGCCAGATTCTGTTTGTCTGCAGCTCATACCAAAGAGATGCTTGATACGGTAAGTGTCTCATCTTGTCTCTGTCTTGCTCGTGTCTTCTGTAAACAGAGATAACAATTCTAGTTTTCCTGGGTTCTTTTTGTTGTGTTGGGTTTTTTTGTTTTTTTAAAGAATGGTTTGGTATACGATTTGTGTTTGGTATACAAATTAATTAAACCTGATGTTCAAAGTTGTCTGTAGTAAAGTGGACGCCATCTCCAACAAATCAGAACAGCCTTCTTCAGTAAATTTCAGGGACTTTTTCCCATTTCACATATGCAAGAGAGATGGTCTGATTCCCTTGAGATACTTTTTTTTCCTTTGTTAAATGGGAGCATAGTGACATTCTCAATTAGCTCTGTGAAAGATCATGGTTATTGGAAGAGGTGCTTGAGGAAAGACAAGAATATGATCAGAGGAACTGCAGGCTGGACAACCTCACCTTGATCCTTGGAAGGGTGATGAAGTAAAAAAATTCCTTGAAACTAAACTACTTCCAAGCCTATTACGGACAAGGTGGTTGGGAATAGTTATTGTAGAATTATGAAGGAGAACTTGTGCCCAGTGCTCAGGTATGATCAGGTGGAGACACTTTATAATGTGAACAGCAAATAGGAGTTGTAGTTTAAGCAAATCCTTACCAGCATATCAACAACAAAAAATGTAGTCTTAAGCCTTTAATCCTTAGCTGCCACACAGTTTCTACATCAGTAACGAAAAATGGCCCTTCTTGATTTTAGATTTGCTAGGAAGAGTAGTAAGGCAGTAGCATGTAGAGCTTGATAAGTGTATCAGGTGCAGCTCTGTACCAGTAGAACCACTTGCTTTATATCTGTGTTGCTGTACTTATCGCTTTCAAACTATTTCTGCCCTTTAAGACCTGAAGGATTCCACCCTGACACTCCAACAACCAGCTGTTAAAGGGGTTCCTTTCCCAGCTACTTGTCCTGTTACTTTTCCTGTAATTATGCTAAGTAAATTGTTTCTGTTCTAAATAATTCTGAAATGCTGTTTTTTGAGAGCTCTCTCCTTCTCTTTCTTTTCTCTATTGTAAAATCAGTAATACTAGACTTAAATTACTTGGAGCATAGCATTAGAAATGAGTGCATTGAAACAAATGGGGGAGCAATAGCTTCTGATCGGGTAGACACAGGAGAATGAATGGGAAATAGGTGGGAGGAGGGGAAAAAAGAAAATGTAAGTCTCTGAAATCGTATTCCTGCACGGTGAGCTGCAACTTAAACTGAGCGAACTTGATGTGCTGATGCTATCTGAGCAATCACACCATCTTGCTGTCTGCTACTCTGTCTTCTCCTGGTGACTAACTGGCTGGTTTCACAGGGTATTTATAGGCACTATACTTGCTCTCTTCTAAATCCAATCTGCAATTTTTATTACTCTGCTTAAAAAAGCGCTCTTTTCTTATCAGTCTACTTACACGTCTTCTAGCTTTCCAGAAAGTTTTGTGTGTTTAGCTCTGAGGACTCACTTCTGAAGTATACATCTAGGTGCTAAATGCTCCAAACCAAGGAAAATGCTTGTTTAATATATTGGGGTTTGTCTGCCTAAGAAAATTAATCCAGGACAAAATGTATGAATTTTGAAGTGAATGAAGAAATCTTGATTTTTATCTTGGTGTGTGAAGGCTTTGTTCCAAGTTGGCATGAAGTGCTTCGGAGTTTAAAGTGACTGCATGCCCTGAACCCAGAACAATGGCAAGTGGAGTTAATAAGTAGCAAGTCTTTGTGTCAGTGACTGTGTTCTGCTTTTCTGCTGACACAGTGAAACAGAATCAGCTTCAGGCAGCTAGTAATTAAGACCATGGTCAGATGGGTTCCCTCTGCTGAACTGTGGCAACGATATCCAAGAGGAAAATAAATGAAGTGAGTAGAAGTGGAGAGAGCTGGCACAGTTTCCACAAGTCAGTGGTACAGAGAACTTGGTAGCCCATCCATGTGTGCATGGATACTAATGCTGTTATTGTGGCATTTTTTTTGTAAATAAAATTAATCTGAGTACAGAGCAAGGGGAGGAGAAGTTTATCTTATACTTGTATAAGATATATACTTGTATACTTGATATTTGTAATGCTTCCTTGTTCTTATTAAATAAAACCATGTGATGGGGAACAGTTCTCAGTTACAATTTTAACCATTTTATGTAAATAAAACTTTCCTGCCTGAAAATATTTGGCTCAGGATCAGAGTGAGGTCCTTCATAACCTGCATCCCTGTGGGTTGGTGCTTTCTTTTTAGTGATGAATAATATATATTACACTCTTGAAATCAGAGTTCACCAATGCCATTTCTTTTGTAGTCTTCGTTAGTCACATGGTCCTTTTTTGTTTTAAATTAATAAAATCCTAAATCTGCATTCAAGAATAACAGTTAACAGACTCTTTCAACAGAAATTAACCTTAAATTGTTTCCATATGGGGTCTTTACTTTAAGCTCTGGCAAACTGTGCCCACGCTCTTGTTTGGTTTTGTTTTTATTGAGGTCTAACTTCTGGTCTTGTCATTCCCCCAGATTTTAGAATGGAGAGGTTCTTGCTGCCAGATATAACAAGCATGAGGGGCCATTGTTTAAAGAAATAAGAACTTGGACTATTCATCCAGGAAGGAAAAGCATGTAGGGATATTAACCTCCATCTGCCAGCTATTCTCAAGAGATAGGCATTTGACCCAGAACATGTTAAAAGTAGAGTGTTGTTGTTGAATTAATGGCATTCTGAAAGAATGCTGAACGTACCTATCTGAACAAATCTAAAATGTAAGGGAGTGCAGAATGCCAGCCTTGGGAGTTCAGAAATCTCACTTAAGTTGGAAGTCATCTTCTGCACATATCTTTGTCACTCACCATGGATAAGATAGATAATTAGTATGACATACTGTTGCACATTTATCTTCAACAGCTGACTTATTTTTACCACCTTGTTCCAGGGATGGTCTCCAGAAAAATAGAAGCTTAAGGTCTGACTTCTAACAAATTCTACTGTGAGCCAGTGTCTTATCAAAGAGATTGCATCATTATAGTGGAGATTCAACTCTTTGAAAGGGTAGATAGCAGCAGGACAAGGGGAAATGGTTTGAAATTGAGGGAGGGAAGGTTTAGGTTGGATGTCAGGGGAAAGTTCTTTACAGAGAGAGTGATGAGGTGCTGGAGCAGCTGCCCAGAGAGGTTGTGGGTGCCCCATCCCTAGAGGTGTTCAAGGCCAGGTTGGATGGGGCCCTGGGCAGCCTGGTCTAGCATTAAGTGGGGAGATTGGTGGCCCTGCATGTGGCAGGGGCATTGGAGATTCATGATCATTGAGGTTCCTTCCAACCCTGGCCATTCTGTGATTATCTGAGCAGGGACTTTCCTCATTTCTTATGCTAGCAAGTGCTTGACTTCTGTAGAACTTCAAATGATTAGCATTCAGGTCATATGGTGAAAGATTTTGCAAGCTCATTAGCAGTGCTCTTGGCCACCCGTTGGCTAGGTGTCCCTCTATGGCTACAGTTAGAGAAAGCTTTTTTCCAGGTGGAAAAAAATGCTTGGGGTCCTATTCAGAATGGCTTTTCATTCCTTGACAAAAAATATCCCATACAATACTTAGCACATCTCTAATTGCACATGGGCAACTCAGTCTAATCAAATACAGATATTTTAAAATACACCAAGAAAAGCTGCTAGCATAAAATATGCTATTTTTCACTATCTTGTAATACAAAAATTATGGTATTTTAGTAGTAGATAGTATACCAACAAATACAGTATTTTCATACTGAACGATAGAAAAAGAGGCATCAAACCTCAAGTACGTTTTCCTGTTTCGGCTATCTTAACCCCCCCAGAAATGGAGGACTGCTTTTTCTCAACTGATCCATGTATGGACAGGCATGGCTTTAATCAGGCTGACAGTGAAAATTAAAGTAGTATTGCTAGCTGCTATGTTTGTGCTTTGGAGTTGGAATAGTCAGGTATGTTCAGAGTCACTGTTGGTGAAATTACTTGTGCCACTCACTTGGTCTGGAGTCTGCCAAATATTAAAACACAAAAAAATTGTGCGTACCTGAAGCTACATCATTCTAGTCTGGTAAATTTCCACTTGGCCTGTGGGCATGCAGAAAGGAAGATGTGCTGATAGCTTTCTTGCATTTGTTTCCCCTGCTGATACACTGTGGTCTCTTTCTCAGGCTTTAAAAGAAATCAATGAAGTTGGGGACCTTTTGCAACTTAAATATTCCCGTCACCGTTTGGTACCTCTCTTGGACCGGCCGTTTGATGAGACTACATATGAAGAAACAGAAGACTGATCTCCCTCCATATGCCTTGGTGGGAGGGACATACCCCCGTGGGACACTCTGTGGCATGCAAGCCACAGTCTGTGAACAACACACTTCTGACTGCTTAGTGTAAAAGACATTTCCTCTCAATACTGAAGTGGCCACCATCAACTCTAAATGGCATTTTGTAAATAGAGAGAGGAGAAGGAGGAAAAAAAAAAAAAGCTTTGATTCATGTGTCTTCAGGGTCTGGCCCTAGAGGTGCTTGGCTTTATTTCTTCACGTTGCTTTTTTTATTTATTTGTCTCAATAAGTTCACAGCAATCCACGTTGGCTGTGACTGATGAGCTCAGTTTTTGTATGCACCAATAGCCTCCCAGATGCTGGCTGAGATGTTGTGAGCATGTGTGATGCTGGCATGGCAGCATTTCCAGTGTCACTGCTACATGTCTGACCTTGTAGTAAGGGGTGAGCTGACCTGTCTGTTGATTGGAGACTTCCTAGAGAAACTGTTGATTGCTAACTTTGACATATTTAACAAGACTGATAATCAACCAAAGCTTTTTTCTTTTGCTGTTACTTGCTTAAAACTTGAATATAGCATTTTTTAAAATAAATGTGTTGCTGACGCATCACTGACAGGACCATTGTTCCCAAACATTATTTAGTTTTACAAGTCTCAGGCAGTAAGACTTCTGAGACTCCAACTACTTTTCCTTCCCAGTATGGATACCAGATTGTCTCCTGGGTTTGACAATAATTATCCTCTTCAAATAGGGTAAGTGGTGGAGAGATTGTATTGTTGCTAGTGAATTTTAAAATGGGGATGATTCGTCTTTTGTCTGACATACTTCTGTGGCGTTTTGTTTTGTTTTTTAAGCTGGTCTTAATGTGTATTGCTTTCTTGATTTCTCATCTTCACATTTCTTTGTCTTTGCTTTAGAACTAGTATGAAACCACAAACAAGCATATCTAGTAGCTGCTAGGTTCTGGAAAGATGTTCTTGGAATTAAGTAAACTATAGCAAGTGTTCTGCTGCTTGTTAAGTCTAGGACCTCTGAATAATCAGACTTACATGATGGATTGGAACTACTTATCTCATACAGGTCTGTGAAAGAATGATTGCTACCTTCTGCCACACTAATTCACTGTTTCTTGTCATGTATGGGATTTTCTTGTTGTGCAAGGCTTTTATGCAGAGAGTATGAACAGCCTGGATCTGTATCAAAATGCTTCAGCTGGCCAGCAAAGTCTCGGTTGGTAGCTGCATATCATGTCTATGTAGGCCTTCCCTGAAAAGCAAATGTCTTCACAATTGCGATTAGTTTGAGATGGTTTTTTTTTTTGTATTTCTGTTACTGTGACATCAAATCAGTGTTCACTGAGCCAATTGCTGTTAATCTTTTCTTTCCAAATTCCACACTGTCCTACTCTGATCGAAGTTTTGAATAGCCTCCTTTGCTTTAGCACACCTAGGAGATGGACTATATCATAGTCATTGTGTCTTGAGTTTTTTCAGTAAGCAAAATGGATTGCTTAAGTGATACCAAAAAATGTTATGAGCAGGATCAGTTGCAGGATAGTTCTTGGTGTGTTTTGTTTTTTCCTTTTTACATACTCCTTCCTCCTTCCAGGCATACAGATTATCTGCAAAAATACTAGTGCTTTAACATTGCATAATTTGGGTTTGGGTTAGCATGATGTTCTTTGCAGAAGTTTTTAAACAAATTCTTCATCTTAAAGTTAAAGCAAACTGCAGTCCAAAGTAATGTGGTGTTTATATAAGTTATTTTATGTTCCTTCTTGCAAGTAACAGGGAAAGAGCTCTTTGGTCCCCGGAACCAAGCAGTTCCACGAGTACATATTGTTGATTAAAGCAGAATTGGTTTCTCTTTTACGCAATATCTTCACATCTTTGTAGATCTTTTTAATATAGCTAAAATTAGAAACATCGTTTTGACTTCTACCATTGCATTTCATAAATTTAATTAGATGAGAATTAAAACTGCTATCAGAATAGGTTTGGGTTAACCATTTCTGTTTCAGTCCCCTAATGCTGATTTGCTGGCCTTCTGGAGCAAGGTGTGTGCAACCCAAGAAGTCTGTAACCTGCATGTGCAGCCTTGCTAGCTATGAAGTAATCTCATTTGTTCAGACACAGAGTAAACTGCAGTTACGTGAGCTTACTTTAACATTCGACCTTCTTCACCTGCATTCTGCCCAGGACAAGCTCTGACATTCCAGCAGATGACCTGCTTTCTGACTTGAAGCAGCTTTACCTCAAAGAATTGTTCTTTTCCTTTCTTGTTTGTAGCAGGGAACAAGAGGAGGTTGGTGCAGGAATCCCCATTCCTGACTCCACTCCTGATACTGTTGACAAAATGGAACAGCTTGAGCTGACAAAACCAGCTGACTCAGAGACATAGGCCATGGATCAGTGGGGAGCTGTTGAGCCTTCTGAGATGTACAGCATGCTTGTATCTGCAGTGTGGTCAGCCAATTTGAACTCTGTGCTGTGTTAAATTAGAGATGGTAATAGCAGACAGTATAAGTCTCCAGTCTTAATCTTGTTCCTGAAATTCAGTTTTAGGGCAACTTATTTTTGGACAGGAGGAAAATGGCTAAATAAATTTCAATAATCCAAATAACTCCTATGTAATGGGTCTGGAACTGTCAGTGTTTTAAAGTTATAAATCACCATGTTGGAATTCCTGTTGTGCTTGTCCCAGTTGTACTTGTTTGAGGAGATGGTGTTCATGCTAAACTTCAGCCTTTAAGTATTTTTCTTCTGTGTTACGCTGTCTGCATAGGACTTTGAATTCCAGGTTTCAAAGACATTTTGGGAATCATCCAGGCCATTAGTAGCATTTGCAAACTAACTACTTGGTCACATTTCTTTGCCATGTCCTTTTGGAAAAGCAACATTTCCAACCTTAACATCGCCAGAAGGCGGTTATTTAGGGGAACCTGCTTTGCCGAACTCTGGTACCTCATAAAACTACTCCTGAAAATGAATATTTCTAACAATGGAGCTTTTTTGTGTAAACAATTCACCGAGCTTGAAAGCCAAGAAAATCATTTCATACCTGTTGAAACACTCTGCTCCCACAGGTGAAGGAGCAGACCACTGCTGGTTTGTGGTAGGTAAGCCTATAGCATGCACACTGTCACTGTGGTGTACGGGGAGGACTGCTGATCTGATGTTTATGTACTGACGAGAAATCCGTCTCCATTCATTTCTACTGTTAGGACGAAAGGAAAGAACCAATCTTGAGAGATCACAAAGAAAAGCTACTTGAGAAATAGACTCCAGTCCCTGCCAACTTCTTTGAGACATTCTAATTGAAAATGACTCTTGGTATTTCTTAAGAGGGACAAAATTCAAAGGAAAATGAAAGCTACTTTTGAACAAAGGATTTTGCCCTGTACTGTACATTGTCTAAACTTATTCATAAATATACAGTAGTTACTTTCCCCATGCCTCTCTAAAGAACTTAGCAAGAAAGAGTTTGCCTCTGCTGAGCTGGGTGATAGAAGTTCAGAAGACTTTAGAAGCTGCTGATTGTATTCTTTTAAGAAAATAGACACTCTTATTTCCCATCAGTGAAGAGTGTGAGATCTGATGCTTGTTAAAATCTGGCCTTTGCAAATCAGAGACCTTTGTCTTGAGGAGCCTGATTTGTGTTTTTTCTAATTTTTTTTTAGTTCTTTGGCAGAGTGGAAACAAAGTAGGGTGGGTTTTTTTCTGTTTGTGTTTGTAACAAAATATTCAGGGCTGCTTTTTTTAATTGCTTTTGGTTTTTTTTTTTTTACACAAGATGTGAACTCATGTATAATATATGTATACGGTGTATTTAACTTTCAGTTTCTGTGTTTTTTTCCTTTTGAAATAGCATCTTTAAAACTATTTTGGTTCTTGGTTTGGTGGTGTAGTATGCTTGTGCTTTAGGCAAAATCTCAGGAGTGAACCAACCAAGCATCTTAAGGTGATTAAGTCATTTAGTGAAGGAATCACATCATCTGTCCTCTTTTGCTGTCTCTTTAAAAAATGTAGAAGTGGAACCTGCTGCACCTTCAAATAGAATAGGAAAGGGGAGTGTTCCAGTGAAATCAGTGATCCAGCCCTGTGCTGTGTGGATGAAGGAAATCTGACTTCCTGATACAGCAGGGGTGGAGAAGGGGGTAGTTGGTCGTCAGTAATTCTCAGTGTGCAGGGATTTTTCATGAGTACTGGAACAAGGATCCTTAAGGTAGGAATGCAACTTCAGTGCCCCAGAGGGATACTTCTCTAAAACTTTTCCGTGCCAAGTAATCAAATACTTTTCCTGCGCAAATATTTATTTCTTTACCTTCAAAACATCCTTTACTTATACCTGTCTTCTCACCAGAAGCAATATGATCTATTCAGGCAGATCATAGGAGAGGTTAGAGAAAAGCTGTGAGCGTGAGCTGTGTGCTTCTTCTGAGACAACATCTTGCAGCATTGTATTTGGAATGCATGAGCTCCCTCAATTCATCACAGAATGGAACTTGTGCAGATTTACTCTGCACTGAGTAAATTGCTTAGTGAAAATGGCTGCAGTTCGTATGCAGCCTGTGAAAGCCAAGCTCGCCGGGATCTCTGTGGCTTGCAGCTTGTTTGGAGCTCAGAGGTAGTGGTGTTCTTTTCTAATGGTGGTGAAGCAGTGAGCTATCAGTGAATGCCTCATACTCATGCCTCAGCAGGGGAATTGCTGGCTTCAGAGCTGGTGTTGGACACCAGTTGGGAAAGCACCAAAGTTTGTCTCTCAAAGTTTTAAGAGGAGGAAAACAAAACCCAGAGCCTCATATGTCACTGTGATAGTTTGTGTTCCTGCAAGCATTCCCTGTCTCACAAGTTGTCTGTTTAAGGGTTGGGTTGTGAATTTAGAGCGCAGCCATGTTTGTGTGAGTGCTGTGCTTTATCTGTGACAGAGGAGAGGTGTTTGGTGCAGACACTGTTTACATCCCCGGAAGGGGTGGGTGTAGGAGTTGATGACTGTGTGTTGAAGGCCTTAAACTGTGACTCTTGGTATGAAGAAGTAAAATTAAAACTGACCTTGGAAGATGCAGTGGATTTTAACCCGTGTAAGAATACTCTGTGCTCTTAGCTAAGCAATATGTGCTCCTGTTTCCTTGTGAGGGGAAAGGGCCAGCTCTGCTTTCTGAGCCCAGGCAGCAGCTGTTAAGGAGCAGGGAGGTGCATATTTAAGGCCAAAAACAGTGCAGCTCTGCACTGATGTTCCTATGTAGTAAACATTGGTGACTGGCCCTGGGCCGCTGCGAGCATGAGGATAACTGAGAGGGTTGGAGATGTCAGCAGCAGCGGCAGCTAGCAACGATTGCAGCAGGAGGTGACTGGGTCTCACCTGAGTATGTCACAGGTTGGTGTAATTCCAGAAATACCCTCGGTGATGTAAAATGTGCACCAGAGCAGCTGGTTTTTATTTTTATTTGCCAAATCTCATGCTGTCCAGACAGCGTTTCTGCTACCCCCTACCGGTTTACTGAGCTAACTACAGCCCCAGCCTTCCGCTGTCGGAACAGCGAGAGGTGAGCAGCACTGGAGCCTGAGGCTCTGGGCCATCAGCCCGAAGCCAATGGTGGCCCACGTTTCCACGAGCCCTGGGCAGCATTACCGAGTCACGGCACTTAATCCTGAATTGCACTGTGTTCCTATGCCTCTGTGTTGCTATAATGTACATATCTATTGGATTCTTTTGTAGATAAGACATTTTAGATAAAATTTTTAAATGGGCTCCCCCTCAAATATTTTATGCCAGATGTCTAGTTTTTTTTACACTGGGGATTAACATGAGGTTGGATGCTGTGTGGACAGGGAAAAGATAAATGGATGGTACACTGACTTTAAAAAGGTAACAATGCATGTTTTAAAAGAAAACTGGAGGAAAAAAAAAACTGGGAAAAAAAGAATCCATTCAACTATATTCTATGTTCTGCATAATAAAGAGTTTAAAAAGAAAAGCTCTGCTTGCTCTTCCTTAATGCCGTCTGCAGGGCTGGGGGAGCTGGGCGCTCAGAGGGAGCAGCGCCGTTCGCCGTTCCCGCGCAGGAGCTCTTCTCGGGGGCGGCGGAGGCTCCGGGCCCCCCTCCGCGCCGCTCCCGCCCCTCCGCCCGGCGCCGCTCCCGCGCTCACTGCGGCCGCGCCGCGCCCTCCTCGCGTCACGCGGCCGGGCCGGGCCCCGCCGACCCGCGGCCGCCCTAGCGCCGTGCGGGGGTCCCCCGCGGGGCAGCGCTCGGTGCCGCGGGGCCGGCGCCGAGGAGGCGAGCCGGCGGCAGGGAGCGCCGCGGAACAAAGAGCCCCGGGCCGTGCCCGGCGGTGGGGCAGCGCCGGGGAGAGCCCGTCGGCGGCCCCGCGGCCATGCCGCCGCCGGGAGGGGAGGAGCGGCCGGCGGAGCCCCGGAGGGGCCGCGCTCGGAGGGAGCGAGGGGGCGGCCCGGGGACGCCCGGAACCCCCGAGCGGGGCAGGGGCGGAGGCGCGGCGGGGTCCGGCCCGGAGCCGTCCCGCGACGGGCGGCGGTGCTGCGGTGCGCGGCGTCGCCAGAGGAGCGGCGGCCCCGGGGAGTGACTCCGGTGGGGGAGGAGAAGAGGAAGAAATCAGAGTGCCGCGGGCCCGGAGGGGGTGGGGAGGCGAAGCCCTCTCCTCCCCCCTCCCGCACGCACTTGCGGAGCGCTCAGAGTTGCCCTTCAGCATCGGCGGCACCGGGAGGCGAGCCCGTCGTGCCCCGGCTGCGCTTCTGCTTTTTCTTTTTCTTTTTTTTTTTTTTTTTTTTTTTTTTTTTCCCTGCCCCTGTTTTTTTGTAGTAGTTGTTGTTATTGTTTTTACTTTTTATATATATATATTTTTTCCTTCTGGTCGGTTTCCCCGCTCCTACCGAGGGTCGCCGTGCCCGGCGCTGGACAGTCACGGAGCGATGCCGCTGCCGGGCGGGAGGGTGGTGCTCGTCCTCGGCTTCGTCCTGCTGACAGCGCTCGTGGCCGCCGTGCGGGGGCTGCCCGTCAGCAGACAGCGCGGCGGGCCCCGGGAGAGGAGCTCCAAGCTGGCCGAGGTGAGCGGGGAGCGCGGCCGACGGGCGGGGCGCGGGGGCCCAGGTGAGAAGCGGAGGAGCCCGGCCCGCGGTGCTGCGGCTCTGCCGGTCCGTCCCTGTAGTGAGTACGGGCGGCAGCGGGGAGAGTCGCTGCTGCCGGCGGCCGCTCGCGGGTATCTCGCGTCGCAGCGGTGTGAGGCAAGGAGCGCGGCTCTCAGGTACGGCGCGGGGTTGTTGGTCGTGAATGGGGAGCGTTGTGCCGAGGACCGCAGCAGCACGCACAGCGTGTCCCGCTTCCTGCAGGAGCGCAGGCATCCAACGCGCGGAGTTCTGAGGGCGGAGGTCCGGGTGAGACGGAGAGCGGAGCCCTGCGCTCCCACACGCAGCAGCACGGCGGGGAGAAGGTGGTCGGTGTTGTGCCGTATCTACTAACACGTGGGAGCTGCGTTTTGAGAGGGAGTCCTCTGTTTTTGGCGCATGTAGGCAAGAAAGTTCAGTGCTAGGGAGCTGGACTGGGCGACCTTTCAGGGTCCCTTCCAACTCAAACGATTCTGTGATGATTCCATGATGAATTGAGAGCAGTCGTGCCTAGCATGAGCTGCAGCAGACAGCACGAGTGCAGTAGTGCGGTGGTTAAGGAAAGCGGGAGTGATTTTGGGTCATAGGCACAGATGGTTCGTGTTGCAGAGCCGATAGGTCCGGTCTCTATGGCAGCAGGGCCGCCACATCTGGAGTATTGGTTACACTGTGGGTAATGCCCTGCAGATGTGGGCAGGACGAAGGGGCCCGCAGGAGAAAAACAGAAGTGATGGAGCGGGGCAGATGGACAGCCACAGCCATTAAACAATTACAGAGTGATGACTTATTCTAATTAAACATCTTTAAATAAAACTAACATTTTTTTCTCCATTTAAATTTAAATGGGATTTTTTGTAATCTCTACTGAGCCTAAGTTGCCTTTCTGTGCTAAAGCAACGTAGAAAAATTAAAAGGCCATTGTAGCACTTTTGAGTTAGAAAGTCTTTTAGTTGCAGGAAGGACAGGCAAAGCATGCTTTATGGGTGCAGCCTTGTTGGTGTGTCCTAGATGCTGCACACCTGCAAGGGCGCCTCACTTCAGCCCTTGCAAGTGAATCGAGTGCTCACATTTGCTTTCTCTCCACTGCGATACTGTGCAGAAAAGCCTTGCCCTAATTACTCTTGAATCTTTTTTATTAATTCTCTTTCTTCCAAACCGCACCTGAAAATCTAACAAGAGAAGCCATCTACAAATTGTCTAGCTCTTTGGCTATGTTTCAGGAGGTGCAGGGGTTCCAAAGCAGCATGAATTGAACAGCAGGGATTTCTCCTGCAGGCTGGCTGCCTCGTAGCCAGACATGGGGCTCACTGCAGTATCCCTAGCTCACACGTAACACTCCAGGTTTGGGTAACAGAGTGCTCAGAGTGCTTGTGTCCCTGTGGGGACAGCTCGTCACTTTGCTTAATGCCTTGTTTGTTTCTGAAGTCAGGGGGTTTCAATGCAAAATATGTTTTTATAAACTCCCTGGATTCCAAAATCTTGGCTTTGAGCATTGTTGGTAGATGTTTGGATTCTTTCCGACTGATACAAATCAGTTCCAATGCTCTTCTAGGAAGCATGAAATGAGTGATGCTCCACCACAACAGCAAAGCAAGCTCTAGAAGTGACCAAACTTGTGTTCACCAATACAGCTACTGTGTATAGTTGTGCATAGAGGTACCTTTAACAGCAGCAGTACCAGCACTGTGCTGGCAGTGAGTCTCCTGCAGTGAGGCCATGCTGTGAGATCCAGGAGCGTGCTGTTGGAGTTCCCCTGTCTGAGGCTGCAAGCAAAGCTGTTGTGATGAGAGATAAACGATGGTAACAAAAGAAATGCCAAACAGTGCAAGGGCTGTACTGACTGTAGATCATAGGCTTGTGAAGCTTCTGGTGTAACTGGGCCCATGGGAAGTAAGGAAACAAGAACAGTGCTCGGTATTGACCGATCGCATCCGGCAGTGAGAGAAGCAAGGGAAACAGAGTTTGGAATGAAAGTTCTGCACTGAGATGTTCTGTTTGCTGAATGAAGTAGTTGTGGCAGTTCTGATCAAAATCACAAGCAGCTGGGGGCCCAGGCTGGAGGAGCACATGGAATTAAGTGTGGCATCAGGTGGTGCGTGCCTGGCACTGCAAGCAGAGAGAAGGGATCCCAAGCCAGGTTGGGTCAGCTGTGCTGGAAGGAAGTGGCTGGACTGGAGCTGCCGGGCCATGGCCAGTTCTCTCGGCACCTGGCAGTGCAGGCACGCTGCGTGGGGACACTACAGGGACAGGAGGGGTCTAGGTGGCACCCGGCCCCAGAGCCTAACTGCTGTCACTGCGCGGGCAGCCCTGCTGCGTCACGGCAGTCACTGCCTGCGGATGTGCTTTTTACCTTTTCATTTCTTCAGCAATTAAGCGTTCTTGTCCCTGGCTTTGTCCTTGGCAGAGGTCGGATTTGCAGGCACAAAACGTGCACTGAAGCATCCTTCCGCCCTGAAAGGGACTCTTTGTGCGCGGGGAGGTACTTTACCCTTTGTAGCAAATTTCCTTTTGAGGAGTGCCAAATTATCTTAGTCAACACAGTTGAAAACCCTCCCGCCCTGGGGCCTAGTCAGGCGCAAACAATGGGAGCTGGGTGCAGGGGAGCTGCACCACCGGGGGCTCCTTCCTTCTCGCAGTGCAGACATGGCTGTGCGGCCCCACAGCCAGAATCAAAGGGGTTCCTGCAAAAGGCACACGGAAGGGAAGGGATTAGGCACAACCTCTAGGCATCGCCCGGATCTCCTTGGCACAGCGAGTGTTCCTGGAGAGCACTCCCATCTCCCCTGCTGCTGCTGGCCTGGACCAAAAGCCCCCACGGTCCCACAGCAGCTGGAGCTGGGGCTGAGCGCTGCTGACGGAATTGGGCTCCTGCATACCTTAAGGACTGATGATGGCAGTTGTGCTTCCAGCCACAGTCCCCTCAAGCGCAGCTGTGACACATGAGCAAGCTGGTGTGGGGCATGCATCTGGGATTTCTAGGTGGTGTCTTAGGGTTGGGAGTGGAGAAAGGAGCCTTTTGCTTTCCATGAAATCAGTAAACATTTTTCCACTCATAATTATTCCCAAACCATCCACCTGGCACTTCCCCGTGGGTAGGGTGAGGCAGGCCGGGCCGCTTGGTGTTCCCAACCATGTGGCAACTGTGGTCTGTTGGTGCTCAATGAAAACACCACAGTCAAGAGGCAGGGCAGGGCAGGCAGCAGCTCTTCTGTGTAAAAAAGCTCCCATTACAGACAGAAGTTTGTAAAAGTGTGAGGACTTCTTTACTAATAGAACATTTTTGAGGGGAGCATTCATTAGGCTGTCAGATGCTTTTACATGGCCAGCTGTAAAAGTTGGCTAGCACGCTGTGTCTCAGGGCTGCTCAGCTTCTGTACCTCTCCTGTGTGGCGGGACTCAGGTTGGCCTGAGGAGCTTAGGTGCCTTAGAGATGAAGACACCAAGAGAATGGTGACCCACCTGCCCAGCAGCCCCAAGTAGCTTTTGACTGTGGGTTGCATTTATTTCCCAGGGAAGGACATAGCTTCAAAGGGAAAAAAACACTGTAAATTCCTCCCAGTTATTGCTGCTTTTGCTGCACCCTGGTGCTCCCAGCTGGGCCAGGAACATGTCCTGAGCTGTGGCGGCGATCATTGTGCAGGGCTGTTCTCTCCTTGGGAGAAAGAACTCCAGGCTGCTTGGCAGGAACTGCGTCGCGCTGCATCGGCTGTGGGGAGGAGGGACGGGAACACTTGCTCTGCTCTGTTTGAGGGTTTTGGTCTCAAAGTTCTGCCTGAGCTGCAGTGGTGGAAGAGGCAGCAGCTGGAGCAGTCAGAGGGCTGCGGTACCCAGGCTGACAAATGTATGTCATTAGCTGGAACAAGTTAATGGTTACTGGAGCACATGGGTTTTAGAGCTGCAACAAGTTAACGGCAACTCAGTCAGGCACATTAAGAGCTTATGTGAATTAGGGCTCAGCTATGTTAACAGAAAACATGTGCCCAAGCAAGGGGTTTACCTGAGAGAACCAGAGGGTATGGCTCTGCCTGTTCCCCTCTCTACATGGTCCCTGAGGGGCCCTGGTCCCGCTCCCAGTGCTGTGCTCTGTCTGGCATCCAGCCAGCTGGGCAGCTGCAGGGTCTGGAGGGCCCTTCTAGGCGAGATGCCCCCGCCTGCAGCGTGGCCTGCTGGGGCTGGCCTGTGAGCGCAGTCCCTCAGCACGAGGAAGGCTTGGGGCCTCAGATGCTGCAGGGATATCTTGGCTGTGCCAGCTGGACATCCTGCTGGCCCCGTTTGGTCCTGCACACAGCCACACGGTGTCCTGGCTCCCTACAGCCATGTTTCTCCATGCTGGAGTGTCTGCCCTGCTGAGTCTGGCTCTGAATTAGAGACAGTGTAGTCCCAGACCTTGGAAGAGTTCTGAGATTGCAATTTCCACAGTTATGGCAATAAATGGGGGACGTGAGGCAGCCTTTGATGCTGCCTCCTGTAGCTCCCTCCTAGGGACAACTGGGCTATGGCCATTTAGAATTAGAGTGTTTCCTTATGATCTGAAGTATTTTGATAACTGTGAAAGTTATAGACATGGGGGTGCAATATCTGCTTGGCTCTGTTTGGTGCCAGCTCCTACTGGTCCATTAAAAACAAGGTCTTCCCACACCAGAGCAATAACCAAGTGCCTCATCTGTTCCACGAGCACTTACAGAGCTCTCCCAGAACATAAAGGGAGCTGCTTGTGTCATTATTTGATAAAAGAAAACCAAAAAAAGAACTCACATGAGTTGATCCTTAGGTGAAAAGGCAAGCAGAGCAGCTGGGAGGTCTTGGTCCCATCCTTTGCTTGCATTACAGCCCCCATGCAGGTAAGAACGTATACAGAATGAAAGAAGAGTGGAAGCTGAAGGTGTGTGATCTTCAGGAGCTCTTCTGTCAAAAAAGAAAATTCTGCTCTCTGTTTGGTACATTGCCGGTTCATGAGCAGTCAGGTTTGCCATAAAGCACAAGATGAATGCTGAAAAGTCAGAGGGAGCTTGGAGAAAAGAGTAGAAAGATGCTTGTGTAGGCTCAGCTCTGTTCAGGAAAAAATTAATACTTCTGGTTGCATTCTTATTTCAGTATAACGTGGTAAAACTGTATAAAGGAAACAACACAATCAATAATGATTAAGCAACAAAAAAAATCTCCATTCCTTATAGCCCACAGTGCCACACAGCTTTCAGCAAAGGTGTCATTTTCTTCACTGCATTGTTAATGACCCCCAAGCATAACTTGAATGTTGCCTCTCATCTGACTTACACGTGCACAGATTTCAAACTAAGTGAGTTTATGTTCCCACTGACCAGCTTGGGATAGGAGCAGGCAGAAATAACATCCTCCAAGTGCCAGTGCACATGTTCCATCGATGTTTTGCCCCATGTGAGTTGACTGGAGTGTGCTTGGCTTGGGTTTATTCTGCTAACAAAGACCAACTCTGCTCAGCAACACATGGAGGTGCAAGGAGTGCTGCCACTGGGATCATATGTAGAGATCTGGCAGCTTTCAGCGGCTATGAGATGCTGTTGGGGGGACGCATATTGGTGATGTGGGTAGCAGCAAAGTTTTGTCATAGGACAGCCTAGCACAGGGACTGATTTGATGATGCTTGCAGGTTTTAAACTGCTTTTTTAACGCAGGGTTAATCCAGAGTCTCATAGAGTTTACAGCCAAGTTGCAGTTTTTAAGACCAGAAGAAACAGTCAGGTTTCTTCTGCTGAATTTCTTCCCACCACAGATGCTTTATATATGTTTGGGCCAGTACCTTGTGCAGGGCTGCCTCCACAAGAGATAAAGCTTCTTTCTGTGTTAGCTTGTTCATGTGGTTAGTCACCTACAGCATCAAAGCATGATTCTTATTTTTCAGCTAAATTTGTATGGCTTTGACTCGCAAACATTGATTCCTATTATGTGTTTTAACATTGGTTCCTGTTATGTGTTTCTGTTCTGGATTAGAGTCCCTGGGGCCTGATGGGTTGTTTCCTTAAAGAAGTGGGAAATCAAGTTGATTGTTTTATCTTTTTAACCTGACAAATGAATTGTATGAATCTTTAACTGGAGAAATCTTTGGTGCCCTGGAACGGTTTTGCAGCTGTTCTCTTCAACATTTTCAGATTTCCAAGCAACTTCAATAGAACTGTTTGGACTAGAAATGAGAAAATATCAGCTTTTAATCTCTCTTCAAAATGTGTGGCCTTTCCCCACACCTTTTCTGTATACCTTGTCAGCCCTGTTAGGTACAAAATGTGTGTGGCACTGGGGTGAATTGCTGACAAGTTCCTTCCACTTCCTAATGCCTATGCTCAGTTTGTGCCCTGAAGTGTTTAGGTGACTCTAAACATGGGAGAGCTGGGATTACTTGGGAAGAGTTCCTGGGCTGTAGGAAGGCAAATGTGATCCTGCCACTTTGATTTTATAGCCTTCAGCCTAAGCACAGTGTTCACAAATCGAACAAAACGCTGTTTCTTTCCCAGCCAGATAGGACATCACTGGGCATCATGTGGACAAGGGAGGAACTGGAGCTGGGCTGTGGCAGTTCCTAGTTTGGTTTTTCCTTTGCTAGTACAAGCTGGTCACTGAGGAAGGCAAGAACTGGGCAATGGCCAGGAGACACTGACGGCTTCCAGGCACCATGCTGTGCATTTCTGATGCATGGTGGCAAACTTACTCTCTTGATGGTAGAAGATGGGAATTGCCAACAGCATGGTTTGCTGCATTTTACTGATGGCCAGGTTTGGGCTAGAGAGGACAAGCTGAATACGACCTCATGCATAAATTCCATGCAAAGGCTCTGTAGACAGGATTGTTTTAGCTGCAAACAGGCAAGGTCTTTTTTGTGAGTCACCTGTGGGGGCCACCCAGGCAGACACCCGCAGGTGTCTTTGTGCCCCCAGGGATCTGGGAGCAGAGGGAGCTCTGTCTGCCCAGTAATGCTTCCCCAGCTCGCTCTTCTGTGACACTTTTACATTTTCCCTGTGGGAACAGTACTCTGAATTTCTTCAGCTTGTTTGGGCGTAAAATCTGAATTAGGCAGTGGGTGTAAGTTTGGAGACTTAGAGTCTGCTCCTGGCTCAGTCGCTGTGATGTTCTTGAGTGAGCTCGGATCTCATTGCTGGAGACCTTCATTTCCACGTGTATTACATTTGGGTCCTCTGTGAAAGGAGCTTACCCATTAAGGCCCATTAAGCTTGTTATGTTCCAGCACCAGCGTCTGCTGGCTGTGCTGTGCCCAAGGGCTGCATCAGGCCCAGTGCTGTGGGCAGTGCTGTGTGGCCAGCGCTTGCCCAGCACGTGAGGCCATGGCCAGCCTTCCCTGTCTCCCTGGCAGGGGCTGGAGGCCTCGAGGAGGGACAGCGGGGTTGCTCTTCTGGACCCATCTGGTGAAGTCTGTCACAGGCTCTTCCCTGCGCCCAGCCCGCTCTGGTCAGCAGCCAAGGGACCAGCAGTGTTCCTGCTGCTCTTTTCCCTCCCCCGGGAATGGGGAGGGGGATGCGGGCTTTGATGTGCAGGCACAGGACTGGGGACAGGCTGTGTGTGCTCATGAGAGCCTGGCCGGGCTCCAGCTGCCTTTGAAGTGCTCCAGTGATCAGGATGAAAGGGAGGGGAGTCCTTCTCCAAACCATCTGGCTCTAATTGCAGGTAGAAATGCCTCTCCGCATCCCCCGTGGGGAGGGGCATGCCACTCTTGGTTAATCCCGCCACTCGTCTGGGCTGGGGCGGAGGGCGAGAGTTTGGGAACAAAAGGGGGTTTCAGCCAGGCAGCCAGAAATAGACGCTTGGTAGAGCTGCTGGGGCTTCGGACACCTCTGCGCCCAGTATGGAGCCGCAGGGCCCTGGGGAAATTCCCAGGGAAACCCATGCCGTGATAGGGCTTTGCCATTTGTTCCGTCTCTGATTTCATCCCTCTGATTCACACCCTTCCATGCTAGTGTGGAGGTGAGGGCTGTGGGGACACAGAGCCAACCTGGCTGTGCGGCAGCTGAGGGTCCCTGCCCGCTCCTGCCAGGCCACTCAGGGCTGGGCAGCAGGGCTCTGTGTGTGTGTCACTGAGGTGGCAGTGGCAGACAGTCACTGGTAGTACATACAAGTAGTTTGCTTTGTTGTATTTGGCTGGGCATTCTTCCCAAGGAAATAAAGGCAGTTTGATTATATCAACAGTTCTGTTTCCTCCTTGCAATAGTTTTTGGGCAGCATCTTAATTCTCACTTACTTAAAGCAACATGGGTTTAGTTTTAAGTCATCTGCACTAGTACTGATACACAGAGTGATTTCTCTAGGTGAGAAATCTTGTTGTAAATCCCATCACATGAGCTCTGGCAGCTCTGTGCTCATGAGCAGCCGTTGATGTTACCCGTTGCCAGGAACCATGAAACAGCCAAAAAGGGAGAACAAAGTGGAATACCAGGTGGCACCAGGAGTGGGACAGCAGAGACATGCAAAGAGAGGGTGATTGATGGGATGGAAGCACAGCCTGAGCAGACTTGTAGGCTGCCTGAGTGCATTGAGGTCCCAGCACAACGCAGGCCTCTTGGTGTTAATTAATTGTTAATCATTGTTCTGCTCCATGCTGCGGTGAGATGAGGCAGGAGAACTGTTCAGCAGAGAAGAGCAGATCCTGCTTTGCTGGGCAGCAGCCACCCTCAGGAGATGGCTGGGTGAGCGAGGGGCCATCCTCACTGCCTCTTCCCCCTGCAGGTCTCTGCCTCATCAGACCCCCGTGCAGCCGGGGACGAGGAGCTGCCATCGTCGGGCAGGGCACGAGGCCTGCGGCGCAGCGGGCAGGCAGGCCCACGGCGGCATCGGCGCCGTGGAGCCGCTCAGCAAACAGTGAGGAGCCTGGTGCAGCCCCAGCCCAGTGGTGCTGGCCAGGAGGAAAGCCTGCCCTTCATGCTGGACTTGCAGAGCTTGCCAGGGCTGGCCAACGTTGACCTGAGCGCCCAGAACCCCAACATTCAGGTGAGAAGCAGGGCTGGGTGGGATACGGGTTGAGTGATTCCCTAACAGAAAATTTTTCAAGAGCAGCTTTCTATGGCTTTATGTGGTTGTGTCTTGGTATCTTGGCAATTGTCACAGGTGCAAATAGCAGCTCGGCTTCTGAGGGGCTCCACTGGCCAACCTGCAGCGTTGCCACAAACAATGCCTTTCATTCTGACCCTGCTTAGTCCCTCCGAATGATGAGATCTCTTGTGCTCGTAGTCCTGTATACCAAAGCAGCTATGGAGCAGTCCTTATGCCTGAGGACACGCCACAGCCATGCCATCAGCCATGCCTTGACTCGCCACTCTGCCTTGTATCTGGCTTCCAGGTAACCATTGAAGTGGTGGATGATCCTCAGGCTGAGATGGAGATGGACCTGTTGAAGGAAACAAGCAATGACTGGTCCTTGACGTCCTCTGAGTGGTTGTCCCACAAGGACCTCTTCTGGCCTCTTTTTTGGGAATACACTGACCCCAGTGAGGAGGAAGAGGAGGAGGAGGAGGATGACAATATGGGTGTAGGGGACAGGGATGAGGAGGAAGATGAGGAGGATGAGGATGAAGAAGAGGAAGAAGATTACACTGCGGAGTATGAGGAGGAGGAGTCCATGCTCAGTGGAGTAGGTGATGACTGGGAGCAGCGGTGGCCCAATCAGAAGAACTGGATCTTTAAAGAAAAATATAATTATGGTGAGTCCTCTTGAGCATGGTCAACAGCAGCTGTCCTGCAAACCAGAACTATCCTCCCCTGCTCAGCCCACCCACAGCCCTGTCTCACTGTAGTGTGAGCACCCATGCCCAGGGGACCTTGAGCACCAGGGAGGTTGGGAATGGGCAGTGACGGCTGGGTCTCAGAGACCATGAGCATAGCTGTGAGAATGAGAGTCTTTGCTTGAGGGCTGCCAGTGAGGGCGGGGTTGGCTCTGAGCATCATGTGTCTAGGCACCGCAGGTGGCCCTGTGTCCTGTAAATGGCATCTGAGGAACAGGGCAGAGCTGAGAAATATCTGGGGTGACTGCTGGTTCCTTCCTGCTGAGGCTTTCTGCAAGATTCATCCCTCTCTGCCTATCCTGTGCCACATGCAGACTATGAAGATGAGGAGGAATGGAGTCCTTGGTCTCCTTGCAGCATCACTTGTGGCAGTGGCAACCAGAAGAGGACGCGGTCCTGTGGCTATGCCTGCACAGCAACAGAGTCAAGAACCTGTGACCTGCCACGCTGCCCTGGTGAGTTTTTGGCCATCCTGGTGTTCAAGCACTATTGGGACACTGTTCTGCCCCAGCAGAGGCTGATGCCCCCACTGCTATTGCTCAGCAGGCTGGACCTGCTGCCAACATGGGGAGGGAGGGAAAAGGGCAAAGGGAGCAGTCTGCTCTCAAGGCAGGGACACTCCTAGCTATCAGGTCAGCAAGGGGACCCTTGTTCCTCAAATCCATGTGCAGGCCCCAGTTTTGGCTGCCCTCTCGAGTTTGAAGTGCCAAATCCCTCTTATCCAAAGGACTGCTCGTGGTTCAAGAGCTAGCTAAGTTGGATATGATCTGGAATAATGAATGTGGGTGCTTATTTCCATGAAGAAGCTCTGGTGGGGCTTCATGGTGCCACAGGCAGTTGTGTAAAGTGCAGGGATGGTGGATTGAAACCCCAGCTCCCTGTGTAACGCCTCACACCTGTCTCGCAGGGAGCCTGAAATCCAGTCCCAAGGTTTACGGAGAGCCATCTCCATGCACTGAGATTTGCATAATCCCTGTGTCTGTGCCCTTATGGCCAGTTAGTCTTGCATGTCATCCTCCTACAGGCACAGGGTCTTGTCACCAAAGCAGTGGAGGGAGAGGTGCCCTTAGGGAGGAAAAAAAGCCTGCCTTCCTTTTCTGGACGCTTCATCTCTGGAAGTGTTCAAGGCAAGGCTGGATGGGATCGAGGGCAGCCTGATTTAGTGGATGGCAACCTTGCCCACAGCAGGGGGTTAGAACTAGATGATCTTTAATGTCCCTACCAGTCTAAGCCATTCTGTGATTCTTTGTTGGTTTTTTTTTTCCCTTCTCAAGGAGCAGAGGGAGAAATAGTCTTCCCTACAGAGGAGACTCCTTTCAGAAGTGACAACACCACAGAGCTATTCAACTCAGGTCAGCTTCTGCCTCGTCCTTGTGCTGAGAGCCTAGGTGCTTTCATACAAAACCCTGTGGGAAGATGCAGCTGGCTGGGAGGGCTGTCCTAGAGGCTCCCTGGTCTGTATCCAAACCTTGCTCCTTTCTCCTGCACTGCCATGTGCAGGCTTAGCTATGTTTTATTGACAGCAGTGCTGGGACACCCAGTGACTCCCACAGCCATGAAGGATACGATGAAAGCGGTCCTACTCCATGGCTTGCAGTGGTTGAAGCCAGCCTGCAGCCTACCCTCCTGCAGCTCTGCCATGGCGGGATGCTGCTGTCCTTCCCCTCCAAGAAGCCTGGTGGCTTCTGCCAAGTTTTGTGGAGTCTTCTGGTGGAGCTGGCAAGGCTGCGGATGAGCAGTGGCAGGGCAAGGAGGGGTGCTTGTGCCCTCACCCTTTTTCTGCCTTTCTCCTAGATGTGGACAGCTGTGAGAAGTGGCTGAACTGCAAGAGTGACTTCCTCACCAAGTACCTCAGCAAGGTGCTGACGGACCTGCCCAGCTGTCCCTGCTCCTATCCCCTGGAGGCTGTTTACAGTGCTGTCAACCTGCGGGATGAGCGACAGGGCAAGAGCTTCCGCTGGCGGGATGCCAGTGGCCCCAAAGAGCGCCTGGACATCTACAAGCCTACAGCACGCTTCTGCCTGCGCTCCATGCTCTCCCTTGACAGCACGACGCTGGCGGCCCAGCACTGTTGCTATGATGAGCACACTCGCCTCATCACCCGGGGGAAGGGTGCTGGCGTCCCCAACCTCATCAGCACTGAGTTCTCCCCAGAGCTGCACTACAAGGTGGACATGTTGCCCTGGATCCTCTGCAAGGGCGACTGGAGCCGTTACCATGCTGTGCGACCACCCAACAATGGGCAGCAGTGTGCAGACAACCCGGCTGAGGAGGAGTACCTCTCCCAGCTGCAGGAGGCCAAGGAGTACTAGCCACAGCCATGCTGAGAGGAGACATGGGGCCACCACGCATCTGGCCGCTGACAGATCCTGCCCTGACCCATGCTGCAAGGGCTGGAGCCATCCCTCGTGTTACCCTCCCTTAAGGCGCAGCTGAGCTCCAGCCCTCTTGATGGGCTCCTCGTGGGGCCAAATGGAGCAGGGTCTCATCGCCTCAGTGGGGCATCTCAGCTCCCAGCAGGTTTGTGAGGGTGCAGGAGTTTGTCACTGTGTCACCCCAGCTGTGCCACTTGGGGCAGGCCCCCAGCCCTGCTCATTTTTGGGCACTGCAGAGCTGTGCAGGGGATGAGAGGCAGGGGCTAGTGTCAGGGGAAAAGGGTCTGCTCCCTTGTACTTTTTCTAGGGTCTCCTCCATGGTCTTGCAATGCAAGCTATGAGTGAGCATCTGCAGTGTGGAGTGGCCTCAGTTCCCATTGATGTCATGCTGCATCTGAAGAGCTGGCTGGATGCAGGCAGGGCTGCCTGGTTCTGTTGGTGTGCCTGCCCTGGCACGTGCTGGCCTCTTCTACAAGAGGGGATCGTGCTTCGTAAAGGGACAGGGCTGTCCCAGCACTGTATGTGGAATGGAGCCTCCCCTCTCCTTGGCTATTTGCATTCACAATTGGGAAGGAAAAGGTGGAGGCTTAACAAGGTTTTGTGGATTAGTGAGCATATGTGGGGCAGGGCAATGAATGGCCACATAGGCTTCTGTGGCAAGATCATCTTATCTCTCTGGTTTTAGCTGCTAAAGGGAGCACTCAGTGCCAAAGTGTAAGAGAGGTGGACCTTTGAAATAGTTCTTCACAGGAGAACCATACAGGTCTGCGTTGCAGCCTCTCTACCTCAGTGCTTAGGAGAGTAAGCTGTCTGCCCCTGTGCAAGTTCTATCACCAGCCCTGCTCTGTCTCAGATTCCTGGTGGCTCCCCAGCAGGCTTCAGTGCTTAGAAGCCAGTTCAATATGGCCCGGCATAGAAAGTCCTACATTTCCTACCCACTGCAGCCAAGCCACCACTTGGTGCTGTTACTGGAAGAGGAGCAAAAAGTTCTGAGCCAAGTTCCCTGTGGTGATGAGGACAAATCACCACTGGGAGCATGTGACTTTGCCCTTTCTTGAGTTTGCTGCTCATCTCTTGTCCTTCTGAATGCATTCTCTGTGTGGTGTTTGCCTAGACCCTCACCAAGAGGCAACCAAGAGAAGCATGTCCTGGTTGCACCCTGCTACTTTTGGGGCTTGCTGCTTTGCTGAACAAGCAGACATTGTTCCAGTTGAGGAAGAAACGTGCTAGTAGTGTCAATACATGGTGTCTGCAAATCATGACACTCCCCATGGCCACTTTGGTCTTGCCTGTTGTTTTTTGTTTTTTTTTTTTATAGTCTTACACAGATTCTTGTCAGTGTCTCCCATCATGTTTTTGGGAATTGCAGAGCTCCTGAACTTCACACAGGAAAGTTAGGCTGAGCACCTTGATTTCTTTGCATTCAGTAGTTGAAACTGGCTGAAACTGTTCTCAACTTTCATTTAGCAAATCTTTTGCATCAGAGGAAATAAAAGAGCAATTCAAGCAAACAGGAAGAAGACTGGAGTAATTTCTGAACTAGAGATTTCAACTAGGGCAGTTGATTACTCCTTGTTCTTTTGCAGAACACTGTCAGACCAAAAGATGTCTGTCTAGGTTCTGCTGGCCTTGAATTGGCCATCCTGTGCTAGTTCTGTCCTAATCCCAAGAGCCTTCTCCAGGATGAGTGAACATCCATAGTCAGATAGCTCTTTGGACAGTCTTTCTAGGACTATCTAGGATCATAAGCTGAGTATCTGTTGATCCTCTTGCTTCAGTTACTAGTGGAATATTGCATCCATAGACATCAGTAAATAGAACTTCATTGCTGGTAAAATGAAAATACTAGTGAGGTTACTGCTGAATTATTTAACTGTTTTTTCACACTTAGATCCACAGACCCCAGTTGTAGATGCTACCAAAATACAGGTAGGTGCAGTCCATTTTCCAAAGGGCATGCAGTCTTAAGATGTCAGGCATTACATAAAGAGTAAGGAGAAAAATGCAACCAACAAGCATGGATGGAAATACAGACCATGGTAAATCACTACTGCATGCTCCCTAGCTGAAGTGGTTGTTTGCTCCCTAGCTTCCTATGAAGAGGTAATTCATAAGGAGATTGTCCAGAGGGAATGACAGTGATCTGGCATTTTGGTTCTGGGAGCCTGAGATGTGTGCAAGGATGCTCACTGACAGATATGGAAGCATTAGTACTGGAAGCAAATAAATTGAGTGCTGAGCTGTGGAAGAATGAGCTTCGTGCCTTCTGTTTCAGAGCAATTTAATTCCCATAAGACATCTTTAACTAATGCAAACAACCGCATGTTCCTCATGGACAGTATTGGACCTGTGCATGGAAGGGAGACCTCTGTAAATAGTTATCTAGAAAGAGACTTTTGGTAACTCAGCCAGTTTATTTCACTGGTCCCCAAGGCAGCAGCCCTAGTGAGGGCTGTTACCCAGGTATTGCCCACTCCCATGGTTATACTGTGGATATCAACCAGTCTAACCCCCCCAAAAAAGTAACTGTAATTTCTGCAGTAAATGCAGTTACCATCCAAGGGCAAGTAGAAACACTTATTGCATTAGGCCCCTACAAAATTCTGATTGAAAGCCAAGTGGCTGTTCTGCCTGGCTGCCCCTGTGGATTGGAAGGTTACAGGCATGAACTGGAGCAGGAAGAATGCAACAGTGATGTTCCTCCCTCGCACCTTACACACCAGGAGGCTTTGCAGTGCACCATAAGAAAAGTAGACATTGAGCAAGCATTTATTTTTACGTGCCATCAAAGATTCTGTCCATCCCACTGCTATTTAAGTGATGAATCTCTTACCCTCCACTCTATAAGTTTATTGTGTTGGTTTTTTTTTTTTTAATATATAATATATATGAGATTTATTTCTACAAAATTTCATAGAGAATTCTTTATTCTGACACTGCAATAAAGCACTTTATGTATGTGTGTGTTGCTGATGTCATTCAGTTGGGACTGAAGCATACACTGTTGGAACCTTTTGTTCTGTCTGTGCAGGATGCTGCTGCACTGAGTGCTGAGTGCCTCAGGTCCCTTCACTGCTGTGCTGCAGGAGCCTGGTGGCTTTGCTTTCTTATCATATGCATGTGGTGATGTTGAGCACATTTCAATAGCAGAAGTGCATGCAGATGCTTCTGAATGTTGTGAGCAGCAGTTTCCAGTTGATCACAAATGCTCAAAGGAGTCTGATTTTCCTGATGCTATTTCCAATCAGAAGGTGACAAGGCAGAAGGATGCAAACCAGGGTACTTTGGATTTCTTTTATAATTGTGATTCAAATCCTGGCAGCTTGAATTGTGCAATTGTAATGGTGCAGAAGGCTCAGGTCTCATGTTCTTTCCAAGCTTTGTCCATCCCCAACATGTACATGGTTCCTTCGTATGGACTGTGTGTGAGAGTTGTGGTAGCTGAAAAGCAGGGGTGGGTGATGCTGGTAGACAGGGGCTGTGTATGTGTATGGGTGTAAACTGACTGTAGAGAGAGATATTGTCCATGTGTGTCCCCCACTTCTGTCACTTTTGCATGTATCTGTGTTTACCTCTCCTTCCCCATCTCCTGGCTTGGCTAATTGCAGAGCTTGGTGGGACAAGGCCTTTCTCTGTCATGCCTCGAGTGCAAAAGAGCTGTAAGATATCGATGAGGTTCAACTAACAGCAATAACAAAGAAGGACAAGAACATGGAATGGGAAGCCAAGGGATGCCAGGGGAGGGCTACAGGAATTGAAATTCCGCACAAAATGATGGAAATCTCCTACAAGGTCATTGGGGGCTGCTGAGAGGTGCACTGCCTGTGCTTCAGCCCTGATGCCAAGTTTTATTACATACTCAGACCTTACAGGAGCACCCTGCTAATGACAGGTGTGTGCATGAGAGCAGATGAGAAAAACACAGCATCTTCCCAGCTGGAAAACTGATTTGGCAAACAAGCTCCACAGCCAAAAGCTAATGATAGCAGGAGGATTAGCAAAGCTTTCTAAGGATCACAGCTTTTTGTGGCTGTTAATTTGCTGCATAAATTGTGACCACTTCTAAGCAAGCTCCTGTTATTTCCAGCTGTTTACCCTCCCCCTCTCTTACCCCTTTTGCCTTGTGCTGGCTGTGCACCTGTCAAAGTCTATCTGGGACAGCAGTGGGTGGCTCTGCTCTGCAGCTGCCTGGTGCCATTGTTGGCCCCTGCCTGGGGGCTGCAGGCTGTTCCACCAGGCAAAGGATGCTCCAACACACCAAGCTCCCATTGGTCTCCTTTGCATCAAAACCACCATTGCCTGCAGCCTGACTTGGGGTAGCAGGGTGAGCTTGGCTCTCAGGAAAACAGCAAAAAGTCACTCTGCTCCTGGAATCAGAAGTTACTGCTCATACAACATGCATTTATCCATCAGATGAGGTCTCTGTGTTACTGGGCCTTGCTCCAAAACTCTTACAGAAATCTTACAGGAATAGGAGGTGAAACAGGACGAATTACTGCCCTAGCTCTGCAGGAGAGGAAAGGGAGCACCAGAACTGGAGATGCTGTCTGAGACCACAGTCTGCAGCAGTTTCAGGTTGTTTTTTTGCCTGCTGCTCTACACACACCACTTCTCAGCCTGGTGAGTTGTCCCAACCCAGTTTGGCAGCTTTGTGTGTGGCTCAGCCACACCACTTCCCTGACACCCAATGTGCAGTGGAGTGGAGCAGTCTGGGGCACAAGGTCCGGCCTTTGTCTGAAACACAGCAAAGTTGGTTGTGATGATAGTCCTTGGGCCTTGACTTAAACCTGAGCCTTTGGAGATGGAAAGAACACCCTTCCAGGCAGAAATCAAGCATTCTAGCCTGCAATGGGACATCGCTGTAGCAACACAGTGGATGGGCCCCCATGTTCACAACTGGGAAAGGAATTTCTTGCCCTCCTTCCCCTGCCAGGCAGCATCCAGCTGCCCTGCAGAAATGCCGGAGATGAGCCCAGCTGGCAGGGCCTGGCCCCTGCTTTGTTGAAGGTATGTCAGCTATTCTCCTAACCCAGCATGGGGCCTCGCAGTAGGGACCACAGCCCTGCCTTGCCAGGCCCCACACAAGGTCCCCCAGGTGGTCTGATCCCCAGCAGCACACCCTACTCCAGCAGACCCTGCTGGGCTGTCCTGCAGGCACTGGCTCTGGGAGCTGAGCAGCATTTGTGGGACCACCATAGGGCCTCTGATGTGGCAGGAGAAAGGCCTTTGCACCTGGAGTGGTGGATCACAGATAATGGATTTGTATGGGACCTCCTAAAATCACATAGCTCTGCCATGGGGACGTGGGTAAATCATCTCTCACCAGTGGGCCCTCTCTCCTGGTCTTAAAACTCTCCAGAGATGGAGAGGTCGCTGTATTCCTCAGATTTACTGTTCTCACATTTTCCTAGCAGCCAACCTAAATCCTTTAGGTTTTAAGCCTGGTGCATCTTATCTGCAGTGGTCACAGAGAGCATATTATTTCCTTATTTGCTCCTACTTCTCACATATTTGCAGACTTTTATCACTGCAATCCCTCTTCCCCTGCCTCGCTCCTCTATCTTCTCATCTCCAGACTAAACAAATGCTGTCTGTCAGGTTTTCCTCAGAAGCTGCACTCATTCTTGTTGCCCACCGCTGGATTTTCTCCATGTAAGCCACGTCTGTCTTGATATGTGCAAGCTCAGAACAAAGCTGTGGAGCTGGAGCTATCTTAATGCTCTATGGAAAGATTTCTTCACAGAGCCCACAGACCTGCTTGGGCAGCTTTTTTTCCTCTTCTGTCATTATTGAAATTTATTTTCATTTGAGAATTCACCATAACCCACCTGTCTTAAATGTCTTTCACAAATGTGTTCCAAGCCTGTCATTTCCCCGTGTATGCGTGTTACTGGTTGTTCCTGCCCCAGTGCAAAGCTTTGCAATTCAATAAGGTCAAATGTGCATGTGTTTTCTCCTGAATTGCTTTTCAATTTTGTCAAGAATATTTTAAACTCTAAACTTTAACATCTATCTCTGATGTCTCATTGCTGTGAAAAATTCACTGCTTACTTACGTTTTCTGGTTGTTTCACTATTGTTTTTTGTTGTTGGATTTTTTTTTTCATTCACAAGCCTTTCCCTCTTAGCTTGTGTCATTTGAGATTCTTGAAGACCGTCTTGGCACAGGAATATGAAGTTGCTTTTCTTTCTCATCTTACATACCTCTCCCTCCCCAAATAGCTGAGGGTCTGCAAACTGTGTCCAGATCTCCTAATGCTTCCAAGCAAAGCAAAGGTCTGGGGCACCTCATTAGCATCTGTATGGCTGCACCAGATGTCACCTTTAGATGGACAGGTGGATGCTTTGCTGAGAACAGGCAGACTTTGACCAGCATGAAGTAAAGTGAGGCTCCACAGCAGTACTGTAAGGCATTGCCACTACTATGCCCCATCACAGTAAGTATATCCTGATACCTTTTGTCTCTTGGCCTAAGTGCTAGCTCCGAGCCTGGCGTTTTAGCACCAACTTTCCTTCAGGAGTGGATGAATTTCATGCACTATGTTGTGAAGAGCAGCCCCAGCCTGGCTAACTGTCCTGTGGGGGTTGCCAGCACGAGGCGCATGGAGCCAGCTGGGGCAGCACTGGCATAACTTATGGCTGCCAGTTCTGCTGGATGACAAGCCCTCAGGCAGCCTTTGAGCGAAACCCAGAGCCTGAGAGCCTCTTGCTCACAGGCTGCTGGCTGAGGCCAAAGCGTGTCCTATTAAGAGTAGCAGCAGGATGCCCAAAGTTTGTGATGAAAGGAAGGCAATTAAAATTCCACTTCAGCTGCCTTCCTGTTCCACTTCCTAGTTTTCCAGCAGCAGGTGATTAGCTCAGCCTGTCTTCTGCGGCCCTTGCTCAGCTGTGCCAGTGAGGCTACACAGACAGCAGCACTGCTGCCACAGCGTGGTCAGCGGGCCAAGCATTGCCAGTACAGCGCAGTTCAGGTATTGGCTTGGTTCAAGTTAACTCAGAATGAGCTTATCTTCCATCTTCAAAAAATTTGGCTCTTCTCTTATCAAAGCTCTCATCTTATCTGGGCTAGTATGTTCACAGAGGTTTCACATTTCCCATGTTTCAGTCCAGGATTGTCTAAAAACAAACACATGCTGTGCAGTAACATCAGTGCATGTATACAATGTCAGCCTCCTGCATCCTGCAAGACACTTACAGTAGCTCACCCATGCACATGAATCCCAGGGAAATACTTCCAGCACCTTTCTCAGCCAGATGGCCTTGAAGGGTACAGTGAGGGAACATGGATGCAGGGAAGTCTTACCCTATGTACAAGTGGTTGGTCCTTCCTACAACTTCCTTTTCAGTCATATAAAATTCCTACCACACTCTTGATATTCCTAAGCACTAAACCATAAATAATCACTTCAGGATAATGCGAGAAAAAGTCACCCGACTGATCATCTCCTTTTTCCTGAGACCTGGTTATGCACTTCAGAAGACACTACCAGCAGAAGAGAACAAGCCAGCAGTTTTCTCTTCCTCCCCCACAGAAGCAACAGCTGAAGTGGGGTCAGCCAAAAGAATTGCACCTTGTTTATTTTAGGGGAATAAATCCACCCCCACTGAGACACTAAGTTTGTTTTGGCCTGAAGCTCTTGGAAGTAGCTGACCCTTGCTGGAACCATCTTTTAGGTGGGAGTTTCCCCAGCAGTGGTCTGCTGATTTTCTTGGACATTGGGTGATTAAATGATTGGCATTCCCATAGTAGAGGCTGGTGTAAGTACATGAAAGGATTATGTAAAGAGAGGGATATGCAAGGGAGGAGAGGCATGGCTTTAACAGGATCTTAGATCCCTTCAAAAATGGCAAGGGTTTGAAACATTTATTAGTAGATCAAAAGCAGAAAGAAAACAAGCAGCTGCTCAAACTAAAAACTGCACCAAGCTCATGCCCTCCGTGCATCCAGAAATGAGAAGTAAATCACATTGGGATCAACAATCCTCATTGATCAGTGTATTTCCAGACGGATCCCTCCCTCAGTCTGGCCACTAAACCTTTGAACTTAAGCCCATCTGAGGACACAAGTACGCGGTGTTTTTTTTAAGTTAGGTTTATTTAGCAATAGAAGTATGTACATGTAAGAGAATCCCCTGCAGCATGAGACATGCATGAAGCAGTGAGGGACTGAAAGTGGTGCTGCTCAATGGCTTTCCTCATCACCTATCATCCCACTCTACCCAGCAGCAGGGCCAAGATTAGAAAGGGAGAGGTGAGAAATGTATCAGTCCACGTGGCAGAGTCTTCAGGCAGCTCTTTCCAACAACCATTATTAAAACAAGCGGGCACCATAGCCAAATGTCTGTTTAATGCCCTCAAAGTAGTAGCGCTGCCAGCCTTGCTTTGTTCTCTCCTCCTCACTGGCAGGAATTCCCTTGCCTTCCAAGCACACCTCTGTCTCACCACCTTTGTCAGTGAAATTCAAGGTAATTGTTGCAAAGTGCCCTAGAGGAAACAAAACAAACCTGTCAGCAAGTGCAGTACAATACAGAATATCCTGAGGAGCTTCTTCTCTCACAGAGCACCACTTTAAAAAGACTTCTCAGGATCCTTCCAAGAAGGATCTATTTATGATTGCTGCAGGCCCTCCTTACAAAGACAGGTTGGAGACAGTTCTGTTTTCATGGGGTTCAAAGCAGCCACAGCCAACCAAGCTGAAACTGCTACTTCATCATTCCTAATCCCTAGCTGCTGCCTTGGGGTAGCTCATGACTGTGACTTGACTGTGTAGGACATGAGCCTGGCTAAGACACCCTGGTGATTCCCCAGAGTGAAGTGTGGCAAGCAAGGCTGAAATTCTTCAAACACAAGCTAGAGCTGTAATACCATAAGCCAATTTGGACAACTTACCAGCTGGCCAAGACTTAAATCTCCATTTCATAACAAGTTGCTTCTCAGGGACCTTAAAAACAAAGAGAGACTGAGAATAATTTCCCCCCCTTCTGCCCCCCCAAATTCTGCAGTCTAATTTAAAACAACTATAACTGTGCTTGATGTGAAGTCTTTAAGAGTCCCCTGAAAACACCACAGCCTGATTTTAAGTGGCCTTTTCTTTCCACTCATCTTCTAGGCAAGGCTGAAGCAGATAAGGAATTTAGCCCCACAAAGAATAAAATGATAGGAGGAGTAAAGATGAAAAGGGTCACTTACTACAATTAACACTTTTCCCACCCTCAACAAATAATTAAAATCGCACAAACACAGGACAGATGCAGGACTAGATAACAGCTTTTTTCCCCAGACCCAAGTCCTGTACACAGATCCATGCTATAAGAAGCCCTTCAGTAGGCACAGCAATTAACTACCGGGTAACAGGTAGGGATTTGTGATTCGCAAATTGAAGGACTATTGAAAAATTGCTTTTTCAAAAACAAAAGCTGCCCCAAAGCAAGAAGCAGCTGCATTAATGAGTACTTACTAGGTCAACAAACTCTCCTGTGACACTGCCATCCAGCAACTGAAACTTGCCTCCTTTATCAGCCTCCAGGGCTGCGTGTGCGTGGGTGAAAGCTTGGACCATCTGAAAAGAATTCAGGAAGAGACGTGGGTTACTTGACATTATCTGCTTGCAAAATTATTGCCTAATACCTCCCATCTAGCTACAAAACTTTTGGAAGAGGAGGCAAGAATAAGTTCTTCACCAAGGAAAGACAAAAACATTGCCCTGGCCAGAAAAGCAAGGCTACAGCTGATAAAGCAGCATTTTACTTACCAAGGGAAAAGAACCCCTAGCTTTCACTGAGAGTTCTATGCACTTGTTCTCTAAACTACAATTTCATTAACTTTGTTGAGTTCCTTAGACAAACCTTTACTTTATTCTTAAAAGCAGGGGAACTGAAAACTAAGATTCTGAATAACGATACAAAGCTACTATGTATTTTACATAACAGTATGTAAAGGAGAGGAATCTGTTCCATAATTAGGGTTTGATAATACCTAAACTTAAAAGTAAAAAGCAAACAAAAAAAATAATCCAAAAGCACGCAAATGTAAATCCCAAGAGATCTGGTCACATGCAGTAAGGGATACACCTACAGATAGGTGCTGACAGCTGTCTGGAACTGGCTTCTGGATGGCATTAATCCATTCTTGTCAACTGTGTGAAGAAATGCACACACGAGCTTTAAGCAACTGTTCTGCAGACCAGCTTTCTTATTCCATTCTCATGGTTTATGAGTGTCCAACAAAACGCCTTAAAAAGCTTCTTAGGAACAACCTCCTATGTGCAGCAAAGAGCAGTTCTCAGAACAAGCCTGGAGTTACCTCTTGAGTAACGAACACTCGGTAGAGCTCCTCAGGAGATGTTAAGAACGTGTCCTTCAAGCTGATCTTACACGTAGGGATCTTGACTCCTATGGACTTGGACTGTGCTGTGGCAGTACTGCTGCTAGCAGTCGTCTAGCAAAACAACAAACAAAACTGGAACACACCCGCATTTTTTTTCTCCAAAACCTCAACAAGCAGTCATGTATCCAAGGAAAAAACAAAGGCCTTGGGAAAAGATGCAATACTTTGAGTACAAAAGGCAGATTCATTAATCTGCTTGAATAAGAAATATCATGTTCCACAAATAGCAAAAGGCCTGCACTATAGACTGCTGGTCAGTAAGTACACATCCCATGAGCAGAAGCTGCTCTTGTAAGCCCCGGTATCCAGTACACCGCGCACGCTGTCAGAGTTCCAAATGCACACTTGCAGTTTTATTTACCTTGCTGTCTTTTGCTTTAGGTGCCACTTGAGGTGCTGCTTCCATATGTTCACCATTCACTGTAGGCAATATCATGCCCTGGGTGAATTCTGGAAAGACAGAAATGTGCTCGTGAAACTAATAAAAGATCAAGCAAGCCTTTTATCTGTTCTCTGGAACACACAGCTGAAAAGGCCTTCCTGGTTTCTGCCCTGCTTTTGCTAGCACCCACATCTTGAAACCAATTAAAAGAAGTAAAAATAAATAAGAAGGAAAAAGGTCTCACATTGCACCCACTACTCCCTACCAAAGGGTATAACAAAACCTGTCCACAGTAACAGTTAGGAGCTTCCTTCCTGTATCTAGCCCAAACATACACCATCTTACACTTGTTACTTTCGCATCATGGTTTGCCTTGCACTGACATTTTTTTCTCTCTCAGTCTTCAATACAAATAGCAACCAGATTTCAAATACTTCTATCTTGATCTAAATCAATCTTACTTTTCCATTCCTTTACAGACCAGACTGTCTGTCCCTTTCTCAGATCACCGTAGTACAGAATCAAGTTACTTCCAACTCCATCTTCAATTTACTGTCTTATGCAACAAGGTAACAAACCCTTGGATCCAGGGGAGGTCCTACCAGTGCCCTGCCCAGCAGTACTTGCGCAGCTCCACTAGAAGTTGCAAGCCTCTTTTGTCATCATGTTTGCTTTTTATATAGCTCTATCACTTCTGCCTTTACCAATTATAGAACAGTTGGCTCACTCCTTCCTCTTCATCTGTTCACATTGGCACAATTCCATCATATATCAGAACGTTATTAGAAATTGTATAATCTTGCACGCTGCAGTTTTATTTCCCACCAACTATTCTTTATTCCAGCCCACAAGATCATATGAATCTTTTTGAACTGCATTCTCATCTTCTTCTATGTGACCTCACCTTCCAACTTGCACACAAACTTAACACCCAAGGATACTGAAACGTGAGCCAAGAACAGCAACCAGCAGTGGTTTGAACAGAACTTGAATGACAAATGCCTGTGGCATAATACAGTAAAACAGATATCACAGGAACTCTTCACACTTGCACCCCATACTAGAGTGCACAGCTGAACTCAACCAAAGCACACTTCTGGAATCAGCTTATAATGCAAAAAAAGGTTTTGTTCCAGATGCTGAGACAGCTCACTCACTGACAACAGCAAAATCTACAGAGCATTTTCAGGTTGTCAGTTGCTCTCGCACCCAAATAGCATTAGCTGTCTTTAGCAGTGTAGCAAAAGAGAAAAGGCCATCTTGAAGGGAGAGAGCAAGATGAAGGCCAGATTCTACCACATGTAGTAGGTGATATTCTACACTGGTGGGGTAACAAACACATCTTCCTGACTTTGTTTTCCTCTACCATTGAGCTTCAGTACACAAAGGAAAGCCATGACACACTGTTGTTGGATTACCACTCAAGACAGCATTTCTGGATTGTGCTACAGTGCCCAGAGATAGCAGCAGTACTTGCCAACTGCTAACTACTTCCAAGAGACAGAAAGATAACTGTTGTTGCACAGACAACTTCCTGAGTAGACAGGGTGAGGAACCCCTACTCCCTCCTCTCTTCACATTCAACACTAACCCACACAGGTCTTATAACACCTCTTCTTCTGACATACCTGTTTTGAGAGTGCTAATGTAAGTTTTTATTGCATCTCTGATTTTTTTTGCACCTTCTTGCTTCATCAGGGTCTTCAAGTTAGTGTCAGGCTCATCTTTAGCAAGGCTGACAAGGATCTAAACAGGAAGGATAGGTGCTAGTTAACAAACTGATGCCCACACAATTCTTTTAGTGCTTGATACAACATCACAGAGGGACTTTAGCCATGCCTTCACATGCAGCAGCACAGCTTTGAAGTCTTTCACTTCACCTACGTCAGCCTACGTTCACATGCACATCTACCTAAGAACTTTCATATCCTATGGGTCCCGTACAACTAGAAGACTGAAATTCATCAGACAGAGACTGCTGAAGTTATGTTGTATCTTTGATGTTCAGAGTTTCTACAGAAAAGAGATACTCGTGTTCTCTGGATTCCCCCTAAACCAGAGGGGCACCCAGCAGTACCGGCCCGCTGCTGGACTTACCTCCACTTCATCAACGTCATTCTCATCTGAGAGATTAGGAATCTCCACGTAACCTTTGTATTTCACTCCTGTGGTCGAGGTGCCTGCAACGATAATGGTTTTCTTCAGATTAACACTTCCTACTCCACCCGTTCTACACACAGCCTCGTACAGCATCACAGCACAGCATTTCGGAAGCATCCGTCATCTCACACTCGAACCGGCCTCGAAATAACGGCAGCTGCCGCCACTCACCCGTCCAGGCCAGCTTGATGGCCCACTCGTAGAAGAAGATGAGCTTTCCCTTGCGGTTGTTGATGGAGGCCTCCCCGTCCAGCTTGCTCACTTCGGTCACCTCGCAGGCCCCCTCCTCGCCCTCCACCCTGACGGGCAGGAGGAGGGCCTTCAGCCGCTCCGTGGACCAGTTGGACGCGTCCCGCTCCGTCCTAAGAGAACAACGGCCGCCGTGACTCCCCGTGCCGGGCCCCGACCGCCCCCCCTGCCCTCCCAGCCCCGCGGCCGTCCCGGCGCGGCCGCTCACCAGTGCCAGTTGTTGACGTTGGTGGCGTCCGCCCGCTGCTCCACGATCCAGCGCGGGTCGCCCTCCCCCCACGTGGCCATCGGGACCGCCGCCGCCGCTCCGACCGCCCGTGGAAACTGCTAGAACCGCCGGCCCCGCGCCACCTCCCGGCTTCCGGCACCGGCACGGTCCCTTCCGGCGCTTCCCCCGCCCCCCCGCCCAAGTTTCTCCGTTCCGCCGGGCGCTCCGGCCCGGACCCGCGGCTCCCGAAGCCGCCCCCGCGGTCGCACCGAGTCCCGCCGTCACGGAGCGGCCGCCAACAAAGGCCCCGACCCCGCGCCGCCACGCGTTGAGAGCCGGGAGTCGCAGCCTGGCGCCCGGAGCCGTGCAGTGCACGCCGGGACTTGCAGTCCCACTGCGGCGCGGGAACGGGCGGAAGGCGGCGTGCAGACTGCCCGTCCCGGCGTGCCTCGCGCGGCGGCCGCCCTTCCTCCGGTGCCGTGCCGCTGCCTGGGGTGGAAGGGGAGCGCGGGGAGGTGAGTGGCGGCGGCGGGGGGCTGCGCTCTGCGGGACGGGACGGGACGGGACGGGACGGGACGGGACGGGAGCGGCGCTGAGGCCGCGTGGCGCCGTTGCAGATGAGCAGGGCGCGGGCGGACGAGGAGGAGTACTGGCACAGCTCCAAGTTCCGGGCCTTCACCTTCGACGATGAGGATGACGAGCTGTCCCAGGTGGGAGCCGAGCCCCTGCCCCGCCCCGCCCCGCCCCGCCCCGCCCCGCGCTGTGGGGCTGCGTCCCCACGTTGGTGTGTGAGCAAACTGTCTTCTTCCCGCAGCTGAAGGAATCTAAGCGGGCGGTGAACAGCCTTCGGGACATCGTTGATGATGATGATGACGATCTGGAGAAGGTCAGCTGGAGCGGGGAGCCCGTGGGAAGTAAGTGCGGGGTGCCGCGGGCTGGCCCTGGGTCTGGCCAGCCGGCCTCTCCCATCACGAACTGAAGCTGTCCCACATCACCTCTCCCTGTCAGCCCCCGAGGCTGAGCTGTTTGCTCCTGGTGTCCCCAGGGGGTGGGTCTGCCGAGGCCCAAATAGTATAAACAGATAGAGTGGGGACAAGTGGATGGAGTTCATTTTAGTTCCCCTGTGTATATCTTAGAGCATAGAGCAAATATTTTGGATGTTATGGCCTCACGTGCACCAGGCTCCGCTGACCTGCAGAGTTCTCTTTCACACCGCTGTCTGTCACCATTTAAAGTTCACCCTGCTTTGTCCCTGCAGTGCTTTAAGAAGACATTTCATGGTTCAGTGTGTGTTGGTAAGCTGTCTCCTGTGGTTAAAGTCTGAAAGAGCACTGTAAGTGTATTTCTAGGGGTGACGGATGTGAGTTCACAAGCCACACCTGATGCACTTTGCTGGTTTTGGGAGTTCATGACCTGCAGATAATGACAGCCAGTGAGCCGCTCTCAGAGAGTGAGATCTTAAAATCTGGGTCACCCGCAGGGCCTTCAAGGAACCTATTCTCCTGTGTTGCAACTCTTCCCACCAGTTCTGACCTTTTCCCTTTTCCCACCTGAAGCTGAAGTCTTTACCTATCATTTGTTTAGTTGCACCACCACATCCCCAAAGTTGATTGTTCTGTAGCTGTGCAAAAAGAGGTGACAGCTGTGTTGCAAGCAGAAAGAAGACAAAGGCACTGTCAGCAGCATGTGTGCATTGACAGCTGTTTTGTCTGTGTAGGGAGGAACTTTATCTTAGCTTTCTAGTGCCCAGGAAGGTGTGCTGTAATGCTTCTATAATTCAAGTTAAGACAGGGATTCTTTGTCTTGCTTTGTTCCTTTGGATTGTGCTTTACCCCTGTACAATTACACACAAATGTTTGCTGGGATATGCTTTTTTTTTTGTTTTTTCCCTCCCTCTCCAATATAAGCCATAATAAGCTGCACAACACTGCTGAATGCAACCATTTCTGGCTGGAGGGCAATAGGCAACTCTTTAGCAAGTAATGTGACATGGGATTGAAATTCTTTGCTGGGAGTCTAGCTTTGGTGAAGTGCTAGTGCAGAACTGACCAGGACACGCTTGGTAATATTCATGCCCTGCCCCAAGATCTGTATTTACAGAGTGGTTTTCTCATTCTCTGTTCTAAATTACCTCTGTCTGTGCATAGGCATCTCCTGGTCAATCAAAGAGACAGCATCCAGCAGCAGCTCCCTGGAGGGCCGAGACACTGGTCTACAGAAGGGCTCTTCCTCCTATGCTGCTCTTCCTAAGCAGGTTTCCTCCTATTCCCTGAGCAGCTTGTTTAAAGGTAAGGTGCCACATATGGGTTTTCCCTCAGGAGTATCAAAGAGAAATTATGTTGCCTTACGTAAATCATTTCAGTGTGTTACAAAACAAGGAAGCTCTAATTATTTTTCTCTATGGTAGTGTTATCTGTCATTGGTCAGAAATTGGTGACTGTGCCTGTCTTGTGCAGAGGTACCCAGCTCTTTCATTAAGGGACATGGATTTGAAGATTTTGGCTTCTGTGGAACCAAGCTTAACAAGAATAGGAAGGTAGAGCTTGCCTGATTACTGCAATCTGTTTTCATAATGGACAAGAACAGCCTACAGAAGGACTTGCTTGATCCTTGTAGGCCTCATTTGACCCTCAGCAGTATAGAGAAGACGGCTTGATTATCCTTTACTTGGAGCTCAGCTGGCTGCTGTTGGTTGGTTCAAAAGGCACCTGGTAGCAGCAGAGGTAGCATAGCTGCTGGTCGGGGATTATGCAGCAGGTCACTGAGGGGAATTAAGCAGCTTGCAAGAGTTCAGCTCTGTTACCTCACAGGACAGCGAGCCAGCTTTTACTTTGTCACTTTCTGGTGTTTTTCTACTAACGTATTTGATAATACTGTGAAAAACTAAAGGCATCAAAATTGCAGCCCTAGTGAACTAAAGTGCCAGTGTTGCGGTGGCCTAAGCAGTAATGCATGCTGCAGCCTCTGCTTTGCAGGTAGATGAGCAAATTAAGGCTCTCTAACCTCTCCTAGCTGTGGCAAAGAGGAGACAGATGGGGCTAAGACACAGTTTGTGATGCCACAGACTATTTCAAAGATTGAGACTACAAAGCAGGTGAGCCCCAGCTATGCCAGCAGCATGAATCACTTTATGAGAATGGCTCATGCTACACTGGCTTAGTGACAGCTCACCAGGTTGCAGCCTGAACTTGTGTTCCCTTTGCAAGAGATGTGCCAGTGAAGAGTCTTTCATGACATTTGTTTTGATTGCAGGACGAAACAGACTTCCAAGTTTGCCGTCCCTTTCAGACGGTAAGTTTTGAATCCCTGTCTCTCTTTGGGAGGTTTACGTAAACCAAAGTATCTCCAACAAAGAGCAGTGTCATTTTCATAGCACTGCAGAAATCAGTTGTCTGAAAGTTGTTCAGCAAACCAGAGGAAGTGTTGGTGTGATGGTCTGAAGGAATCTGATTATATACTGACGGCCTTTAGAGGGTTTAGAGCAACTTCATACTGCTATTTGATGCTTGACTTTGCATCTTCTACCACAAAAGGCAGTTTTGGAAGTGGGTGTGAATCAGGATTGTGGTGTGTTACTCAGTTTTGTCCTGTTTTGTTGTTTTTTTTTTTTTTTTCAGCCTTCGCAGACACAGGAGTTAAAAACTATGCCCCAGAACTGCGCAGACCAAAAGCTGAGTACAAGGTGAGCAGTTCAAGTGACAGTGCTCTAAGGGTTCCATAAAAAGTGATTGATTACTGTTTCAAAGGCAGAAGACCATGGAGGGATTAGAAAAGGGAGCTGTGAAATGTGGAGTCAACCTCATAGTAACTTAGGTGTTTTCTGTTTCTTTCCAGAAATAAGGAATTTTGTTGGGGGATATTAGTTATTCCTTTCTGCCCAGCAGTCTCTGTGAAACAATTACCTCTTTAATTCTGGATCTGATGAATTGGCATCACTTAGGCTTTTTAAATGAAACCTAAAGGTTATGAATCACTGTAATGCCCACCCTGATCAAGGGGCAGAGAGGTGAGGTACCAGTTGTTAGGAATGTTCTTCTCCCAGAGAGGCAGTGTTAGGTGTTGCAGAATCTTAAGGGATTTGGGGACAGGGTGAATTCCTCCTGTCCCAACCTAGTAGATGTGAAATTGTAGTTCCATGTCCCCAGGTTCAATCAGTAACAAAGCTGAGTACAAGTTCCCAACAGATACAGGTAAGCATGCTAGTAGCACAGCTGGCCACACATATTAACACAGACCCCAAGCAGGATTGAATTTCACTAGTGGAACATAAAAGTACTCTATGGGTGTTTCCAATAGCTGTTCTGAGCCCTTTATGCTCGGAACTTCTCAGACTCATGTGCAGTGGTCCCCTAATATGGGAAGGGACTGCGTCTACATAACAGACTGTCTATCTGGTTTTTCAGTAAGCTTTTGATTAATTCAAATTCATTGTTTGTTCTGGTTGCTTCCTTTCTCTGTCTCTTTTGAGGCAGAAGACTGCATTACAGTCACTGGCTCACAAAATTGTAAATGCATTCTTAGAATTTTGAGTTCTGAGGAGGGGCTCATACCACCTTTTATATGATGCTTCCAGATTGTAGTGTCTGTAAGCTCAAGGGGAGGAGTTTTGGGCACTGCAGAACCTGTAGCATATTACCTGAAGATAGTGTAACTGCACTTAACTAGTCCTGTGGGAATCTCCAGGCACTTGCCCAAAGCTGTTGGGTTTTCCAGTCTGCTGTGGAAGGCCCTCCAGAAGTCTGAATTGTAGTAAGGAAGTGATTCCTTTAGCCTCAGTTCTGGATTTCTTAGTTTAGCATGTATTTTGTTTGTTCTTCTGTAAGTAACACTGGAGCTTTTATTTGCAGGCAAGACAACCTTTTGAAATGCACTTCTTGTAAAGCAATAGAAAGATTTTCTGTTAACTTCTGAGCCTCTGTCTTTCTCCCCAGTCAGCATATAGACTCTGAATGCCCAGCATCTACACCAGAAGACTGAGGACGTGTACTGCTAACCATCCTGGAGCATCTGAATGACTGAGAAGTTACACCAGGGCCATCACTAATACAGCACAAAAGGAAACTGACTTGGGAATGCTTGTCTAAAGTGGCCTTCTGAGCTCTTTGTTTCTCTTATGGCAGGATTACAGCAATGACTGGAGCCCCAGAGATACAGTCCGGCGAATGCAGAGGGGCAAGGTAAGGGCATTCCTCCTTCATCTGCTTGCTAGAGAGAGTAACTGCTCCCAAACTGCTTTACACTCCCCTGTGCATCTGGCTGTTCCAGGAGCAGGAAGGGAATCTGTGTTGCTTGCAGCATCTATCCGGAATGGTGTGCTGTGCCTGTCTGTTGCTTTGCCAAGTGACAATGCAGAGATCACTTCAGGAGACCTGCAGGGTTTTGTTGGGTTGTTATTTGAATCATCCCTTCAGTAGTCTCTGACAGAAAGTGTCTGTACTTCTATGCCTTCCTCTACCCTTTCCATTCCCTGGGGCTGGGTTTTTGGAAAAGATTAGAGGTAATGAAAATAGGATTAGAAATAAAGAAAATAGGAGCAATATTGGTTACACTAGAGCTGGAATGTTGGTCTCGACTGCCTCAGTTTGCAGTGAGTCCACAGGAACTGTGTGCAGGGATTGTCTTTAAAGTGCTTTTGAAGTTACCTGTTCTTAATGTGGTTTTGTTTTGCATATGTCTCCTCAAAGGGGACAGATGGACGAAAGGCTGACAGAGGTCACAGTTACAGAATAAGAAGGAAGAGTTGTGCAGCTCTATTTTTCTGTTTTCTTCAATGGAAAGGTTCCTTCAGAGTTTCCTCCTCCTGACAGAGGTGGTGGCTTATAGCATGCAGAGAAGTTTTGCTTGTTTCAAGTGTGCTGTTGCAAGTGTGCTTGTGCTGAATGCACAGCATCTGCTGTTCTAATCCAGGCAGTAATAAGAGCTAACTGTGTGCTCCCAGCTGACAGATTGTCAGGGATCACACAGCACATGGTTTCAGCAAAATGAATAGTTCTCTGGTGGTTGGTGGAGCAGTTATCTGTGTTGCTGAAGGGCTCATGTGGGAAGAATAGGTAACACCTTTGGACTTAGTTCAGCCTGGAGACTTGCTGGTGTCTGTATAGCTACTTAAATCTCTTTTTATCTTCAGGTCTGTTCTCTAGAGAGGTTTCGCTCCCTGCAGGACAAGCTGGTGCTCTTGGATGAAGCTGTGGCAGGACATGATGGAAATGTCATAACAGCTGTGAGTCCTCTTCTGAAACTTTCTGGATGACCACACAAGAGGGTGTTTGTGTGAATACAGTCACTTGGCAACCTAATCTTGCTAGGTTGGGGTTGTTCTTTAGTCCAAAACAAGAAGTTATTGAAAATTGTCAAAGCCTATGGCTGAGAAGTTCTGTATTGCTGCTGGCTTTCCTGCCAGTCTGCAGAATGTATGTTGACCACTAACAGCTGAGTCAGCCAGAAATTGTTCTTTGCAGCAATTTCTCGAAGGCCAAGGTTTAATCTGCTTACTGCAGCACAGAAGATTTGAGGGGCCTCTCCGTTTTTTCTGGTTTCCAAAGCATCAGGCAGCAGTTGCGGTGTCAGAGCTTCCCTGATCCAGGTCTTCTAAGCCCTTGGGTCCTTCAGGGAACGGTTTTTCTTCGTAAATCTCTATCTCACTTAGCTAAGCTCCAGAGAAATTGGCAACTGTGGCTCTGACTCACTGCTTCTCCTGTGTTTATGGGTAGCAGAATTCACTTGAGTACTGTAAGAGCTGTGCCTTCAGAGACCCTTTGCGTAAGCTTCCCTGCGTCTTGGCCAAGCTTGACAGTTTGTTGTCTGTCTTAATTCTGGTGAAGACACTTATGTTCAGCTGAGAGCTGCCTCTCTGTGCTCACAGGTCCTGATATTCCTGAAACGGACACTAAGGAGAGGTAAGTGTGACTGGGGTCAGGGTTTCTATTGCATGTTTCTGTTAAGGATGAAGGGGCCAGTTCTTCTACTGGGTCCAAGTCATAGAGCCGGCAGCTGAAGTATCACTGCTTTGCTGAACATGAAATATTTTTGTGGTAAGTGTCATGTGGGAGGGGGTTGGTGATGCATATGAGGAGTCCCAAAGAGGAACTTTGAGTACTGGTCAGTAGTGATGGTGATAGGGTAAATGAAAATTAATTTGTAGGGGTAACACTCTACTATGAATCCTCTTTGCAGCCTAGAGAACAGTTTTCTCTTGTGCTCAAGCCTCCAGGCATGTGCTTTGAGTTGGGTTAATACTTCTGAATCATACAAAAGACTTGCAGTTCCATGCACTACACTTAGCCCCATCAGTCTTGGTCATGTTAACTTGCTTTACCCCCATATGTGTATTCCTTTTTCCTGCAGAGGTCTTGTTTCGAGAGCTGGAGGTGCGGCAGGTGGCCTTGTGTCATCTCATCCATTTCCTCAAAGAAACGGGTGAGCAGAAGCTGCTTCTGGATCTGCTCAGGTGAGGGCTTGCCCAGCCATGTGGCAGGGCTGAGCACCCTGCTAGGAACCTGCCTCCAAGTTAATGCTTGCTTGTTCTGTTTTGCAGGTTCCTAGACAGGACTGAGGAAGTTGCTGTGAGTATTCCCTGGAGCAGAAGCTCCATCTCCTTGGCAAAGGAGTGCAGAGCATGGGAAGGGCAGAAAGAGGCTGGCTGTAGTATCTGGTTGTTTAGATGACAGCTTTGCATTCCTGTTCTGCCCCCTGAGGTCCTGTATGTCCCAAATCCATAAGAACAGGCTGCTTTTTTTCCGTCTCTCTCCAGCTCTCACAGTACCGGGAGCATTTGAACATCCAGGATGTAGAAAAGAAGAGAGAATTTCTGAAGGGCTGCGTTGGGTAAGAAAAGATGCAGGAGGATGGACTTAGATGTGGATGCTTCACAAAAGCTGGTAATAAGGACAATTAGATCCTTGTCCTAGCACTGCACTTATGTAGTCCCAGAACTGATACTGGTTTTACCTCGGTGGCAGTGCAGTATTGTGGACATAATGTAGACCAGAGAGGAAGAATTAGTGATCACTAGTCTAGCATCTTTTGCTGCTTACTTGGGGCCAGAAATGCTTCAGAGACATTCTGAAGGGTGCAAAGCTTGGGTGCCTGAGCACTTAAGGAAATTGGTAGGGGCATGGTAGGGGTGGCCAGCAGGGACAGGGAGGTGATTCTCCCCTTGCTCTTGTGAGGCCCCATCTGGAGTACTGTGTCCAGGTCTGCAGTTCCCAGTACAAGAAAGACAGGGAGCTGTTGGGGAGGGTCCAGAGGAGAGCCACAAAGATGATCAGGGGACTGGAGCACCTCCTTTATGAAGACAGGCTGAGGGAGCTGGGCTTGTTCAACCTGGAGAAAAGAAGGCTGTGGGGTGACCTCGCTGCAGCCTTTGAGTACCTAAAGGGAGCCTACAAACAGGAGGGGAATTAACTCTTTGAAAGGATAACAGCAGGACAAGGGGAAATGGTTCAAAGTTAAGGGAGGGAAGATTTAGGTTGGATGTCAGGGGGAAATTCTTTACAGAGAGAGTGATGAGGTGCTGGAGCAGCTGCCCAGAGAGGTTGTGGGTGCCCTGTCCCTGGAGGTGTTCAAGGCCAGGTTGGATGGGGCCCTGGGCAGCCTGGTGTAGTATTAAATGGGGAGGTTGGTGGCCCTGCATGTGGCAGGGGGGTTGGAGATTCATGATCCTTGAGGTCCCTTCCAACCCAAGCCATTCTGTGATTCTTCCCAAGTATACTGGATTAAGAGCTGCTGACAGTGTTTTCTTCCTGCATGTATGGCCAGGCTGCCATTTTCAGCTGAGGATATCTCCCACATCCAAGACCATTATACCCTGCTGGAGAGACAGATAATCATTGAGGTATGAAACCTTTGATTTGCTGGTCAGAAGGTGACTAGCTATGAGAACCCTGTCTGTCCCTAGCTCATACCATGCTGGATCTAAACAGCCTGGCTAGTGTAGTCTGACTGCTAAGCACGCTGCTGATCCAGGCCCACGTGGGAAGTACCAGACCTCAGACTTGAGAGCGCGTTGAGGCTGTGCTGGTGCTGTCCTTTCATGACACTCTACTCAGGTGTATACTCAGAACTAGATCAGGCAGCTGCCCTGACTCATGTTCACATCTTTTTGTTTCCTCAGGCCAATGATCAACACCTGGCGATGGCTGGGCAGTCAGAGATATTTCGGAAATACCCTCGCAAGGCCTCAATTCTCAACATGCCACTAGTGACCACTCTCTTCTATTCCTGCTTTTACCACTACACAGAGGCTGAGGTGAGGATAACGTAGAAGGCAAGGGTTATGTCTCATCCCTGTAGCCCTCAATATATGGAGTGGTTAAGTTGGGCATGTTAAGGAAAGAATGAATGGGAGGTCAATTAGCCCTCAATTATATAAGGCTATTGGTCTCTGGAGTGCTGAAAGTGCACCAGCTTCAGGGAGCTAATGGGGTGGGTTAATTGCTCTCTTCTGTCAGTTCTTTGCTCCTTTGTCACTTTCATGAGCAAAAAGCTTAAAGACTTCAATAGCAGGGACATTCATCATGTGCAAAGCAGTACAATTGAAAGCGTCTGAGCCTCTTCCTTGGTGTCCTCTGCTTAGTTTGCAATCACTGTTTGCTCTCTCTAGGGAACATTCAGCAGCCCAAGCAATCTGAAGAAGACATTTAAGGTATGTGCGCTTCTGGCTGGTGTGGCAGCACCAGCTGAAAATGTAGGCAGCCAAACTGTGTTTAGCAAGGGGACGGGCTTGGAGCTTGAGGGTGTCTGTGCTGGGGCAATGTAGGGAACACTGCATTCTTCTTGACTAGAGCCATTTCAGTAGCTCAGAAAGGTACACTGAAAACAGGGGCCAACTAGCTGCAACATCACCTGTAAATCCCCACCTCCGGCTCAGTGGCCATGACCTCAGGCAGTATCTCACCTCCTTGCCTGGCTGTTGTGAGTTTTGACAAGATAGAGGCAGATACCATTCTCCTCGGTACCACACAGTCCTGCTAAGCTGTGCTAGTGCTCTGAGTGCAGCTCTCTGCCTTGCAGATTCCTGATAAGCAGTATGTGCTGACTGCCCTGGCTGCCCGTGCCAAGCTACGAGCCTGGGAGGATGTGGATGCACTCTTAACTACCAAGGTGAGATGGGGAAAGCCTTACTGGGGACTCAGTTCTAAGTACTGATATCTACTAATAGCTGGCTTGTTCTGGGTTACCGAACAGACTCGTTTATTTCAGCAGGACCCAGCATTTCTGGTACAGGGTGTTACATGTTCCTCTTTTCCCTGAGCTCTGCTGGGCCTGAATTGGCTGCAGCTACTGAGCCGGGGAAGGGGGCTGCTCTCATGCACTGTTACCAGTTGGTTTGCAGCCAGCTTTAGCTTAGGCACTGAATAAAGGGCTCTGCCAGTAGTACATATGGTGGCTGGCACGAGGAGAGATGTTATTTCCTTCACTGGGGAAAAACTGTTCCTGCTTTCAGATTCAATCTGTGGCAGCCATGTTCTTTGACTTCAGCCTCCTCTGGCAATGGCTGGAAAGATTGACCTTTAGGATTAACACAGGGTTTGGCTGTCATTTCAGAACTGGCTGGGCTACACCAAGAAGAAGGCACCTATTGGCTTCCACCGGGTGGTAGAGATCTTGCAGAGGAACAATGCACCTGTCCAGGTGAACAAAGAGCTGCTGCTTGTGTGCTCCTTCTCTTCATTGAGGTTTGGACCATGACCGATTCCCCAGGTCACCTGCCTGCAGAGCACGCTTTCCACAGTGTATTTCCAGCTGCTTTTGCTGCATTAAATTTCCTTACGTTTCATCTATCAGGATGCTAAACTGATCCATAGGGATGAGACAGTGCAGGGCTTGGGACTTCCTGAGGATGGCCTTAATTTTTGGGGGGTTCTTAGCAGACTTGTCCTGGCCACTTGTTGCCCTAGGATGGAAAGGGCCAAGTCTGTGTAACCAGTGCCTTTGAAAGATTTTGCGATGGGTGTGAAAGAATGAGGCAGGAAATACCTGCAAAAGGGAACTGTCTTCTTTCCCTTGCAGGTGCTGCAGGAATATGTGCGCTTAGTAGAGGATGTGGAAACACGGTTGAACCTTGCCACCAAATACAAGTGCCATGATGTTGTGATTGATGTAAGTCTTTGCTGTGTGTATGAAGAGAGGGGACAAAAGCCTGCTTTTTCTCCCTAACTTTCCCATGTCACTCTACTGTCATGCGCCTTGTGAAGTTTTCTTATTCCTGTGGCTTGAGGACAGCATATTGTTCTTAGTGAAAGCCAAGTGAGCCAGGAGCACGACTCCTAGAGTATGTGCTGTGCCCAAGCCTCTCTGCTTGTGCAAGTGGACTGTGCAGACCCAAGTTATTGATTGGAACTTGAGGGGAGGTTGAGGGATTGACACCTACTCATCCGCAGGGCACCATCTAACTGATCAAGTATCCTCATCACTCAGATAGGTGCTGGTTTTGTTGTTTGTCTAGACATACAGGGATCTAAAGGATCGCATCCAGCTGATGGCATATAAATGCAAGGTGGAGCGGGGCTCTGCAGAAGAAGAGAAGATAAACAGCCTACTCAGTAACATGGTAAGAAGCACCTGCTTTTTCTACAAACTTTTTGAAGACAGCCATAGGCTAGGTGTGCAGTAAGGGCATGACACCTACATTCTTTTCTCTCTGATGGGAAGTTAATGTTATGTTTGGGGTTACATTCAGAGTAAGAATGAAGGGTGATGCTGATAAAAGTAGCAGGTTTTTGCCGCAGTTGCCCTTTTCATGGTCTGGGTCTTGCTAACTTGGCCCAGGGGAACTGTGGTCAGCCTGATGTTAGTCATGCTTTGTTCTCTCTTTTAGCAAATCCGGTGGAAGAACTGAGCACCAGTGAAGTAACCTGCTTGGACGTTGCCTTGCCAGTACAAAAGGAAACTGTAAAAGCTGGTCCAGCGCCAACAGAGCAGCTCTGTTACTACTCATTGCATGATCAGTGTTTGTCAGTGACACTGGGTGCTCGCGGGACAGAGGCATTCAAGCAGGTTGAAGACAACTGCTCTGATGCAGCCAGTGAAACCATGGTACTGATCCACGAGTGTTGATTCTTTTTGGAATCTGATTCTCTTTGACCTGGTGTAGGACAGTCATGGCTTTTGTTTACAGAGGGAAGTTGCTGGACCAGGCAAAGTTGTGTTTGCTTATTGTGGTGTCTGGGCTCTTTCTAGCAAGAGGAACAGGTCAGTCATTCATGGGTCTCCAGTAGGCAATGCTGACCGACCAGTCCCTGTAACATTCAGGCTGGCTTGGGCATCACCAGTCATGGCTGTGGAGAACAAGGCCTACTGGACTGTGTTCTTCCCACATCAGAGTGTGAAGGGGGAAAGGGTCAGCTGCACTTTGAAGTCTTTCTTGGTTTGTTGTGGCTCACACCAGGAAAGAGGTTTTATGAACTCCTGCAGAGAGCCAGGGCAGCAGCCTCTGCCTGTATCCCTATGCTGGCACTTGGTAGCTCTCGGCAGATCCCTTCATCAGGAAAGAGTGGGCACGATGTGTGGAGCTGGTCAGAGCTGTGCTACATTGGATGGAGAGCAAGAAGGGGACCGCTCACTTAGCACAAACCTGATGATCCCAGGAAGGATTGAATTGCACTTTCTCAGAAACACAATTCCTCAGGCAACTGCTGGCTTCATCCTTCCAGACCTCTCTTCAGTTCCTTAAATAAAGCTGTCTCTTTCTCCTCAGGCTGTTTATTTCCTTTCCACATTATGCACTTTGCTGCTCTGTGCTGATCCTTAGCAATTTATCACACCTCCCTCAAAGTGAGTATGCAGGGTGTTTTCTCATATCCTGAAATATCACTGTGAAGAAGCCTTGCTTGCAGCAGTACCTTGTTTCATACTTTCCATGCTGTCAGTACAGATTAACTCATTTTTGTGTTTCAAGACCATTTGCTGCCATGAAGGTTCTCGTACAGAGCTGAAGGCTGCGTACAGCCATGTACAAGTCTGAGGGCAAATGTGGGCTCCAGCATCCCTGCTGCACTGTGCACTGTGCAGTCTCAGTTTCTGTGATCACTCTTGTTAGTTTTTTTTTTCCTGTTTTGTTATTGTTGGTTTTGGGTTTGTTTGTTTTGTTTTGTTTTCCCCACAGAATCATAAGCATGCTTAGGTTGGAAGGGATTTCATGATCATCTTGTCCCTTTCCCCTGCTCAGGTATGGTCATCTGAAGCAGGTGGACCAGGACTGTCCAGATAGGTTTTCAGTGTCTCACATTTGGAGATACTGGCTCCTCAGCCTAATTAATTCTGTTCCTGTATTTGACCATCCTCACTGTTAAAACAATAAATTAAAAAGTTTTGTGCTTGTATAGAATCTCACACATTTCAGTTTGAGCCCACTGTGTCTCGTTCTATCACCGTTAATGAGCATCTCGGTCTCTTAATTCATTTCCTCCCATCAACTACATGCATTGATGAGTCTTCCCCCGTGCTCCCCTTTTCAAGCTGAGCAGTCCTAGCTCTCAGCTTCTCGTATGGAAGATGCTACAGCCCCTTAGTCCCTATGCTAGACTCTAATATATTCATGCTTCTCCTGCATTGAAGTGTCCAGAATGGGACACAGAACTCTGGCTGCAGAGGATGGACTGTCTTTGACCTGTTGGTGCCATTCTTTCTAATGCAGCCAGGATGCTGCTGGTTAGGGTAATGCTTTCTGCCAGGCTTATCCATGTGCCCCAGCCCAGGAATTGCTGGGCTGTTGCTAGTTGGAGTTAATGTCAGGGAGCAGCAGGTGAAGCTGAGCAGGCCCTTGCAGGAATATGGTTAAGCCCAAGAATAAATCTCACCTGTGTTCCCCAAGCTTGTGTCCTGGATACCTCATCTGTGGGAGGTTAGGAGCAAAGAACAGCAGGCTGTGCCTACTGATCCCTGAGCTTGGTGCACAGAATGCAGTGCTTCTGACCTGCGCATATTGGATTTCCAAGTAAATGCATCCTTTGGCTTGGGGTGGGTTCTATGCAAGCAGTTAAGTCTAAGTGGCTACAGCTCATTCTAGAGCCTGCATCTGTATTAACAGTGTAGCAGGTACTGCCCCACTGGTGTGGATGATTCGGGGACAGCCTCAGTGGGATGCATGTTTCTTTAATACCCGTCTTAAACGCTATGTGCTTTTGTCACTTATCTATTATTAGGCAGCCGAGTCCACATGATGAAAGTAAATAATTGATAGATTTTAATGGAAGGAAGCAAAAAGAATAAGGAAATACAACTTATCTGCTCTCACCAGCTGAGGTGCACCCCTTTCCCATGACCTCCCACAGGCAGGAGCCAATGCAAAGGTGCTCAGCCCCCTCCCTTGTGGTTTGTTTTTTCACGCTCGCACAGCTGCTAGCCCTAAGGGCACAGCCATACCCTGCAGAAAAAGCAGAGCCTGCTGCAGCTCCTGCTAGCCTAAGCCCTGCTATAGGAATGCTGCCAGCTCCCAGGAAGGGCTGAGAGTCCCATGGGGCAGTGGTAGCCAGGTGCTCACCATGGCAGCAGGAGCACAAAGAGGGACAGATCCCCCGCAGAGGTGGAATGGTGGCTGGGTGTGGGTGGTGGATGGTGCAGGTCAGGACTCTAACCACGTGTGATACAACAGGCATGTGTTATCCTCATCCCTGGCTAGAGCTCGGCTGAAGGTTTTTGGGTTTTAGTCTGTTCTTTATCTCTGTGCAGATCTGTGGTACACTGAACAGTGCTGCAGGCTCTATGGGATGCTGCATGTGTGGGCTCAGACACCTACTGGAACAACTTGTTCCCAATTGCTGCATTGTATTTGGGAACCAACCAATTTTACAGGTCCCTTGTCTGCAAGGAGTCCTGAGAGCAGCTGGAGTTTGTGCTCTGTCTCCCTTTCCTAACCAGCAGGTGCTGAGTTGCACTGCAGTGCTGCACAGATGGAGGCCATGCTTCTCTCCTAGATCCTCACTGCTGCTGCCTGTCCTGAGCTTAGATGGGGGATATTGAAGAGGTTTTTGCATCCTTCTTGGCTGCTGAAGCAGTAGAAGGAGAGGAGGCCCTGCTATATCTGACAAGGCGCTGCAAGGGGCTGGCAGTGAGTGCGTGTGCCCATGCTGTCTTCTTCTGCAGACTTCTGCAGGCCTTCAGGTGAGGTGGAGGTGAGCTCCTTGTGCGGGCTGGCTGGTGTGGTCATCAGGGGGTCTCACAGCACCCAGCTCATTGTGGAGTTATTATCTCTAGATCTATCTGTGTCCGTGACAGGGGGACAGCAGGCCCAACAGCCCCCAAAAAGGGGAGGGGGGGAATTGAAAGGAAGGGAAGAGGGAAGGGTATTAAAACACACACACACACACACACACACACACACACACACACACACACACAAAAAAAAAAAAAAAAAAAAAAAGGCAACAATCTGAGCAGGAAAGTTAATTTACAAGTTATAATAGCAGAAATACATGTTAATTGGGATTGAAGCTAATAATACAAATAAATGAGAGAGACAGCATCCAAAAACTGAAGGGAACACAAGTTGCAGACGAGCAGTAAAAGAGGGGCAATCTTGTGATGACTTGTGTGCAGTTTTATCTTTGCCTCCAAATGGAAAACAGAACAGTGGAAGTCTTCTGGGAGATATGGTGCTTCTCTTTTGAGAACCAGCTACCCAGAAATATTGACAATGAATGGAACCGGAGCATTAACTCTTTTAAATCCCAGTGCACCGAACAATGTTATGATGTGGAATACCAGTAACAAAAAATCATAAAACCACAATACTGAGCTAAGACGTGGCACAGGTACACCACCACCCATCCTGGGGTAGTTCCAGATAGCACCAGATAGTGGATAGTGTGTCACTGGAAGAGCTGGGGAAGTGGCTGGGGAAGTGGCTCTGTAGGAGCTTCTTGCATGGCTCACGCTAGCTCTCTGTGAAGTTAAGGATTATATAGGTATGTGTATGCAATGATATAGTTTGATTGCTTTTTATCTGGTTCTGGATGGGTAAAAAGTCACCCAGTATTTACACCCACACTTGTCAGCTACTCAACACCCAGCTTTGTCTGAAATCGCAGTCAGTCTTAATACTCAGGGATTTTCCCCTTAGTTAGGCTGTTTTCCCTCTGAGAAAACCAAGGAAAGAAGATTGCCTCCACTACCAAAGGGGTTTTCATCCCAGAAATCTGGTGGTTCTCCATGCTTGTGACTTGTTTCCACCACCAGTATATGTGATTTATAATGAGCAAATAGTCCTATGTTAGCACATGGTGTCCCATGTCCCTTCTCAACAGCAGTCCTGTGACACTAGGCCATGCTCCCCATGCTGACTTCTCCCTGAGCTTGGTGTCACCATGGGGCTTGATATGCTGGGTATCAGCTCTTAATTTGCTGAGCTGCTTTGCAGCAGCTCACATCAGTGCCGTGGGCATCACAACATCTTGCCTGGTCCTTGACCTCAGGGCCCCTTTTCATCCCCCTCCTCCTGGGAGTGTAGTGGTGGCTTTCCCCTAGGCAGACATACTTTCCCCCAGGCAGACTCCTGGCACATGGAGTTTGGTTGCCTGATATGTTGGGCCAGCAGAGGGCCAGTTAGCCCCAGCATGAGCAGTGTGGACGCCATGCCCCTTGGCGTCCAGCCCCAAGCCCCATGGCTGCTGCACACTCCAGGCTGCAGCCATCACCTCTGTCATTCTGGAGACTGTCGGAGACCAGGGTGGGATGCAGGGGGTGGGGCTGGGATGCTCTATGTAAATGTATGGCCTGGGGAAGTCCTGAAAGGGCAGGACTGCATGTGGCACAGGGAAGTCATGGCTTCCAAGGGCCTGACAAAATTTCTCTGCTTCTCCAGGGTGAGCAGCACTGGGAAGACCTTGCTGACTTCTCTGGCAGATAGCCACAGCCTGAAGGTTGGCATTATTGGTGGAGGCCGTCTTGGAAATCACCTGGCCTGAGCACTGGTGGCAGTGGGTCGGGCTCCTTGCTCCAGTGTCCGCATTTCTACCCGGCGCCCTGAGAGCCTGTGTAAGTGCTCCCCAGCTGGACCAGGCAGCAGGTTGGGCTTCTGCTGTGCTTCTGATGGCCCTTCAGGAAGAATTCAGTAGAGAAAGTTTTCCTGCCATACATATTGGAGGTATAGAAACTTCAAATTTTATTTGGAGGAAGAACATGCTGTTGTGGAAAAGATCCTCATTTGGCTGGAAGCCCTCTGTACAAACATGAGTTCAATTTTCTGCTTTTCTTCAGCAGTGCCAGCTGAGCGTGGTGGAGACCATCCACCCTGTTCCTTTCAAAACTAGCTAGTTTCAGGCCCACTTTAGTTTAGCCTTCCCTCCTCCCTCCTCCCCCCCCCCCCCAGAGACACAGACACTCATTTGACTGTTCTTTTTGAAGCTCTCCTTACCATTTGTCAGGGGCTGGGTGGGTGACTGTGACCCCAGGCTGTTACGTGGCCATCCAAAGGCAGCTCACCAGAAGCATCCCTCTACTTGTCCCACCACTGCAGGGCAAGCCCCTTGCTAGGCCCTGGGGTGCCTTTTGCCAGTGCTGGGTCCACGGGCTCTGAGCCCTGTGTGCCTTGCTGCAGCAGACTTGCAGAAACTAGGGCTCACCTGCTTCTACGACAATGCGCAGCTGGCAGCCTGGGCAGACGTCCTGTTCCTCTGCTGCCTGCCATCGCACATGCTGTCCATCTGCTCTGCAGTTCAGCCAGCCATCCGGAAGCCCTGCATTGTGTACAGCCTCGTCACTGCCGTTCCTCTGCCCAGGTAAAACGCACTTGGTCATGCTACCATTCATCCCGAAGCTCACGGGGCAAATGCAGCATAGTGCTGGCATGGGAGCACAGCTCTTACAGCATCTCATGATTTTCTTGCAACATTGCTTCAAACCTAGTCAGTGTACTCAGCCACTCCCCATCTGTTGGCCACTGGAGGACTGGGACGGGGCTCTGAAGCAAGGTGAGCCTAGACACCCTCGTCCTCTCCTTGGGCTGCCTTTGCTTTCAGGTTGAAGCAACTCCTTTGCTACAATGCCATCGTGAGGCCACAGTACCAGTGCCCTGGCAAGGAGCCTACAAAGGAGTGGGGGACAAAGGGGTCGGTCACAGAGGCACTGCAAGACCTTGCTGTTGTGCAGGCAACATGCCCCCTCAGCTCCCAAGGTACAACCTCTCATTTTGGTTAAACTTGATAGTGAATATTAATTTTAGCACCCTCACCTAAAATGATCCCAGAACAGAGATTTCAGATAAGCTTGCTCTCATTGCTAATGCAATTGCTTACAGGAGAGGGCTGAGAATCTCTCTTCACACCTGTGTGCACAATGGTTACTGACATTTGATTTTCTTTGTTGTGCAGCGAAAATAAAAGTCAATGGCAAATGGCTGGTGGCCATTTTCTATGCAGCCCTGAACAGCAGCATGTGGCAGAGCCTGCCTCACCAGGAGGCACTGGCATTGCTCAATGACCTCTGTTTCCCTGGACACTGCCATATCTGCGCAGAGCAGAAAGCTTCCTGCCCACAGTTTACATGCGAGAGTTTTGTCAGCAAAAGTTTTGCCTCTTCAATGACTCAAGAGGAGTAAGTAAAGGGTTGGATGCTGAGGTACTGTTTTCCCAGGCCTTCTCTGTACTCTAAAACTTGCCATATCCCACAGCTGAAGCATAGAGTTGTCTTGCTGGGTTGGAAAGTGCTGAAATGTGTTTTGCTCTTAGGGACAATATACCTGCCAGGAAAGATTGCTTTAGATGTGCTAGAAATAAAAGACCTGGACTGTCATCACTGGGTTGTTTTGTCCTGGTCCCCAGTTCCTGTATGTCTACTGGTCAGGATTGTCTGAAGCCACAGGTCAGGACTGGGCTATCAGATGCAGAAAACAAAATCCCCTGGGAATATTCGGAGAAGATTTTTTATGGGTAATTAACTTACTTTAGCTCACAGACAAGATTGTTGAGGATGTTAAGTTAGGACATTCTACTTGTGGGAAAACGCCCCTATTGGTTCAGGAGCTCCCTACAATCATTATGTTCAGCTTTGCTTTGTATGGTGCAATAATGACTGGAACTTCAGATTCAGGTCTTGGAGTATAATTGTTCCCCAAAACCAAAGAAAGAAGCTAGCATTCAGATTCTAAAGAAAACTGATATTTGTTAAATTATTAGTAAGACTGTTATTGCCTATAGAAGATTGTTTTCTCTCCTCAGAACCTTCCCATGGTTTGACCTGACAACTGCACAACTGAGAGAGTCTCCTTTTAGCCAGCTGCTAGAAAAGAGTGAGTCTGTCCAGAACCACCTTGCTCTGCTGTATCAGTCATCTTTTGGAGACTGGCCCACAAAGCAGTGTGTGCTGACCAGCGCCAAGACTTCTCCTACATTAGCCATACCAGAACCTGACGTGGTGTTGATTAAGGACTCCTCACTGTCCACAACTTCTTTGAAAGTTTTTTCAGGAATTCCAGAGGAAACTACTGACTATGTTTCTAAATCCTCATAAACTGAAATGAAGTCTATGATATGCTGAGATCTCGTCCCAAAGGGATGAATGCCCAGAGATGTTGTCAACTCTTTTCCATCCATTTCCATTGCTGGTCTCAGTAGTGTCTAGTGGAAGAACACACTGTAAGGACTTTGTATTGCAAAAATAATGCCAAAAAGCAAATAAACCTTTACTTATCAATTTCTTAATCATAATGCAAAACACTGATGGAAGTAGGTAAAAGATTATACAATAGAATTACATTGTCTTTCTTTCCACTCTGTTTCCGCCTTTGAGGATCTCCATTTTGCATCCATCCGCAGTCTTGCCAAACATAAAAGCAGTCCCCTTTCTAATGTATCAGCATGGAGATCTCTTGATTTTTCACATTTTGAAACAAGAATGTGCATACTTACTTTTACAAGTTTCATGCCCCTTGTGAAACTTTCTTCATAAACCAGCTTCTTTCTAAACCTGCTGGAATCTTGCCTGGTTTTGGTCTTTGGTCACACAGACATCTTGGCCTGTGATCTGACTCAGCCTCATCGGGTTCCTGTTGCAGTTCCAACAGAAAACTGAATTACAGTTCACTTGTGGTGGTACAGCTCTAACCCAAAGAACTGAACAGACCTGGGGCCCATTTTTTCTTTTCCATGTGGGATCTCAGGGAAGTCTGTCACCAAACAAAATCATGAAGATTTAGTCAGGAGCACTCTTTCAGTTGAGCCAGGCTTTAACCAACACTTAACTCACAATTCCTTGCTGGTGACAGTTTGTGTTCCAGCGAGGTTGTACAATTCAAGTCCCATTGCTCTTACAGGTTCTGTGATACCTCGCTCAGGGAAAAAGAACATTTAACTAACTATATATTTTGTCCAAATCCACTCAGGACCCAACGTTAGCGTATAGTATTCTTTCACACTTCCTGCCTTGTGTTGCAGTACTGTTTGCTGTGATAAACCACTTCTTGGTTCTGTTTCACACAAAATCAGTTCTGTGATTAGGGCAGGGACTGGTTGTTTACATTGTACCTTGGCACCTCCAGACTGCTGATAGCAGCAGGCAACACAAATGTGCACCAGACACTGTGTGTGCCATTTGTCTTACGTTTGTGGTTAGCAGTGTTCCCGGTCTGCAGACACTAACACCTGGGAGAAACTTATTCACTTGAGCAGCAGGGAAATTATTGCCAATCACTGGAAATTAAAATATGTCTAGGATTGATTTTTTGTCTTCTTAATCAACTGTGAAGCAGAAATGAAAGACAGACCGTCAGTGGTAAAGTCACATCTGATTTATATGTTTTGCTTCATTTGGTTCCTGGAAGCACATGAATTGCAAAAAATTCTTACAGAAAACAGCCAATGCTCTTGAACCATGAAACCTTGAAACGTGTTTGCTGTCATCAAAATGCCAAGAGCCTTTTATATAACGTGAAAAATGTGAAACTATACCACCCTGGACAAATAGCAAGCTAATAAGGGTGTATACTGCTCTCCCAGGTGGGCTTCTTACACAAGTGGAACTGCAGCGTGACTCTAACCCTGAGTCTGTGTGCTCTGTGATAAAAGGAGAGCATCTGTTTCTCCCCCAGTCTGCGCCTGTGGCAAAGGAGGAAATGTAGAACGGGGCTCTAAGCCTGCTTCCTGGACAAACTGTGAGAAAGTGAGGGCATCTGCTTTCTGTCCAGATCGAGACTTTTGTTCCAGGAACAGACCCATGTTGTCTCTGTATGGGAGGGCAATGGATCTGCTGAAGACAGGCTCCTCAATCCCCAGCAACTCCCGCACATATCGTGAAATCTCCTGAAACACAAATATATCAGACCAAAATATCAGAAATTCTCACTTCACAGGACATCAGCTAATACCATTTGGTACCAAGGTAGCAAAAAAAGAAACTGAGTTTCTGGATTTTGGAACATTTTCGCACTTAAAGTTGCAACTCAGGAAGGATCTGAAAGTATGATCCTGGTATGACATTGTAAAAGGAGTGGAGACTGCATGTTCTCCAGAGTTACTGTGGGTGACAGCCTCACAGCAGCTTTCTTTAGTGGCACAAACAGCCTGGCTTTCCTGTTTGCACAGGCAGAACAAACAAGTTACAGGTGAATGAGCTGGAGTCTGCCTAATGCAAAAACATTGCTGTTTGCAAAGTTATATTGTTAGTAACTAGGTCTATACATAGAAGATCTGGAAAAACTAATGAAGCTAGTAAGCCACATTGCTCATTAAGAAAATCAGAGGTGACTGGCTGGCTGAGCCTGCTTGCTGGGACTGTCAGTGAAGAGGCTTGCCATTATTCTTGAAGTCACTTGCAAGGATGTAACCTTCTGATTTGACTGAAGCACTGAAATGCAGTTCACAAGGTTTTATTGGTCTTACACGGCATTTCCTCAGAACCTTCTCCCAGCCTTGCTTTGAGCCTCAAGAGCAGTACACTACTTTATCTGTGATCAAAATAACACTGGAGTGGTATTTTCAGTGCCTTTGATATACTTTAAAATACCAGTACAGTGGAATTAAAATCAGTAGTAACTTCACTTGATTGTGCTGAGAAGCTCTCATAAAATTTAATGTGTAGTTCTTTATCAAACTGCTATTTCTCCTATATTGCAAAATGTTTCTGTGTCATTGAACTGATACTATCATGCTCATTTCTATAGTAACTATCAGGCTTTGGCTGCTATCAGTCTTTTCCTGATATTTCTGGTTGGGAAGCTTGCATGCCCCCGTGTGCAGCATTACAGTGTTACCTTTGCACCTGCTCCAGTACGCTCTTACTGAGGTCCCTAGATGGGCCACAGTCAGCTTGGACCTCTGTGAACCTGAATCCCACCCAAGTAGGGTAGAGGTAGAAGACACAAACAAGCAGCAGGATGGAGCATGATTTTGAAGAACATCTAGGTTCTGCTGAACTCTGAGATTATCTTCACTCACCAGCTTTGGAAAAAGATGGTCTAATTTGTAAGCTTGCTGGAGTATGTCAGCTAACACTTACCCTGGCCTGGTTAGTTTCTCCTTCACTTTCTACAAGAGAAAAAGCAGGTCTTGCAGTTGATTTCTCTAGCCTGTGGCTTAGCTTCTCCCTAGCTGTTAAACAACTACCATATAAAATCCCTATATCCCAATGAGGAGCTGGGGATTAAAAATCATATAAAGAACTTGGTAAAATCATATAAGAACTTTGGTAAGTGCAGATGACTGACTGCAGAGGCTGTCTCTTCTTCAACTAGACATACTCTTGAAAGGTTTCTGTATGAACAAAGCCAGCACTGCAATGTGAAGCCTTCACCTCTGGGATCAACATTAAAACTCATGGTACTAATAAATATTTTTGGCAGCATATTCAATTTCAAACAAACAGTTAAGACTGCTCAGCCAGAGGGAAGCTTAGAGGTGAAATTGCTTTTTGGTACTCTAGAGTAAAAAAGCAGTGTTCATATGCTATTCACTGGAGCACAAAGATTTTCTCTCTCCCTGGTTATTTGAACTTCCACTTTGTGCCCTCAGAAAGCAACTGTAAATCAAACGTGAAGCAATTGGCTTGGCTCAGTAAGTGCAGCCTCAAATCCCTGTTTCCATTATGGAGAGGAAAGAGGAAATGAAATTTAAGTCAACTTGCTCTGATAACAAAAAGAATCACTGAATCAATTCTAGCAGTACTACAACTGGGTAAATGATCCCATCTAACTTCTGAGAATAAATGCAACTAGGTATCACCTTCCTTTAAAACCAGATGACTTTTCCCATCTGTGATCCAAAAGAGTCCTGTCCTTATTCCCTGAAGAGCTTTGCTCTCCTAGGAAAGAGCTGCAAGCATTTTGGATGTGTTTTATCAGTTCAATTTTCTGTTACATTTCCCTTTAAGGATTATTTGTGTGGTCGGTTTCAATTTCTTAGCCACATAATGAAAATAGGAAGAAAAAGCAGGCCAGTAACTAAAGCCTAAACTAAACTGAACTGAACTGAACTGAACTAAAGGTAGTTCACAACTAAATCAAAACCTGTTTTATTCCTAGGCTTGTCTTAGATCCACTACCTGACTTTGAGCTGGTATTTTCCTCTCTGCTCCTTTCATACTCCTACAAGGACCTCACAGGGACGCTGACACTCAACTCTGTTGTTGCAGTCTGAACTCTGCTGTCCTCTGGCTTCTCGTGCCAGGTCTCTGCACGTCTACGCTTTGTAGGCTCAGAAGGCTCTGATCACCAGGTATATATGTACCTGCTTTGAACTGCGGGTTATGTAAAAACCTAGTACCTTTTGATCCCAAATCAGACCTCCTTCTGTTCCTTCTGCATTAGCTGTGTCTCTGATGTGGTTTCTTACAGCAGTAGCTTATATCAGTGGAAAGCAGTTTTATCTAGGTTTCCTCCTACATGTTATTTAAAGGCTCTTTTTAGTACATAAATATGTTTCTTCTATGGCAAAGGTCTTTATTACCTTTTGTTTGTATTCAAGATATAGAAGTTTGACTTTGCAAGAGACTGGATTTGATTGTCAAAAGGGAGGATGCATTTAAGGGAAAACACGTGATTACAACTGAAATCACAGTCAATAGTGGATGACCGTGATTCAGACAGCAGATCCATTCCTGATTGAAATATCTCTTGGAACTATTCAAACAAATCTAAGCTCATGCTTCTCTAGCTATGACTACTGTTGCACAGGGTACATACTGTTGGGTATCTCAGCACTTATCTTCAGTAGTTTTCTTTTTGATGCTGATTTTAAGGTGACGGGTAACTGTAAGCCGCAGCAGTCAAACCACATGTCCCAGGCAAGATAAACCTAAATCACTATTAATTCCTCTACTTTACACTTTATAAAACATTGGGAACATCTGTGCTGCTTCCACAGTGTACGTACACAGTGATGTGTAAAATCTCTTTTAAAAATCCAGATTTCCTTTGGCTAAACCCTGCGTTGGCTGAGTGTTAGTGGTATATTGGGAAGTAAACCAAAAAGCAATAAGTATTAGTGGATCCTTTACTATTTTGATGTTAATCCTAAATTCACAGCCAGTGTCTCTGGTATCTCACACCACTATACAGCTGCTGGTTTCAATAGAACTACAGTATGTAGAAAAGAAGTGTGATTTAATGAAGAGTAAACCTGAGTGTGTTTCAAATACTGACCTACTTATGCAACATGTTTAGGTGAGGTTTCTTGTGTTTCCTATTGCCATCCCTAAATGAGGGATAAGAAAATAAAATGAGGAGTAAACGAAAGATCAAGACTCTCTTTTTCATCATGGTCCTAGTGAAAACTAAATGAATTTAAAAGGATACAAAAATTACCTACATTTAGTGTAAGTATGAAATGCTGCATCTCTGCACCTTCAGGAATCTTTGGAAGGGCAAGCCACAGCCTTAACCTTAGCTTATCTGTTGGTGGTTTTAAAGAAACAAGATCTTGAGAGGAAAATAACCAGAAAATTACATGTTTACAAAATGGGGAAGAAGCAGAGACATTTGTGTTCAGCAGAGTATAAACAAGGAAGTAATAATGAGTTGCCCTCCTGCTGCTTGAGAATCGTAGTTTGACTGTTGCAGGTTAAAGCTGCCCAGATTTGCAGATGTTCTACAAATTAAATCAAAGAGATCAGTAAGTGGAAAATTACTGAAAGGAAATTCTGAGGGAGTGCCTATGAAAGACATTTGCATCTTACAAAGCAATTTTCTAGGGTCAGAGGAGCAACACAGGCTAAAAGAAAGACAAGGCATTTCTGATGGGATGATGTTGTCCTGGAATGGCAGCCTGCAGCTCCCAGTCAGCTACAGAGTTACATCTGAAGACCTGAATAACACAGTCATTGGGTTGAGCAAAACCAGTTGCCTGGTTTCAGGCTCACTGCTCACACAAAATCTGTCTGGACAGATGAGTGACAGCCCTGCACCCTGGTGAGCAGGAGAGGCTGGAGCTGGACTCTGACAGACCGAGGCAGCCGCAGCACCGCAGCACACATGTGCACCTGCATGTGTCTGAAGTCTGTGATGCCCAGGGCTGGCAGGCTGGAGCAGTTCACCAGGATGAGGCGGCGGCCAGTGATGCCATTGGCTCTGAAGCACTCCTGGGCAGAGAAGCAGAAGGGAAGGTGATGGCAGGTCCATAGCCCTCGGCCATCCCCTGCCAGTGTTGTAGAATCATAAAATCACAGAAAGGCTTGGGTTGGAAGAGACCTCAAAGCCCACCCAGCCCCTGCCATGTGCAAGGCTGCCGAGGGCCCAATCCAGCCTGGCCTTCAGTGTCTCTAGGGATGGCGCACCACAGCTTCTCTGGGTGGCAGCACCAGCGCCTCACCTCCCTCTGAGTAAAGAATTTCCCCAACATCTAACCAAAGACTCCCCTCTTTTCCGTTAAACCCATTCCCCCTTGTTCCATCACGGTGTCCAGGGCCTCCGACCCAGGAAGCGGCAGCCCCGCACCTGGTACTGAGGGAAGCCGAGCCCCGACACCCACTCCGCCACCTCGGCGGTTCCCCAGGCCAGGACTGGGCGGGCGAGCCCCAACCTCGGGCTCGGCCCCATCAGCGGACGCGCGTCCCCCCATTGCCTCGGTAACCGCCACTTCCTGCAGCGCACCCCGCTTTCCCTTCCGCCGCCCCCCCCGCCCCCCGCTGGCAGCGCGCCGGCGGCTCTGCGGAACCCGTTCTCGATTGGCTCCGTTGTTGGGGAGGGACACAAAAGCCGCGGTACCCCGCACCGCCCCCTTCCCGCACGCACGCCACTCGGCTCTTTCCGCCTCTCTCTCCGCTCGGGTGTTTCCGCCGGCGGCGGGCGCGGAGCTTCGGCTTCGTTCGGGTGTTTCCGCCGAGGCGGGCTGCCGCCCCGGGCCCCGCGCCCGCCGGCTCTGCCCTACCCATGTCGGACGTGCTGGCTGTCGCTGCGGGCTCCCGGTTCGAGCCCCCGACTGCCGGGGCGCCGGGCAGCTTCGGCGGCGCCGAACTCTCCTCGGGTACGTGCCGGACTGCGGCGGGCGGGGGGCGGCGTGGAGATGCGGCTTGGGCTGCCGTCGGGCTCCGCGAGGCGGGCGGCAGGCGGGGAGCGCGGGGGTCCTCGTTTGAGCGCTGCCTGAGCGCCTCCTGTCCGAGTGCTTTCCCGATGGAAAGTGACTTCTGTCCCTGCCTTTTGATTGTTAGAAAATGAAGCCGCAGCCCAGAGGACGGAGCCCGAAAAGCAGCGGGGTGATGGCTCGGAGCGCAGCGCCTCTCCGTGCGGGTAGGAAAGCGTTCGTGTGTTCGGTGCCCCGCGGGCGTAAGCGGGTCTGCTTTGACCTGTGCGGGAGCGGCCCCTGTGCTGACGGAGAGAAGGGGCTGCGGACCGAGCTGTCTGCTTTCGGGCAGTGTGTGCTGGTTTCGGTGTAGGAGCAGCTGTCCCTGCGGGCTTACGTTTTAAAGCCTATGAAATGACGAAGTGTAGCTCATGGCTCACCTGTTCATGCTGCAGAATCGATCAGGTTGCAGTCAACTCCAGAAGGTTTTGTAGTTTGTGGTAAGAACTAATGAGCTTTCGGGAGATGTTCAGGGCGGTTCAGTACTTAAGCACTTGCACTGTGTGGAGGCTGAGCAAACATATTCCTTACGCTGTTTTCTTGACAACGTTTTTGTTCTTCAGCTTTTGTCTTCTGCATCAGCATTCCCCTAATGCTGCTGCCTGGCCACCTTATCAGATGCTTGGCGTGTCGTTACGGCTGGGTGTATGGAGTTTTACTTTGTTAGAGTACGTGTGTTGCTTGGGACACAGTTTCAGAAATCTGCAAGCTCAGTTTGTCAGAAAGTAGATTACACTATTTGTTAAATATCAGTCTCATTTAAAAAAAGAAAAGACAACAGCAAGCGACTCAGTAAAACAGCTGTTTGATGTCATCTTAGTTTGATGTGGATCACACTGATATCAGCCTTCTTGAGTCCAGGCGTTTTTTATATCACTCTTTATTATTCTATCCAGTCTTATTCAAGGAATGAATATAGGCTGTGAGCGGAATGGCCAAAGTAGTTGCTGGGTATTCATGGGTGTTACCTGATGAATTTGTGTACGTGGAATCTTCTTTGAAGGGAAGGGGTCCAAAAAGGATGATCCGAGAAGGCTGCTTGATGAGGAGTTGCTGAATGCTGTCGATCTGCTTGAAAAGCTTGCTCATGGCAGCATGAGCCGTGTTTGCCCTGTTCTAGTTCTAGTCTTCTGTATACACTCAGTATGGAATATGTTCTGAGTGGAGCTGCAATCTTTTTTTAAGCTATTCCACACTAGATTAATAGTCTGATCCGTTGCTAATGGGACTATTTCTCCCGTGTGAAAGGATTTTTTTTGTTGTTGTTGACAGTAATTTAGAAAAAAAATCTTCAGCAGAGATAGAATGCCAGGAATGTTTCCTTTCTTGCTCATTCTTTTCCTTGTTTGAACCTTTCTTTTTGTTCTGGAATGTCCCACTCGTCGCAGTGCAGATCTTGGACCTCTTTACTGTTGCTGTTCTGCTGTTGTGTGGTGTACAGCTCTCTTGTCTGTGCAGCATGTCTGAATATGGCAGAGAGACCTGTGTGTTCTCTGTATTTCTTGGGATTTCTGATGGGGAAGGTTGTGGTAGGACATTTTCAGGCTGGCTCTCAAAACTGTTCTGAATCCTTTCACTGTGCTAGTTGGCCTCTGATGTCATGTAGTAGCTGGTGTAACAGAAGGTATCTTGAGCAGAAAGTTGCTGCTAATTTCTATGCTCACAAACACTGCGCTGAGCTTATGCAGTGAATTAGCTGCTGTCTAAAGGACGTTAAATATGGAATGTGTCTTTGAAGTTACTCCTTCTGTCTGGTGTGGAAGACTTTCATGAGAAGACAAGGGCAGAACTCGGGTGCAAAGGGCTCTCTGCAAAGGCATTGGGCAGGATGCTCAGTGTCTCTGTCCCTCTGAATTCTGGCTGCCTTGGAGTGATCCTTCTCACAGCTGAGCTCTGCTGCTTGTGACCTGAGTATAAGTACTGAATTGTGGTACTTTCTTCCTCTGAGAGGTTGCAGATAGGGTCATCTGTGAGTGCGGATGTGATAGAAGATTCAAAGGAAGACAGTTGCACTTTGGAGGACCAGAAAGTGGCTGAAGCAGAAGAGAAGCTGCCTGACCAAATCCAGTCCACTAAAGAGGTAGGTGGTTGTTTCTGACATCTAAAAGGAAGGAAGGAGGTGCAGCAGCATTTCTTCCACCCTACTGCTGTGCTTAATAACTGTGGGACAGGCTTTAAGTGAATCAACTTTCATCTTAGCAGAACCCTTATGGTCCTCCATATGTTAGTGAGAGGTAGAAGTTCTGACTGACTTTGCAAAATCTCTCTTGTGTACTACTGTAGTCCTTACTTCCTTGCAGTTTCTGGTGTGCCAGGGTTTCAGGGTTATTCTTATCTTCTGCCTCTTGTCTGGGTCTTCTAGGGATTCCCTTCATGCATGTTTATGGAATAGAAGTGGAAGGCAATCTGCCATCTTTTGTCTCTTTTCTTGAGCAGCCAATTTGCTTGTATTACAAATACAGCTGGGAAAACTCGTGCAAGTGTCACACAGCTCAGGAGCTGTGTATTTTCATATATGGAAAGAGGGCTGGCCCCAGTAAGCCAGATGGACCTTTACCCAGGATGCAGTTGATGTCAGTGTGACTGTGCTGCAGTGCTGATACAGACAGAGCTGAAAGGCTCTCCCTAGAGAAGCAGCACTTTGGGAGTGCTTCCTGGGAGCAGTCAGATGCATCTGCGAGGCTATTTCTTTGCTGAAAGATGACAATTAAATCTCAGAAAGATGCAAACGTGCCTGCCCAGAGACTCCTGGGAAGGCTAAGGGATGTGTGGTTTGTGACATGAATGCAGTGTGTGACTGCGGAGTGTGTGGTGCAGTGGGGAAAGTAATGCAGCAAGGTGCCTCAGACCAAGATGCTTCTTTCTAGTTCTAACAAAAGCTTCTGCAGGATCTGACTTGACTTCAGCGTTAATTACTACTGAGTTGCTGTAAATCCATCTGAGGACTTTATTACATTATAATCTTTGTGACTGGGTGTATGCACTTTGTGCAGGAAGCTCTTGTTCGAATGACCAAGTACCACATACATCAAGGAGCAGGGGATATAGTCATGATTCAGTCAGATCACACTGGTGCTGTGGATATCCTTTCAGCTGAGCTGGAAACTGCAGACCTCCTTGGAGAGCAGAGAAAAGGTGAGGCATGAAAGGACCTAACTTGTTAATTACTCTGTGGCCACTCTTTTTTTTTTTTTTTTTTTTTTTTTTTTTTTTAAGTGCCAGTGCCTGCCTTGGCCAGAGAACAGTAGAGACTGTCTTAGAGGCACTGCTGGTTCCTGTTCACTGCTGTTTCCCACTGGCCTGTGGGCTCCTTGCTAGTGATGTGAGAAAACTTCATATCTGACTCTAGAATACAAGAGCTTTACTGAAAACAGTGAAGCTATTTACAGTAATTTGGCCAGTAGTTATATGAGGTGATGATCTTTTCCTCTTGCTTCAGCTCAGCCTCCCCCTCTGGCTCCACCTACTACATGGACCACAGGGAAGATGAAGGAATTCAAAGCCAAGATGGGAAAAGAGAAGAGTGCTAGGATGGTGGTGAAACGAGGCGAGGTGGTGACAGTCCGTGTGCCAACCCATCCTGATGGGAAACGTGTCTGCTGGGAGTTTGCGACAGATGATTATGACATTGGATTTGGAGTCTATTTTGACTGGACCGCTGTTACTAGCACTGCCATTACTGTTCAGGTCAGCGAATCCAGTGATGAGGAGGATGAAGAGGAGGAAGAAGAAATTGAAGGTTGGTGCACACTTTAAGAGTTATTTTGTGGTGCTTGTTGCCATGCTGCTAAGAATGTTTGTCAGATGCTATAATTTCCATCTACTTTGCTTACCCAGTCCACTTGTTATCTCTGCAGCCCATTGGGGTTTGGTTAGGCTAAAATGGCAGAGTGGTTAGCCCTTCCTGCTTCAGCACTTATCAACGTCTGTTCTCCTCCAAGAGCATTTTTTGAAACCTAATACACTGAAAAATTAAGGAGAAATCACTCTTCCAGCTGATAACAAGCTTTTCTAGCTGAGAAATTTTTGGTAGTAGATGATAACCAAAAGGTTCTTTTTTGTTTTTACGTTGTCCCGGTGTATCGTTAACTTGTGCTGACTGTCTCTGTACCTGTGAAACGCATATTACCTATTCTGTGGTTTCAGTATCTTTATGACCAGTGCACCTGGGGGTTTTGGTGTCTGAAATCAATCTTGCAAGTTCTCCAAAATGTATAGGTTCATATTTGAGAAATGTATTCTTAGAGTGAATTGAGGATGTACAAACAGTGAAGCTATAGTGAAGACCTTTTCCACCTTTTCCTTGCTCCATGTCAGTAGCACTGGTCCTCCTTAAGGAGACCTGGTTGTGGCATATATAAGAGGAGTGAACTGTCTTAAGTGCAGTTAAGTCCAGGGAGAGTAGGCCAGGCTGGCGGACAAGTATGTACTGTTTCATTAGTATTGCGAAGAGAACTGATCCTCAACGTGTCCTTTTTCTCACAGTAAGAAAAGTTGAGCTTTGTGGGTAGTATTAGCAGAGGTCAGGGCAGACACTAATGTAATGCTATCATAGGTAGCCCTCGAGATGAAAATGCTTACATTCCTCTGTATTCTGGTCTTGTTTAGCTTTTTATGAGCCATCTAATAGCTTAACTGATGCTTTCATGCTTTCCTCCTCTTTCCCTTTTAGGACTTGCCCCTGTTGGTGATGTGGAAAGGGGCTCCAAAAGCTCTCTGCGGAACCGCTATGGAGAAATCATGCCTGTGTACCGAAGGGACAGCCATCGGGAGGTGCAGGCAGGCAGCCATGACTACCCAGGCGAGGGCATCTACCTGCTGAAATTTGATAACTCATACTCTCTCCTCCGCAATAAGACTCTGTTCTTTCATGTCTTTTACACTAGCTGAAGGGATGGGAAGGGGCAGGGATGGCAGACAGGAGGTGGTGAGCATAGCAGGCTGCCACCCAGCCCTGATACTCCTTGATGAGCACTTCTGTGTGACAGAACAAAGGCACAACTCTGCTAGCGACTCTTCAGACACAACTTGGTTTCTCCCCATGCCCTCCCTCCCAGCTGTCCTGGTGGAGAAGAGTGGTTGTGAGTGGTTGTTCACAGGCAACTGTTATTTGTATGAAACTCTGGGAGTCCTGCTCTCTGTAGGTATAGTGTTGGGCCTTCATCATAGCCAGTAAATGCCCAGAGGCCAGGTGCAGCTGGTCTTGGTTTCTTTCTGTTGCAGTGGTACAAAATGAAGTCAAAGAGTTCTTCATCTGTTGCTGTTCTGTAGATCTTCAGGCTCTTCTGCTGTATCTGGATCACTAGAGGGCAGCTATCAGCTGCGAAGAGACAAAAACATGTCTGGCTTGTCACCAAACCACTGATAAACTTATCACTTACTGCCACTATGTGTCACCAGCTGCCAGCACTTCCTTTGTTCCTATATGTGGGGATGCAGTGTGGCCATGCTACAATAGCCAGCTCCAACCTATGGTACCCATGTGTTAGAGCAAAGTGTGTGGGGCTGGGGAGGGGAGTGCACAAATAGAAGTTCATAGGAAGATTTTCCTCTGGATCAAGAATTAGATATTGCATCTGTAGATTACAGAGATATAAAAATTATGATAAAATCTCCAGTGACCACAAAGTTTTGTTTTTTTTTTTCCTGTAATCCAGATGTAAAAACAGAAGAAATGGTTTACTGCTGTATTGAATAAATATGAAAAGGTCGGGATACGACCAAGAAATACACAAGAAATGTTTCTTTGTAGCAGCATGTTGATTCACTGGCATTGCTGCCAGCTGAATAATAGCATATATAGGAAGGAAGATGCTCCCCAGGGAAGCATAGTTTCTCAGCTGCTATTGCTGTTACAGAGGTGTTGTTGCAAAAGAGCAGAAACTCAAAAGGGGTGGGATTTTCCCAGTCCTTTCTGTAAACCAGAATGAGCAAGTCCATTGCTAGCCCTGATCATGTGGTGAAGGATAGAGTTCCTTGACATGTTTTAGTGGCTATGATAGCACTTCCTGCTTGAGTATTGGCAGAGTTGAACAAGGATTATGTTAATCATTCAGAGATGAGTTTTAAATCACATTTATCAGCAACTGTTGTTTATTTTAATACTTAAAATCATGCTCTTTTTAAGAATAGTAATGTGTTTACACTTTGTTACCTCTTTGCAGAGACACAGAATGGCTTTTTGCATGGTGATCCTAGTAGAATTCTGAGTTTTAATTTTTAAATCCTCCAGGTAAGGCACCTCTATTTGGTCCATTCCCTTTATTGAGGGGGATTGATGAAGAAAATGATTTTGGGGTAGTTAAGACCAAAGATTTCACTGTACTAGGAAGGCTGTATATTTCCTCTTATGGCTATATTGTAATGCTGTGGAATTTTCTTTATGTTCAAGCTCTTCTTCTAGCTATCTGTGATCACTTATTCGCTGCCCCAGAGCACTTAATAGGTCAAAAAGACGTGTGTGAGAGAGAGATGTTTATAATGGAGCAGCCCAAGCTTGGAGCAGGAAGAAGGAAAACCAGAAAACTGGTTGCTCCATGGGTGAGCAGACAGGAAGCAGAGCTGGCCAGGATAAGGAGCAAGCTGGTGCTATTCTGGGCCCTGAGTTGAAAACCTTTCTCAAAGGAGAGAGAGGACCTGGCCACAGGGGAACTGCAAAGCTGTCCCTCAAGCAGAGGGAAACATAGGGCAGCCTTAGGGGGAGGTAGAACAGTAAGACTTGGTATCTGTCATAGTAAAGTGATCTTTAGTTTAGCAGCTTGGGGAATGTTATTTCTTCCTTTTTCCCCCTCCTGGGGAGATGCAGAACCATCTTGTGGTCTATGTACAGCATTTGAATCAGGCCTGAGCCACTTGCATAGGGCTTCCCCCACGCCCGGGGGCCCCCCCCAGGGGGGGTGTTTTTTTTTTAACCCTTTGCCCTTGAAGTTCTTTGACAATAAGAAGGTAACCTTTAATTGACCAAAAATGTCAGCGCTGCCCAATGCAATTACTGCCTTTGGTCCTTTCTGATGTAATCTGCAGGGCCCTATGTGCACTTGTTGGTTAATGTATGAGACACTGTGTGGCACCTGATCCAATTTTTAATTAGGATTTATTTATGACAAAGGGAATTTTGACCTATGCGCAGCAATTGTAGAAAATTTATCCTGATCCTCAGTTTCACAGCGTTCTGTGGGATACTGTTATTGCCACTATATAAATGTTTCTCCTATAATGTGGCCTTCCTATTGCTAATTCACAGCCACTTCTCCTCTCATTGTCTGTATTTTGATCATATCCTCATTCAAAATACATATTTTAATCTTGTAAGATGAGAAAAAGACCTGCCTGACTACCAGTTCTGGTCGCTTACTGAAGCAAATAGTATGTGCAAGTTATCAAGGTAACTTGTTAGTGGTTTTAGTGAAGACAGACTGTCTTGTAGATGATGATCCTATTGCTCAGTTCTAGCTTTCTGAAATGTGGACCAACCTTTTAATAAGGCTCAGGTCATTTGTTTGGAACTGTCCCCATCTCTTAGTCTCATTGACTTCAGCTTAACAGAAGCATTGAATCAGGCATGTTATCCCAATCTGTATGTGCCTGTCCTGCAAAAACATTACGCCCTTAAACAGACTTGGAACTAAAAGTATCTACTATCACACATCTAATAGTGTGTATTATTTCACTGCTTATGCTTTCCAGAAGCATGTGGTATCTCTTATGAACACAAAACAATTTTTGGCATAAAATGTTTCATCTGCAGGAAACAGAAGCTTTACAGTTGCACAGGATAATTACCCTTGGTTTATTCTTTAACTTTCATGTCACTTAAGTGTTTCTCAGGTCTTAAAAGTATCATTCATTATCTAAGTGACGACTCCTTTTAGGAAGGATCTGTAGTCTTTATTCATTCTCTGGTAAATCTCCTAGCTTGGATGCAAGGCTAGTGATTAACAGTGGCCACTTGCATTCAGAATTGAACTCGTAGTTGTTCAAAGAAATAATCTCCTTATTTCTTGTGTCCTTTTTTCTGTTATCTGTGTATCCTGGACTTGTATCTGATCCCGCTGTCTGCTAAAGCAGTGATGGAAGCCATTTTTGCTCTAATTGCAAACTTGTGGAACTAAATATTGGGTTTAGAAAGAAAAATGAATTTAGAAGGCATTTTCACTTCATTGATTCACAACTTGATTAAGGAATAAGCTGCTTCTACATTTTGTGAAGTTGTTTTGTTTTTTTTTTTTTTTGTTTTTTTTTTTTTTTTTTTTTGCTTTTGTAAAAGCACAGAATTGTTTTCCAGTTTGTTTTGAGTATGACTTAGAGACATAAAACAATCCTGTCGCATAGGATTTGCATAAAAATTGGGTTGTATAATTGTCCATAATAATAGTAACAATCTGTTGGGTATTTTTTAATGTCAAAGCAGGTAATAAGCTATCCATTGTTTTATCTTACTCTTCTCCCTTAGCACTAGTGTAGCAGCAGGAGTTGAAAGTGTATGTGCTTCACTGAGGACTGAGAGTTAAAATTGCTTAAGTCAGGCACCGCTTGTACTATTTTAATTTGCTAACCAACTCTGGAGGCCCACATTAAAGGTATTGGTGTCATATATAGGCTATTCCCAAAGTAATATTTGGGACTCATTTAGTAGTTATCTACATTAATACTACCACTAAGCCACTTACATGAACAGTAAGATGAAAATGTGTGCTTAAGGAGAGAAAGAGCTTAACTGACTGACTTGAGGTACTAAGACAAAAGTTGAGTTACTATGCAACAGTCTGAAAGGTTGCCAGATTCCTTTCTTTTTGGTCCTATCCTGTGAACTGTCTCCTTGTAGCTGTGTGCATATAGTTGTGTATTGCCTGCAGTGGGGCCAGTTGTGCTGCTGGACTTGATAGGGTAGACTGGAGGTGACCCTTGTCACGTGTCTAATTGCTGAAAGAGGTACTTGTTCTTGTGAGCTGGAAACTGGGGGTAGAGAATTAATCTCTAAATGAGTTCACTTTGTCCCCACTGCTTGTACCCTTCCTTCTTGTCTCACTACTTCCTAGTATGCTTTGCAGAGGATTTATCACAGGGTGCCTTAGGAGCAAGGAGCATGCCTGAAGTACGAGCCACAGATGTCATTAATCCAGGGGTTTTCTTCTTGTTTCTCTGCCTATTTGAGTAGGGTTGAGGCACTAAGATCATGTAATGAGAGAGTCCTGGTTGGCTGTCCTAGGGATTTAAGTTGTTCATTAGTCTGCCTTGTTGCTGTAAGATGAGTAGTAAAATTGTTAGTTTCCTGGCACACTAACTAAAGTTTTAGAGTGAACATCAAATGGTGGAGTCCAAACACATCTTGCTAGGCCAAGAATTTCCTGTGCAATTATTCCGCATTTGCCTCCAAAGAGTCTCTGGCATTTTATTCTGAAACACTCGTGCTATTGCAGCTGAAGACAGAACATCAGGCTGAATGGATGGATCTGTGGTTTGACAGTAAGGATTATCTGGTTTAAGCCCATCTGGACTGGTGAGTGAAGTCTCTTAGGCATGAAGCTGAATGCTAACCATTAGAGCTAAAGAGGCTTTACTTGACTTTTAAGTTTAGAAGCTGTTCTTGGAAACTAAATAGTTGGAGGTGATCTCCCTGTAACTTCCTGAAAACCTGAGTGACTAACTGCTCTCCTCAGAGTGGAGCAATCTGCTCTCAAGTCCCTGCTCCAATCTGCTAGCATAGTCTTTCAGTGGAGAGTATCTTGTAGGTGGTCATATCTTTTTTTTCCAGACATATATTCTTGTAAACTGTGACAGCTGTCTCTAAGTCTTTATTTATGTGACATGAATATATTTGTTGTCCCAGAACATCGAAATTCATTTGTCTGTACCAACCCATTGCTTTTCATCTCCTCTGAAGAAACTAGTTTTAAAGGGAGGTTACTTCAACAAGATGTGGCACCAAACTCTTGCTGAAGAGCACATGTGAATATTTATAGTGTGTTTGCTTTCCTTCTAGGCTTGGTTTGTATTGTTTATATTCGATGTGTTGTGGCTGATTTGTAATATTATATTGAAAGTTATTCCCTTTAAATAAACTTTTCACTATGCAATCACAATGTTTGTCTTCTGTTTAAAGAGAATGTATTAACAAAAGAAAGTGAAATACAGACTTACCAAAAGAAACATGAATACAATGAAACTGATTTTTATAAGCAACAAAATAGCAACTATTCAAAATGTACTTTGCACTGTAGTGGACACTTCAGTTGCAAACACATAGGAAAAGGTGCTGTCAGCTAGTGATCACTGCTCCAGCTAGGACATTCTCTGTTAAAATGACTTGTGGTGATTATTTATTTATTTATTTATTTTAACTCTTCAAATCATCTGCAGTGTTTGCATTTGTACTGAATATTTGAAGACCTGGAGAGGAACAAGCAAGTAGCCAGTCTCGTAGAACTGGCTCAGAAAGAATTTGAATGGCCTATCATTCATTGCTTCATACTGGCTCAGTTTACAGAGATCACTTTTAGCTAAGTATTCTGTTACTAAAGCTTTCAATCTGAAAGATTAAGAACATATTTTCAGCTACCAGCTACTGATGAAATTATCTACAACAAAGTGTTTGTCTTTAGCAATTTCCTCATAGCTGCTTGACCATCAACTTCATCTCGCTATGAAGTCTGAATTTGTGTAGCCTAGAGGAAGCATCTTCAGAGAGTGCTTATTGGTCAAAGTGAGACCTAGGGCGGCTGAAGCTATGGATACTTTCTCATGTGTTGTTTCAAAACCCAGTAGGGCAGATGCTGAGTTCAGATGTCTCTCTTCTCATCTTGTGTTCACCTGGAGCATTTGTACAAAATAATGGATGGGCAGCAGTGATCACACAGAGTTGATCAAAGGGATCCATAACTCTGCCAAGTTAAAGATACTGTCTCTTTTTAGGAGCATGGAAAAGAGGCAGCTCTCTCAGTATTTGACTGCCATTAGCTCACTATGATCTCTGCCGTCTGTCCTGGCTCAGGCATGGGGCCAAGAACACAATTAAACAACTTCGGGGATGCAGGGAAGCGATGTTGATATTTCAAAACGTTATTTCAGTCTTTCTGTAACTTTAGTGGTTGGTTGAGCTGCAGCAGGATGGACCAGTTCTTTGGCAGCGGGCTGTGCTGGCCCCGCGCAGGAGGACGCTTTCCAGTTGCACGTGTGGAGGACGGTTCCCTTAGCCGCTGAAGTGCTGTCGCTGGCGTCAGTGCAGCATGCAGGGGCGGCGGGGTAGCCTCGGCCGCTCCCTTCGCGTACGGGCCACGCGATCCTCGCGGCGAGGAGGTGGTAGGGGCGGTTGATGCCCGGCGGCCGCCCACAGCTGCGCCGCCCTCCGGCACCTCTCTAGTGGCCAGGCACGGCCGCTTTTTTTTTCTCTCTCCCCAGCCATGCTGCCCGCCTGCCGCGGCCCCGCTGTCCGGGGCGAGCTGGGAGCGGGCGGTGCCGCCTGGGACAACGACCTCGCCTTCTACGTGCTATGGGCGCTGCGGGAGCCGCCGCGGCGGCTGAGCAGGTGCGGCCCGGCCCGGCGCTGCCCCTCCGCGGGCGGCGGCAGCCCGGGCAGAGAGAGGGGGGCGGCGCCGGGCCGGCCGGACGTGGTGCGGCCTTAGGCGGGTGGCAGCTCTCCCCTCTGAGGGCGACGCTTTCCTTCATCGCATCCCCGTGCAAAACGCTCTTGAGTAAAAGGAGCCCTCTCTTTCTATGCTTCCTTGGTATATTTTTGAGCGTTCCTGGTTCTTCTCTGATTGTATGTTTTCTTGTTTGCTCTCCCTCCCAGCCAGTCCAGCAAGATGGGTTACCAGGCCTGGCTGCCCCTGCCACTGCCTAGGCAGCTGGTAGTGTTCAGCCTGGGGGACTGGAGCTGCTACTCCCCAGACACCTGCATCACAGTGGACGTGTTGGTGGCACCGGGCGTCAGGGTGCAGCGGCTCGGCACGCTGGGGCCTGCCTGCAGGTAGCTGTGTGACAAGGCGCTGCTGGGTGCTGCTGGGCTGCCCTGTGCTTGGCCCTCCTTTTCCCTTTCTTTCAAGGCTTTATATGAAGTAGACCAGAGCCTTCCGGGATGGCTCTGGGAAGAGTGAATATAACAGAGGCATAACCAAAAGCCACAGGCACGTTGTTTGCACTAAAACTATCACAGATCCTGTGGAAGAATCTGTTTAGAATAGGAAGTCTTAACTGTCTAGTATGATGGTTATTTGGATAAGAATACCCCTTTACCTCTTAGAGATTGTGTTAGTTCTCCAGAGCTGTCTCGCATGTCATTGGCCATAGTGTGAAAGAGAATCAGAGACAGCCCCTGTCCTGCTCTGTTTCATGAGGTTACATTTGTACACCCAAACAAAAGCTAATCCCTAGAGCTTCCTGTGATGTCTCTGCTGCTTTCAGAGTTCTTATTTTTTGGCTTTGAGGTGCTCCCAGCAAGTTTAGGAGCAAGAATTCCTCAAAGGTTGGTGCTAGCTGTAGGCTGAAAACCCATGATGCTCTGTGCAGGTCTCTGGTGTGGGAAGGAGACTGGCAGACGGATGTTTTCATGGCCTCACTGAAAGAAACGCATGATGGCAACCCTGTGAAGCTTGTCCTGACTGTCCATGGACAGGTGAAAGAAACAATAACCCCTCTCCCTGTCCTGGATTCCAAACCACTTCATCTCTGCCAGCTCTGAACTTTAAACTTCCTTTCTCATTCTGTTGTGTTTCTTCTCTTTGCTACTTCAAGGCAGGGCCACATTGCATAGATCTGTTAACATATCTGGTCTGAACCTCAGCCTTCCTCAGTAATCCAGTCCTACTCACTAAACACAACTTTGCTAAAACACCTCACGTATTGCAGCAGATATGCAGCAGAGAATGGCTCACTTCTAATTCTACTTTCCTGGATTTGTGGTAGATGAATGACTGCTTTACAGTGTGCTAATGTCCTTGGATTTAGAATTTTTCACTGTCTGGCTTTTTTTTTTTTTTTTTTTTTTTTTTAATTTTGTTGGATTATCCCAGAAAGATTTGGGCTATTTCCTTGTTGGGAAAAGGAACCTGTCCCTTGCAGTACATATTTATGCTCATCTTCTGTGGCTGATAGTTTGCATGGACTTTTGTTCTAACACCATACATTGTTGCTCCTGTCCCAGCTGCTCCATGGAGTCTCCAGCAGTACACCTGCACACTCATTTCTGGTCCCAGAGACCACCCAGTCCCCAGTGCTTCCTGCTGATGATGGGCCCCTTGATCAGGACCTGGAGGATCCTTCTGCTGTAAGTGTGCACTAGGTCCTTCTTCTCATCAGTTCACTCCTCCTTGGTATGTGCTCTGTCAACTGAAACTGCTCAGCTTGTATGTAGCAGCAGCACATGCTGCCTTTCTCACAGAAAGTACCTGACTAAGCAGGTTTTGGAGTCAAAGGTTCATTTATGCTGCAGAAGTTGGATAATATCTCTAAAGGGGTTGAATTTAACAGCCCTGATGGGATCACTAATCCACGTGGTTACTGGCATCGATGCCCCTCTGCCTCTCTGGTTGCCTCTGTACGAGCTTGCCTGTGGCAGCCAGTAGCTGAAAGCAGGCCGCTGGCTGGGCACATGGCAGTGGGTGTCTGCGTGGCTTGGTATGTGTTTGGCAGCTGATGTTGTTGGCATGCTGACCCTGAAGATTAAATAGGAAAGCCTGAAAACAGCCACTGCATCAAACTTGTCTCTGTCCCTGTTACAGATAAATTTGCAGTAGCCTCAAGTCTTTCTCTTCATAACTGCTTTGACTAGAGCTCTTGTCACAGGTTAAGGGTCAGAGCTCCAAGATGACTGCAAGAGCTTCCTGGCCTGCTAGGAAGGACTTCCACACATCACTAAGGAGCCTAGTGGTACCCTGCGCCCTGAAGCAACCACCTCATGAGATAGAACCCGGTGATGCCTGGAGGGAGAGTCCTGTCTGCCCCAAGGAGCCCAGGAAAGCTTTATTTGAACCCAGAGCATCTGAGAGAGAGCTTGATGTAGAAGGTAACTCTGTCAGCTTCTGGATGTATTTATGGGTCTTATCTGCACTGTATCTCACTGCTGATGGCAATAGGTTTCAGTTTGTTTCTTGGTGTGCCTCCAAGATAGGGTTGGGCTTGTCTGTGCCTGGCAAAGTACTGAGAACTGCTCCTTCCACCTGGATAAACTGCTTGAGCAGTTTTTGTCTATTGGGAAAAGGATATAGATCATGATGTATTCTTTAGTGCCAATACTCTGTACTGTAACATTATATGCTTTATCACTTCATATGAGTAAAAGTGTTGTAAATGAGGGCATGTACCATTAGCCTTGTCTTACGAAAGAGTAAACAGAGGCAGAAAAAAGTAACCTACTACTATGTTCTGCAATCTCTCCATTAGGCTGTCTGTTCCCCTACCATCAGCATACCACTTGGTCCATAGAAAGACATTGTTTATTTTTGAAGTATGGAGGATAAAAGAAGAAGTGTATATAAGTAGTATAATTATACTGAATTTTCAGTAGTGAGGAGGTAGCTGCCAAGGGTTTTAGGAATTAAACCTTTAGCTTCTGGAGTGTGAATTTCAAGTCAGCTCCAAGGTGTGACCAAGTGCGTGTAAATATTTGACAATAGCGCAGTGTCACTGTGTGAAATCGTTTACTGGGACTTGCTTCTCACAAAGATAAATTTAGGGGGGGAGAATGAGGTTTTCATCAGCAATGTAAAATGCAACAGCATGATAGCCATCAGAGGAGGTGTGCCTTGCTCTTATCTGTCTTCTCCATCGCGTCTGATGGGACTTTCTTCATGATTCTTGGTCTTGCAACTGGTTGCTATCAGGTAGCTTTGAGCTGGGGGACTGAGGAAAGAAGGCCAGGGGGTTCTTACACCGCAGAGCTGAGTGTTTCCCAGGGTATGTCTGCTGGCTGCTTTCTTTATGGAGCTCTCTCTGTGTTTCTTCTGCAGATCTGGCAATGGAGGAGTTGCAAGGTGAAGATCTGGTTTCTAGACCCTGGTTTGTCTTTTCACCCATGGCGATGCTATTCCCTTTGACATCACAGGCTGCTTGTGTTTGATCCTTTATCTCCCCAGCAATCAGGAATAGCCAGCACTGTTGTCTGTATATATTGCGTGCAATTGTGTAGGTGCTTTAGTACTGTCAGGCTCTCTAAGAGTGCTTCTGTAACCCCTTTGAATCTCAGGGACACTTCTGGGTGTGTAACCATTTGAGACAAAGAATAAGATGTGGAATAAGATTTGATATAAAGGATTTTTTAGCTTGCTCAGCCAAATGCAGGGGTTGGGATGGGAAAAGAGGAGGAACAGAGCAGTAGGAGGAATGTCGCTGGAAGCAGCTCCAGGTTTTGGGTTGGTATGTCTTAGGCATCGATAAGCTTTTATTGGTAGCCATTCCCCATGTAAGTAATGCAAGCAGAGAACACAATGGGATTTCTTTCTGGGAATAGGTGCTCAGTGGGATCCAAGCTTGCCTCTGCCTGCCTGTCTCTGAAGTGGCAGCTGTATGCGTCCTACATCCAGCCAGAGTCCTCTTTGCTGACTCCTTCTTATGATGACACTCTTAGTACAATTCTTTTCCTCCAAACCCAACAGAAAATCATGCACAGGGAGCTGTGTTCTTTGCCACTCCAATGATTAGAGATCTGCAGTCTTTGCTTTCCTATTTCCCTCCCTCTGAGCCCTCAGTTGCCTTATTCTCTCCAGTTAAGGGAACTGAGGAGTGTCTTCTGACTGCTCCCAGCACTGTGCTCTCTCCTCCCCAGGCAGCCCCAGCCCACGGTGGTGCCATGCCATGTGCCTCAGCGATCACAGAACGGTTGTTCTGGTTGGTGGAGAAGGGGCTGATCAGCAGGCCTGCAAGGATGCTCTTTGGAAGTTGGAAATTGGTGAGGAGTTTAAGGCTGTCAAAGGCAATGGGGTGGGTGGGAATAAAGGATGAATTGGGTGGGAGAGTGTCCTTTGAGGTCTGCGCTTGGGGAGGGAACAGCAGAGGGGTCACAACTCCTAACACAGTCACTGTGAGTTCTAGGTAGTGGCTGATGGTGATGTCACTCCAGGCAATTTCCCAGTGTGCTGGGAAGGTAACTGCAGGATGCACAACAGAATTTTCATGCTGCCTGCTGCTGTGCTGTGCCTGTCAGGAAACTTGCACTTTGTTAAAGAGATTATGTTGCTCTGGAAAAGCAGACAGGAGAAAGGGAACAAAGAACCTGTGTTAACATCTGTGCTTATGGCATAATGATGTCCCCATTTTAAACTCACTTACCTACCATCTGCCTGGTGTTGCTCCTACAGACAGCGATTTTTGGTTTCCAGTGAGTCTCCAGCAACGAAATGCTATGCCGTCATGCTTACGTGGTCACACAGCTACCTATGACCCAGACACCAAGCGTATCTACATTTTTGGGGGTATTAGGGAGGACAAAGACTACAGCGGCATCTACATTCTGGACACAGTCACCTGGAAATGGCTTCTTGTGGTTGTAAGCACTGCAGCTCTTCTAAAATAAAAGCACATAAAGTGTGTTAGGTCCTGCCTGAATGTAGCAATTGATGTACTGATGTCTGTACTCCAGGTCTGTTGTTGCTGCAGGTTGCCTGAGCTGCTTAACTTTCTTGTATCTGTCAAACCCAACTGTGCTGAAGGGCCATAAGCTTGGCAGAAAAGAGGGCATGCCTAAAGTGAATGAAACAATGTGGAAAAAACAGCTGCTGCAAGAGTGCTGTGTCTAATCAGGATGGTGGGTGGGAGGTACTGCGCAAGTAGCAAAGGGAAATGGCATCTCATTCTGCATGGTGCTATTGAGAGCTACATTGGATACTGAGGAACTGGTCTTTTGAAGTCAGAGAGCTGCTCTGAGCATGGCAGGTCTCTTAGCTCTTTGGATTGCGCGTCCTGTTCTTGAAACAGATCCTGTCAGCTAAGGACTGTCTCTTTCCTGGCTAAAGCAGAAGACTGCTGTTATAGAATAATACTGGGATGAGATCTTTCTGTTCCCTGTCTTTTTTTGAGACAGCTGGAGTGGGAGGTTAACTTCCTACTCTCATCAGAGCGTTCTAGTGGTGCAGAGTATGGAAAGGATTTACTGTCTGCTTGAATGGCAAAGATCTGATGGGGGAGCCAGTAAAATGAAAATTGAGACTTGATGAACTCATGGCATGATGTGGAACCCCTTTCTTATGGGTCATGCAGCAAATTACAAACTTCTTATAGCAGATATTGTGTTCCTAGGCTAAAGGAAGAATGCCATCGCTCAGCTACCACAGTGCAACTTTCTACCGCAAGGAGCTCTTTGTTTTTGGAGGAGCTTTCCCTAAAACAGCATCACTGGCAGTTGGACCCTGCAGCAACATGCTCTATATCTTCAATCCAGAACATGAAATTTGGTACCAGCCCATCTCAGAAGGGGAAAAGCCTCTGCCTAGGCTTGGGTGAGAGGCTCTTGCTCTGGAGCTCCAAAATAGAGCAGGAAACCTCACCTTCCCTCCCACCTCAGTGAGATTCCTAAATATTAGATGACTTTCTCCACAATTTCCTCCATTAAGATAAGGCTGTGTTTTGAGTAATATTCTGTCAGGGCTCTGTCCTTGGGCTGCAGTGGCTGAGGATAGAGAGGGGTGCAGACAGAAGCTATTGCAACCCATTAACAGAAGCCAAGGCAGGCTGAACAAAGGCTAACACACTGGGGAGAGTGCTGAAGATGCTTTGCTCATTTGCTGTTTCTCTTCTCAGGCATTCAGCTACTCTACTGAAGAACAAGCTGCTGATCTTTGGGGGTCAGAGGTCTTGTCTCTACCTCAGTGACATGCACATCTTGGATCTGGGTGAGAAAGTCCGTACCATCTTTGGAGGTCTGTTTTAAGGCAAGGACTGTGAAATAAGGCCTGCAGAATGGAAGGGCAGAATTAACACTAAAAATCCTGACTAGCAATGGAAATGGAAAACTCTGGTTTAGTGGGGGTGTAAGGGGGTGGGTAATGGGAAAAACAAGACATCCTTTTTCTGGAAGAAGCTGGGCAACAGAAAGTACAGGTAGCCGATGTGACAGTGTTTCAAAGTTTTTGTCTGATTATAAAGTAGAGAAATACTGTTAGCAGAGCTTTTTGGACATTTAATCAACCTTTCTCCTGCCTGTCAGGTTTCATGGAATATACACCAGTTGCACTCTGTGCAGGACAGCCTTCTGCACGCTGGTAAGATCTTGTTGCAGATCTAGAAGCATTTTCTTCCACTGTTATTCTCTGTGAAGTCAGGTTTAAAAGGTGCTCGTGATCAGACCCAGTTGCATACCTTTGTCTCACTAGCCAAACACTGTGGGTGGCCCCTCTGCTGTGGGACCAGAAATTCCCATGCCTGGGTCTTCATAAGTTGTGGGGAGTACAAACCACTTGGGTACCTAAGTGGAAATCTGAAATGGATGCTATCTCCCATTAGAGAGGTGACTTAAGTCCTTGCTATCTTATTCCATATCGCAAAACACAGAAGTTTTGCTAACTCCTGAGGTAATGAGGTGCTTTTCAGGCTTGATTTATGACATGATCTGCAGAGAGAAACTAACAGTTCTTCCAGGATCATTCAGCAGGTCAGGGCAGAAGAGAAGTTAACTTCTATTCCCCAGCTTAAGCCCCTAGTCTGCTCCTGAAAGTCTGCTCACCTCTGCCCATTGCTGGCTGACGCAACCCCACCTTTGCTCTGGTCTCAGTTTTCATGCAGCTCTGGCTGTGTCAGACTGGAAAGTTCTGATCAGTGGAGGCTGCAATGCCAAGGGAGCCCTGCAGGATGCCTTTGTTTTTAACCTAGGTGAGTGAATCTCCCTCCCTATTTCCATAGCTTTTGGTGACAGTGAACTGCAGTGGTGTTTCTGAATGTGTAGTCTTGTGTGTTTGTTTCACTCCTTGCATTAGGAATGTAGGTGGGTTTGTTTGTTTGTTTGTTTGTTTTTCCCTCCATTATTTATAACCCATTTCTACTTTAGATACTCTTTCATGGAGCACAGTGATCCACCATGACCTCTGCTCTGTGCCACGAGCTGGCCACACGTTGCTTGATCTGACTCCCATGATGGATGTGGACAAAGAGAACAAGAATAAGCATAAACTGCACACGGTGCTGGTCTTCGGGGGCTCCAACTGTGCAGGGGCCTTTTACAACAGCACAAAGAAGATCCAACTGGACCTAGGATAATGCAGGATAACCAGAATGAGTCTGTCCCCTCTTTGCCAGCTTAAAGAGGGTTAATAATGAGTCCCAGTAATAAATGAGTCCCAGCAATGTGGCAAGTGAATGCTGCCTTAGCACAAGATATCACTGTCTTGCAGTGTCTTTCTGTATGCTATGGGTATTGCCCTTTTAGGGCAGTTGATACACAGCATCAGAATGGGAGAAATCCCATATCGTATCCCTGGCTTGGGTGCCAGAACTTTCAGTGGGATCTGAGATAAATCTGCACAAGAACACAGTTACAGGCTTCTTGTTTCCTTTCTTGACCTACAGATTTCCCTTTTTGACCTACAGAGCTGGAATTTCTGGGATGCTCTGAACATGACTCAGGTGTTTGGTTTCCTTTCAGATGAGCAGAATGGGATTTGCTGCTGCAGCTTGAAAGTTCCTCAAAGTCAAAGTACCAACATGATTCAGACATAGAAGGAGGGCATGTAATGTGAGATTTATTCCTTTAGCAAATAGTTTGCAGCTGAGGACTAGGAAAATGCACAGGGCATTGTCTGTGAATGGGAGAAGGAAGAGATTGCCGTAATTTTCAGCATATGGGAGTGAGCTGGTTATATATTTCTGATTATAGCTTTGCTCTGAACAGGTTTTTATTAATTCTGCAAGATTGCTGCTGGACATAGGGAAGAAGTCAAATCAGCTGTCCCACATAGTGAGATGTTAGTACAGGGCTTCCTGCTGGCACTCAAGTCCTTGCCACTCCAGCTACTTGATTTAATGGGTAGAAGGGCCTCAAGATCGCAGCTCTGCAGGAGTGTCTGGCTGCCGGGATGGGTGGCTTACTTTGAATGCCTCTAACTCCAGGAGAGCTTTGTTTATTCTAGTTATTGTAGGATATGGACCCAGGTTCACACCGTATCTACAAAAAGAAAAGGATTTGTGAGGTACAGTCAGACAGCCAGTGAGCAGAAGGACAGAGCAGTGTTCTGTGCCTGCCCAGTGTCAGCATGTCTCAAATCTGCACTAAGAGAAGTTCTTTCAGGTTTAAAAATAAGTGCTAATGGAAAAGCTACCTTGTTCTTCCATTTTCACTAGGTGTTTATATAGCTTTTAGCTTATGGTAAGAAGGCAGTACAGCTTTCTTGGGAATCTTGCAGTTACTACTTGAGCAGGTTTACAAATACAGTCAGATTACTCTTATCTCTGCCTTGTGCAATGTAGATATGGGGCAAAGAGGGAGAGAGGATGTAGGGTGCAGGCAATCTTAGCTTTTCTATTAGGACACAGATCAAGCTTTCTCTAGGGGCCTCTGGGAAGAAAAACTAGCTGTTCATTTCCAAAAGCCTCTAAGAGACAAAGAACTTATGACAAACTCATGCAGAGAAGCATGTATAAATGGATAGAGCAGGATGTGGATCTTCCCTAACAAAAGGAGAAGCAGAAGTTTTGTCAGTTTGGCATAAGGAGTAGGTGCTCTTGAAGAACACCTCAAGCTTAGCCTTAATTACCTTTCAGCATTGCCAACTTGAGGCACCAAGCACAGATCAGCCATGGATACCTGCAAATGGAGCACAGAAAAGAGGCCAGAGTATTACTCTTTCAGCTGGTGGTATCTGATATCATTTCACAGATAGGTTTAGGACAAACAAAAGAGTTGTCACAACAATCCCATTATTTAAGTGAGCACTAATAATGCCACAACAGTGATAGGAAAGGATCCTTACAGAAGTCAATAGCACAAAAGCTATCAGCCCCTAGGGAGCTTTCTAATTATCAGCTGATCATGGTGTCCTCAAACATGCAGTGCTTCTAAAGCAACTGCCAGTAAGTAAACAAGTGCTGGCAAGTTGCAGAGGGAGAAGCTGGGGGGATGGGTATAGGTGTTGCGTGGCTGGGAAAGGATGTATAAATTTTGCTTGTTTGCATTGCAGAAGCATCAGAGCTCCACCAAGGTCAGGAACTGCTGAATGACAGGACCTTTGTATGCAGGCTCAAGGACTTCCAATCTGAAAAGAACACTCCTTATATATAATACAGGTAGCTGCTTAACTGCACAAAAGGCAACTGTTTCCACCCTGTTACCCAGGTCACGAAACTGTAGGCACCTTTCAGAGCACACATTACTTTCCAGCATGAGACCTCATTACTAATATTTTCCCACCTTTTATAGGCAGGATCTCACTGTTTGCCAAACAGGACTGCTAAATGGAACAGGTCTGAGTTGCCTCTAGCTTGGAAAGGGTCAGAACAACCTGTATGCAATGTCTTCCTGCAGTCTGCCCATATTAAAATTGGAGAAACAGAGCAGCAAAATGATATAACTTGGTTAAAGTTTACACAGGACAGAGTTAAGAGCAGAATTTGCATTTCTTGAGCCATGCTTTGCCCCTCAGATGGGACACTAAATCTACTAAGAGTGAAAAGAATCATCACAGAATGGCCTGGGTTGAAAAAGGACCTCAAAGATCATCTAGTTTCATCCATCACACAGTGGACAGGGTCACCAATCTCTAGGCCAGGCTGCCAGAGCCACATCCAGCCTGACCTTGAAGGCCTCCAGGAATGGGGCATCCACAATCTCTCTGGGCAACCTGTTTCAGAGCATCACCACTCTGAGTGAAAAACTTCCTCCTAATACCTAGCCTAAATCTCCCCTGTCTCAGTTTAAGACAGTTCCCCCTTGTCCTATCACTATCCACTCTCGTAAACAGCCGTTCCCCCTCCTGTTTATACGCTCCCTTCAAATACTGGAAGGCCTCAATATCCCCAGGACACCAAGAAAAGAGTGGCTCAGCAACCACATCAGCCATCTCAGCGCCCTGGGATGCATATCATCTGGCCCCATGGACTTATATACATTCAGTTTCATGAGAAAGTCTCAGACTTGTTGCATTGTTACAGTGATATGGAATCCACCCCCCTCACCCACACTTGGAGATTCAGGGTCCTGGCAAACATGGGGAGCCTGACAACCAGTGAAAACTGAGGCAAAGCACTTATTGAGTACCTCAGCTTTTTCCATGTCTCAGGAAGCCAGTTCTCTGTTCTCATTTATTAGAGGGGAAACACTCTCCTTGATCTGTCTCCTCCTGCCTATAGAACCCCTTCTTGTTATTTTTCACATCCCTCGCCAAGTTCAGCTCCATCCATGCCTTGGCTTTCCTCATCCTATCTCTACATGTGTGGACAAGAAAAGTACTTAGCCTTTTCCCACATTGTTTAGTGGCAGCCAGTTCACAGACTTTAGACAGGAGTGCAAGATCTGGCTATCAGCAGTTTCTAGGCAGGGATAAGTAAACATCTGAATAGCTATTTGTAAGTCAGTAATGGCTTAAGTAGGGTACAGCTATTTTTCTTATAGTATAGACACTGCATGAAGTACAAGGCACAGGATATAGTTGTGCTGTGTCTCTACAACTAATTCCCTTTCCCAGTTAATGGAACATACTGGGACACATTACACAGTACGTAACTCTGGTACTTACCTCATCTCCCACACAGTAGCGTCCAGCAGTGTGCTGCAGAATCTGTTCTAGTGCTGCCAAGAGAGGTGGTATACTGGAGTAAGGCATTGGAAGATCATTTGAAAGGAACCTCAGAGACTTTTTAAACTGCGAATTATGAACAAGGACATTTTAACTCTGAGAAGAGGATGAAAAAGGTGCAGTACAGAACAGAATCTAGAAAGAACATAAATCCTACAGTAACATAGTTACATGTCTTTGGTTTTCCCTATGCTTTCTAGGACCCAGCTGTTTCAGGCAATGCAGATGAGGTCCTAGGAGCACAATGTGGATATATGTGAGAGTAGGAAGAGAAAAAGTAGAAAAGTTCACTATCCAGAAGTGAAGATGCACCCGCCATTCTAGAATATGGAGGAAAGTTTGGAAGAAACAAAAACTAAAAAATACTCTGCTACATGCCAAATTCTGTGGGAGTTTGCCATCAGATTTCTTTAGACAAAAGAATACCAATATAGGTTGATAGAATTTCAAAGCAAAAGGCACTACTTCAGGAGCAGCTGAGTGGAAAGCAGAAGTGGTGTCAGCCCTCATACTTCAGGGTGAATCAACTGTGGCATCATAGAGGATGGCCCTGGGATTTTCCTCTTCCATGCACAGCAGTGGAACTACACTGTGGAGAGTATTTTTCCTCCAAGACCTTAGAGAGCTAGTAGTACTGGACAAGGGACTCTGAGCAAGAAGACCACTGTGTCTCCCAGCCTGGCTGAGGAGAAACTAGGGCTCCAGTGGTGCAGCATGCTGGCTCACAGTTTTGAAGAGCAGTGAAAGTGCTGAGCATTTTGGATGCAGGATATACCTTGGAATCCAGATGTGATGCAATGCTGAGCCCATTCCATTTTTCTCTCCCCCATTTTGTTCAGGATGCTCAAATTCTGTGAAGGCAAACAGATTAAAAGGACAGCTGTTGGCTGGAACCTTGCCTAGAGAGGGCAGATTAAGAAGTGCCAAGCTTGAGTGCCCTGCCTGAACTTGGTCTGCTGTGTCAGCCCTGACCTCCCTCTTGCTGAACCATGTGCTCTGCTTTCTCCTAGACCTGTTCTTCTGTAACAGAACCTGCCAGGATATTCATCTGCCCAAGTTCTTGGGCTCACTCCCTCTTCCTGAAACACTGTATGCCCTGCACTGAAACCATATGGGTTCAGTTGTTTCTGGAAAGAATGATGGGGTGCTATGGGATTTTCTTTGTACGGAATTCTGTTGCCATTGGCAACAAATCAAGCAGAGGCTAAGCATAGATTTCACCTGCTAACAGAGTCTTAAAATCTGCCACTCTATTGGCCAACAACAACACAAAGAGACTGAGATTTAAAGTTACAAACTCCTGGAAATCCATCCGGTTTTCTCATTTACATGGATATGACCGGGCAATACCTGGAGTGGCTGAATGCCAGAAGCAATGTGATCCGAGATCATTCTGACTTGGGCTCTTTTCTTTGGATCTTGGGGCAAGAGCCTGGGGTTAGGACAAGTGTCTTCCAGGTACTGAATTATAGCCAGCTGTAACAAGCAAAGAGATAAGGGAAGGTTATTGGAGAGAGAGGGAAAAGTAGAAAAGTATGCATCCAGAACACTTAGGAAAGGGAAATTTCAAATTGGTCTGACAAAATACAATAGTTTTCAAATAGAATTTGTTCCTAGTCCGAGGAACAGCATATCCCTTTAGATGCTTGGTTAAGACTTTCTGATTTAGACCTGCTGTAATTTCAGACAAACTGGCACAGCACTCTAAGCCAGACTACAGACTGCTCAGTAAAAGGTGGAATTTTGAACCAAAGCTGAGTTGACAGGATTTTCCCTGTAGGGGTTACATGCTATTTTTTCTCCCCCCAGGTGGGATTCTTTAACACAAATGTTATTTATTCTGTAATACACAGATGAGAGGTTTGAGGGAACATAAAGGGAAAGCTTCCCCCCCTGCCTTCTGGTCAGCAGCTTGATTCAGTGTTTAGCAGGTATGTGGCTGTTACTCACCGACTGACTAATGGTGATACCATCAATTTTCAAGGCTGGGACTTGCTGCATTGGATTCACTGCCTTGAATTCAGCAGAAAACTGTGGAAATGAACCCAAGATTATTGCAACCAGAACTTTTTCTTGTTTTCTTCCTCAGGCTCCCACAGGGCTTTTTAAAAAAAAAAGCAAAAAAGCCCCCCAACAAACTGGCTTTTCCCTCTGCCTCAGTGCTAACATTTGCACTAAGTTGTGCTGCACCATTAGCCTACCACAGCAAGTTCCTGCTGAGGCTCAGAGATTACTTCACCCAAGGTGAGATTGCCTTACCTCTTTATAATCCATCAGTGCCAAGCCCAGGATGGGTGGCAGTACAGCAGTATCACTATCACCATTCTAATTAGAGATCTCTTCTGGCAACACAGCCTTTGGCAGGCCATTTGAAGCTTTGTGCTGTATCATTTGGCATCTTTTGGATGGCCCTCTCTGTTCTGCTGTCCCTTCCTGATGCTAGGTTATATCATGCTAAGCAGGAGCAAAAGATCTTCAGACTTATGAAATTCAATCACAGATCTTTGAGGCAGAGGTGAAAATCTTTAGTCTCCTGCAGTCATCTCCTTTTACTCTGCATCCCAGGGAATACTGATTGAAAGCAACTACTACAGAGAAGCTGTGAGGAATTTAGTAACTTTCCTTAGTGCTCATCCCAATTCCCCTGCTGATCCCCAAGTTCAGTACTTTTGGAGGGACTAATGGTAGGTGTATCCTTACCTGCTGCCCCCCATCCTTCAGGAGGTTCACTGGTACCTGGTCATAGGCAATCCCTTTAATAGCCAGCGCTAGGGAGAAGAGAGTACACAGCTTCAGACAGGCACACTGAGACCAGTTTCATTGGTAGTGAGCTCATGGAAATGTTACTATCTCCATTTGGGGAGGAAAAAAAAAAAAAAGGTTTAAAACAGAAAAACACCCTATACCTCAAGAAAGGCAGCCTGAGTCCTGTGAGAAGACAGCACTCTATGAAGGACCAAATGTAAATGAAGGACCAAAGAGCAGTCTTGTCAAAAACACTGTATTATTCAAAACAAGCTTTGCTTTTTGCAGCACAGCACTTGCTGACAGAGGCTTAGGTAGGATAGGTGATCCTGTGCTCACCTTCCAAAATGTGTTCAAGACTGTCTCAGTCTAAGTAGGGTTCATTCCCAGCCCTGTTTGGCTCTTAGGGTGATCTGATCCATATAGGCATAAAAAAGAGTCTAGTGTCTCTTGAAATAGTGTGGAACAAACAGCCATTTGCATCATGTTAGCTTTACAAAAGCAACAAACTGCTGTAACAAACTGCAGACAAATCTGCAAAAAATACTAAGAGAACAGAAAACTCTTCCAAAGTTTGTTAGCAAGGTTTGTCCACAGTTGAGCAATGAGCTGCTGCTTCTGCCCTCCAGTATGGAAAACTGGGGAGAAGCTTACACCAGCGATGTGCACCCTCCTGCTTGAATGTTGGATGGCTATAGAAGATACCCTTGGATTCCCTTCTAACTGAGAAGACCTCCTGCCTGCTCCTCTCATCCTGCAGCTCCAGGTAGCCTGTGGTGTTCCCTCCCACTCCAGAGAAGGTTAAGTAAATGCTGTGTCACTGTCCCAGGTTCATGTTTGCTGATCTCTATTAAGTGACTCATTTGTCAGTGAAAGGTTGGGGATATCATAGCAGCGCCAAGACAGTAAAACTAGTTCTTACCGATTCTCACTCTCCATGAACAGGAGCTTCGGAAATAGCTGTAAAGTATTGGCTGAGAAGAGAAAGACATGAAGTGGTTACGTGGTGGGAATACCAGAATATTTTAAAGAAAGGCAGTGCATGATCAGAAGGCATTTCAGGAGGCATAAGATACAGCAGAGCAAGGCTTGTCAGGGGAGAGAACTTCTTTCTGGAAGTCTCTATTCCTATTCTGGCTGTACAAGTAGTGCTCCTCTTTTTCATTCTGGCCCTCTGAATGTTCAGTTGCATCTCTTTTCAGCAATGTACAAGTGATCTTAAAATTGTCCCCTACAAGGTTTCCCTCTGTCATGTATCTTTGAAGCTAATTCCTCAGTGATTGTGCCAAGCATAAAACAGCTTTTCCAAGCTGAGGAAGGCACAACCAGCATCTTTCCAATTGAGATGAGCTACTGCTGTTCAAGACGAACACCAAGAGGGCAGACAACTCATCTTCATCTCAACTCCAGCACCAAGGCAGCTTTCCTGCATGCTTTCGCCCCAACCAAGCTCTCACCTTTTCTGAAGCCATGGCCAGTGTGTGCGGTTCAGCCCAGGAAATAAAAGAACTGCGCTTCTCTTTCCCCTTTAACTCAGCCGGATGGGGAAGGATTTAGGAGCCAATAAGTAAAGCACCACGCCCCCAAAGTCTATGTTCAGGACATAGGTAACCAGCCAGTTGGATTCAGTCCTGGGAACTGCAGCCAGCTGCACATGCATCCCCACATGCTGTGCTGCAGCCCCAGCTCTGCTGTCAGAACATATTAATCAGCTTTGAGCTCGGAGCTCGCTTATCTTTAAGGTCCCTTCCAACCTAAGCCATTCTGTGCAAAACTTTAGAAGCCATACTTCTTTCTCTAGCTTTTTGTCCTGGATAAATAAGACAGCTGGAGAGACTGTCAGGCTCTCTGCAGTTGCCAGTGCAGAGACACAGCTCAAGGACATGAACTGATGGGACCGAAGCCGTGTGCAGTACTTCTGTTTCACTGGGCAGCAGCTGCCAGCTCCTGGAGGAGGGTCCCCAGGGCTCCTGCTGCCCTCCTCCCATCAGTACCAGCCCAATTGCAGACTGGGCTGCAGAGAAAGAAACAGGAACTATGACTTCTAAGTACATATATATATATTTATTTTTTTAATTTTAATTTTTATTTTTTATTTTTAAAAGGAAGCATATGGTGTCTGTAAGATGCTATTTGACTTGTTCTTCCTGGGGACCTGGCTGGCAACGTTTTGGCTTGCAATCTCATTTCTTTCACCACACCTGTTGCAGATTCTGGTCCCTCAGCTGGCAGAAACATTTCTCTTGACCCGCTCCACAGCTCCTTGTCCCTTTGCAGCCTGCACTCATTGGTAACTAAATCGCGTTAAGCAAATTGCTTCCCCTACACTTCCAAGAGCTCTGCCACTGCAGAGCCGTGGATCTGCCTTTATTAACCACCGTTTCCGCTCTTCTGCAATCCTGCGGGCGCCGCAAGGCAACGAGGCGGACAGAAAGGCAACAACCAGCCGGTGGCGGCCGGAGTGCGGCCCGGGCCGTCTGAGCAGAGGACGGGGAAAACACCGCCTTCCAGCGGCTCTGCCCCCCGCCGCCGCCGCCCGCCCTTTCCCGAAGCCGCCGGTACCTTGGCCGCGGCGGAGCTCATTCCGGCAGCAGATCCGGCGCTCCGGCAGGACTACGGCTCCCGGCGTGCCCCGCGCTCCGCCTCCCAGCTCGCCCCGCACCCGGCCTGCTGCCGCGCGGCGGAGCCCCGTCCATGCCGGCGGCGGGGGGCGGCAGGGCCGGGTCGGGCCCGGTCCGGCAGCGGGGAACCCGCCGGCCGCAGGGAGCGCCGCCCGTCTCCGCGCTCGCTCCTCGTCCTCCGGCGGGGTGGCGGGCCGCTCTGGGTCTCGTCACCCTCCTCAGCTTCGCCTCCCGCTTCCACCGCCTGCCCGAGCCACCGCACGTCTGGTACGGGCCGGGGGTCGGAATCTTAGAAAAGGCGCTGCCTAATAAGGCTAAAGTACGCGCCACGCTGTCGTCCCAGTGAATGCAATGTGTTGTCCTTCATAGAGTGTGTGGCAGTAGCCCTTTACATGATGAAAAATGGGAGGAAAAAACCGACCTGGATTTTTTGACAGTTGTCGACGTTGTAGTAGGTTGTTCTGTGTTTATTTTTTCCAGTTGGGATGAAACCCACTTTGGGAAGATGGGAAGTTACTACATTAACCGGACCTTCTTCTTTGATGTCCATCCTCCTTTGGGGAAGGTAAATGGCATTGCTCCGTGTGTTTCAGAAGCCCCAGATTTGTCCCTTTTTTCCTGGTTGATGGCTGTGGTGAATGCCAACCTTTCCCAGTGGTTGTTGGCTTCATGGTGTTTGCGTTCTGCATCCTGAGCCCTAGCTTGATCTCCTCTCTGTAGAAGTGCTTAGTATAAGGAAACAAATCAGTGTTGCTGCTGGGTATTGGGAAGGTTTGAGCATGTGCAAGTTGAGAAATGAACTATGTGGTCCAGAGGGGATGTTTAATTGAAGCTTACAGATTAAAGGAAGCAAATGGTTTTTGATGGCTTCTATGCAGCTCAGATGCCTGCCACGAAGCCATGGCTTGCTGTAGGGAACTTGTCCTAGAGTAACAGAAGATTTGCACAGGATTGGTAAGGCACTCTTCACCTCAGGTTGTCTTCCTTTTAGGCTCAGCCTCCTTAAGCTCTTGGAGCATGTTCAGAGACAGAATTCATTGTGCTAAACCCCACACACAGGGCTACAAGCCTGCAGTTTTCATTCTAGTCAGAGCTGAAGTTTTGATCCCTTCTGATTTTGTTTTTGGACGAAGGCAGTATGGATGCATGTGAATTCTGTGCAGAAATCCATTCTTTGGATGATGTGTCTGAATTAAGTTACTATGCCGTGAATTGGACTTGGCTTGTATGAAAATCTTACCTGCTGCTGTTTTGGGTTCTCCCTTTGGGTTTTCCTTCCTGATCAGTTCCTTAACTTCTTTTTTTTTAGATGCTGATTGGACTTGCTGGCTACCTGAGTGGATATGATGGAACGTTTCCTTTTCAAAAGCCAGGGGACAGATATGAACAGCACAACTACATGGGAATGAGAGGGGTAAGGCATGAAAGGCTAGTATCAAGCTTTTTAACTCTCCTGTGCTTTTCAGTACAGAGTATTATGTCTTAAGAGCAGCTCTATTAGATTAGATCAGAGATCTGTTTGGCCTTGTGCCTTGTCTCTAAGCTCCCTAAAAGAATGCTGGTAGTTGTACTGTGAGTAAATCCTGATGTCTGGCTGTGAGAGGCTATGTGAAAAGTGAGGTGATTCTAGAGGTTGTCTCTTACTGTGAATTTTAAGGGACTATAGTCTTGAGTGTGACAGGTGTATTACCTGTCCTGCAAAGGGAATGGTGCTGAGCTTGGGCTTCTGCTCACCCTGCTGTGCTTTGCTGAACTCCCTCATGGCTGGGAGCCAAGGATCTCAAGAAAACCAGGATCATTCTGCTTCTAGTGAAACCAAGCTGAATGAGCCAAAGTGGGAAGATTACTATTCAGACTGGTATTCTGCTTGAAACCCTGTCTGTGCTGTTACTAAAGGAGACTTAGAGCCATAAGCATGGCAGCAGATAACTCCAGTCAAAAGAGCTGCCAATTGCTGGTGTGTAGAAAGAAGGATGAAAACTGGAAGGTGTATTTCCTTAGTTTACTTACCCAGTCTTTAGCTACTCATGGTTCTACATTTCCCTCAGCCGAGTTCTCTGTTCTTTGTCCTTCAGCTACCCTCACTCTCATTTGTCTAGAGAAGGTGATGTTGGTTTGCTAAAGATGTAAGATAGAGATACATTTTTCTTAGATTTTATATCCTAATATCTTGTTGAAATAAGTTGAATATGATGGACATGTAATGTGTTTACTTGACATTTGTTTTTATGAATCTGATGTTGTCTAGAAGGAGAATGACTAACTGTTGTTCCTGACACCTCTAGAGACAGAACAGTGTAAGCAACTGTTGTTCTCTGAGCAGTATCTTTGCTCATTTGGCTTTTGTCTGGTGATACCAGGGAGTCAGTTCAGTAGCTTCAGCACCTTTTGTTGTTGATAGGTATACAGCATGAAGGAAGGAAAGGGATGTGTGTGCTTTCACACTGGGGAAAGGTATAACTCTTCCCATTATCTTCTTTCCCTACAGTTCTGTGCATTCCTTGGCTCCTGCCTGGTACCCTTTGCCTACCTCACAGTGCTAGAGCTGTCCAAGTCTCTGCCAGCAGCCTTACTCACAGCTTTCATCCTTATTTTTGGTAGGTGTTCCTGCTACAGCAAAGTGGAATAGATGAATTCAGAGAATGTCATTTCTGGCTTACCATGTGTTACCTGGAAGGTTATTATGCCTACTGAAAAAGGCTCCCAAAAGCCAAGTCCTTCTGTTTTACATGCAGCTTTTTAATTGGCAATTCTCTTGAGGATTTTACAGTCAAATGTTTATTGGTGACCCCAGCATGGACTACATTTCACATCGCTTTTAAGAATTTTTACGACACACACAGTCAGAAATAATTTTGCCCACTGGTGAAATATTGATGTCTCCCATATGAACTGCAAAGATATTTAATAACCAGTTGCACTCTATGGAAGAGTTCACAGTAAGAAATAAGTAATGCTCTTTGTGGAATTGAGCCAACAGTGGAGCAATGAGCATTTCAAATGAAGCTGCTCGAATCGGAGCGTTATTGGGAGATGCAGATATTGAGGCACGGGGACTTCAAATTCCCATTTTTTAAAGATGGTATCTGAAAGATGACTTCTCCTTCTGCATCATCCTCAGGCACCGTTCTGGTGCTTTAGTAGATTAATCATCGCTGTCTGCAGCACTCTCCATCTGAATATGTTTGGCACACTGACTGCTGTTTCACAGGTACTGCTCCTCTGCCTGGTTTCTGTGAGTGAAAGTTTATTTCTTATCCAATTAGACATTGAGTTGTTCCAGCCTGCTTCAAGTTCTAAAATTGCCCTTGTTCTTTTTGGCTCAGCTACACCAAATAAGCTGTCTTCCTGCCATGTTAGTGCACTCTGTAACTGCAAACATTTTTGCTGTTGTTGTGTATCTGCAGATACAGGCTGTATTACTTTGTCTCAGTATATTCTGCTTGACCCCATTCTGATGTTCTTCCTTATGGGAGCTGTTCTGAGTATGGTGAAGTGTAACTCCTGTGCAGATAGGTAAGATACAGATTTTTGTTTTTTTTTAAACCATAATTACCCAACTATTGCATGGATTAAGTACTTGAACACATCTGAAACTTGGTAGTCTGTGAGAATGGCTAAGACTACATTGTTCCAGGAAACTTGGAGGTGAAAATGGTGCATGGTAGAGGAGATAAACCCCTTTAGTATAGGGGTTTGTGAAACAAGGGAGAAAGGATTATGACAGAAGTAAACTGAGAGAGAGACTTAAATACATTATTTTTCAGGAAGAAGAATTTCAGCAGAAATAGCGGTTATGAAATGGTAAATCTAAAATGAAGTTTAAAATCTTTTTAAAACTCCTTGACTGGAAAGAATGTGGCATGGGACACTGTCGGTTGGAGACAGAGGAATGAAAAATTTTTGTAGTTTGCCAAGGCTTTACTCCTTAATGGCAAAAAATATTAATATGCTGTCTTGGCTTAGTCTCTTTGTCTCCAGGCCAGAGTAGCAGAGCTTAACCATGACTGTAATCCTACAAGTACTTATAAATCCTGCTGGATGAGGTAAAGAGTAATCTGTTAGATTTAAAGAGGTTAAAAACTTGAGAAATACAGTTAGGATGATGGTTAGGATATTTGCTGTAGACTTATCCAAGCAGAGTGGTGATTTATAGCTGTTTGGATTTGTCAGGGGGCTTCTTTATGACTGAGCTGTACAGAGCAGTTTCCACACAATGCATGCAGAATTTGAAGGCATAAAATCTTAGAATGCTGTATAAGTATTTTTTGTTTCATGTGTTGTTCAATAATGGATCCTTTAAGTCTTAGCACGATTGCAGCAAGCATGGCTGAAACACAGACCACAAAGTCATATAGGGCCATGTGAAGCCACTCCAATTTACAGCTCTTGCACCAGGGAGTGCAAGCACCAAGATACAGGGCAGTGTTTGATCAGCTCGTGGTGCAGCTGTGTGTACCATGACCTGAACTTTCTCCTGTCTTTGAAAACAGGATTAGCTTTACCTAGTCGATTTTATATATATTAAAAGCCAGCTCTATCTCTTGTGTTGCGTAGCAGAGCAGAAGGGTTTCTAACCAAAGCACAGGTATCGAGGTATCAGGAGTCAGGAGGAAAAGGCTTTTAAATTTCCTGTCATCCTCATTCATCTTTTTGCTTCAATTTTAGTTTAGTTTGTAATGTCATTGCTTTTTGCTACAGCTTTTGTTTATTCTTTGGTTAAATGTTCTTCTCTATGGTCTTTCTGCTTTTTTGAAAGTGGCTGCTCTTTTTCTGATACCATCCTCCCTGTCCTTACATCTGAGCGATGTAATTTTGCATTTTTATGGAACTCATTAATGAAGTCTGAATTCAGATTTCAAACCCTTTACAAGTGAAATTGTCTTTCAAATGATAATTCAGCTTATACATGATGTCTGTGCTCCCTTTTTTAAAGGGGAAATACAGGGGTGCCTACACTGATGTGATGGGCTCTGCTGGATCCTGCATCAAGAGCATCCTTGCATCATGAGAATCATCTAGAGAGTGACAGAAACACTCTTGTTGTGGTTTTTTTTTTTTTTGTTTTTGTTTTTTTGTGGCTTTTTTTTTTCTTTCCTGTTAACTCATGAGCTCCTGAGGAGAAAATAGAATGTAATTTTGTGAGGTAGTGATTTGCTGTTTGTTTTTCTGATCACAGCTGCCTGTTCATGTAGCCATAATTTATTTTCTGCTTTCATCTCTCTGTCCTGCAGGCCATTCTCTGCTTCCTGGTGGCTGTGGCTGAGTCTGACAGGGGTGAACCTTGCTGGAGCAATGGGGGTGAAGTTTGTTGGCCTTTTTGTAGTCCTGCTGGTTGGTCTGAATACAATCTATGACCTTTGGGACTTGCTGGGGAACCTCAGCTTGTCACTGGTGAGTGTTAAAAACTTATTTATGTTAAGGATTTCCTTATTTTGCTTTCTTTTCTTTTATCTATGTAATTTTGGTTTTTGATAACTATGGAAATAGCCAAACAGTGATAATCTACAGCAAACAGGCAACTGAGGTAGATTATGATGATTAGTGATGAGCGTTGTGATAGAAAAAACTATTGCCATTTGTTTTTAAAAACTTGTATATAATCTCATAAGAGTGCAAAAAAAGGTTGTTGCTTTTTCCAGTTGGATGAATTTTATTTTGGTCTAGGTTGAAAATGGCTGTACAGTGGCCCAAAGCATGATGATATTCTGCTCTGTTATTGACCTTCTGAGGAGTCCATGATACCTGGCAGACAGGTGTGTTTTGCAGTTCTGAGTTTGCATAAGCGTAGAATCATAGAATATGATGAGCAGAGCAAGCTCAGGCTGTACTGTCTGTGTCACAGGCTGCATAGCAGCAGTGTGCTGTAGTCCAGCAAGAGTCATAGGCAAACTCTGTAATGGCAGTCTCTGCAGTTTGTCCTGAGGATGGTGAGAGCCAGAGACTGCTTGATTTCACTCATCTTTAGCTCTTCTAAGCTCTAAGAAATTCACTAGTGTATTTGGGTGCCCTGTTCTAATATATTGTATACTGGCAACCGTGAAATCTGCTACTGGGAGAAATATCTCGATAGACTATTTACTGTTTTGCAACCAGCAGGATAAAAAATAATTCTTCGAGCACATCTTTTGAGAGGTGTTCAGTTCTCTCCTTGTCTTTCATGAAGCTTGGAAATTCTGTTTCTTTCACTTACTGTTTTTGTCCTGTCTCATAAACAGGGGAGTCTTGGGGGGCTTTTTCTATTCCTGCTGTGTGATTTGTTTTCTCTGATTAATGTGAATCAATATGAGCTGCAAAGATGCCGTATTCCAGCTCCAGAGAAGCACTTGTTGAGCAAAGTCAGTTAATTGCATTTGAAATGGAACAAATCCATCATGTCTAAGCTTTCTGCCAGCAGCTGGCTGCACAGTGATTTCACTTGTGCTGCTGGCAGCAAAAGCAGCAAGCCCCTGAGTGTTAGAATGTGTAAAGAAATTTACTTCAGAAGGTAGATGCTTCTTTCTGAATACCTAAATATTTGGCAACTGTGGTGCTTGAGGAGGGAAAAAAAAGAAAAAGAAAAAAAGAAAAAAAAAAAAAGGGTTAAACCCATGAAGTTTGAATAACTTATCTCTGCATTTGTTAGGAAACTACTTATTTACATGCAGTGTTTCAGGGACTAGACTGATTCCTACAATTTTCAGCTTATCTTAGTTCTCCATCCTAGCTTGCTTGATGCTTTCCTTCTAGTGTTTTCTCTTTTGACATTGCATTGAAGTCTGTGATTGTAGGCTTTGATCTTTGTGAAAGAGATTTCCATTTCAGTCATTTTGCTTATGGGACTGGAGATTAGCTCATGTGCCACTGATGCATAAATTTGGTTACGTGCCATCAGTCAGCATTTGTCCAAGTGTCCAGTAGTTGTTAAGTCTTCTGCTCAAGTACCTCAAGTGCTGAGCAGCTGCTTCTCCTGTTGGCTTCAGTCGGTTCTTATTTCTGTAATATGTTCAGCTCTTTTTCATAGAATCATAGAATCACTTGAGTTGGAAGGGTCCCTTAAAGACCTTCTGGTCCAACTCCCTGCATTGAACAGGGATACCTACAGCTGTATCAAGTTGCTAAGAGTCCCATCCAGCCTCACCTTGACTGTCCCAAGGAATGGGATATCCACCCCCTCTCTGGGCAACATGTTCCAGTGCCTCACCACCCCTATTGTAAAAACAAACAAACAAACAAAACTTCCTTTTTTTTTTTTTTTTTTTTGTTTTTATTATAGATTCCATGTTGGGGAAAAAAAAAAGGAGGAAAAAAAGATAAGAACATTTGCCTTAATCAGTTTTGTAGTTATTTGTGAATGAACATTGATGGTATTTTCTTGTCCCACAGCTGTTTATTGCCCATCATGTGTTTAGATGATTTGTTCTGTGACCAGCAGAGTTAGCAGGATGTGATCACACAATCACAATCTAGCACAGCTGTGTACAAACTGCCACTCTCAGTGATTTTCATGGAGTGCTCAGCTTTTGTGTCAAGGCAGCTGAAACATTGAGGATGTGTTGCTGACTCTTTGTAACTTCTCGCTGGGGAGCAAGAAAAGAAGTTGGAGTGTGAGAGTATCCTTGCTAAGTGAGCTGGTTTCTGTGGAGGAAACCTAGGTACCTAGCCCTTGTTGCATTCTATCTATATAGGGAGACACTATCTAGTAGCTTATGCAATCATCTTTTCCTTTCACTCTTTGATCTAGGTTGTTTTTGTTCCAGGTTGTGTTTGGGAAACATTTCCTGGCTCGAGTGCTCTGCCTCATCTTGCTTCCACTCACCCTTTATGTGGCAATGTTTGCTGTTCATTTTGCAGTACTAAATAAAAGGTATTTCAGTTTTCTTTTCTTTTTTTTTTTTTCTTTCTTTTTTTTACAGAAGAAAAGTCATCTGTCATCTTTGAATTAAAGAACACTGATTATGGATTTCTCTGTTCACAGCATCAAAAGTGCAGCCATGAGCTGTGTCTTTGTTTAATTCCCTTCCCAAACTTCTGCATTGTTCTTAGAGAAGGGCTCTGGCCAAGCTGGCAGTGAAACAGAATTTGAGCTTGAGACATTCTGACATGTGAATCGAGTATCCTAACCAAGTCCTCAGTGTCTTCTTCTTCTTCTTTTTTTTTTTTTTTTTTCCTCCCTCCTTTCTTCCTGAACCTGAATATGTCTCAAATCCATTCTCTTTTTTTTGTTGTTGTTCTTTAAATTGAAAAGCACATCTCACTCCGCCAGCCTACCCTTCCCCTCTCCCCAAAAAGGCAGTGCATTCCTGAAAAATTCTTTGACTGTGATGAAAAATGTCTGGTAACTGTTCCTGTAGAGAGGACTGTGGACTGAATGCCTTCTGGTAAGGAGGGCATTTATTTGGAAAGCAGCAGCAAAATAGTCCAGTAATGATTTTCCATATGCTGCCATAAGAGATGAGGTGAAAAAAGCATTTAACCGTTAACAAGAATGTAAAATTAAATATATTATTTTTTCAGTTCAAGTCAGCTGGTTTTACCATTTAGCAGAAATGAGACTTGGGAAATCTCAAGAAGAGGCTTTATTAGATATCAGCTAGCAGTGGGTTTTGTTTGTTACAAGAGCACCCACAAAGACAATTGATTGTGCTTTGTTCAGTGCCAGAAGGAACACATTTTTATGTTCTCGTGTCCTTGTCCATTTCCTGCAAGAGTGTGTGTATCAGCTGTGATTCACAGCATTAGAGATGCAATTAAGGAAAACCCAATCATTCTTCTCCTGAGACCAAGTCTCTTATTTTGTTTTCGTCTGGTTTTCTTTTTCTTTCAGTATAAACAATCTGATTGTGCGCAGCAGAACTTTGTATGCTATGCTTTGCCAGTCTTTGAATTGTCACATTTTTTGCTCTGTGTTTCAGTGGTCCTGGGGATGGTTTCTTCAGTTCTGCCTTTCAGTCCCAGCTGATTGGGAACAATCTTCATAATGTCTCCATTCCAGAGCGTGAGTGTCCAAAGGAGTGAATTGTTCTGAGCTGTCAAAACATGTGGGACTTTAGATAAAAGCTACATCTCCTTTGAAGCAGTGCAGGATAGATACAGTTTTGTGTGTATGCACCTTCACTTTTTTTGGCCTTTATTTTGTTTCAGACAACAAAAAGGGATTTCACCTGTTCAGCCTAGAACCTGGCTCTTCTCTTTATGTTAAAATGGTTTGGGAGAGATATATAATGTTTGGTTGAAACTTCTAGAACAGTTTCACTGAATAGTAGTGGATGGTGATGGAAGGAAAGCTTGCAATGAGCTATTTGGATTAACGCTTCAGTCAGGAAATGTGCTTTCATCAAAACAAAGCAGGAACACATATGCCTAATTGGAGCACTGTAGGCTGGCTGCAGGAGGTATTTATAGGAGAGATGGCTTATGCTTTTTTTCCCTTGTTCCTTCCCATTTAGATTTGGCCTATGGATCTGTGGTCACAATGAAGAACCTTCGGATGGCAGGGGGTTACCTTCACTCCCACTGGCACCTCTACCCAGAGGGTGTTGGGGCTCGCCAGCAGCAGGTTGGTGTCCTGCAATACTGCTTCTAATTGCAGCCATCTACTCACTCCCACTGCACTTAGTGTTAGGTCTCATTGTGGCAGGAGCTGTGGTATCTTCTCAGCATCTGTTATCTTCTTGATGCCAGTGTTGAGCACTTAATTTGGAATGCTGAGTGTAAAGAGCCCACCAGTTTGCACCAGGGAGGTGACTGAGAGTAACAGAGCTTCACTGCAGTAGCAAGGCCCATCTCCATAGATGGAGGCCACTAGGACTTAAATATAATGAAAAGTAATGTTCTGTAATGAAAATGCAGTTGTTACCTCAGGCGAGAATGTAAAACTATTACAAACAAACCTATTACTTGTGTTAAAATCAACAGAATAGAAGTGCTGAGAGTTGTTTCCATTTGTGCCACAGGCCTCTGTGATGTTTTGTGAATTAATTTCTCGTCTGTGCCTTATTTTCCTCATCTGTCACCAGGGAAATTGTAAGGCTTTGTTCATTCAATTGGATATCTGTATGTTCATAAGCTGCCCATAATGAAAGGTGCTTAGCCAAACTCTCAAAGGGCTTATGTTTAAGTGATTAACCAGTAAATTAAAAAAAAAAACAAAACCACCATGTAAGTATTGCTAATTAATTATTACAGAAGTTAAGCGCATTTCTTGTTTTTTGTCCGTCATGATCAAGTTTCATAAATCTTTGCTGCTTCTGTGGCTTTCCTAAGATAAACGTCGATGTCTAAAAATTGTTCTGAACTGTTTGACAGAAAGTTTCTGGAGAAAAACAAGTGTTTGTTTTTAACTCAGTCTCTGTTATGAGGAAGAGGATTTCAAAAATAAGCTTTAATTAATCTTTTCTTGCTGTTCTTCCCAGCCAGAAATACTTCCAATGCTGTCAGGTGACAGTGATGTTTACTGTAGATGGAGCTATAATGCCAAAACTGGCTTAAGAGCAAGCCAAATTTAAGTGCAGAATATGCTTTATGGCAGTAGAAACAAGCAAGAGGGAATTGGAGGGTGTTGATGGGAATTTCGTTTAGAGTAGGTGGGAGAGGATGGAGATCCTCTTTCCTGCCACTGTGATCCCTACCCTGGAGGGGTATGCAGAGAGGAAGGAATTTACAGCTTCAAGGAGACCTGGGGAGTAAGAGATGGAAATGATGATCTCTCTGTCTTCTCTCCTGATGCTATGACCTCAAGGTGTGTGAGGTTCCTACTCACCCTTTTTCCCACCCTCAGACACTCCTGTATGTTCTGCCTCAGTCACCCATCGACTAGCTGGTCTGCTTGCACCCAGCTGGGAGGCACAGGTGTGAGGCTGGGCTGGGGTCCTGGAGAGCAGAGCTTGCTGCTTCTGCAGCTGGGAGAGAAGAGAGAGCACAGAGGGCAAAGTTCCTTCTGCCTGGAAGTGTGGCTTTCAGTAGCAGCACCCTCAGACCAGATGGCCTCCCCGCTCTTGGTAGCAGTAAGAAAAGTTACTCTGTGTGAAGCTGAGCAATTTAGTGAACGTTAGCTAGTTAGCACGTACTGCTTTATGAGTTGGTCCCTGAAACCTTAATTTGGAACTTTTGACACTAGTATAACAGTTATCTTAATCAGCCTGTTATTATAAATATCTACCAATGATGCCAGTTTAGAAAGCCAGTGCTGTTTCCATCTACTCACACTGGTCAGTGAAAATTCAAGAAGTTCAGGTTCAGATATCCTGTTGTTTTGGAAGGAATCTCTGAATGAGTGTAGGAGCAGGGCAAGCTGGTTGGTTGGAAGCTTTATTCGTAAGGCAAGTGAACTGCTATTAAGTGTAGCCCTCCAGAGCAGATGTGCTGTACCTGATTAAAGGGTGTGATCTGGGTTAAGCAGTGGCCAGCAATTGGCCTTCTATATGGACCATCATAAAGATCATGCCAAGTTTTTCTGTGTTAGTGATGCATTCATTTGGACCTTCAATTTGCTGATGAGTGCATCTTTGCTATTACCAGCCTTTTTTTTTTTCTTTTTTTTTTTTTTAATAAAATAATTTATCTTCTGCTTTCAGGTCACAGCCTACTTACATAAGGATTTAAATAACCTATGGATTATAAAGAAGCACGATTCAGATACAGGTAACAAATACTGATAAAGAGTCTCTTATAATTACTGCTTCATTTGTTAACATAAATATTTTGAGTTCCTTCCAGGGCAAAGTGTGCTTCATAGATATGAGATGAGATGGAAGGGAGCACAAGGGCAATCTGACTCTGCGTTTGTGTCTGCCCTGTCATTGTTTGCTTTTTTCTCCATGTTACACAGTCAAAGTAAATCAGCTTTTCTCAGCTGAAGGTCACCAGATGGGGTTGCAAATAGCAGAGAGGAAATTAATGTAAACGCAGTCCATATTTTGTGGAATCTGTTATTGTGACTGTGGGTCCTGGAGAAGTGGGTTCCAAGTATGCTGTGGTGCATGGTGTCCAGGTGGCTTGCATGAATGCTTGCTTGGGACTATTGAAGGTGTTATTCCTCAGGTAGTGCAGCTGAATGATTGGGCTAGGCTAGTTTCCTTTCTTTTTTTGCAGCATGTACGCATGAAGATCAACAAGGAAGAGTCTAAACAACAAACAAATTCAAATAACCAAGATATAATGATATGAACAGTCTTGCAAGTGTCACTTTATAGTGCATGAAAATAAAATGCAGATATCTAGTTATGGTGTTCAGTTAGCCTGGCCGAGCATCCCCTTTATTTAAGGGCAGTATGTTCTGCTTTGGGCCACATTTGTGCACGGTTGTATGGAGTACTTTCAGGGCTGGTCTTTAAACTAGAGCAGTGATTCACACCAGGCTTTCAGTCTACACAAATGGGTTTGCCTTGTGTTCTCTGCTTGAGGCAAAGTTCCCTGAGAACTCTCTGTGGCAACAATTTGTTAGTGCACAAGCATGATTGGTTTTCTTCCTCCAGCAGATCTGTTGGATTCCTCCAGCCCTGTGGAGTTTGTGAGGCACGGAGACATCATTCGCCTGGAACATAAAGAGTAAGGCTGATGGCTGTGATTTGGAGAGTCTGAGTGATTAGATAGGAGTGGTGGGGGATTTGACCTGCTGAAGACTGCGTGGGTAGGCCAGCACAAGTGGATCATGTGACAGAGGTGTATTAATGTCTGCATTTGCAAATGGAGTTTTTCTTCTGTGGTTTGTGTTTGATGGCTGTCTGTAAAATGGGAAACCTTTGGCAGAACCTCTCAGCTTCATCAAGCAGCACAGAGATCTGTTCAGCTGTGTGAGATGCAGTATGAAGGTAACTGCATACTGGTTCTGCCTGTACAGACAGTATACACCCCCTGAAACTGAACAAAAATGATGACCTGTGCCTTTCCTCACTGTGATGGGAACCTAAGAGACACATGGGTGCCCTAGTGACTCAATATTTAATCTTATGTAATCTAACCTCGCTGTGCCACAATGCTCTGTCACAGTTTTTATTTCTTAACAGAAGCTCTGTATTTGTGAGCCACATCATACTGTGTTCAGTATTACATGTTCACAAATCATTGCTTAAACCTTCCAAAATGATTGTAAGACTTTGGGGAAAAAAAAGAAAAAAAAGTGCCTTGGATTTTGGATTTTACTGCTAAATTTCTGATAATAAAGGTGATGAAATCTGGATTTGGTAATACTGTGCTCACTTAACTCAGATGCTGGATGGGGATAGGCTTCTGGCATGGGAGGTACAGCTGCAGCACTGGGGGAAAGATCCAGTAGGTGGCTCTCAGCTCTTTGTGTTGGAGTTTTGTGTGCAGGCAGGCGGGGCTGGGAGCAGCTCTGCTGTGGGAGATGATGGCGCCTGGTGTGGGTGGATTTACTAAAGACTGGGATATGGCCAGGCTTCTCTGCTTGCCTCATCTAGCAGCCATCACTGGGGAGGGGTGTTGTCAGCACTGTGTATGGCTGTGCTAATGGGGGCTGCTGGTCCCCACCTCAGTGCATCTGACTGAATGATACAGTCTTCCTCTCAAAAACCAACTGATAATCAAGGGAGGTCAGAATCTTATTTTGCTTCTTGCAAAAGCTAGACTTTCATCCCTACCTTTGCTGTTCGTAAGAAGAGGATTTAAAAAAGGAAAATCTGCAGTTTCAGTAAATGTGTGTGATTTACGAGCTAGAGCAGTAATCAATGTTATTTCCACTTGTAGATAGTGTTTATAGCCTAAAGGTTGGATTTACTCATGTTGTCCTCCTTTCCCAGTGTGGCATAAGTTTGGAGTTATGCTGGGGGAAGCAGCTCCAATTGCTGACAGCTCTCTCTGAATGGCTCAAACCAAAGTTCTTATAACAGATTGTCTGATGCATAAAAACAAAGCAAGGCTTGACTTCTGATTTCATTCCAGAACTTCTAGAAATCTTCACAGTCACCAGCATGAGGCTCCCCTGACAAGAAAGCACTTTCAGGTCACTGGCTATGGCATAGTAAGTGAATGGCAGGATTCAGCAAAAGTTCTTTCTTTTTGGCAGAATTCAGACCATGCCAAGGGAATTTATTTCTGCTTTTAGTTTGTTAGTTGTGGTGATAGATGTGGATCTACTGGGCTGGAAGAAAAGATCATCTAGTATAAAACAGTGTATCTCATTTAAGGTCTATTTAATGTGAACACAGGCAAGGAAATAACTTAAGCTTTTACTGTCAGTCTAGCTTTGGCAGCTTTCAATTCCATGAATGCCAAACTGAGCAACCTTGAAGTTGCTCTGACAAGTATTATTTTATATATTTGGCCTTGTTGTGTAGACTACTGGTTTTTGTTGATAAGATGTTGACAGAATTTTGCATCATGCAAACGAAATCTGCTTTGAGGGATGAACTTCCAAAAGCAAGGGGGTGTTGCCTAAACCCCTTCTGTGAAGCAGCCAAGTTACCCCCTTTTAAAATGCAACTTTGAGGCACAGTCAAGTGTGAATTTGGAGCAAAAAATATGAAGTTTGGCAAGATAAAAATGTATTTGTGGGTAGTTGCTCATATGAAGAATCATCTCTTCCTTATGGGGAATCTCTACTGTGAAGTCTGAGCGAGAGTAGTGTGGGTTCCTTTGCTTAGCTTCACCACCATTAGAGTTTCAGAATTTCTTATTTGCAGTGCTTCAATCTGTATGTCTTCTGATTGATTTTTGTTTCTTTGTTTTTCTCTGCTGTGGTGGGTTTCCATGATAGAATGGAACAGGAGACTCCAATGACTTCTGGCGGATTGAGGTGGTGGGCAGAAGGGCTGGGAAGCTTATCAAAGTCCTACGGAGTAAGATCCGGCTCACACATGTGGCCACAGGGTGTATTCTGGGCTCTTCTGGAAAGACTCTGCCAAAGTGGTATGTAGCTTGTGTGCTCTGCCTGCCCCACTCCACAAGACTTCGAGCTGCTGTAAGAATAAAAGAGTAATCAGCAGGTACTAAAAATATAACCAGAGAAGATCTGGGTTAGAGTTATGCAATTTGTTACAGTGAAGGTACCTGGTGGGCAGCAGCTCTGAAAAATCCCATAACAATCCAATCCCACACCTGTAGATCTAAGAGTGGCATGGGCATAGATTCTGTTGTCCATTAAGTCCAGGAATGGATAACAGCCATATTCTTCAAGGCCATTTTAGTCTTAAGGTTCACAGTAAGTAAAGAACTGGGGCAGTTGATGCTGTTCCATGCCATACTCATCCAAACTTGTTTTTGTTGGCATTAACTTCTTTTTGTGGTTGGCAGTCCTGCCATTTTTGGGTGCAGCATCCGATGTGAGGGCAGCAATAACAATCTGATATTACCAGGGAGTTCTCAAGTTATGTATCTTCATCATAAAATGAAGGATATGCAGAGGTTGATGCCAGCCAAGCTACTGTATCTGCAAAGCTGTACTGTATGGAATGCTAACAGGGATCCTGACACAGCAGGCTCTGTAGTCATGGTGCTTCTGTTTCCAGAGCTGCCTCTGTTATTGCTAGCTTAGGTTTTCCTCAGCTCTTTTACAGTAAAGAGGATTTCTATTATATCTGGTGAATGCTGAATCATACATAGTGAGTGCAGGCAGATACTTCTGCCGGTGACTGCCACGTCAGGAATGCAAATGGCATTTATATTTTTCTGGTAAGACTGGGTTTGTGGGTAAATAACATAACTGGTTTAAAATAATAATAATGAGACAAATCACTACCTCTGACAACAACGCTCAAGAAAGAGGGTATATCTTTTTCCACTAACATAAGCTCACCCTGTGAATAGAATTCAGTGCTGCAAAATACTGATGACATTAAGAGCTGAGAGGAGGGAGGAAACCTGGTAACTACTACCTGGTAACTATATATATATATATATATATATATATATATATATATTTTTTTTTTTAAGACTTCAAAGGGGAATAATCATTGTCCTTCCAAGACAAGTGATTAATTAATGGATTAATTGGTGAAAGTAAGCATGTTAAGAGGCGATTGGTGGAAAATAATTAATTCATCACATTACTGCAGGCTCCGATACACTTTTTCCTGTAGTGTTTGGTGTGACCTGCTAGAAATAGAGTGATAGAGCAAGTGAAGTGAACCATTGTTTTACCAGCGTTCCTTCCTCTAAAGTTGAACCTTTGTTTCTGTAATAGAGTTTCTGTAGTCATGGATTGACTTGATGATGATGATGATGATGATGATGATGATATTTCTTTTTTCTGGAGAGACTGTAAGAGTTGACTTGAAGTAGATTATACTTTAGGCAGCCAAACTTAAGAAATACGGGCTGTGTATTTAGTGGAATTTTGATGTAGGCTGCCTTTCAAGCTTGTCTAAGTTTCTACATAGCATTGGAGTGACTGCTGGAGTTGAATGATGTGGTTGATGTTATGGGAAAGCATGAAGCCAGATAGGAGAGAGAAAAAAAAAAAAAAAAAAAAAAGAGACATGAGCTAGAAATACTGAGTGATCTTTTTGGAGTAGTGTTTGAATGTTCTATTGTTCTTCAGGGGTTGGGAACAAGTGGAAGTCACCTGCACACCATATGTGAAAGAGACTCCGAATTCCCTCTGGAATTTTGAAGATCATATAAACCCTAAGTGTAAGTCATTTATTTTCCTTTCCTTTGAGGGTACATCTTGGCTTGCTGTTAGGGAGATGGATGAACTATCAGATGTCAAGAACTGGCAGTCAGCATTTGGGATTTGTCTGTTGTTTCTCAGCTCAAATGTGAACTTGTTAAACTTAGGCCAACTATTTAGAGATGTATAGGCTTTTTCTGCTTCAGGGCAGATTCAGCTTGGATATTAGGAAAGGGTTCTTTATTGAGTGGGCGGTCAAGCACTTCCCCAGGGAAGTGATCATACCACCAAGCTTACAGAAGTTTAAGAAGTGTTTGGACAACGCTTTCAGGCAAATAATGTAATTTTTAGGTAGCAAGAGGTTGGACTTGATGATCATTGTCCCTTCCAACTCAGGATATTTTATGATTCTATAATTTAACTGTTTGTACAGTAAACTGGAGATAATGCTTCAAGTATAATGGGAAATATAAAGACTTATTAAAGGATTTTGTAATCATCCTGGATGGCAGAAGCATGGAGTTTTATAGGGAGTGCAGTGCAAGTTATTATATTTAATATGATTGGTTCAATTGGGGATTAACCAACAAAAACACCACTGTGTTTTTTTGATGTATCATTTTCTCTTATGAGGGGATGCAAAATAATGACACTGTGGTACAATCAAGTAGTAGACAGTAGAGGTATAACAAAGATTGAGAGGAGACCTGAGTGTGCCGATAATGAGAGGTGACCCTTGCAGCTTCATCCATGAGTTAGGTATGTGTCATAGCTTGGCCTGAATTATTTGATGTATTTTGATATATTTTGATATATTTTCTTCCCAAGAATTGCAGATGACTTGGGCTGATTTCTGAATTACCGAAAACTGGTGTACTTCACCCTTACAGAGCAGCTGTGCAAATCAGAGGAAAGGAATTCTGTGCAATTTATTTGGCATTTTCCTCTTCTGTTGTAATGCCTTGTGTATTATTATGCTCATGGCTCACTTACAAATAGGCAACAGCTTATGAACAATATCTAATTTCAGGTGGAAATAGGTATCTGCTTCAGGGACTTCTTTGTATTTTTCTTGCTCCTGGGAGTAAAGGAGGAAATCTAGGAATATATCAGTTGTGAAATGGAGGATACTTTGGACTGCAAGCCTCTGTGTTTAGAATTTGAATGAATTGCACAGGGAATGAACAGGAGTTCTAGAAGCAGATTTGTCACAAGTAGAGGGAATTTGGTTTATTATGCAAGAGTAAAAAAATGTAAAACATACAGAATTCTCATCTATTTTTTTTCTCTTCCTATAGTGCCTAATATCAGCCTGGATGTTTTGAAGCCTTCTTTTTTGGAAATTCTTCTAGAGTCCCACATGGTTATGATCCGGGTAGGGTATTATTAGTTCTAGATGGCATTTTCTTCCTCCTTTGTTTTTCATTTAAAAAAAGAAATATTTTTTTTTCTGAAACGTGTGGGTGATAGCTGCAAACTAGGGCAGAATTTACACACTCCAACCACCTGCTTGCATTCTTGCTTAGTAAAAGGGGTGGTCTTGAGGTTAATTTTTCCAGAAGTTTGGAAGCCATTTGCTTGATGCCTAGTTCTGCTGTTGATGTAATATAGTTACAGTCTAGTTCTGTAATTGCTCTGCTGCTGAAATTCTGTTCCATAAAGGGGAGTTTAGTATTTTTCCCATGCTGTTGAAAGTTTTAAAGTAAAATTAGTATTTGTAAGGCAGGAGGATATTACTGTGGTCAGACTCAGGAAAATTAGCTGAATAGACACTAAAAGGACAATAAGTGTTTGAACTGAAAATGAAAAATTCCTGATAATTTCTTAAGGCTCATTGAGATGCTGTGTTTTCAGCCTTTCTCTTCTCTTTTTATCCCCAAGGATACTTGCAAATGGACTAGATTTAATATTTTCAAGGTGGTCTTTCCCTGTGGTTGTTCTTTGATCTTGGCCACATCCCTTCATCTTTCAGCTACTCACTCCTTCATCTGAATAGAAAAGTTCAGTAGGAAGGGGCCTTCTGAGATCAAGTCCAACTGTCTGACCATTTCGGGGCTGACTGAAGGTGAAAGGATATTTAATAAGGGCATTATTCAAATGCCTTTTATATTGACAGGTGTGGCATCAACCACCTCTCTAGGAAGCTTGTTCTAGCATTTGACTCCCCTCACAGTAAAGAATTTTTTCCTGGTGTCTAGTCTGAGCAGCTTTATGCTGTTCCCAGGTGTCCTGTCATAAGTTCCCAGGGAAAAGAGCCTGGTACCTCCCACTCCACTTCCCCTCCTCAGGGGGAGGCTGAGGCTGCAGAAAGCCCTGAGGTCACCTCTCAGCTTTCTATTCCCCAGAGTAGACAACCCAAGCATCCTCTCCTCACAGGACGTGCCTTCTAGTTCTTCTACCAGCTTTGTTGCCCCTAAGAATGGGAATCTACCATTTTGGGAAGAGAGTTTACTTTTTTGTTTGCAGATGTCTTCTCAAATTCTCGAAAGAAAGAAGGTCATCAAATTATTATTAACAGTAAGCATTTCTATGACAACCCATGATAACATTGTCTCAGGTAAGAAAGCACCTGCATGGGTTTCCATGGAAATAATCTTTCTGAGGATTTTATTTCAGGGTGGAAGAAAGTCTGTTGAAGCAGTCTGTTAATGAACAAAGGTCTTGCTTATGCAACATGTGTACTCAGTGACAGAAAACCTGGTAAAGAGAAATGAGAGAATACTGCCTTTAAGGATACTCAAAGAACGTTTTCACTTGTGTCATAGTATTAAAACATTTGTTGTCCTCATGGCTATTTCCAGAAGATGATGTGTGCATGTAGTCAGAAAGCAGCCTTTACTTGGAAGAAATATTCACATACATTTGTAAACCCAGACATTTTGGGGCATTGCTTGCAGCACAACTACCCACTCATTTCAATTTTATCTTGACTTATCTGTAGGGAAACAGTGGCCTGAAACCAAAGGACAACGAAGTTACATCTAAACCCTGGCACTGGCCCATCAACTACCAGGTATATTAATCAATCCTCTTCCCTTTCTGTTTTCAAGTACTTTACTGTGCTTCTTGAAGCATAAGACCTCTTAATCATTTTGAGGATGATGTCAACTTTATTTTGTAGCACCTGAGCTGCATGGAAGGGAATGTGTCTCACCTTTGGCACTAGAAAATAGATATAAACCAAGTTGATACAAATCCACTTTGCTTACTTCTGGTCTGTTTCCTCAGGGTCTGCGTTTTTCTGGTGTCAATGAGACAGATTATCGGGTTTATTTGCTGGGAAACCCGGTAAGTTGGAACAGGAGTTTCCAAGCCACTGTCTTTAGCAAATTTTACTCTTGCTTTTTCCACTGATAACGAATCCTTTCATCCTTCTTTTGGACTGTTTCTCTAGTAGTATTCTTATACTTGCGCGTAGCTTTTCATTTCCTCTCATGTTCAGTCCTGTTTCCAGCCCTAAGTCTTAAATCTTTCTCTTTCCTACATAGGTGGTATGGTGGCTAAATCTGTTCACTATTGGGCTATATCTTCTGATAGCAATTTCCACTGCAGTGGTGCTGAAGAGAGGTGTCCAACTGACTTCTGAACACAAAGGTGAGGTCAGTTTTCCTATGCCTCCTATGCAAGAGAGTCATCTGATAACGTCCTAGTTTGCCGATACACAAGAGCTCATATTGGGAATCCTATATTAAAAATCTTCCCGTATGTTGTATTAAAGCCTCTGGGAATTTAATGCATTAAACTCAGGAAGCTGCATGTACTGAACACTGGGCTACATAATGCTTTGAAAGTGTACTACTGAATGATGTGATTGCTAACAGAAGATGCTGTACAAGAAATAATGACTCTGAGTAAAATCTGGCTTTCTGTCTGGCAAACAATGAGTTGCCAAATTTCCTAAGCTTGTAAGCCTTGATCAGAAATCCTCAAATCACCAAGATCCTGAAAAATGTACATAGAAAGCTAATGAGGAAAAGAGCTCTGTAAATAATTCACAGGAAGGAGTTATGATAAGCTCCTGAACAATCTTACCACTCCTTTGCTGGAGAGTACAGAGCTGAACTTATTATAGGCTGGCATCTGAAGGTGATCCAAGGGTATGAAGCACAGTAGGTTTTTGCTAGGTTATTTTTTTCTAGGAGGCAAAGGTCTGGATTCATTAGTAATTCATATGCCAGCTGTGCTCTGCCAGGTGATTGCCCAGCCTAGCATGACAGTTGCTTAGGAACTGTTAAGAGCTGAGATGCTGGCCACAATTGCTATCAGTTATGTCGATTGCTTGTTGTGGTTTAATCCAAGCAGGGTTCTAAGCATCACATTTGCCCCAAGTCAAATGGGGGAGAGAATCAGAAAGGTAAAAGTACAGTAACTTGTGGATTAAGATAAAGATGATGTACTAAGTAAAGCAAAAGCTGCACATGCAAGTGAAGCAAAACAAAGAATTCATTCATCAGTAGGCAGATGTACACCCACTTCCAGGAAGAAAGGGCTTATCACACATAATGGTTTCTTGGGATGACAAATCACTTGAAGGACCCCTCCTCTGAGCTCTGCAGAGAGGGACCTGGGTGTCCTGGTGGACTACAGGTTGGCCATGAGCCAACAGTGTCCTTGTGGCCAAAAAGGCCAATGGCATTCTGGGGTCCATTAAAAAGAGTGTGGCCAGCAGGTTGAGGGAGGTGATCCTCCTCCTCTACTCTGCCCTGGTAAGACCTCATCTGGAGTACTGCGTCCAGTTCTGGGCTCCCCAGTACAAAAAAGACAGGGATCTCTTGGAAAGAGTCCAGCGGAGGGCCACAAAGATGGTGAGGGGCCTGGAGCATCTCTCCTATGAGGAGAGGCTGAGTGAACTGGGTCTGTTCAGCCTTGAGAAAAGAAGACTGAGAGGGGACCTGATCCAGGTCTATAAATACCTAAGGTGTGGGGGGCAGAGTGGCGAGGCCGGACTGTTTTCAGTGGTGAGTGGAGACAGGACAAGGGGAAACGGCTGGAAACTGCAGCATAGGAAGTTCTGCACAAATGTGCCCAAGAACTTCTTTTCGGTGAGGGTGACGGAGCACTGGAACAGGCTGCCCAGGGAGGTGGTGGAGTCTCCTTCTCTGGAGATGTTCAAGACCCCCATGGACACCTACTTGTGCGACCTGGCATAGGGAACCTGCTTTGGCAGGGGGATTGGACTCGATCTCTGGAGGTCCCTTCCAACCCCTATGATTCTGTGATTCCTCCTCCTCAGCTTTTGTTGCTCAGTGTGACACCATATGGTATAGAATACCCCTTTGGCTAGTTTGGGTCAGCTGTACTAGCTGTGATTCCTCCCAACTTCTTGTGCCTCCAGACTCCTCATTGGCAGGGCAGAACTGGGATTGTTTAGTCTGGAGAAGAGGAGGCTCAGGGGAGACCATGTAGCACTCAACAATTTCCTGAAGTGAGATTGGGAAGAGGAGAGTGTCAGCATCTTCCCTCAGGTCACAAATATGACCTGAGGAAATGGCCACAAGTTGCACCAGGGGAGATTTAGATTAGATGTAAGGAAAATCATTTTCTCTCCAAGAGTGGTCAGACGCTGGAATGGCTGCCCAGAGAGGTGCTGGAGTCACCATCCCTGGTGGTGTTCAAGAGGCATCTGCATGAGGAGCTACAAGAGATGGTCTAGTAGCTTAGTGGATAGTAGTGGTAATAGGAGGATGGTTGGACTAGATGATCTTGTAGGTCCTTTCCAACTTTGTGTTTCTATGATTCTGTGAACAAGAAGCTGAAAAGTCCTTATCTTAGTGTAAGCGCTGCTCTGCAACAATTAAAACATCAGTGTGTATTATCACCTCTATTTTCATCAAAAATCGAAAACAGCATCAGTGAGCCTCTACAAAGAGATTCAACTCTATCCCTGCCAAAACCTTGATGCATATTTGTTGAAAAGACTGTTTTTGATCTGGACATATCAATAAGGAAGTGATAAATGTCTGCATCAGGAAGTTCCCCAGGCATACATCTACTGGTCACATGGCCTTACCTTCTTTTGCTTTGCAGATGCCTACAATCTGTTTTCTAACACTGCTACTTATCCCACACAAGTTACTTGATACCCAGTTTCCTTTTCATAAATTCCATTTGCAGATGCCCTAGAAATCTGTGAAAGGCAGGACTGTGTACCAGGAGTAGAAGACCATTGAGGTTAGGTTATGGAGTGGTGTCCATGAGAAAAAGTTTGTGAGATTCATGCCTCAGGTAGCTTAACCATGAACAAGACCGATCTTCAGTAGAGATACTTCAAGGAGCTACCTGAGTTGGCTGTAATGGAGATTGTGTATTGATCCAAATTGTCTACTCTCAAGTTTTGCAAGCATAGTGTACCATTGTAATATGCATGCTGCTTTGAAATAAGTATTTCCTGATATTTCATGCAAAATAAATGGTTAAGGGTCTTTTATTGCACCTGATGCCAGGGTTGTAGAGCTTTTAAAAAATCTGAGTACATCATACGTTAACCTTTGCAGTATACATCAGTGGTTACTTCATTTTGTAAATCTCTGTGTTGAAAATGAAATCTCTGTGTTGGAATGTGTGATGTGACACTATTCAGTCCCACAGTGATTAGCTATTGGCCAAGTCATCTGCACAAACCAGAGCTCTCAGTCCCTTCTCCAGGCTCTGAAAGGTAGGCAGCATTTCCTTCTGGGAAAGGCTGGCAAGGTGATCATCTAGCTGGCCTGTAGTCTTGTTGCGGACAGAATCAAAGACATCTGAAATTGAAATGACCTGTGCATACATTGAGGAACTGCAAATTTGGTCTTAACGTAGAGCCTGGTCAATCTGCTGCTAGTCCATTGAGACTTTTTTAGATAACTCTTATGTAATACAGTCATATAATACAGCATGTAACGATATATTACAACATGCTAGGTACTGTATAGTAGGAAAATGTAATACTGTGAATGTGCAGCATACTGCTGACTGTGACAGAGCTTGTTAAGAGAAATTGTATGTTGAATTCTTTTCTGCTGAAGCATGTTTGTTTGTGTTCCAGAGCTGTCTCGAGTTGTGCTCTGTGGTGGAGGGCAGGTTGCTCTGGGCTGGCTCCTTCATTACCTACCCTTCTTCATGATGGGCCGAGTTCTCTACTTTCACCACTACTTTCCTGCCATGCTTTTTTCCAGCATGTTGACAGGTAAATATTGGATGCTAGGAGAAGGTGAGGCAGAGACATGGGTGAAATTCTCTTGTTGTTAGATGGAACGTTTTCAGACTAAACAGTTTTACATTTTTTGCTTGTGCAGAGAGCTTGAAAACATTGACTTAATGAAAATGTTCTTCACAAAGCAGCTTGTGTTGCCAAACTGTCTCTTTGTGTTGCCACCCTCAGGGAGCAGCTGTGTCTGGAGGTTAGGGCATTTAAATTGAGATGTGATCCCTATTCTCTGCCGTATCATTGCTCTTCTATAGTCTTTTATAAGTGTTACTTTCCATTGTTTATTGTCACTGCTTTTCTGGCAGTTTCGTTTGTAATTAGTTTTTCTAGCTTTTCCTGTGCCTTAGTTAGCAAGCTGGAGCCTGAATGTCTTGTCTGTTTATTCAGGTGGGAGGGAAGGAAAAGAGAACTTTCTGCTGATAGGAAACAATCTCTGTAGTTGTGATGGTTAGCAAGGGAAATGAATTTAAAAATCAATAAGGTCCTCTGGTGTGTGTGTGTGTGTGTGTGTGTGCCACAGTGTGGCAGTGTAACAACTGTTGTCTTTGGCATCTGCACCGATCCTGACTTCTGTCTCATTATTCTCCTAGGAATCACCTGGGACACACTACTGAAGTTTTTTTCTCAGTTCTTGTCACCCAGCACTACAGCTAGAAGAGTTTATGGAGGGGGGATCCTGACATTGATTCTGCTCGTCATGTACAGGTGAGGGCTGAAAGCTCAGCTCTTTCTCAGTGTGAGAAAGTCTCAGTGGAGACTTTGTGCCTATTAATCGATGGTGTCTCTGCCACTCATTTCTGCTGATCTTGACTTTAAGACATCGAGTCCAATCCTAAGCTCTCAGCAGTATGTTTTAAAACATCCTTCAATTGCAGGGAATCTTTCTTTCATTCTACTACTCGGTGCGAATGCTCCATTCCCTTCTGAACTCACAGTTCAGTGTTTCTGATTCTACTCCCCATACTAAGTGGTGCCAGATCTCTCAAATACAATACAGGCAAATTCTTCATTGCTGTAGATCTTCTTAGCTGGCTTTTCTCCAAAGCTGTTGCTTTCTAAAAGAGAACAACACTAGTGATAGGAGTGTGGATTATGTATGTATTGTGTTCAGCAGAGGTTAGAATGTCCCCAGTGGAGTTTAGAGCCATAGTAAATTAAAAAAAAAAAGTCTCATACCCATATGGATTAATGTGCTACATTGTTCTCAAGACGGAAAACTGTGCAGTCCTTGATGGCATTTTAATTCTTCCCACAGCTTCTACCTCTTCCATCCTCTGTCCTATGGGATGATAGGACCCATGGCATCTGACACCAGCAGCCCCATGGCAGGGCTCCGGTGGATGGACTCCTGGGAGTTCTAGAGCCACCGAAGAGCATCTGGGGACAAAGAATAAGAAGGATGAGGACTGCTGCACGTCAAGCTGGTTTCTGGCGCTTTGGAGGACATGTAAAGTGTCCTCTCTGGTGAACTCTGGTTGCAGTAACCCTGTTGCTCTGGCATTTGTTTGCACTGTCTGCATTAGGAGATGCAGAAGCTAATCCTCTTAGAAAGACTCATGAATCTTTAGGTGATATTCCTGGACAACTGGCTGGTTAGATCTCAGTTCTACTGAACAGTGTACTGGGACTCTTCACAAACAAACAGCAGTGGCATTCCAGCAGTCAGAGCTGTACAAATTGGGGACTGTGTGTGGTTGAATGTTCACCTGTGTTTGTCTGTCTTCCTTCTTGTGTCATTGCAGTTTGAGAGCCAGACAGTGTCCAGATATTGAAACATGAATCATGCTTCATGACCTTTCTTATGGTAAGGTTTTTTCTTAAATCTTCAAGTAAGCATGTGGGGATCTCTTTACTGGCTGTCTGCATTTTTTGCTCCAACCTTGAATTTTTAGAATTTGACTGAAAGGGGTCTGCTTGAACCACTCCTGAACCACTGTGCCTCGTCTGTCTCCCAGGCCTTTTGCTGACAGAGGAGATGGAGATTGTTTACCCCCTTATACTGCCTTGCTTTCTAGTCACTCTTAATCATTTATAACAATAGCCTGTGCTCAGAGCCAGACTGCTCCTGCACTGCACTTTGTATCTTCTTTCCAGTTCTGTCAGACACTGTTAAGGAAATTACAGTGGGAACAGCAGGTGATTTGTTTTCTGCCCCAGTGTGCTGTGAAGGCTGATCCTTGGGTGCTCGGGACTGAAATGATTGGGTGAAAATTTTAGATAGCTGTCATTTGTCTTTTGATCCCAGCTATCTCAATGCCTCTATTTCTGGTTTTAGGAAAAAGGATTTATCCTAAGGAACATAGCAGCTGCAGAACTGGCCATTGGCATCTGCACACTGTGTTCCAATATTGAGCATGTTCCCTCCTGTTAATAGCTGTCCATTTAATTACTATATAGAAGAAAATGTGAGGACAGGCTAAAATTCTTTAAGTGTCAGGAACCCTTGGATGTTAAATCCACCCCTTCCATGGAAGTGGAATGTTACTTATCAGATGCCTTTCTCCTGTATTAGGTCTATTTTTGTAAATGTTCTTTGTATTCCATCTTCAGTTCCTTACCCAGTTTGAATTTCTTGTCACAATCCTTGGTTGCTACTTAGACCTCAGCTGTGTTCCTGTGTCAAAAACTAATATTTGCAAAACTCTTTATGTATGTCTTAAGGAACTCAGGCTTCTCTTTTCAGATTTCTTGCTCTGCTTCTCAGCCTTCCATTAAAGCTTGTTTACAGGTCTGTGTGTCTGCTAAAACATCAGTTGTTCATTCATTTATCAAACCTTGAATTCTAATGCAACTCATACGGCACAGAAGGGCTGTGTTAGCATCTCCAGGACAGTTTTCTGTGTGAGGAACTGGGACTCTAGTCAGACTGCCTTTCATTCCTTTTCAGTAGAGGAGCCGTAGGCAGCTGCTTGCTGTTGTAAGCTTCTGGCTCAGAGTGCCACAGCTCTCTCCAGAAGCTGTCTCCTATAGAAACTAACACAGATTGTCTGTGATTTTGATTCTAAAGGTTTTGAGTTTATCACCTGCTGATAGTTCATCATGGGAAGCTGTTGCACTAATTAGCTGTTGGATTTGATTATTCTTTTCCACTTGCCTGTTGCAAGAAGTGCTCCCACCTGCACGAGCCAGGGGTTCACAGAGATGATGCATAGAGAAGGATGTGGAAGCGGCTGCATAAGAGCTGTCCTGCTTTATCTCACAGCAGCTGAGAATTGTTAACTGTTGGCAACATGGCAGACAGGCAGTGCAGTGCTGCCTTTGTAGCAGTGTGATTCAGCATCTTTGCTCTGGGTGAGACTATCAGCCTAATGCCTTGCTGTCCTAAGTATGAGTTCTTCCTACAGTAGTCCTATTGTCATGGAGAGGAATTTCCATAAGTGCTGATAAAAGCTGTGATTTGAAGTGTAGGGGTTTTCCCAGCCTTTGATTTCTATTTAACAGCAAACAACAACCAAACAAACCTAGAAAACTTGTGTTATGGAATGATAATTTCTAACATTGTTTATCTGCCATCTTAAATCTGAAAGCACAAAGCTCAGTGACCTCAGCTATTTTGGTGATGTTGAAGGTGTCAGCATTGTAAGAACTGCCTGAGGAAGACGAGCCTGCGTGTTCCGTGCTCAGAGTACTTTGGTCCTCTGTTGCTAATAGCAGTGGGTGGGCATTGGTGGCTCAATATAGACAAAGGCTGCGTTGTTTTCTTTTCTTCTCTTTGTAGTAGCCGATGCAGAAATTCTCTTTTGAGAACAGTCGGTTGGCACTGAGACTGGCCTGTTTGCTAGGTGTTACATGCTGGTAGTGGCGTGGAGATGCACAGTGAAAAAAGTGCAGATATTCCACCAGGGGGAGCAACCTCCAGCTGATTTTTTTTTAATTTTTTTTATTTTTTTTTTATAATCTGGACTTAAAAACATTAAAAGGTTGATGTTTGAAGACTAGAGGGCAGACATGAAAAAAGAACACATGACATCTGCCACTTCTGGGCTCCATGGGATGGGTTTTCAAGTAACTGAAATGATGCTGATGTATTCTTTCTGTTGAAGAACACTGAAAAAATAGTATTTGATTTAATACTTCCTTCTCAAAAACAAACATGCAAACAAAAATGCACCTTCTCTGGTAATAGCTGGAGCAGTATAGTAACCAAAATTTTGTGAATAAAAATATATTTGGGTTCTCCTACTGACTCTGACATAAAAAGATGTGGTGCAGCATAAGGCAAAGGGTACAGGGCACTCTGCATTCTGGACAGAATTCGGGCTGTTTCAGTTCTGTTCTTCCCTTCATATTTGTGAACAAGTTCAGGCTCATCCTGCAGGCTGATTATCACAGTCCTCTTCCTCAGCCACATGGAAAATAGCTTGTGGTGCTTTCCAGGGCCAGAAGATGCTGTTCTCTGGAGCAGCTGTTTCTTTGAAGTTTGCTTGACAGGGCTGCTTTTATCCCTAGTGAAGTATTTCATCAAACGGTGTCTGTAGAGTCAGACTACAAAAAGCTGCAGATCTCCAGGTTCCCTGTTATGGTTTTTTTTTTGGTTTTTTTGTTTTTTTTTTTGGTATTTTGTTTTAATCTGATAGCTATTGTCACCTCTTCAGTCCTTGGAGGGTAAATAAAAGGCCTCTTGACTCATTTGGCTCATCCTAGACATGCCATTCATCTTAAAATGTGTTAGCAGCTCCCTCTACACACCTCTGCACACCCCTATTCCAGCAGGAGGGACTGCCCCATTTCCAGGAGGTCAGCTACACACGCTGCAAGACAGGGCTTTGACTCTGGGAAGGATTTGAATGGAGATTCCTTTGCCAATATTACTGTTGGTTCAAGCAGAGGACTTTGTGTCATGTTCTGCTTACTGCTGTTGTTCACAGTTCACAGAGTGGGACAGCCAATACCACTCTCGTTTGCAGTTTTATTTTTGCATCTCAATTGAATGTTCCTGGTTCACAGAGAGCATGGATAGGATCCTCCTTTTTATATCTCTCTCCTGTTTCTTCCTCAAACTGCAGGAAGTGTCATTTTCCTCTATGTTTTAGGCTGTGCATCCATTCATGTCTGAACGAGGAGTAAGACAGGGCACCCTGTAGTATCCTGTCTGAGTGAGTAGCTATTGCAGTGAGAGCAAAATGAGTACCAATTAATGGAAAGCTAAGCAAATGTTCATAGGTAGGATTTTTTTCTGCCAACTGCCCTTTTTGTATACTCTGAGAATCTTCATCAAGGGACTTGAGAGCGAAATAGCTGTCAACATTAGAAATGCAGACATTTATCTGAAGTCCTCTGCTGCTGTGCTTAGATGCTTCTGCTGGCCAAGCTTGTGTGATGGATTCTGAGCTGGCCCTCTGTTGACAAGTGCTGTTGTAACACCATTCCCTCCTCTCAAGGTACTGGTGGCAGTGCAAACACCTCCCTATCTGTGAGCCTGCATCTCCATCAGCTGCAGAGTGTAGGTAAGGGTGTTCCCCTCTACAGCAGAGGGACTGCACTTGGAGTCAGGTGGGGCCCTCCCACATTGGTCAAGTACCAGTTATGAAAGCAAAAACATGTGGACTGTTAGGACATTAGCAGGGGTTCTTATGTGATCCTGTCCTGTATTCCATGCCTTTCTTACTAATGCTGCTGTACGTGTGTGTGCATATATGCATGTGTGAGCACCCATCCGTGATCTGACTGTCTTCTGATTCTTCTGAGATGGGATTACTGCACTGTACAGTGTGCAGAGAGAATGTGGGAGAATGGTCCCTTGAGCTATGAATATATTTTGTACAGAGAAACGTGGAAAATGTGGTAGAATTTTGAATTCATTTTTGTAATAAATACCTCTTTCAAGCATTCTTCTGTGGTTGTGGGTTTTTTTTCCTTTTTTTCTTCTTCCTCCCTTTCCTCCCTGTCCCTCCCACACACAACTGAAGTAGCAACATGGATTTGAAATTGAACCATTGGAGAGTTTGACTTATGGCAGCGGTGATACAGAAACCATTGCCAGCATCAGCTTTATCAGCTTTCAGCATACAAATGTTGCTGGGCTGCAGTTCCAGGTTAAGTCTTGCTGCAGTCCAAGCAATGCACCGGTAAGCACAGCAGAAGTGGAGCTAGATTGGCTGAGGATAAAGTACTATCTGTTGACGTGGATTTATTTCTCTATGTTGAAATTGTGTTAAATTGTAAGTACGCGTAATACGTGCTGTTTAATGGGTATATTCATCAGGCTTCTGGTAGGTTGCCTTCAGACATCTAACTTGACAGATTGGGCACTTTTTCCAAGAAATCAACATTTATGTATGAGTCATTCTTATTTTGAATGTGTAGTATCCCTAACATCAGCTCAATGCACAATCTTGTACAAATGAGGCCATTGCTGTGAACTAAATGCAAGAATCTGTAATAAAACTGGAATGTTGTAAATCAGGAGCTGTGCCAGGCTGTAGTGACAGAGCAGCGTGCATTTCTGAGTACAGCATTGCAAGGGGTGGAACTAGAAGGGGGAAAAATGCAGCCTTACTTGTGCAGCTATGCAGTGATGCCCAAATCAATGCTGGAGGAGAGCCGGCCAGCCTGCTTAGAGCTCATCCAATGGCTGTTGAAGTAAAGTCAGGACGGCTGGAAACTGGACTTTGCCTTGACAAGGTGATAGAATAGGCAGACAGAGCTCCTGGAAGGCCCGGTGGTATTCTGTGCTGCTTCAGAAAGCTCAAGCTGGTTGTGGGCTCTCATCCTGGAAGGAAGGGCTGCTGATACAGGAGCTGTACTGGGGTGCGGGGATAATAAGGATGAATAAGGAAGAGAAATGCGCAGTGTTCAGAAACTGCTGATTACATCTGAGGTAGAACTCTACTTCCTAGTCCTGCAAAAGAATGGCTTCTGTCCTCAGGTGAGTGAGCTCACGGGGGTGGCACGGGTGCTTGATGGCATTTGTATAATGCTCTGTATGTAGTTTTTATTATACCACGTTTGGAATCTCTTGGATCTCTAAATTACAGCCATTTTCCCATTATGTGGTTCTCAACGTGAACAAACCTTTTTTTCCCCCATAAATTGGTGTTTTCTCTTCATTTAGATCCTCAAGCTTTGCTTAATGTTTTTGCTAACCAAATATAGAAACTTGTACTGCAAACTTTAACTTGCTTTCTCTGTCTCTCTAATCTCCTGTACCTCTTTTCTCATTTTCTTCATTTTACCCATATGGTTTCCCAAATTGTACAATGCCTTCCAACATCGCACTCCCAAATTCCATATGCTGAAAGAAATCTTCATGATTCCGACCCCATCTTCCTGGTTTACATCCAAGTACTGGCGTATATATCCTTATACTTCTGTTTTCTAATATGCCATCTCTGAATGTAGTTCTGGCCCATGTAATACATCATCTGAAAGAAGAAAGTTTGTGCTGTATCTAAATAGACATAGTCTATTGGGTGCTGTGATTGCTGGAAATTGTTTACCATGTTTACCATTCCTGCAGCCATTGTATTAGCCCCAGATTTCACCCTAAGCTCATCATCTTGCAGCCCTGCAGCTGATAAAAGGGAGCTCTTGGGCTCTGCTTGTCTGATTTTTTTTCACTGTAGTTTTGGATGAGGCAGTTCAGCAGTGTCCGTGTTTCTCCACTAACCAGAAAGAGAGTTTTTTTCTTGCTCAGATGAATGTGTCTGCAACTGATCCCTTGACATGCTTTAGGGACGATAATTATATGGCTACAAAGCAAAGAAGGAATCTAGCTGACAAAAAGGGAGGGGCTGGTTGAGGTGGGAGTGAGAACGTACGTGAAGTGATGAGTCTCTGTGAAATATATGAACTGTTTGAGAACAACCCAAACAAGCCACTGCAGTTGAAGAAAAATGAATTTCAATAATCTGGTAACTTCCAGGCAAAATCCCATGGGAAGCAATTCTGAGGAGAGAGATTTAAACAACAGGTAACGGGAGCACAAGTGCTGGCCATCCCAGAGCAAAGCATGGGATGGAAGTGCCAAAGAAGCCAAAGAGAAGCTTTTCATCAACTTCAAATACAAGACAGAAGCGTACAGAGAGTGACAACTGCTGCGCTACTAGGGGCTGCGAAGGTGTCATATGGAAGGGGGAGGACTGCTTCACAGAAGGGGGGTGTAATGAGGAGCATCAAAGGTAGAAGGAACTGTAAGTAGGACGAGATGGATTGAGAATTAGACCACTGCTTGGCAGAGAGGAGAAGGTATGGACAGGCAGATCCCTGAGAAGTTGTGCACCCATCCACAACTGCTTTTATTATAACCTCCCCACTGAGCTTTCTACTTTCTCTGTGCTGGTTTTTATCAGGTCAGTTGGTTTCTTTCTTGTAATCATCCTGTTTGGCCTCTTGGAGTATTAATGCATTTCTCTTCTCTGTAAATCTGATGAAGTTTCTGTTTATTCCAAGGATTGTTACTGTTTTTTTAAATGATAGCAATGCAAGTAGGTTGGAGGTCTCCTCAGGCAGAGCTGTAGGACTCATGGGTGCAGGCTGTCTGTGCCTGCTGGGCTTGAGTCTGGATTGCTAATGATGGCTGTTCAAAATCCAACGTAGTTCCCAATGGGTTGGAAAGTACTTCATGATGCGGCACAACTACATAATTCCCTTAACGACAGAACCAAAGTACTTCATCAGCACTCGCACATTTTGACTCTGCAGTTTGCAGGTGCAAAGTTTCTCACTGAACGAGAGAGCATTTGTGACAGAGACCAAAACTGGAACGGCTGAGGTAGGTGGGGAGGGGAAGGCCACAAGGATCCTCAGGAGAGGGGTGGCACACACAGAAGCCACAACACATGGGGTTTGTGTTGAAAGCAGATGGCTGAGCATAGAGCCGAAAGGTGATGACGCTCACACAGCCCCGCATGAAGGCAGGATGCAACTAATGCAAAACGTCTGCTTCAATAAATCACTGCAAAAAGTGCTGTGCTCAGGGAAGACTGCTGTGGGACAGATGGGGCAGGAGATGCCCCGGTCAGTGGTGTCCATGTGAGTTGCAAGAAGGAAGGAAAGACCAGAGGCTGGAGACGATCAACAAATGTTTCAGATATTGACACCGACAGCACTACTGAGAGGAGTGAGCCCAGTGGAGGGCATAGAGGAAGTTCCTCAGGGAGAGCAGCTCATTGCAGCAAGCTGGTGTCAGCAACTGTAGGTGATCCAGAGCAGGTGGGAGGGTGGCAGGTGGAGGCCCATGCCCCTGTGGCTGTCCCTTGGTGGGACGGGAGCCAGGTGGCTACTGGCACTGTCGTGCTTGCCAGGCCACCAGGCGTGTTTCTGGTGAGATTCCAGCCTGGTGGTGGGGCACCTCTTCGGGGTTATCAGTGGTGCTAACAAGGGGGTGAGTGACTAACAGCTGAGGTAGGTCCTTGCGCCTGCAGGAGCCAGACCTGCCCACACCCCTCAGAAGTCAGCAGTGCTCAGGCAGGTGGATGTCAGGCAGACAAGTCTGTGTGTCAGCCTTGGTTGGGTTTCACCTGTCTGCACACTCTTCTCCCCAGCCAGGCCCTGGGCAATCTGGGGTGAACCTGAGGATGCCCAGTATCAAAGGGACATCAGGAAGCATGTTTCTGTTTTGTTCTGCTCTTGCATTCTCTCCCATGCATTGTTCCTCCTCTCTGTCTCTCCCCTTCCTTCAACTGAAATCTCCAAGGCCAGGGTTGTGGCCCTGTTCTCCCCGCAGGCCTAGCACTGCCTGCAAGCTCTACAGCTGTTGCCTTAATCATTTTATGGGGAAAATTATTCTCTCCTGTGTCTTTTTTGCTTCTTGTTATGTAACTATTTTGTGGTTTGCTTTGCTACAGAGCTGTGTGGCTTGAGGGACAGTGTAAGAAGATGGCTGGAAATATAGCATGCCTCCTGCTCCTGCCTGAGGGGGGGATGAGGAGGAGACTATGGGCTCTGTGGTTCGAGATGGGAAAGAAGAGTAGCAAAGGGGATTAATGAGGCCCAAGAATCTGGCTGCACGGTGAGTGAGGAGCCCAGGGTAGAGGGATCAGAGCAGCACTATTCATGAAGACTCAATGGGTAAGGAATTGGAAATGAGCAGGAGCCCAAAAGGAGGGGGAGGAGGGGTTGGGTTTGTTAGAACAGCAACAGTGGTGTCACAGTAGCCCTGTAGGTAAACCGAGGCAGTGACACTTGGCAAGGAGAGCGATGGTACTGTACTTTGAAGGGGACTGTAAATTAGATAGAGACCCATCACAAATTTTAAACAGCATAAACATAGTCTTCTGAAGCACAATAGAGCTCTACTGAAGGTCAGAGCCCCTTGCCAGCCATCTGCCTCACTGTTTTGCAGGCACCCTGATGGTGACTGGAGCAGCCTGTGCTGCTGAACTGGTTCTTTTTCACTCTTCACAGCTTCAGGGGAGGTCTTGCAGGAATCTAAGAACAATTCAGGAAAGAGCTGAGCTCTGGGCTGGCTGCACAGAGCTCAGGGAGCTGGGACCATGGCAGGAAATGCACAGACATGGCAGTGTTTGTAGTACTCAGCCTCTGGACACATCCTGGGGCTTCCTTATGCCACAAGACTAGCTAACCACTTGAACAAGGAGGGAGCTTTCCTGCTCTTTTTTTATTCTTTGGATCCTCCCCGAACTCAGCCTGTGCTGGCAGCACTGTGGTTCTGCAGCAGCTTCAGAAACGCCTCTGACAGCCCCAGAGCTGTGAGGGAGCAGCTGCTCTGCATGCAAGAAGCAGCGCTGTGTCTCCTGGGCCCTCACTTTAAGTCATGTAAATGATGTTTGGATGTTTCTGAGACTTGAAGTCCCTCCTTTCTCCCACCTTGCATCCCTCCTGACAGCTCCCTGCTCCTGTGCTGGAGGATGTATGCTGGTAGAGAAAAGTACTGCTGTCTTCTCAAGACCCTTCAATAGGTAGAGCAGAATGTTGGGGAATAGATTTGCTGGGCAGAGGGCAGGGAACAGCTCCTGGATGTGTCCCCACACCATCCTAAGGGAGCCAGTACTGAAGGATAAGGAACTGGTTGGTTCCTTTTCATTCTTAGCCCTCATTGAGCAATACTTTACATTTAATACTTTACTTTACTTTACTTTACTTTTTTTTTGAGCAATACATTACAGCCCTACCAGCTCACTGTCCCCTGGGGCACCTCCATCTTCAATGGGAGTGGGCTGGGCATGCTGGGCAGGGGCTGCTGCTACAAAAGTCTGCTCTGTGCCAGCAGCAGGTGGCCACCGTCTATGGCAGGGAGGGAGGTACAATGAGGGGAAGTGAGCTGTCATTTCCCACTGCCATCGTGGTCATGCATTTAGTGCTGCCATATGAGATGCTCCTTCCACTTGGAGCTGTTGCTCTGGGGTGTGAGCTGCACAGTGCCTGCGTGGAGCCAGGGAAAGGTGTTCCATGTCCCAACCAAAACTGAGGCAGCATTCCCAGGCTGTCTCCCTGTTTCACCATGCTCATCTCCTGCCTTGTACTCCCTGTGCCCATCTCACTCATCAGCTGATCCCTCAGCTCCAGCAGCCTGCCTTAGGTGCTTCCCTTCTGCACAGGAACTGCTGAGTCACAGCCCGAACCACTGATTGAGCACCTGGGGAAAGAACCCGGTCAGCCCTGGGGCACAGGTGAAGGCAATTCAGCTGTGTGACCAGAAGGGGTGGAGCCTGGCTGCACCTCTCCGAGACCTCATTTCAGGGCTGACTGCTGCTGGGGAAGGATCTCTTTTTGGAGATTCCTCCTTGGTGAAGCTTTCCCCTGTGAATCTGGAATCTTCTGATATGGGTGAGCAATTTTCTTTCCTTCCTTTATAGCACCTTTTTAGTGTGCTGGTCCTTCTGTCATCACACCTCTGTTGTAATGATTTTCTCATTGTATTGATCTGGTCAATTGCTACACCAGTGACATTCAAAGCAGAACTGAGGTTTTCTTTTGGCTCCTCAGCCAGAGAGCTGGAGTCTCCTTGAGGAGCTTGGTTCCCTTGTGAGTTTGCTGGAGTTGAAAGTCTGGATCTAGGTTGGAGCTCTCTGTACCCAGCACTGTGTCCCTTCTGCCCTAAGGCTGCAGGGCTCCAGGAGCCCATATGAGCAGGGCAGGGCTTTGGGTCCCAGAACTGCCTTCTATGGCCCTGCCACTGGGCTGCCTCATGAATAGAAAGAGCCCTGGGTGTTGGAGCTGAGCTGAGGCATGGTGCTGTGCCTCCTGCCAAAGATGGATGGTGGTGCTCTGAGGCAGAGAGCCTCCATTCTGCTTGCACTGGGTCAAGGTGCATCTGGGTTGGGGTCCAGGCCACTGTCTGCAGCAGGACGTGAGATAAGATTAGCACGGTTGTTATTCCAGAGTGGGGCAAGGGTTTCAGTGACATTGGTGCTTCTGTGGTGTTTGCATCCTTCTGCAACTCCTGTCCATGGGGCTGCTCTTCTTTCCTGGGTTCTGCTACGCTCCTTGAGCCCTTGCTTGCTTACACTCCTTTGAGTTTCCTTTGTGCTCCCTTGGGCTAAATTAAACACATCATTTACCTTTATCTGAGCAATAAAGAGAAGTTCATTGCATCATAGAAACACTTGAGTTGGAGGAGATTCTAAAAGGCCATCTAGCCCAGCTCTCTCTATTGAACAGGGATGTCTACAGCTGATCAGGTTGCTCAGAGTCCCACCCAGCCTCACCTCAACTGCACCAATCACACCTACTGACAACCTGAATCCTTCACTACTCTTACTGTAAAAAAAACTTCTTCCTTTTACCCAGTCTAAGTGTCCCCTTTAAGTTTGAAACCATTTCCCTTTGTCCTATCACCATAGACCCTGCTAAAGAGTTTGTCCCCTTCTTTCTTACACCTCCTTTAGATACTGACAGGCTGCTCTCAGATCTCCCCGGAGCCTTCTCTTCTCTAAGGAGAAGTTGGGCACCCTGAACCTGTCTGACAAAGCTGGTCTCCGCTCTGTGTACCAATACCTTCGCAGGATTCAGCCGTTAATTACCCTGAAATGACAGAGGCTCTTTGCGACGCCGGAGCGGCACCTGCCCACAGCGGTGACCGAGGGGCAGCTCGGCGCGGTACCGCCCGGCCGGGGGGGCGCGGGTGCACGGCGGGGGGCGGAGGGCGGGCGGCTCCGCTCCGTTCCGGGCTCCGCTTCTCTGCCGGCCCCGCTGCGTGCGGAGCGAACCTCGGGCGGCGGGGACGGGGGCAGGTTCCCCGGGCGGGCTCTTCCCCGCCCCGCTATGGAGAGCGGGATGCTGTCTCGCACGCAGCAGGAGCTGATCCGGGAGAGCTGGCGGCGGGTGAGCGGCAGCCCGGTGCAGAACGGCGTCGTCCTCTTCTCCAGGTGAGCTGGGGCTCGGGAAGCAGCGTGGCTCCGCGCCCGGGGTGCTCGACAGGAGGAGCGGATCCCCGGGGCGGCGGGCGGTGCGGGGCTGCCCCGCGCGGTGCCCCGCGTTGCGGCCGGGCAGGAGCTCGTGGAGCCGAGCCGAACTCTGCCGTGCGCATCTCAGCGTCTTCCCTACGGGCTGCGACGCCGTTGCCGGCGGGTGAGCGGGACTCCGAATGGAGCCAACAAAGAGAGAAGATGGGGCCTCTCTCCCGCCGTTGCAGGTTGTTCGATCTGGACCCTGACCTGTTGCCCCTTTTCCAGTACAACTGCAAGCAGTTTGCCAGCCCCCAGGAGTGCCTGGCTGCTCCCGAGTTCCTGGATCACATCCGAAAGGTGAGAGGGGTCGTGGCAATCCGCGGGTGGGTTCGGGACCGCCAGGAGTCGATGGGAGCGCGCGGGAGGACTGCTGTGTCCCCGAGACGGGGAAGGAGCGGTGCTGAGGCTGCCTCGCGGGAGCTCGCGTACAGGAAGAATTGGGCATAACGCAGCGCAGCCCTTTGGTGAGCCCGGAGGAGCAGCCCTGCTGGGACAGAGTGCAGCCTGTGCTGCCTTCGTAACCCCATAACCTCCATCTTCAAACCACCCTTTATAACCTCCATCTTTAAAGCGGCGTAGCGCCTGCTCGCCTGGCCTTGTTCCTTGTGAGAGGCTCTTTTCTTGATAGCTGCAGGCTTTCTGCTATTTTCTGCTTACTGAACAAGCAACGTCCATCTTTATTTCTGCTCTTATTGCCTTAAGCTGAAATAGCTCTTTGCTCTAGTTGGAGATAATTTGCCTCTTGAAATTATAGAGTGCGGTTCTATCACCTCTTGCCTTTGCTGGGCTTACCATGCCCAGGTTTTAATCTCTCCTAACTTGTTCTGTCTGCTCCCTTCATCCCTCATTAACTCTGTTCTGCTCCCACGTGACTCTTCATCCCTCTGGGAGCCCACTGCCATTTGTGCATTGCCAGAGCAGATCTCCTGGCTGGGCTCTCCCCCACCTCCCCTCAAAATACTTTGGCCTACCTTAGCATTGTCTCCTATGCTTTTGCACTATCCTGGCAACTTCCAGAGGTTCCACTTTCTCCTCTGGGAAGGGAGGCCAACAGCTCCTCTGCTGTGCTGGGAGGTGGTGGTAGCTGCTGAGCTGAGCAGGGTGAGCTAGAGGGGCTGGCCTTGTACAAATGTGGTGCAGCTGCTGTGCTCCCCCAGGTGATGCTGGTGATTGATGCAGCTGTCAGCCACCTAGACGACTTGCCCTGTCTGGAAGAATACCTCTGCAACCTCGGCAAGAAGCATCAAGCAGTTGGTGTGAAGGTTGAGTCCTTTTCGGTGAGGTGTACTCTCCCATCCCACTATGGCTGTTTGTGCAATCCTTGATGGTTCCAATTCTGAGCCACTGGAGATGTTGGCTTGGCCTGGGAAGCCCTTGAGCACCCCTTGTTTCCTGCCTGGAGAGTGAGGGCAGAGGGGAGCAAAGCAGTTCAGAGGCTGTTCAGTCAGTAGAAGGGAAAGCTCAGGGGAGGCCTTATTGCTCTCTGCAACTCCCTGAACAGGTGACAAGGTGGAGGTCAGCCTCATCTCCCAGGTTATGGTGATAGGATGAAAGGGAACGGCCTCAAGTTGTGCTGGGGAGGCTGAAGTTGGATATTAGGAAATATTCCTCATCCCGAAAGAGTGGTCAGGCACTGGAAATGGGCTGCCCGTTCCAGGTAGGAAGTGGTGGAGTCACTGTCCCTGAAGGTGCTCGAGAAGCATGTAGATGTCACACTTAGGGATATGGTGGCATTGGGTTGATGGCCGGACTAGATGATCTTAGTGGTCTTTCCGAACCTTAACAACTCTGTGATTCTATGATTTCTCCACCTGGAGAGAGCGATGGCTTGGTGCACCATTGTCTCTCACCCAAAGTGGTGCGGGGGTGAGGGAAGGGATCTGCCTGTTGTTCCCCAGCACTGAGTTGACACTTCTCTGTTTGGATTGCAGACAGTTGGTGAGTCCTTGCTGTACATGTTGGAGAAGTGCTTAGGTGCTGCCTTCAGCCCGGATGCGAGGGAGGCCTGGATCAAACTCTACAGTGCGGTGGTGAAAGCCATGCAGCGTGGCTGGGAGGTCCTCCCAGAGGGGGACTAGCCCTAGGCCTGGCCCTCTACAGGACGAGCACTCACCCCTCTGCCTCTCTCCACCTGTCTGTCTCTATGCACCAGCCCACCTCCTCCAGCCACATGTGCTGGGTTCTCTTCGTGATCTCACCTTGCTTTGACGCTGCCATGTCCCTGCTTTTCCTGGTGGCCACAGGGTATCTCTCTGTAGCCCAGAGTGTCCAGCACAGCACCACTTCCCAGTGCCAGGTTCCTGTGTGCCAGCACCTGTAGCTGTGCTTTGGCCTTCTGCTGGCTCTCTACCCTCTTGTTGCTGCCCATCCCCATAAGATAGCTGCTGGTGAGAGCCTCTCAAGCCCCACAGCGAGCTCTCATCCTGCTCTCTTCACCCAGCATCACCATGGGCAGTGATCTTGGTGCGCCTCTGCCCTTCTCCTGTGTGAGGCTGGTTGCAGTGTAGTGTGTTCCCTGCGAGTGTTTCCAGTGGTGGGGGATCACATTAATACCAAGGTAAGGCTGCTCTCAGTGATGTAGGCTGCTGCCCAGAAGGGTTCCTGTAGACTTGGCCAGTTGATTTTAATGTGTGAGAGTTGGCTGAAGTGCACCAGCAGCAGTGGCTATTTAATGTTTTGTATTGAGAAGAATGAAGCAAATACAAGAAATCATGTCTTAAAATAACAATGAAAGTTGCAATCATGTCATGGCAACGGCTTCTGGAAATGATGCTGGCTCTTGGCCAGGGGAAGAATGCCTGTAATTTTTCTGCTTACGGGGGTAGGACCTGGAGTGCTTCCTATCTGCACACAGTGCCCATCTGCAGAGCTTCCTCACCTTGCAGAAATAACTCTGCCATACCTGAGATGCAGTCACCGTGGAGGGGAGAAGGCACACGGCTAACACTGAGCAGGTAGGGCCATGTTAGGGCAGGAGTACAGCACCTGCCAGGAAGCTACCAATGAAATGGCTGGGAGGCAGAACCCATGTGCTCCAAGGGAGCTGAACTTGATCTCGATGGAGAAGGTCATCTTTAAGGGAAGTCATCCCAGGGTAAGGACAAGGAGCAAATGCTCATCTGCAGCCAGTGCCCTTTTTCACTTCTTCAGTGCAGGAGAAGGCCAGTGTTCAGGGCTGTGATTGTCCCTCCTGTGCTGACCTATCCTCCCTCTGAGCAGGAGGGCAATCCATGAGATGTGTCACCATTCCTGTCCCCTGCCCTGTGGTGCTGGTGGCTGTGCTGAGCACACAGCAAGGACCCTGATTGTGAGGGGAGTGGTGTCAGGGCAGAGCCGTATGTGCCATGCATGCTATCTTCCCCAGGATACCAGGCTGTGCTCTTGCAGTCTGATACAGAGTAGGAGAGGCGGGGAATGGGGCAGTTCCTGTTACAGCCCTGATCTGGGGCATCAGCACCACAGGCAGGAATGTTCTGAACCTGCGTGGCACATAGCCACGTGTGTGAGGAATTGAGTGTGTGCTACTGCAAGAAATGGTCCCTTTGTCCTTTAGCTTCCACTCCTTTTTTGTGCCATGTTTTGTGTAATTCCTAGGGGAAACAAACTAGTCTGTGTGCCTCTTATACCCAGATGTACTGTTTAATAAAGAACAATCGACAGTCTCTGCCCTTTGGGGTGCCTGTTTATTTTGAGAGGCCTAAGCAAGCTTAACAAAGGATGACAGAGGGGTTTGCTGGGCTAGATTTAAATGTTCCAGTTCTTCACCTAATCTGACATCCCTTACCCTATACCAGCTTTTCTGAGGTAACACCACTGGGTGCTCCTCTTCCCCCTGCACCTTTTCTGCTCCTGCATCTTCCCCTTACCCCTGAAGTGCTTCTAGCCCAGATCGCTCTTCCAGTTGCTGCCTTTTCTTGACCTGCTGTGCTGCTGCCACAGTGCCATAGGCTGGATACAAAAGGGACAGACAGTGCTTGCCTTTGGAGAGGGTCTGTAGCTGGGCAGAGGGTGACAATGGCTATCACTACCAGACAGGAGTAACGCGTAGAGGGGATGACTGCAGGCAGCAGGTGGGTGAAGTCATTTTATTCAAGGCACGGTCATAGCGATAAATAACAAGAAGGTACAGACCTCTGGCACATTCCTACAGTGTGGCAAACAAGGGCAATCCATGCCTGAGCTCCGCAGGACTCAGTGCCACTCGCAGGCACTTGTGTCCCCCCAGAAAGGGAGCATCAAGTCATTGGATGGGGCCACCAGCATCTTACCAGCCCCAAGATGAGTGGCTGCAGGACACCAGTGTAGGGAGCTGGGATTTCCCCTCAGAGTCACTTCTGGTTGCCACAGCCACCACTTGGGCATGTAGAAGCCAGGGAGCAGCAGGGCTGCCAGCCTTGAGAGCTGAGACCTCCAACTCACTGCTGGGTGCCCCAGGATTTACACACTGTGCCCCCACTCCCAACAGCTTCAGTAATGCTGGGCAGGGGAAGTGGCACAGGGCATCCCTGCAGTGTTGTTCTCTGGAGTCAGACCCCTCCATCACCCCTGGGGAGAGCAAGGACTGGGGCAGGGCACCCTCCCAGAAGTGCAATGCAAATGTCCCCCTAGCAAGGGAAAGACCCAGATGAGCTCTCTCACATCCCACTAAGGTCTTGGGCACCACCCATGGCCAGGCACCAGTTTCAGCCCCTACTTCTACAGCATTGCACAGAGTGGGGAGAAACTGCCTGAGCACTGCCTCATTCCTGAGCAACTGGCAACTACAGGAGGATGACTCATGGGAAGAGGCAGGATTTCAAGAGCCCCACCTCTGCATTTTCAGAAGGTAGCAGATGGGTCGGTCCCCCACTGGCACCATAACCATTCTGCTATCAGCTGCCTGCTATGGCTTTACCCCAGCAGGAAACCACCCAGGCACAGCAGAACTGTGTGCGCTCACCCTGTGGGAGCAAGGCTGGGAGTGCAGTACCTGCTCCTGCATCCAGGGCCCAAAAAGCCCAAGGATGCTGCCTGGGCAGGAGCAGGTGGTGTGCACACACCCAGTGCAGCAGCATTTATGCTCCAGAGGCTCCTGGACAACCCAGGGAGTGCTGCCAGCCCCCTGTTGCTATTGCAATGGGATGGAGCTGTACGGATCCCCACAGGCAGCCCCGCGGGGAGTGAGGGGAGTGTGGGCTGTAAGAGTGGGAGGATGGGAGCCACCAGTGAAAGGCAGCTGTTGTCATGGCCACAACCTGTCCCTGAAGACCCGAGGGCACAAGCACACTGCAGCAGCAGAGGGAGGGCACAAAGAGGGCAAGCCCTGCCAGGACAGTGCTCTCAGCACTACATGGGTTGGGGAGGACAGCACCCAGGGCCATGGGAGGCAGCAGGATGGCTGCAGCAATGGATGGGCAAGCTAAGTTTTGTCATGGCAGAGAGGATGTGTGACCAGAGGCAGGGCCTCCCTCCTCCCCTTGCAGTACAGTCTTTTAGGGAGACCTTAACCCAAAACCCTGCAACCTCTCCTCCCCATCCCAGACTGGATGCGGCAGATGGGGCTGCGAGGGTGCAGGGTGGCCAAGCCTGTCTGCAGTGGCAAGGCCACGCTGCCTTGCATGGGCTGAGGTCCCTCCTTCACTTAAGTCCTGATGCCCCCCTGCTCCAAAATCAGCTATGTGTGGGTCCATCAGTGAGGTGGGCGCCCACTGGTGTTGGCTCTCACCCTGGGAGCAAGATGCTCACTGGTAGCGGGGCTGGCTCTCCATCACGGGGCCGGTCCTGTACTCGCCTTCCACCGTCTCCAGCTCTGTCTCAAAGTTTTGCAGACCACAGTCCTCCCCATCCTCTACCAGCTCCAGGTGGTTGCCCATGGTGCCATAAGACTGGTGTGCCGGGGAAGCTGCCGGTGTCAGGCTCAGCTCGGGCTCCTGCAGTACTGTGGCCACAAAGAGCTGCCCCAGGGGCAGTGAGATCAGGGATCAGAGGCTGGATGTAAGGGGATGTTGTCCCAGGCTGGGAGTGAGCTGGGAGCCCACAGCAGGGTTAGGGAGATGTACTCACATTGGAGTTGGGAGTGGAGGAGACGCTGCTCCGCTCGGCATCAGTGAAGGTACCCTCGGACTGATCAGACATCTGCAGAGGGGAGACAGGAGGAAGCCGCACAGGGGCAAGGGGAAAAGCTTTGGGACACTCCAGCCAGAGCAACATCCCTCACCGAGGCTGGGTCCAAATCCCAGCCAAAATAGGATTCAACCAAATGGGCTAGAAATGCTGGCCATGACCCTCCCAACCACAGCACCACCCAGCGCTGACGTCTGGAAATGGGGAGCTCCTGCATGGGTAAGAGCTGACTGCCAGAGCCAGGACCGATCCCTGTCTTTGTTCTGATCCAGGTGTAGCCAAACTCTCTGACTCTGTACTGCAAATGCACCCAAGCAAAGCACACCTGCTCACCTGGTAGCTGGATGGTTTCCGTGGCTGTAGCTTCTTCAAGCAGAGGCCAAAGAAGGAGAAGACAATGCAGGAGAGGAGGACCACAAAGGTAAAGAGGGTGACAGGGCGGGTGGGACCTGGGGCAGAGACATGAGGTCAACACGTGAACCTCCAAGGACCTGCTGTACACCTAACTGAGCCTCAGGCTGGCGTATGCTGGGGGTGCTCTGAGCTCTCATCCCCCTCTTCCAAACACTAACTGATACTCCTGCATCTCTCAGGTCTTCATCACGTCTTCCCACCCCTCTTCCCACTCCCTACATTGTGTCTAACTCAGAGGTGACACCATCATCCCTCAAGGGTACAGCTCATCCCCCAGAACTTCAGACTGGTGACCCTGAGAAGTGGCAAGGGGCAGTCCCAAGCTGTCCCTACCAAGGCGCAGGACGGAGAAGAAGAGCAGCCAGAACATGCAGAGAATGGGGGCCACCACAACTTGGCTGATGGCAGCCACATGGAGCCGCTGGTTCAGCTTGGTGGGGATATACACATAGTAGATGTTGTATCGGTCCACCATGTGCTTGAGCAGCATGTAGAGCAAACCTGTTGGAAAGACAGGGGATCTTTGGTGGCTGTTCCTTCCTTTCATGGGAAGTCTCCACACTGCTACTGATAGCTGGGACAAGCTGTTCTCAGCATGGATGGGGACACAGTGAGGCCATACTCACCAAAGGGGACAATGATGGGGCAGGTGATGCTGTAGGTCATGACGACAGAGAAGATGCAGCAGGTCCACGCGTACTCCAACCCAAATTGGAACTGGTAAGCTTGGCTCTGAGACACAACCAACAACACTGTTACTGTCTTTGCCTCTCCAGGTGCACAGGATCACCTGTGTATTCAGAATAAGCCGGGGCCATGTACCCGCTTGATGTGGAGCCGCTCAGGCTCTGACTTGGCGAGGCAGAGCCGGGTGGTATAGACAAAGAGGCCAGGGATGCGCAGCAGCTCCATGGCTGTCCCAATCAGGCTGGAGGTGACAACGTAGTTGACGAAGAAAGCGCCATTGTCTGGGAGGAAAACACACCTGCCCCATGGACAGGGAGGGTGAGAGGACAGCAGAGTTGGCACTGGGCTCTGCTCTGCAGGCTCTCAAGTTTTGGGGAGAAGGCTTTTACTCACTGGAACTTGATGTCAGCCTGGTCCAGAAAGTGGGTGTCAAAGAGCCAACGGAAGAAGAGATCCAAGCTAGGAGAAACAAAGGGGCAGCTCAGGAAGGGGACACAGAGCAGTGTGGGGGACATAGAGCCTGCACCTGCCTTGCCTTGCCCTGGGCTCAGATCACACTTACTGGAGCCAAGACTATGCAGATACCTGACCTGGTCCTTCTTGGATCTGCTGAAGGACTCAACACAAGACAGGCACCAATAGCAACTTAGGCTAGCTGTGACAGCCTGGGACAGATCTTCACCTACTTTATGGGGTGTATTTTCTGTCTGTGCCCATCTGGGTGCAGCTTGGCATCACTAAAGCACGAGCCTTTTCCTTCCCAGGGACAGCCATGTGTCATCTGTGATGGAAGCAGCTCCTGTCCCTCAGCCCTCTCAGGCTCACTTGTGGGGAGAAGACAACCCCAGTGTGATGCCCAGGCTGCAGGTTGGTCTGTACCTGGTCAGTCCCAGTGAGGGCAAGATGATGACCATGAACACCAGGAAGAAGAAACACTTGTGCATGGTAAGCTGGTTCTCACTTGACCTGGGGAAAGGGAAGAAAAAGAGAACTTTGCACTCCTTGTGAGTGATCACAGAATCATAATCACCAAGGTCGGATCACCAGTCCAGGATCCAGGACAGGATCACTCAGTCCAACCATCCACCTATCACAAATAGTTCTCACTAAACCATGTCCCTTATCACAATGTCCAAACATTCCTTGAACACCTCCAGGGTCAGTGACTCCACCACCTCTCTGGGCAGCCCATTCCAGTGCCTGACCACTCTTTCAGAGAAGTAGTATTTCCTAACATCCAGCCTGAATCTCCCCTGGTGCAGCTTGAAGCCATTCCCTCTAGTTCTATCACTGGTTACATGAGAGAAGAGGCCGACCCCCAGCTCACTACAACCTCCCTTCAGGTAGATACAGAGAATAATAAGGTCTCCTCTGAGCCTCCTCTTTTCCAGACTAAACAATCCCAGCTCCTTCAGCCACTCCTCGTAAGCCCTGTGCTCCAGACCCCTCACCAGCTTTTTGTTCTTCTCTGAACCCATTCCAGGGCCTCAATGTCTTTCTTGCAGTGAGGGCCCCAAAAACTGGACACAGTACTCGAGATACATCCTCACCAGAGTTGTGTACAGGGAGACAATTACTTCCCTGTTCCTGCTGGCAACACTGTTTCTGATGCAAGCCAGGATGCCATTGGCCTTCTTGGCCACCTGGGCACACTGCTGGTTCATGTTCAGCCCAGCATCAATCAATATCCCCAGGTCCATTTCCTCTACACAGTCTTCCAGCCACTCTGCCCCAAGTCTGTAGCATTGCCTAGGGTTGTTGTGGCCAAATTGCAGGACCTGGCATCTGGCCTTGTTGAACCTCATCCCGTTGGCTTCAGCCCAGCTATCTAGCCTGTCCCGATCCCTCTGCAGGGCCTCACTACCCCCAGATCGACAGGGATGGCAGATCAACCCTTCCAGTCAACATGGTGTCATCTGCAAACTTATTGAGGGTGTACTCAATGCCCTCATCCAGGTCATCAGTAAAGACATTGAAGAGGACAGGGCCCCAGCACCGACCCTTGGGGAACACCACTCATGATGACGCTGCTGGGGCTCCTCTCTTCCAGCATGGCCCTGAGCGGTCCTAGAGGAGCAGGGGGTCTCCTTACCTTGTCCAATGTGACTCAAAGAAGGCTGAGTAGTAGACGAGGAATGGCAGGAAGACGGAGAAGGCCCAGAGTAGCAGCGTGGGGAAGAACTGGGTAACAATTGGGTTCTGCAGGAGGAGAGATGGTAGACACCCTCTTAGGACTCTGCCAGCTCCAGGGAGCAACAGGCTGTGCCTGCCTACACTGCCACTGCTCCATCATGTTGCAGGCAGCTCCCTGGGCAGGTGTACATGGAGCAGCTCTTCCATGAGCAGGGACATGTTCCAGGAGGCAAGAGCTTGAGGACAGCCAAAGGCATCACAAAAATATGCTAAGTTCCCGTGCTCTTCCAACAGCTCCCATGTCAATAAGCAGGAAAGCAATGTGCTGCCAGCAGCTTCTGACATCTCCTGGAGCTCTTCCCACCCCTTTTCTCCTGCATAGCCACCAACTTGCCCTTCCCCATGAACATAGGCACCAAAGCTCAGGCATGCTCAGGGCTCAGGACTGTGTTCCAGGGACTACCTTGAGGCTTTCCACAGGTCGTGTGACATTGAACATGTCCATGGTGTTGACGATGATGGCCGGTGTGGTGAGGAAGAAGAGGAGGATGAAGAGGCAGATATTAAGGAGAATGAATCGCACCCACCAGGATGTGCCACGGACTGACAAGTTCTCCCTAAGAGAGGAAAATATAACTTGGATGCAGTGCAGAGGAAACACCACTGTGTGTCTTGGGTCTTCTGTCTCAGTCCTCCAATGCTTTGTGCCCTGCTCCCCACACCAACCACCCCATAGCCCTTACTCTAAGCCTACCGTCGCTCTCTTTCCTATGCTGCTGCATCGCAGATACAGAGATCCCAGGATCTGAGTATGACCACAGTGAGGCCTGTGCTACAAGGATGCCTTGGAGTAAGGCTAGAGAAGTCACAGCCTGGCAATCGCTCCAAATCTTGTCTGATCCTGCAACCTATGAAGCGATTGTTCCAGTTACCATAGGTAACTTCAGCTATGACCACAGGAAGGTTCTCCACAGCCCCTGTCACCCTGGGAAGGTGCTCTATAGCTATGGATATGGTTTCCCCTTCCCAACTGCTGGCCCTTCCTCTCTCCATTCCTCCCACCCTGGCAGCTCACCAGATGATATCACTGGGTGCTGGAGCGTAGCGCACACCCCACTGGTGTGACTTGACCACGGTGGTCACAGAAGACTGCTGGGGATGCTTCCGGCAGTGGATATGGCTGTAATCTTTCAAAATCCTGCAGGAGGAAGCCCAGGGTCAGGTCCAAACCACAGGCTCAGAATCCCCCCTGCTTCTCATGAGTCTCTCCCTGCTGCTCAAAACAGACTGGCTGCCTGGATTTGGCTGGAGGAGCTATCAAAGTGCCCCTGCTGTCCCCAGAAATGGTGGCCCCATCCCGTACCACCACCAGGTCATGCTCGCACCAGCAGGCCCAAGAGACACTCACACAGCTGTCATACGCTCATCCTGGAAGGTGACAAAGGCCATGTCAAGCCGCTTCAGCGTGATGCGGTTGCGTTCAGCATTGAACTCATCTGTGAGCTTCTCCTCCAGTTCCCCATAGTACTGCTCAGCATCCACCTGTGGGAGCAGCGAGGGCTGGGGCATGGGCAAGCTACTGTGCTGCCTGCAGTTCTGCCCACACTGGGACCACGTTGCCTGCAGCCCAACTCTCTGCTTCCTACCTGCTCAAAGCCACAGAAGCGACAGCAGAAGATCCGGGCACAAGGGTGGGTTTTGATCATGATCTTTCCCTCTTTTTGTGCCTTGGTGGTGAAGTAAAGCCGGCCCTTCATTGCCTTACGCCTGCCAGGAAACAGATAGAACAGTTCTTCTGCCTCCATCAGACAGACAGGTACAGGGTCCCCATGTACTCACCTCTCTGCATCCAGCTTCATCAGCTTGCGCACATCAAAGCAGAACTGTACGTTGGTGACAGTGCAGCTGGGATAGGCCTCACTGTGGGCACATGGACATGGTGACACCAGGGGACAGTGACAGGAATTGAGACAAACTTCTCTCTCCTCCCCAGGGAAGCCCAGGTAGGATGGGGACACCCTGCTGAGATGAGGCTACTCACTGGAAGTGCTTAATGATAAGTGAAGGGTCTGTGATTTCCATGGGAATGTGAGTAACCATCAATGTCCGGGCGACCTAGGAAAGGAGAAGAGGCAGAGGATGGGGCTGGGGTCCATGGACCATTCATTTGCTATCTTGTTCAGCCCAGATTGCAGTTTGTGGTCATATCTTCTGCAGTACAGAAAGGGAAGGGATGTGCGCTAAGGGAAAGGGCTCAGACACTATTGTGCACTTAGGTGGAGGCACTAGGAGTTGCAGAACCCACAGCCTTTGTCCCTTGCTGGCCTCCCGCATGCAGGAACAGGAGAGCCTGTGGGCAACTGCCAGCCCCAGGGCTTCAGCTTCAGGGCTTGACTGGACAGCCAGCTTCTGACAGCTAGACACAGCTGAGATCCAGTCTCTGCGACAAGGCAGCAGAACATTTGCCTCCAGACTCTCTTCAGAAGCAGGAGAAAAATGACCTTGTCTTTTCATGTCTGTCCAGGTCTGAGCTGCTTCTAAAGCTTCCTTTACATACACCACAGCAAATCCAGAGTTGTCCATCTGAGCTGAAAAAGGCAGGGATGGTGGCTGTGGGGAGGACACAGCTCACCTTCTCATTCTCTCTGTATTCCAGGTGGATGGAGTGGTGAGCCATGCAGAGGATGGTGAGGATGAAATAGATGAGGGCAAAGATGCTGTGCAGCCACAGGAGACGATCTCTGGAGAAGGAGAGAACTGCATCAGCTCACGCTGCAGCAAATGGACCAGTGTGATATTTAGCACTCTGCCATAGCCACCCAGCCAACCAGCAGAACCCTCTGAGCCTGCTGCCAGTGCTGGAGACCTAAGCCAAGAATGCATGTGGTGCATACAGACACACAGCCTCCCACATGTGCTGTGCTGCTCACGTAGGCCAGGCCCCAGAACAATGCACTACTGCAAGCACATCTGGGTGCCTGCAGCACTGCAGCTGCACATGCAGCTGCCCAATGCCAGAGTTACATACTGTGTTGGGATGTTGGCGATGGTGGTCCGGCCAAAGTGAGTGGGGTTGTGTCCTGCAGGAGAAGAGGACAAGCAGAAGTTTATGAGAATCTGGTGCAGAGAGCATCTTCATGCTTGCAGGGCAAATGATGCCTGTGGGCCCTCTTTGCTCCTCCTGTCCTCCCACCTCCCAGGTCCCCAGTAAGCCCCCACCACCCTGAAGAACCATAACTGACAGAAGGATCCTTTCACCTTCCAACCTCAAAGTGCAGTGCTTGTGCCACCCTGAGGCTGGGATGCACCTACCTAGGAGGTCCCCCGAGAAGTTGACAGGCAGGATGACAGCCACGGAGAGCACACAAACCAGCATCAGCAGGACCAGGAGGTGCCGCTGGAAGGAGAGGTAGGTGGTGGCGTCGATCCCACACTTGCTCTGAATTTCCTCATCCCTGGGAGAGAGCAGTGGGAGTGAGTGCTGGGGATGTCACCACCACCACTGTCACCACCACTGTGGTCCGCTGTCTCCATACCCACTCTGGGGACACTAGGGCTCACAATGGAGCTGCTCTAGCCCCACAGAGTCCTTGAAAACTCAAGGCATTCTGCCTGCAGCACGTGGGATTTGGGCACAGAGCCAGTAGGCCCTCAGGCTGCCATCCCATTGTAAAACTGGATCCTACTGGGAGACGCTGAAGCCCTGTCCATTGGGGCAGGAACCTGGGGTCAGCAAAGCAGTGGAGGACAGAGAGAGAGGAGCCTCTGCTCTCTCCCCTGGGGGCACTTCAGCAGAGCTCTCCTCCATTGCTCTAGCTCTTGGACCACCACCCACAGGGACCAGCTCCCTACAGCATGGCCACAACACTGACAGTACATACTTACTTCATCTGGTAGATAGAAAGGAGCCAGGAGCAGAATCCCTGGAAGGAGAGAGAGACAAGATGAGGTAAGGGCCACCACCCCCAGAGCCCTAATATGGAGCTGACCCTGGGGACCCTAAGGGCTCTATCTCCTCTGCTTTGTCCCCCTTCTGTGGGGGCTTATAATGACATTGAATGCAAGGAGCTGCAGGCAGAGCCTTGTGGGATGCCCTCCTTTCTCCTCCTGTGAGAGCTGTCCCTGCTACTCCTCTCCTCTCCCCACCTTTACCCAAGATAAAACTACTCACTGAACACAGACACAAGTGACTTTACGTAGATCTTCTGCCACACTCTGCTTTCAAGTATTTCACTTACTACTGCCAATATTTGTTGGCCTCACAAGCTCTCTGGCAGATTTCCTGTTTCTAAGTGTCAGAAAAATAATTTAAGTACTTGTTTTCAAGCTTTCTACAAATGTTCCTACAAACTCCTCTTACCCCTTGCCTGGAATGCATTTTACACCTAACCTGCCAGAGTTCAGATTTTCCTCATTTGGAAACTGCTTAACTTTAAAAAGGTTAAATTATAAATCTTAACATCTATAAATCTTCCTTAATCTGCTTTTTAGCCATGCTGGCTTTCCTTTTGTTTTTTTTCTCCCTTATTTTTGATGAGTAACAAACATCTGCACACAATATCCAGTATGATGCCTTTAAATAGTTATTCTGCCACCTGCAATTATTTTGCTCCTCTACTTTCCCTGCCTAGTTATTTTTTTTTAATAAGTTCATTTTTTTTAATAGCTATAACACAAATTGACTTTTGAACTTTTGCTATCAAAAGACAGAAAGAGACAGCAAAATGGGTTGGACTGTGCTTGTTTCTAGTGTAGCCTGTTTAGTGCCTAATGCCACCGAGAGGAGAAAAAGGCACATTTGCAGCAGTGGTAGAGTGGTAGTGAGGGTAGCTCTGGGTGCCCTCATGGCATCTCTGGCAGTGAGTGTCCTGAGCATCTCAAAATGGCTTTGCTGAGAATGCCAAGAGCAGCTGCAGACTGCCTTTGCCATAGCTGCTGTGTACTTACCATGTCCTTATTGTCGACATCTAGGGGGCTGCTCTCTGATGGGGACTTCTCCTTCTCACTCTGCTCCCCGTAGAAAAGTGATGTCAAACTTTGGATGGATGAAAAAGAAAGCAGTGAGTGAGGCACAGGAAAGGCTGCAGAAAAGAGAGGGAGAGCAGCCACGGGGAAACTACACTGAGATTTTCCTCAGCAGCCCAGCTGCTGCACTGTTCAGGCAGTGCATCCTACCCAAATGGCACCGAGAGCCATGTCACCACATGCCCCATGTCATCACTTTTCCTGCAGCAGACAATGCCTGTGTTCTGCCCGGCCAGGAGTGCTGGCCTCGTTGCCAGGTCATCACCTCTGGCCTGGACAAAACAGCAGCACTCTCAGGACTCCTCTATGGGCTGCACTACAGCCCCATTAGAGAGGCTGAAGCCAATCACCGGCAGTAGCCTTGTGGCTTGCTCACCTATCATTGTCCATCAGCAGTGCCAGGCGCCCATAGTCCCAAGCTGCTTTCCGAAGGCAGGAGAAGATCAGGAGAAGGAGCTGAAGGAGGAAGGAAGGGACAGTGAAGGGTTTTGCCACACGATCTCCCCATCTCCCTCCTTCCTGTTTTCCTGCTGATGAGCTCACATAATACTCTCCACAAGCCAAACTGCTCTTGTTCCACAACCTCACCATTGGTGCTGCAGGTAACATCACAGACACTGACACAGCACAAGTGGTCTCTGAAGCACGAAGCCTTGAGTGTATGTGCACCATGAGAGACCCCTGAAGCTGGATTATTTCCCAGTGCGGCAGCAATCCCTGAGGTGCTGGTGACTGCTGCTTCTGCAGCTGCTCAAGCATTATCTGCTATCCACCACAAAGTGTGCAAGGCTCTTGGCCATCAGAACTGTGTGACCAAAGCAGCAGGGAGCACCAGCACACAACTGCATACACGTGTGGCTGTCACCACATCTGTAACACACACCTGTGCTCACAGCCACCATATCCACAGCCTTCCCTGTAACCCCAGGTGAAGCTCACTGTGGGCCTTGGCTGAGCATCATTACTTGGATGGGCAGAAAAAGTCCCCATGTGCACAGGGGTTCAGTTCCATTCCCACTACATCTGCAAAGCACCAACCTGCAGCACCACAGGAGGACATCTACCAGATGTATCTTTGGCTACCCAAATACCAACACAGCAAGGACTGTCCCACAGAATCAGAGGAAAGGGCTGGAAGGACCTCACAGCTACTTGGCCCACACAGATCATAGTAACAGGGCATTACAGGGACCCAAACATCTTCTGGTTGATCTCCTTTCTCAAGGAGATTGCCTCCAGCATGGGTGAGATGTGGCAACAAGGTCTCTTTTAGGACACAGCTATTCCTCATCTCCCAGGGGTACATCCTTTTAGGGGCTGGGACACAGCAAACTGAGTTTCCAGCCCTGACCCCCATGTTCTCCCAGGAGTCTGTGGACATGGCACCCTCCTGGTCTGCTCACCAGCCAGAGGATGAAGTTGATGGCGAGCACAGTGGGCACGCCACCAAATGGCAGCCCTTGCAGGACGGTGCTGCGCGAGCGGGCACTGAAGCATTGCTCCTCAGTGCTGTTCACCAGGGTGTCCAGGAAGCTGAGTATGTCCAGTGAGGTGGGGCCAGCTCCATCCAGCGCTGGTTCCACCGAGTACACGTTCTCCATTGGTGCTGTCACAGGGCCTCACCCTGCAACACAGGGCCAGGGTGAGGATAAAGCAACTGCTGTTTGAAAAAGGGTCATGGCTCCCTCCGGTCCTTCACAGAGGTTGGGAGCTTGCTAAGGGCAGGGAGGGAATGAAGCTAGGTGCTGAACTTGCATTTTCACAGAATCATAGAATCATTAAGGTTGGAAAAGATCTCTAAGATCATCTAGTCCAACCCTTATTACCACGACCACTAAACCACGTAACTCAATGCCGTACCTCCACAGTTTTTAATCACCTCTAGGGAGAGCCATTTCCCCAGTCCTACTAGCTACAAGGGAAGGGCTGTGGCACACAGGGCAGAAGGGAGTTGACGAAGTCTTACAGTTACCTCATACTCTTCTCCTTACCCGCATTAAAGCCCATGCTATTTGGTTGTCTCTATCATACCTGAGACAGGTCTCTCACCACCTCTCCACTCAGTCTCGGAAGCTGAGTTCAGCCATGGCCACCCTGTTGCAGTCAGCAGGTAAGAACGAGGACTCAAAGCATTGGCTCGAGTTTCTGAGAAAAAGAAATGATGATGTTAGCAAGGGGGCTGCTAGGGCTTCCCTTCATTAATTCCTGACAGCCAAAGCTACTGTGGGACGCAGTCCAGGCCTCCCTTCTCCATCATGGTGTGCGTGATTTGAGTGTCATGGGACTACCCTTCCATTTTCCCACCAGACCAGGATTACTCCTTCCAAGACTTCCTCCACTTCTTCTGAGAGCTGATGGTGCAGGCTACAGTAACTGCCAGTAGGAAATGCTTAAAGGCCATTAACAGTCAAGGCTGTTTCTTACTTCCAAACCTTTTCTACTACTGTGCTTTGGAGGAGACAATCCTCTCCAAACCCGCAGTGCTTGGGAACCCTGTGAACAAACATCCTACAGAAGCCAGTGTAAAATAGCATGATCATTATTAACAGAGATACTGCAGACTTGTGTGCCAGGATGGTGCCAAATGGCTGCTGAAGCACAGGAGGAGAGGATCAAAAACCTCTCTGTTTAGGGACAGACGGGTTACCGACATGAGGGGGAACAGCCAGACAAAACACTGTATTTGGAGGCCTTGAGCAACCAAAAGTAATTTTGAAGTTGATCATACCCTGAGCAGGGGCTTTTGTCAGATGATGTCCAAGCAGTCCCTTCCAACCTTGGCTATTTTGCATCTCTACTCTTGGGCACTTGTGCTCCTGACAAGGTGACCTTCCAGCCTGCCTGGAATTTCTATGGAGTTAAATGAGTTCCTTGTCTTGCAGACCCACTGAGCAGAGATACTGCGACCACAACCTGTGAGACTATGTGAAACCTCACTGCACCCACTCACACGGACTCTGCGAGCTTTGTATTTTTGCCTAAATTGCAGACAGCGACTTTTTGCAGCCCCTGCAGCCACTCAGCCCCAGCTCATCACTGATGCAGGATGCTCCTCGACCACATGGACAGGACAGGACAGATGAAGAAAAGCAGGAGCCACAAACTGATTAAGCAGTGACAGAGGATGCAAACAAAGGCAGCCAGCACCTCAAGAGACCTGGGTATACAAAGTGTTTATGGCATTTTTTCCTATCAAAACCAAACAGGACAAAGTCTGCTTCAATACCAAAGGAAATCTGATTGAGAGGTCCTTGGGGATCACAGGGAGAGCATACACAAAATACCTCAGATTAGAAAGGGGATCTTCCTGAGCTCTACAAGGATTTGCTTTTGTTGAGAAACATTTACTGCAGATGTGTCAGTGTGACAGATGGGAGACTACAGCAGTATGCGCATCTATGTGCACTGCTGTAGCCTCAATCTCCCCCTCTTAGATCACTCAGCTTAAGTTCTTCTTGGAGGTGTGCAGCCATATATGCACTGACATGGCCAGTTCATGGCATCTGGAGACACCCCAGCCTCAGCTGGGTATGTGAGGGGACAAACAAACAGCAGCCATTTGTTCCAGCCAGGCTGCCTCTTGCCCACTGTGAGGCCATCAGGGCCCGTGGCCGGGGTCAGCACTTTCCTACAGAGATGTTCTCAATCTGTTCTTTCCATGTGCACGTCTTCCTCCCTCCCCTCCCCATGTAAACAGCAGAGCCATCACCATCTGGCATTTCCAGCTGCTAAATAATTCATTGCCTTTTTGTTAACACAGAGAGAGTGTCTCTGGCCGAGGGAGCTGTTGGACCTTCAGTAAATAATCAAGGAGACTTAGCAACCTCTGAGTTGCTTCTGCCACCAGCAATCCAGCAGCCAGCAGTAGGATCCTGCAGTTTGTTTCTAGGCTCTGTGCTCATGTCCATAGGGGGAACACACTGCTGCAAGATGACAGAGTGAGAGGACTGGTGAGAGGATTGGTGTGAGTTGGCTTCTCCTATCAAGCCATTCTTGCTACCATCTTTCACTAATAGCGGGCTGTATTTGCTGTCACTCCAATCCTTCCTGCCTGCAGGCTTCCCAAATGCAAGCCTTCACCTACCCAGTGCTGCCAGTCCCTGTTTCTCCATCCAGCAGTACTTCATCAATGTCAGTCTTCCTGCACAGAGACAATTAAGGAGCAACAGAGGCCTAAACCCACCAGATGTCTCCCCTCTCTTGAGCACCTCCTGCTCCAAAGAAGCCATCCCATCATGCTCAGTCCTGTAACACAGTGCTTGTAGCAAATCACAACTCCTCTGAAGATGATCTCAAGCTCACTTTCCTGCCTTTTCACCAGTTCCTTCAGATTCCCAAACCAGTGCCATTTTGGACCATTTTTTCCATCTGATCCCAACTTTTATGGTTCTCTTAGGAGAACTTCTGCAAATCTCATAGCAGCAGCACTACCAGAAACTGCTGGAAACAACCAGATAGGTAACTCGCATAGGAACAGCACATGCACAAAAATGGCAAGAGAAGATTTCTGCTCCTGTGCACAGCCTGAGCCCAGACCTGTAGGACATGGGCAACCTCCCTCCAGAGCAGAGATCCCCATAGCGAGAGGTTGCATGGGTACTGTAAGTCAGATAGACAGCTGCTGCCAAAAGACCTAAGCCACATTTTCACATCAGTTTATGAGATAATGCAGTACTTCGCAATACTCCGTTAACAGCACAGAGAAGTCCAACCAAGTGCACATAATCAGCACAGCAATTCCTGTTTGCTGCCACGCTGCTGCAGGGAAGCTTCCTGCCATTGCGCTTTTCCTGACCTTTATGGGGCAGCAGAGGAAATGATGTTGTGAATAACAAAGCCAGGTGGGTGTATTCACATCCAGGGGTGCCGTAAGAGCGCCCTGTTAGCGTGTATGGCCAGTGTCAGTCACAGCCAGGCATCCCTCTGGGCAGGCACTGTCCCTAGCAGTGACAGTGGCAGCCACGTGAGGAAATGCAGAAGAGGCAGGGCTGCAGCTGGGAAAATGAAGCAGTAACAGACAGGCAGGAATCACAATACGTGCCCTAGCCCATTAAGGTCTTACAAGAGATACGCTAATACAGGGTTAAGAAAGGTGCAGGGTGACAGAAAAGCACTTGCTCCTCCTCTTGCAATGGCTGTTAACAGGCAGTGCATTTATCAGACTGACTGTTCAAAATTATTTATTGGATGATTTCTATGAACCATTTGCAGTGTGTGAGGTTTGCCTTAAATAATCAGTGCCCTGATTGCTTTGTTTATACACCAGCATCTGCTTCTCCTCTCTGGTTGGGCGGGCACTAATCCAGAAAATCAGATTTCCAATTAAAAATCAAACACTTATTTTTCGTAGACACAATTTTATAAAATTTGTCTTTCCCTTTAAACATTCTGACAGCAAACTCATCTGTTAGAGCAGTAAGGGAAAGCCAGAGTAGCAAAACACCAAAACAAAGCTTTGGGAGAGCTCAGATAACTAAGCTGGGCTCTCCAAATGCCAGTGCTTGCTCAGCCTCCACATGCTGTTTGGGCAGAACAGACTCACTAGTTTTTGTGGCAGGTCAGCAGCTGTGGCACGGGACTTGATCCTGCTTCTGGTCAGCAGGGAAGCCAAGCTATAAAACCAGATATTTGCTTGCCTAATGTCTCCTGGAAAGCCATCATCCCGCTACACAAGTGCTTCTCTTCCTTCCCAAGGAGCCAGGCAGCAAGAGGGAAAAACAAGGACCAATGTAACAGGAAAATCAGGTTCATGCCTGTCTGTGTCCCTGGCCATGTACCTCCAGCACCTGGCCTTGGCTAGCAGCGAGTGGGGCAGGGTAGGAAACATAAGCCATTGCCACTGACTCAGCATAGCACAAGGCTGGGGCTGGGAAGTCTGATCCAGGCCCTGCATTGAGCTCAGCACAGCCTGGCCAAGGCACCAAAGGGCACGGTGACCTCTCCGTCCCTGCAGGTTGGTGTACAGCAGAACAGGCATGCTGCATACCACATCCAGCCCTGAGTGGGCATGATACTGAGGACACCATCCCCAAGGCGCTGCCTCCAGGACATAGCTCTCAGGACAGATACTGGGTCAGAGAACATGTACCAGCTCCATCCTATTAGCCTGCCAGAAAACAGACATCCTGCCAACAGGGAGAAACACATCAGAAACAGCAACCTGCCCTGCTGATCAGACCTTGGAGTCAGTAAAGTCTGGAAACAAACGACCACCTGGCAGCAGCTGATGACCCCTATCAGGCATAACCACCTGCTCAGAGACTCATTTTGTCATCACCAAGCAAGACATGACTGCACAGAGAGGTGACAAGGACCCAGCAGCTGACATCCCTTGTCCCTGTGAATCCCCGCAGTGGTGGTGCCCTCCTCAACCACTGCTAGCCAGCTGTCCCACCAACAGACATCATCTCATCTCCAACACCCACCAACACCAGCAAGGCTGACAAGTGCTGCTCTTATTTGGTATCAGAGGCTCAGGAAAGCACCTGGAGGCAGACAGCTGTTTCCCCTGTGAGGGTGACATGCCCACATAGAGCAGGGTGCCATGCCAGCACAGAGAAAAGCGCTGCCTCCTCTGGGATAAATCCTACATCTTGGAAACACGGGCATGGCTGCTCGCAATTTCTGTACAAGCCCACTGCAGGTCACATCTGCAGTTCACACCAGCAGAAGGTGCCAGAAACACTGTGGGCTCCAGAAATGAGGAAAAGGAAAGGTAAGAGAGCAACTCTTCCATCCCCAGGCCCCTCTCACTACTCAGGAGCAGTGGTAGGCAGCGAGGAGAGTGGGAGTTTGGTGTGCAGCCACCTGCTCCTCTCTATCTGCAGCACAGCCCAGCTCTGCCCAGCCCAGCCCTGGGCAGTGCCGGGCTGGGCAGGGGGCTTCCCCAGGGCAAGGACCAGGCCAGGGTTGTGTTTGTGGTGCTCAGTCCCCCAGACCAGGAGCAGGGGAGCCAGCCAAGCCCCCACCATGGGCTGGGGCTCCCCTCCAGTTCCCGGGCCCTGCCACCGCCAAGTGCAGCTCTTTCTCCTCAGCCTCCCACCTTACTCCTGACCTCCAAGTCTTTCCTTCAGGTTCTGCTGGACATCTCCCTTTGCTTTGCCCTTGAGGTTCCAGCATCCGCAGTACCCCTGCATCTGGCTCAGCTCCTGGAGCAAAGGAATCCTCCTGCCCTGCCCAGCTCACCTCTTGGTGAGCACGAGAGATTCTTCCTGCAAGCGGTGGGTTATAACACTATATATATACACACACGTAATTTTAAAGCATTTGCAGTGCTGGAACACTTTCCATTGCCTGAGCTCAGTGCCAGGAACACAGAGTGAGGTTCAGGCTGCAGCAGGAGCCCACAGACACACATCGCTTACCAAATGTGGCCCCAGCACAGCTCTCCTCCCACCTCTGCCAGGCTTCCAGCAGCACTGGGTAACACCAGATGACCAGGATGAATCACACCGCCCAGTGTGTGGGAGCTGGCAGCACTGCAGAGGATTCACCCAGGGGGTTACATAACAGGGCTGTGGCCGGGCCTTGGGTCAGCATACAGCAAAGGGAAGGGGAAGCCTCTGGTTGTGGGCACAGCAGCCTAGGAAGGGAAGACAGGGATAGAAGGTGCTCCCCAAAGCTTCTCAACCCTGTGGGGACCCACCACACGGCCATCCTCCTCCCTAGCATGCAAGCAAATCTGGTCCTTGAATGGGAAGGGGGTGGATGCTGAGCCAGGCTCCCAGCCTCATCCCCCAGCCTTGTGCAGCCCACGCAGCCCGCAGAGGGAGAAGCGGGAAGTGGCTGCTGTGGAGAGAGGCTGCTCTCCAGGCAAGCTGCAGGCTCTGCAAGGTACACACTGTTCCAGCCTCCTCCTGCTGTCATGGGTGCAATGGTGAGATGGCTCGTTCCTGCCACCTGTCCCCTCTCCGCAGCCACGTATCCCCTGCAGGGTAGGGCACAGCCTGGCAGGGCAGGCAGCCCCTCACCTCCTCAACCCACTTCCTCCTTCCCCCCAGAAGGGACATGAGGAGCTGAGCAGCCTCAGAGTATCAAAAATAAACCCCAGGCAGTGGGAGGGGAATGAGATGCCTGTTCTGGCCATGTCCACCATCCAGCAGTGCCACACAGCCAGCGCAAAGGTTGGATGTGACAGAGGAAAACATGAGAAAGGGCTCATTTCCCTTACGGGAAAGAAGGAAGTGTCACATCTGGGCGCACACAGAGGTTGGGGAAAGGACAAGGCATGGGGAGGAAGAGAAAGTGTGGGCCAAGAGGGGCAGCACAAAGCCAGGATCAGTGATGCTTTGAGCACAACTCACCCTCGGAAAAAGGCTACCTGGGATCAGAGAGATGAAGTTGATGGACATGTGGAAATGTCCCCTGGAAATGCCACTGGGATGTCCTCTGGCCAAACCCCACCACATGCAGGGCAAAATCATCTCTCTGCAGAAACCAGTAGCAACACTCCTTTCAACAGGGCCTTAAAATTACCTCATCATTTTGGATGGAAAGAAACCTTGGAAATTCAGCTGCAGAAGCTGTCTGAATAAACTGGAAGTTAAAGAAATTCCTCTCACACATGTAACTGCTGGGATGAACTAACCCTGAAACCTAACTATTACCTTGGAACACTAGGACAGTTGTAGGCAATAGCAGTACACACATACAAGAGATAGCAGGGTAATTATGGCATGGCAACATTCAGCAATATTCTTTATAAGTCCCATTACTTGTTTTTGTACAGCTTGGCGCAACTCTGTGCAGAAACACATCATGCCCTGACCTCCCTGCCACAACTGAGCTAACCTGGAAGTCCTTAAAAAGTAACATTCTCAGGAGGTGGCATAGCTTCTATCTATTATATTATATAATATATAATATCTATTATATTATAGCTTCTCTTAGTTCATTCACTTTTGTTCTGCTTCTGAACAAGGAAGAATTTGATGAAATGTTATGAAAGAAAACAGAAGAAATTAAATACTTGGATGAAAGAATTAAAAACTTGATGAAAAGCTCCCAACACAAAAATCCAATGAAAGTGCCTGATCAGAATAGTAGCAGAGCAATATGAAAGGAAAAAAGCAATAAAGAGGACTTGGAACCAGAACAAATAAAAGAATTATGACTTTCTGAAGCACATATCTGACAAAAAAGTAATCAAATGTTGCCCGAACTGAAAACCAATTTAAAACTTGAAATTGTAACAACCTACATGCTAAAACTTTAGATCACTCTAATCTGGGAAAAAATAGGTAGAAACGCACACGGTGTGTTCTTGTTATCAGAGATATGCTCACTGGCTGAGCAGCTGGAAATAAAACCTGATGAACTACATAAGCAGCAAACTTTTTCTTATTAAAAAAAAGCAGAGGGGAAAAAAAATAATCAATTATTTGAGTACAGAAATAAGCTTATTAAAAGTTCACAGAATTCCAGTGAGCTCAAGCAGGAGTGCCTGCTTCCCTTTCCAATCCCAACAAAAATGAGCGTGAAAGGAAAATCTCTGCTAGTTCTGAATTCTCATAAAGCAGTCAGGTCATATCCTGGTTATATTCTATTCCTCCTAAATTCTAATAAAATTCTGTTCCTACTGTGGAATCATTATTGTTAAATTCACTGTATTTGCAAATAATGCTTTTATAATGTTTTTTTTTTTTTTAAAGACACAGATTTTAAGCAGTTTCATTCAGCTAACTAGGAATCATTTTTCAAATGCTCGCTCTTGACATTTGGAATCAAAATTCATTTTCCACTGAAATACAGTTGGAACGAATTTATAATAAATAATGAAGTGAAATCTAATGGGGAAACGTGTCACTCACCATCCTCTAATATAAGAACTACAGGCATTAAGAATTGAAACAAATGCATGTCACGCTGTCACCTCACTCACTTAAGAACGGTGCAGCACCCTGCTCAGCCAGAAGTACCACAACTTATACTCAGCACCAAGAATCAGCTTGCTCCTTAGGCAAACAGCAGCAATCCATAAACACAGGAAGATTACAGCTAGGCAATTACATCAGCACTTTCTGATCATTCATTTAAATCGTGACTTTGGCCCCTCCATCCTATTCAGCAGCAGGCTGAGAGCCAAGCAAGCAAGGCACAGATAAATTTACTCTTGAATCTAAGAAGCACGGCTCATTCTTCTGCCTTTTTTCTGCCACTTCCACGTAGTTCTGCGAGTTGTGTCCTCACCTCGAGGAAAGCAGCCCAGAAACAAAAGGAACTGAGTATACTCCCAGCCCAGAACCTGTGAGCCCTGGAAATCTCTTACTGATGTAGAGACTGCTGACGCAGGCTCGGGGGAACTAGACAACCACCCCTATTTCTGCTTGTTTCTCTGACACTACTTTGGGGATCACACCATGGCGACCAAATTTCTCAGAAGATGTGACTAACAATCACAGACATGCTGAGGCTAGAAGGTATCTCTGGAGACCATCTTGCTCAACCTCCCTGCTCAAGGCAGGTTACCTACTGGAAGTTGATCAGGGCCATGTCCAAGAAAGTTGTGAATATCTCCAATGACAGAGATTCGGCTCCACACCAGAGCTACATCGAGCCCACACTGGCCTGCTGCAGACAGGTCCTCCAGCCCAACGGTCCCAAGCCCAGGATCACTGGAAGCTGGGATCCCAGCTGCACCGGTGCCCTGTGATCTTTGGCCAGCCACTTCTAAGTCCAGTGTTTCACCACCTTAGCTTGCCAGCCTTCATTCAACCTCTCAGCACCTCCAGTCTCCTACTATCATCTTCTAGCACAAAAATCAAGCAGTCTGTGGTAGAGCCCTTTTTTACTCTCTCTTAGGAGGAACTTAGAATTACCTCGAGATGTTTTTCCCACCTCTCATACCCTGCTCTTTAGCACTTGGGGGTGTAGAGAAGCCTGGCTCACTTCAACTCAGCCTTCCCCATGGCTCACCCAACCTATCTGCAGATAGCAAGATGCAAGACAAGAATGCTGAGGGTAAGGGAATCAGGTCACCTAAAGCTTTCACATGTTCCTACTGAGCAGGAGCACTATGTCTCCTCTTTGGTTCTCCAATTTAAATATACCGTCACTTGAGATCAAACTACAACAGCTCTAGAAGCCCCTCCTTAGCCAAAGCAGGACTCATGGGGACAGTGCTGGGAGCTGCACAAATGATCCTGGTGCTGAAGTGCTTCCGTACAGTGGCATTTAAACTCCCTGGAGACTGAGCAACATTACAGTAATTTCAATTAGGAATGTGATTTCCCAGCCAAAGAGGCTTGCTCCGCAGCCCTCAGCATGGATGCAGCACTTAAGTCTGTACAGCCATCCACTGAGAGGGCAAACAGGGCAGGCAGGGTGGGACCATGCTGACGCTTCTGTAACCACCACAGAGAGCCACAAACTAGACCCAACAAGGAGGGAAGTGCTGGAGAGGGGAAGGTAAAGCAGGGCAGGGGGATGAGAGAGGAGAACCCATGAACGAGGCCTCTCTATCCCACCTCCTGCCACCTGTGCGGAGGAATCCTGTGGGATCTGCCTGGCCCTGTCTTACCCATTAAGCACCAACAACCATGCCCTGGCATGGGAAGGGCTGTGCACAGCTATCTGGCCCCAGCTGATCACATTGTTGTCATAATGGTGTGAGTTTACTCACACCATTGTTGTCACCTAATAACAGGGGTGATAGCAATCAAATTTACCAGGCTGAGCTGCATTTGAAGCAGTAACTTAAAGCAGCTTTTAAAAGACATTTAGGCACTTTAAAGTGTAGGTAGATACCAGAGTGGTCGTGAAAAGCACCGGGGCATCACATTGCTGGAGGTCTCACAGCTAGGTAGGGACTGAGCACAATAAGGCCACAGCTGAGGCAAACTGGGGCTGGAGCTGCTGCACAGAAACCAACCAAAAAAGAACAAATACGCTCCACTGCTTTCCCTGAAATGATCTCACAGCAAACAGCTTTTGATCTGAGCTCAGTACATAAGCAATGCAACGTTTTCTTCAAACTTTTGGCTAACTACGCTAAATATATTTACAGCAATTAAGCTATGTAAGTAAGAATAGCTGTTTCATCAGGCACAGGAGTGATGACTGCAGAAGGCTTTGGTGTTTGCAGGACTCATGGAGGAGTCAGCACTTGCACAGCAAGCATACTGATATCTTCATGTGAGTTTAGGTGATTGATTAGTTTAATAACAACTGAATTCACTAGTGGGTGTCAGAAACATTTCTCCTTCTCCCTGCTGCTTTAGTTTAGTGATCAAGACCTGTGAAGATGGGTATTTCCTGCGAGGAATATTTAAAGCAGACATTCCTCCTTCTACAACTCCTCAAATTCTGGCTCTGGAGCTGTGCTGAACCTCAATTCCCATGCCTGGGGCCACAAGATTGGATAGCAGAGAAGCAGTGGCCAGCAGCAGGCATCATGCTCCCAGCAGGCCACAGTGGCTAAAGTGTGGGCCTGCCAATTCATGGAGTGGTTTGGAGAGCAGGGACAGAGGGATTGGTGTGATATCATGGGGAAAAAAGAAAAAAAAGAGAAAGCACTGAAAGAGACTGAGATAGTTATGGGAAGAGCAGAGCCAACATGCTGCCATGGCAAGCAGGCAGAGGTTTAAGCTTACAGGGAAGCCAGAAAAGCCCATATGTGCTATGGAGTCGGAGGCTGCAGGGGTCAGACAGCCTCCATGCTTTTATTTATTACTCATTTGTTTACAGAGGGCTGTTTGCCAGGCTACCAAAGACAAATCCTTCCTGACAGAGCTGCCCCTGCTTCCCTCTCCATCTGCTCAGCACCGGCACCGCTTTGCAGGCAGCAGGGCCAGCAGGGCAGACTCAGCTCTGCCCCTGCAGCACCTGGTCCTGCTCCCTCCTACTTCTCCCACACATTCCCCAAACTTCCCTCTGAACAAAAACCACAGCATCCCCCTCCATCCCAAGCAGTACTTTCTGCCTCCTCCCCTGCTCAGACAGGCCTGCCCTGTACCAGTATTGTAAGGCACAGTGCAACACGGGGCAGGGTTCCATGGAGAGAGGTGATCACCCCCACCCACTTGCCCACCCAGCCTTCTCCTCCCCTCCTGCCTCCACATGCTCTCCCCACTGAATTCTCACAAAGAGGAGAAAGCAGAAGCACAGATCGGTTCTGGAGATGGCAGGAAAGCAGTTAAAGGAAAAAAAGATTTCATGCAAAAAAAACCGAAAAAAAACCAAAACAAACAAACAAAACCAACAACCAAACCAACACCAAAAACCTCAGCCAAACAAAGGTGCCTCTTTCTGCTGGATAACACTGTGGCAGAGAGACCTCTGCATTGCACACCTCTATGCAGCACCGCTGCCACGCGGGAGGACATGAAGTGCGGAAGGGAGAAGGCACGGCCCCGGTCTGCAGACAGAGCCGGGTGAAGTACAGTGAGGGAGAGCAGCTAAGACAGTGACACAACCCCAACCCTACTGCCCCGTCTGCTGCAGTTATCACTGCCCAAAGCCGGGGGCGGAACGGGGAGAGGCCCCTCCGGCACCCCTCCAGATGTGGTCCCCGGGTGGGCTGTGCGGCCGGGATGACGTGGGGACCGAGTACAGCTGTGGCATGACACAGCGGCGGGATGACATTTCGGCTGGCACAGAAGCAGCGGCACAGGCACCCAGAGAGCTGCCCGGCCCTGGGGCTCCCTCCCTCCCTGTACCGCTGAGGGCTCCAGGAGCCCGGGGCAGCCCCGCACCGCGCTGTGCCCCGCCGCCCATCCGTCAGGTGCAGACGTAGAGCCACGCCGGTACACGCCGCAGCACGAGGGCGGGAAACGGCACCTCACCCGCGAGAAGTACCCAGAAACCTCCTCCGGCAGCAAACCGGCCACATCCCCGCATCCCCGACCCGCGCGGCCTCTCCGGCATCCCACCGCCGTCCGCCGCCGACGTTCCCGGTGGATCCCACGAGCGCGTCCGCCGCGAGCCGAACCCCGGTGCGGCTCCTTCCCCTCCCAACCGCCCAGCACCGGCCCCTCCCGCGGCCGTGCCGGCCTCCCCCGACCCGCGCCCGACACCGACCTGCCCGCTGCTCGCTCCGTTCGGGGCCCGCCGCCCGGCCGCCGGGTGCCCGGCCCCGGCACGGGAAGAGGAGGGGGTCGGGGCCGCCCCGCCCCGCCGCCCGCCCCGCTGCGGCGCCCCCCCCCTCCCCGCCTCTGCGCTGCTCGGAGCCGGGGCCTGCGCTGCCGGAGCCGCCCGCGCTCCAACGGGCCCGCCGGGCCCCGCGGCTCCGGCTGGGGGGAGCGCTGCGGGCCGGGCGGCGCGGAGCGGCCTCTGCGGCAGCCGGCCGGGAGAGCCGCAGGGCGGCACGGCACGGCGCGCGTTGCGGAACGCAGCGGCGTTCGCTGAATCTCTGCTGCGGATGCGCGGCAGCTGAGAAACTTGACGGGGGATCCTACCAGTGCCGAGCGGCCGTAGGGTGGGACGGAGGCCTGAGCCGCCAGGGTGCAAAAGAGGCTTCGAGAGCCCGTTCTCCCCCAAGTACCCACTGCGCTCCTTCCGACCCAGCAATAAAAGCCGAAGGAGCAGCAGCACGGTGGGCTGCAGGTGTTCCCGGCCTCCCCGGTTCCCATCCCAGCCAGCAGTCGGGAGCAACCACCAAAGGGTGACCCCGGAGAGGTCCCACTGACGTCCCGTTGCTGCCGCCCCATGGGGGTGCCCAAGTCCCACACACGTGGCTGCAGTGCTGAGTGAACAGCATCTGAGGCACTCTCTAAAAACTCGTTTAGACTCATTGGGTCGCTTTAGGGCTGAGGAAGCACAGACCAGTACAGAGCCCCTGCCTGTTAGGGGAGCTAAAGCCTGATGTGCACAGCCATGAAGGTACGCTACACTAGGGAACCAAAGAACACAATGAGCAGGCAGTCAGGAGCCTCCCTTCATGCTGGCACTGCTTTTGAGCCATGGGGATCCAAGGAAAGAGAAGAACCAGCTGTCTCCCACAGTGCCCTTCCTTCTCTTTAACCTCCTCATGGCTGTGGCCCTGGCATAGAACTGCTGATGGTGCAGAGCAAAGCAGGGTATAACTGGATGTCCACCAAAAAAATGTTATACCGTCAGTGAGACCTTTGTCCCCAGCCTGTGGCTTTGAGAAGCTCCCATAGCTAAAGAAATGTGACTAACATCAGGGAACACTGGAATAGACAAGGACTTCCGTTCCTCTCTATCTCCCTCAGCCCCAGCAGCAGCTGTGATGTAGAGAAGTTGCTCAGCTGCCCACTCACTCCCAATGAGCCAGCACTGGTCTTACAGTATCATTCAGGCTCTGAGGCCATGACAGCTCCTTGTGGCAGGTAACATGGGCTGTGTCAGGACTCTGCAGGCTGCACAACATGTGCTCTGCAAACACTGAGCTGCAGAGGTTGTGGGAAAGACAAATGGATGGGGTTTTCTAAAATCACTCGTGACGGTGGATTGCTTCTGGTTCCCCAGTGCAAGACTCCCATTTCTCAGTGAGTACAGACTGTATTATTCACAAGCCATGGCTTCTCTGGTCCATTGAGCTGGAAAGCAAGATGCTCCATCATTTAAACTGGGAAATGCCATGGGGAAGCACTGACTCCTGAGTAGAGCTGGCCTCCTCAGCTGGGACCCTGACACTGATGAAGAGCGCTATGAATATGGTTTTGCAAGGATTGGGACATTCATGTGCTGGTTGTTCCCTGTCAGGTTGGCCCAGCAGGGTGCAGTGGGTCTTGCCTGTAGGCAGATGGTGGAAGGAGAAAAAGCAGAATTTAGATTTGGAGCCCAGGGGAAGAAGAGCAGGCAGAGAGGTAGCCAACCCCTATGAGGCATCCTGCATGGGTGCACTGCTGTGCAGTCTCTCACCACGCCATGGGTCAGGCAGAGAAGCCCTGCATGTGGTGCTAGGTTAGAGCATCCTCTATACAGCCTTGGGTGCAGACCCCTGCTCCTTGCCTGCAAACTGTTTCAAAGACAGAGTTATCTGTTACTGGAAGGATTTCTTCTCATTACATGGTGTCTATCCTTTATAAGCAGGAGTTTATTCTCACCCTGGTGACCAAGAAGGGGTTATCCCCAGATAGAGAAGCAAGCTTGTACTTGAGGGAATTAACCCTGCAATCACACAGTGCTGGGTGGTCCTTCTCTGAAGCTGACATCACACAGCCCTGCAGTACTCACTCTCATCGCAGCCATGAGTGCTCAGCATTTCTTTACACTGGGCTCCAGAGCATTGAGTAGACACCCAGCAAGCATTGCCCAAGCAGTTCAGTAACCACACAAGGCAAGTGCTGTTGAATCCCACCTCAGGCAGCCCCTTGGATGGACGCAGAAGGCTACTCCCTGATCCTCCCCAGCCTTTTCCCTTCCTAGTACTGCCTGTCACCTTCCAGAAACACCTCCCAGCTGCAGTAGCTAAGGAAACAGGGCTCCTGCAGGGAGCAGCTTCTTTCATTGGGTACCAGCACTGCAGCCTCAAGGGCTCCCAGGGAGCTGAGATGTGCACCCGAGGCTATGGCAGTGCCAGTCCCACACACAGCCATACAGAGCCTCTGTCGGCCTGTGTTAATCCCAGAGACTGAACACAGGACATCACTCCCCACTTGCACCTCCCAGCAGTCACACCAGCCACCTCTGCTGCGTTAATTAAGAAAGTTAATTTCTTAATTTTCAAGTGCTCACCCCAGACCATTGCAGGGCTCTCTGAAGGCAGCTTTCAATGGGTAATAACAGAGAAATGGGGACCACAGCTGCTAAGACAGGAAATCATTTCTCCTACCATCAGCTCCCTCATGGGTTGCTATGTGCATGCTTGTAATTTCAAATTTGCTTCAAACATCACCCATGAACCGGGCTGTGTGACCAGGCACTAATCAGTTACATTAAAGTATGCTAATTGGCTCTCCTCAGTTGCTGCTCTGATGGGACAGCATGCCTCGATGCTTACAGGTGTGGCATTTCTCCCCAGCTCTCAACCTCCTTTTCCCAGCTGCCTTCAGCAGTGAGGTGCTCCTGAGATGCCACCCCACCACCACAGCCCCACACCAACAGGCAGCACAGCAGCATGGGTGGCTCAAGCCATCCAAACCGCTGCTATGGTTCCAACACATCTGCTCATCCTGATGAATGATGAATGCCAGCCACCCTGCTTGCAGCCATCCTTGCCTCCAGCAGTATCACTTGGGGGTCCCACCTGCTCTCCTGCCCCTGCAAGCAGGTAGTGTATCTCCTGCCCAGCATCCTGCCACTCACCAATCCATCTTCCTCCCTACTGCTGCCTTTTACAGCACTGAACACTTAACTTACCCCTTGAAGGAAGACAAATGGAAGATCAGCACCTAGACCTGCAGGCTTGCACTTCTGTTCATCAGACACTCATGCGTTCCCTGAGAAAAGTCTGACCTGGGGTCAGACCCACTGCCACTCACCTTTTAGTCAGATGCACTGACTTGGCCTTGTGCCTTGAAGCCCAGGGTACGCACATTGCTTACTTGTGGCTCTGGTAATGTGTGTCAGTGTGAAGTTGGATCTGCTCATTCTCTAGAAAAGACTTCTTCCTCTCTTAAACAGATGTATCTGAGAGAGAAATAGAATAAACATTACACACAGCTTGTAGAGAGGTAAGAGATTTCCTGAAATGGAGGTCATTCAAGAAAAGTGTAGATGTGGCTCTTACAGACAGGTGTTACAGTTGGTGTTACAGTTAGAAAGATTACCATGGTGAAAATGGGAATACAAACAGGGAAGGAATGTTCACCTGTATCTAAAGATCTAGGTTCACAGGAAAAACTCCACAGAGGAAAGATCTCCAGAAAGAAATCCTTTCCCTGGGGCAGTCAGCCATTAAATGGGGTTTAGAGTCTATTGGCTTCACCTGTGCTCCCGCAACTGACTCAGTCCTTTACTCAGGTGATCAATCAGTGGTTCAGGCCATGACTCAACAGTTCCCATACAAGTGGTGATGGTGGGCTGATGGTTATACTACAACTTTAATGATTCTGTGATTTGCCGATCAGAGCCAAATCTTTCCTACAAATTTAAGGGAAACATCCCCTCTGTATTAAGAGCTGCAAGCGCTAGTTCCCGGTGGATAAGAAGATCCAGTCTGAGTCCTTGACCTTCTGAATCAGGAAATGGCATTTGTGATGATGCTTCAAGCAATGAGAGATTGATTGCACAGATAGCAGGGAAAAGTTACGGTAGTTTTAATGAGAATGTCAATGGATACTGGGGGCAGATGTGAGCTGACAGCCTGAGCCAGGAGAGCCAGCATGGGATGTAAGGAGCCATATTAGAGCTCAGGCCAAGCACAGAGCCTTGCATGCAGGATGTGACCCCATACAGGGTCGTGCCCGGCCATTCTGCCAGCACGCAGCCAGCACTCCATGCACTGATGTTCTCCCCGGCTAAAACGAGCCGCCAGGCACCCAGCTAATGAAGATTCAACAGCATAGTCTTTTCTGAATGCCACTAGAGCCATTAACCGTATCCAGGATGCCTCACACGCAAAATACTTGACAAAAGCATCTTTGCTATCTCCTTTCCTGTACGTGCGCCTAAGCTCCCCTGAGACCCGGCGCCTTGCACAACGGCACAGCCCAGCACAGCTGCGAGCTGCTCAGCACCAGCTCCGTCACGCGCCTCCGCAGCAGCCCGGGGCCCGGCCGAGGCTTCCCGGGGCCTGCGCGGGCTCGGCGGGCCTCCAGCGCCACCTACTGGCCGCCCCGCGCCTGTGCGCCTCGGGGAGCGGGGCGGCCCGATGGGGGCGGCTGGGACCGCGGCGATACTCCAACCCCACCGGGCAGGAGACGGAGGGAGGCAGCTGGGAAAGTGCCTGGAGAAAGCCCGAGTCTCGTTGCCGCAGGGACTGCTTCCTGAAAGGGCAGGTTTCAGCTGGCAGGAGCCTACCCTTGCTTCAGGTAGCCTGGTGTGCGGCTGCCCTTGATGTGCTGCCACCAGCCTGACCTTGGGCCTTGTCGACGCAGCACCAAGGGCTTCATTTGCTACCAGATTTATCAGGTGGCTCCTCGTATCAAGCCAGATCTACTCCAGGAAAATATGCCATTCATCAGTAATAGCTACTGAGGTGCACAGAGACTGGTGATGGGGATGAACAGTGGAACACCTCAACCTACTCAGGGGTTGTTGTAGGAACCCCTTCCGAGTGGGCATCAGAATGGCAAGGTAATGGCCCTTCTTCTTTGGGCACTGGGACAGGCTGCCCAGGAAGGTGATGAAGTCACCATCCCTGGAGGTGTTCAAGAAATGTCTGCATGTGGTACTGAGAAACATGGTTTAGTGGGCAATGTTGGTGGTAGGTGGATGGTTGGACTAGATGATTGTAGAGGTCTTTTCCAATGTTAATCATTCTATGATTCTTCTGCACCAAACCCAGTGCTCACAAGGCCAAGTGCATGGGATCCAGCTTCTTCTGCATCTACCAGAGGCTGGTCTTTCATACAAAAGCACCAATGGCCTGGGGTGAGACAGGCCCTTCACTGGACTCAGGCAGCTGTACACTGTGGTATATGGGGACAGAGCACTGCAGTAAGCAAGACAGCATTTGACCTGGTATATGGATGGCTGGAGATCTGGTTTCTGCTTCCAATGCTGTTAGAACATTCTGCATAATGAATCCTAAAAGGAAAAGGCACACGCTGGAGCAGGTAGAAATTAAGTAGAGAGAATCCATGTAGCAAGGAAGTGTTCATTTAAAATCATCACCACCTGTGCTGTAGCTGGGGCAGTACTTAGAAATATGATTGCATGTATGAAATATGACTGCAGTTATGTACAGTGCATGTAGTGCCCCAGTCGATAGCTAGCATTTTTGTAGAGCCTTAATTTATCTGCATCTGCAGATGCAGTGCTCTCACAGATGCACTGGAGGAACATCTTCATGACAGGACAGCAGCCATGTGACAGCAGGGAGCAAGATCTCTTCTCCCAAAACACTACCGCAGCCGGCAGCAGGATTAATCCAAGTCTATTTTCTGGAATTGATTTAACATTGTGTTCATTTATCTGCAGCTCTTGCTGAAGCATTTCATATTTCAGATCTGATTTCATTGTTTCCAAGGCTGAAAGGCTTGCTTCTCTGGGGAACAGCAGTTCTGCAAGAGAACAACAAGTAGGAGCCCTAGGGAAGCAGCAACGGGGAAAGAATATTTTATCTTTAGTAACTGGTCATTTCCATTTTGGAGGTAGTGAAAGAAGAGCCATCTGGTGGGTGCTGAATATTCACTATGTAAACAGTGACTTGGTTATGAATATGTGCATGCAATATTGTTTATTATTTATAGGATTCCCTAGATGTGCAGATTTGACACAGTGCTCAACAGCAAGAGACCATAGGAGAGGAAGCCCAGGCAACTGGCTTGGGGTTGGGGAGAATAATGCTGCCCCTATAAAAAGGGGAATAACACCTCTTCTGGAGCAGCAACTGCTCCTGCTGACAGCAGACTTCCACTGAATTTGTGTCAGTGAATTTGGGTTTGGATTGCCTCCATTCATGTTTATTATTTTAATTCTCTGTTCCTTAGAAGATATGCAGTGCCCTGTCTGGGAATGACCTAGCACAGCACAGCTGGGCCAGCTGCTTTTACTTGCTGTGGTATTCACCTGGGGGGGAGGGAATCTATGGCTTGACTCGAGCTTTATTGCTCAGGAGCTTCACATCAGTCAGCTTAAACAGAAGACATACTATTGTGCATTTTTCCTGTGAGCCTGCTAGAAAGAAAAGCAAGAAAAGGATTCCCATGGAGACCCAGGGTGACACTGTGTTATCTGTCAGGTACTGAAGAGTGCTAAGGATAATGGGGATTCAAGAGTACCTGGACACATTCAGAAGATGCCCAGACCTTTGGAGGAACATCGTTGGTTGTGCATTATTTTTCCTCTACTTCTCCCAAAAGATGTTTAGATGTTTATATGACTTCAGGAATGAAGGAGATTGTCTAGGAAAGGCAGGAAGAATTGTAAGGAGTTTCATACAGAAGACAGTGTTGGTGACTGCTCTGATGTTTTGTGGAAAGAGCTCAGTATTCCTTGCTAAGTGACTGCAAGCAGCCTGTATTCTGCACTCACAGGACTCTCCTTGTCATCACATCTGATACTGGAGGAATGTGATCATTGTGGCAGTTTCTTGGCTGTAGGAGGACAAACAGTCTCAGGCAGCCAGCACCAACTCATGCAGAGCATTGAAAAAGCAAATAGGCTAATGTTTTGAAGAATGACTTGTCCTTGTACCTAAGACACTGCATCCTGCTTTAAATCCTGTGGGTTAGGAGACACCAGCTGACACGTCTTAGAAAGCAGCCATTTTTTTTCCTTGTCTAAATATATCCTTGATGCTCACACTGCTTGGGCTGCCTGAGTCATGGACTCTGTGGCAGAAGTGACAGCAAATGTGCTGCGGTTTGTTCAGATGTTCTAATGGTGGGTTTTGCTCAAAAGACATAAAACATCTGTTAATATCTATTCAGTAGCTCATCCTTGGAGGCAATTGACCCTTTGTCAATAAACAGTTCCTCTGTCTTCCTAAGTGCTGGAAACCCATTTGCTATAGGATGCTGTTGCAGGGGAAGCTGGAGATCAGGCATGTTTGAATGAGTCAGGTTCTAGGTGCATTTTTTATTCATTTCCATTTCTCCTCACTTGCATGGATTATTGACCCAAAAACATCTCTTTCAAATACAAAGACACAGCAAGGCATGGATATTTCTTTAGGTGGCACATAATTTACTTGTTTATTTTAGAAGTCTTTTCAATATATGACACTATCTGAATCATAACATGTCCCTGCCTAAATACCTTGCACAATTCAGATTATCTCCTAGCTTATTCCTACACTAAGTGATAAGCTGAGAGGTTTGTAGTGAGAAAACTGCAGCCAAATTAACCTTCAGAAAACCTGTCACACTGAGACAGAAAGGAAAAACCCTCTCTCAACATTGTCCTTAAAGGAAGGAGAAAGTGAGAGCAGGTGAAGATTGACCAGATGGGGACTGGAAAAGATACGGAAATGCTTAAGTAATAATTTCAGATACAGCGTGCACTTGGCAGTGTGTTAAAGCCATGACTATTTTTCAGCTGTTTAGTTCCCACCTCTTACTTTGTTAATAAGTGTCCTCTTCACTGAAACCCCTGACACAACTGATGCAGCACAATGGGCAATCTAAGTCAAAATCATTAAAATCTGGCTATGGAGATCTACACTGACAGCTGCCTGCACTCAGTGCTGGCTGCCCCTCCACTCAGGTACCTGAGCAACAGACAATACCCCAGGTCCTTCAGGCTTTTCATCAAAGGTTTCCAAAACACAGCACAAGACTGAATGAGGTGACTTCATCTGGAGAAGACATGGTAACCATTTTCAAGCACATAGACATCACAGAGAGAAAAGGATTTAAATTTTCTGTATCCACTGGGAATGAAATAAGGACTAAGGACTTTAATTGCTGCAAAGGAATTTCAAGTCAGATAGGAGGAAAATCTGAAAAGGTGGAAAATAACTGGATGAATTGCCTTGGAGTAGTGGAGAATCCGCAGGGATATTCAGGATCTAGTTGGACCCTCTTCTGCAAGGGATGGATATATCTGGGTCAAGGAGAAAGAGGCAGTGGGAAAGGTGGTTGAGTTGGCCTCTGACGATCATTTATCACTTTGAGTAGAAACTTTGTGTTAGTGTCCTATTTCAGGATGTTCAGATATGTCCCTTGATGGCATAGGCAAGTGTAAGAAAGGACTGAGCTCTCTTTTCCTCTCAGTGTTCAAGTCTCCACCTATGTAGATCTGAAGCTGGACAGCATAAAAGCCTGCAGCTCTGCTGCCAACCATGCTATATAATTTTTGTTGCTAAATTGAAGACATCAGGACTCACCTGCTACATTTCATGGCTGTTCAACTTCACCTAACCAAACAGGAAATCTCTCCAGACATTGTGGGTGTTCAAATTTTGAAAGTTAACTAGCTGGAAAAAGGAAAAAATCTCACAAGAACTTTATAAGGTTTGTACTTAAATGATAATTTAAGACGAGCAGCAATGAGTTTACCACAGAGAGCATTCATTTCTCCCAAGCTATCACAGTAAACAGCAGATATTAACTCACTCATTTCAGAAAAAAATCACCATCAGGATGTATCTTGAATGTTAGACTAATGGATCTGAATGAAGTAATGCACATTTTGAGCTGGAAGAAATGATACATTATTTGTGATGCAATTTAAAACAAGGTCTTGAAAGAGGTTGAGCAGAGTGTATCAGCACATGGAATTGACTAGAACTGCATTTTATTTTGCTTAAAATGGCTGAGCATAGGGAACAAAGGGATCCAGGGAATAAGCTACCAAGATGTTCATCTGTCAGTCATTGTGACCAAGTGTAGCCTATGTTATTGAGCTAGAAAATGAGAACGTCAGCTGGCTGACAACTGTACAGATTATGCCACTTCCCTTGCTTGGGAAATGTTGGGAAATGTGCCCCCGCACACACATGGGGAACAGTACCCACTTCACACACACACAGGGAGTAGGGGAAAGTGACATGACGAGACTCAGTTATGTTAACACTGGAATGAGAGCGAGTATTATTTCAATGTACTATGCTAATTTTTGGAAAACATCTGCACAGTAGGTAATAACAACAATAGATTGCTTCTATTGGTGTTCCTCACGCTCACTTGTCATGGTTTTCCAGAGGCAGACACGTGGCTTGAAACCTGCCCTATACGAAGACAGGAAAATTCTAATACATAGATTAAATAATTTATCTACAATTGAAAGCAGGATGGAGAACTACTCCATCTCCTGGGTCACAGCCAGAGTCTGTCCAGGGAAACTATCTCCCTAGTGGAGGAGTAGGGTTGTGCTGCACATTCAAGTTATCTCATGTAGATGATCTTATAATGGAAAAAATTCAAATTCCTAAAGAAAATCTTGCTACTTGCTCCAGATTAGCTGCTGCTCTCACTATTCACTTACTCATTGTGTTAATTTCCTTATTTACTGACCTCTCTCTTATGCATACAGTTGTACATGAATAGGCAAATTCATCCATAGATAACTGCTTCCCCATCCTGTCAGCATCTCATCATATCGACACAATGGCATTGAAG